>NC_141359.1:34979053-35651553 GCF_057382095.1 Aulonocara sp. 'chitande type north' Nkhata Bay
TCGACCACAAGTGTGTTTTATCCCTCCAGCACAATGTTGTCAAGACTCTTTACAGGCAATGTGTCAGTTTAGCGATCAAGAAAATCCAAATCTGTAAAGTGAAAAAAAGAAAAAAGAATTTTTGTGAAGGAACAGAAAAAAGTAAAACTTAAAGATTTAATGTCATGACTTAACAAGAAATGCCTCTGGACTGATGTGGGTGTTACTGACAGTGCAATCAATGCCCCCCAAAACAAAGAGGAACGATGACAAAACCAAAGATTGGGCTTTAATATCTGCAGTCTAAAAAACAATGTGCATCAGGCTAGAATCTTGCAAAAGTGGTGGATGTAAAACTTCTGCTGCTGATGGCTGGACAGCTGGTACTGGTGAAAGCATGAGCAGCTCTCATGCTGAGCCCCGTCAACCACAACAGTCCAGGGAGCCCAATACAGATAAAAATAACAGATCTTTTAACCTTAAATTTTAACAACACAGTATTGATTAACATCTAAACCTATTGTTCCATTAAAGAGGAAAAAATCTGGTTTAAACTTCTTGATGTCAGCCCTTTTGTTACCGTTCCAGGCTGTGCCTAAAACTAAACTGGGAAAAGTGGAAAGGTAGCAGCTGCTAAGTGAAGACCTTCCTCTTCTTTTTACAACTTTTAGGAATGAAAAGTGTAAAATGAGGGTGGAATTTGTGAGTGATGGTCAGTTATTTCTGCACATATGTGTATGAATGTGTGATGTAGGAGGTCTGTTCATCTGTGTGTACGTATTTGCACATCTTTATGCACGAGAGCGCCTGTTTTGCCCATGCGTGCTAATGAGTGTTAGGCAGGAGATTATGTGTGCGTCTCTAAGGGAACGGGAGTCTGTTCCCAGGAGCTGCAGTGCCTGAGTTGACGAGGGGGGGGTATTTGTACACCCTGACCCCAGCTTTCGGGGGTCCCGGGTGGTTGTCTGAAACCATTTCCTTCCTTTGTGGTCCATTTGAGAGCCTGAAGTGTGACGCAAATGTGAGGGACAGAGTCCATTTGCATGGGCCGCTACAGGTTGAAACAAAAAATGATCAGCTTGGGCTTCATATCCCATGAACGCACTCAGAGGGACGTCTTTAATTCTGCAGATCTGTGCTCCCCACCCCCATAGGTCTCCTCATCATCCTCAGTCGAATCCCCCATATACTCCACCCCGAAACAATAAACAAAGTCTGAGAGCCCCGGGTGCATCGCTAATGATCGGAAACAATTAAGGGCTGACAAAAGGGAGCGTCCTGCTATATTGCTGCGCGCCGTATTTACATTTTGGGGTTAAACGACTGAAGCGCAGATTTCTGGTGAGGGCAAGCGGACTCAAACAGACGGACGTGTTGAGGAGTTCTTTCTTTTGTGTGGCTGTGTGAAGGAGGATGTCTTGAACTACTTGGCACTCGAGTGATACTGCAAATTTAAACCTCTCAAAGTCAAAAGAATTTCAACTCGAGTATCCTCTATGCACATTACACTCCTCCAGCCTCATTTTAACCGCTCTACCCACAGAAGTCAGAGAATAAAAATGTACAAACAAGACAAGTGGCATAACAGTGGACGACTGTACCCTCCAACCCCCACCACCACCCCCCACCCTGGCTGTCTGACTGGTTAAGTCCTGGTGTGTGAATGGATAGAGGGGCTGGGAGAGTGTGAGAAGGCTCAGGAGTGGTCAAAGAGGCCGCTGAATAGACTCCTGGATTGAGACATCCTGCCTGTTTAACACAGTGCAGCATAGTGTAGAGGTGTGTGTGTGTGTGTGTGTGTGTGTGTCAGAGAGAGGGAGAGGGAGAGGAAGAGAGTGAGAGTTTGTTATAGACAAGGAATTACAAAACATTGTCTCATTACTAAAGAGAGAAGAAAAATACCTCTACTTATAAAATACCTCTACTTATGACAGGAAACAGATTTAGATTAGATTTGTTTTTATAGTTTAATGACTATTCGTAACCATCATGACCATCCCTAGTTCATGATTATAGCTCCACAGGAACTCCCAAATTTATTAAAATGAATTTCCTTGTGCATGGAGAAGGCATCTACTTTTAAAGGAGTCCAAACTTCTCTATTCCACTGCAGACGGTACTTGGGTCATCATAGCCAACGTGACAGAAAGGTAGTGTAAACAGAAATGATGGATGATAAAACAATGATGGCTTTTTTGGTGGGAGGCTGTATGCCACAGCAAAGATATGAACTCTGGTTTTAGAAAAGGAAGCCAGCGAGTTTGATGTTCTGTGTTTCACCCGTTAGTCGTGTTTCTCCCTGACTAGTCAGTGGTCTGCAGGATTTTCATGTCACCCTTTAGCTTTGGCTCCGCTGTAGAACTTTTGCTGATGAGAAAACCAACAAACAAAAATAAAAAAACTACTGAGTGATGTTCTTTTGTGTCATGTAATGTTGAAGCTGTGGAGATGTGCATCAAAATCTGAGTAAAAACAGGACACAAAGACCTGTAGCCCTGAGTGGAAATGATGGGCTTCTCATTGAGGATAACCATGTGATGGGATTTCACTTGTGGGGAGAATTAGGATGATCACATCCCCCCAGCAACTGACACCTGGGTTTGTAGCATGTTACATTTAATTTTCCATTTATTTTTACGTTACCTGCTTTACTTTATGTTAACGTTTTGATATTCTGGCTTGTTTTAAAAACAGATTCCTGTCATTTTTTCACATTTTTTTTACTTCACTAGAGACATCTGAGAGCTTTCTTTTACTGTTAGCTTAATTTACTGTATTGTTATGCAATATATAATTTTTTTTTTTTTAATGAAATTTAAAATGTACCAGTGGAAGCAGAGTACATGAGAGTTCACTAAAGAGCGCACTACTGCCTCACATCCTTTCCCAAGTATCGTTGTGGTAATTGCATCCAAAACAGGTGATGTCATTGTAGCCCCCACAGGACTTAATGACTGTTTTTGATTGTGTGGTTTGAGAATAGACATTTGACAAAAAGCAATTTAAAGGCAGGTGTTCCTCCAGCCACCTGCCTGCTGATAGTATAGACTCTTTATGTTGACAGTTGATTCCCCAACAGCCTGGAAGTAAAAACAGTGTTTCTGTATAAACGTAATCTGCGCCCTGCCTCATTCCAGCAGTATCAGTGTCCATTAAATTTGGTGTAATTTGGCAAAGCTTAGACATGCTTGAATTACTGTGACCGAGCATACGATTAAACCCACATATCACGCTTTTCCAGCCTCTCAAAGTCTAAATCCATATCCAAAGTCTTAAACCAGCAGGTGGCAGCCAGGGCCTTGGCAAGATACATACGAGTGCCAACCAGGGACCTTCACTCCTCCTCAGAAAAGCCCCCTTGCCAACATGGTGCATCCTGCACAGCCATGGTCATTATTTCAGTCTAACTAGATTAAGCTAATCACATTATGTTGTGGCAAGGCGTAGTCGGGAGATGGAATGAAGGGTCGGCTGTCCTGCTGTTGCCATCCGGCTCTGAAAAACAAACAGTGAAGTTCTGCATAGAGCTGTTGGAGTATGTTTAAGTTGCTAAACCTCTGGATAAGCTCGTGAATCAGAGAAACTATCAATTCTGAGAAAGTGTAATGCATCATAAAGCTGTAAAGCCTTATTCACAGTGCCAGCCTTTTGAATGTTATTTTTTAAGACCTCTGGAGAGAGATGTCTGCTACCAGAACATACTGACACTACGATCTTGCTAAAACTTCTTTTAATATGGTGGATCTTTGCTTCAACACTATGTGGAAGTTGACAGGATTGATAATCATGTATTTCTGTAGAGTTCCCAAGACTTGAGATGAGTGTTTTCATCACTGACATCTTGGCGTTTTGAACCCAGATGTGCGTGCAAGTGTGGATGTTTCTGTGAAGCTGTTTGATTTGTAAATCCCAAATTCTTGAGCATATCCTGGATGATGTTCTTGTCTGATGCCTAGAATGACCAATATTTGCAAAAAGGACTCTATTAATATGACAAGAAGTTATTGATTGGTGTCATAAACTCTTCAGGAAAGTGTTTAAGGGTCAAGGCTGAAGGCTGTTTTCTGACTTCTGTCGGACAATAGATGTTTCTGCCACCCCTGATGCCTGTTATAAATGCAGGCTTCATGCAGTTCTGCACTGGCTTCAGGTTTCACACCCAAAAAATGGCATCTGTCTTTGTGCCAATCAGCCATATTTAATGGATGATACTATTGAGCCTGTATGACAGGAAATGCTGATAAATCGTAAAAAACCTACATCAACAAGTTTCGACATTTCCCCCGAGTCCATGGAAGTGCAAGAATAACAGCTTTTGCCCTTTAAAGGAAATGTTGTAGACCTGTCATACCTAAACACTGACCCCGGTTTTAAATCTTTGTCAAGTCTTGTTGAGTCATTTTAGCGTTTGCAGTGTTGAACTCAATGTTATATTAGAGAGTAACCTGAAATATTACCTGCTTGTGTTTTAACTGCTTCCCAGATGACAGGAAATCCAGGCTCAGACAGTGCAAATCACTAATATAAATCAAGTTCCAAGAAAGCTTAATCATACAATTCCGATGATGCCTTTGATGTTGCCTATTAGTTGTACAAAACAGACCAGAACAAATCTAGAAAAGACTGTTAAAAACCAAACCATGTAAATCCAAACCTCTCTGGAATTACATATCTAACAGTGCAAAGAAATTACAGCTATTGTTGTTACAGGGAGTGTAGCACTTTGATGACCAGTTAGCTTTACTGTAGAGCAGTTAAATGGGAACAGACTACACACTTAGTCCAACAGATACTTAGTTTGATTTATAATTGAAGCGTTATTCCTGTGCTGTCATTTCTCACTCCGCTGCCTTCCAACAAGATTTCTGTTTGGACTGAGAAGAATAAAAACGGAGGGGGGCATTAGTGGTTTTAAGGTTGTGATGGTTGGTGGTCTGGCAGCTCTTTCAGAGAGGGAACTACTTGAGTTTCCTTCTAACATGCTCAATATGTCTCTGTGGTCTTCTAGTTTGAGAATTCCTGTACAAGAAGTCCCCCAATATGCCAACCACATGGTCACTTAGTCCTGTCCGGCATGTGCACGCACACACACACACAGACACACACTCTTAATGGAAGCCTCATGGCTGAACGCCATGCTAACGGGCACTTCCTGTGTTGAAAACACATCCATTTTCTCTTTCATCCCAGTACTGAAGGTATGTAGAGTTGAGGCACTTAGATGCATGAAAAAATCCTACACGTGCATGGAGACGTTTACAGAGAAAAATTCAGTAGGATTGCAGAGGTATTACATGGTGCTATACTGTCAGTGTTGTGTAAGTTTGTTTTGCAGTTCTTGCCCAATGCATTTCAGCCTTTTCTAATTAAATATAAAAGTGTCTTTAACAGTATAATCCGTTAAGCTGTTATTCCCTTAAGACACAAACTGAGACCAGCTGAGCAAATAAACAACAAAAATTATGTCACGTTTCCCATGATTGAACATTTTGGGAGAGGGGGGGGGCTTATGGAAATATGACGCACGTTTCTCACAAAGACCCTGCAGGAGTCGGTCTCACTTTTGTGTTTGGTGTGTGTCACGACCTTAAATTGCGTTTACAAAGCCGGCAGGAAAAGGGCTGGACGCTGGATGGTACATGGTGAAGGAAAAACAGCAGGCTGCAGACAGACACTCGGGGATGTTTAACAGGCCTGGGAGATAAAGTTTCTCCAGAGTTGTGTAACACACCTGCAAAGGAGGGCAAAGAGATGACAGGTCAAATGTGGGGAGGAGAAAGGAGTAGGAGGTGGTTGAAAGAAAGAAAAACAGGAGATAAGACAGTGTTTTCGTTTTTTGTTTGCTTCTGACAGCTTAAACCCCCACAGCTTTACTTCCTGGGAGGACTTTAGAGGACTTTGAAGCAAAGTTTTTAAGCACAAATAACTTAGTTGTAATGATTTGCCTCTGGAGGAGGGGTTGCTCCTGAGATGAATGTAAGGGTTGATATATGATTTACAGTTTGACTTTATAGATTCAGTATTGTCTAGCTTATAAAATGATTTCATTTGTGTTTTGAATGATCTTCTGGCCATAAAAATACCGCTCAATGACTCACGCCACCTGGACTCAGTGAAGCTTGTAACATTTTTTTTAAACTAACATTCCTCCTCTTTTGTCTTTTGTTGTTGTTTTCCTTACTGCAGCCAGAGGAGTTGGAGGCTCTTCATTCCCACACGTTCCGGGTGAAGACTTTCAAGAAGGCAAAGCACTGCAGCGTCTGCAAACAAACCATCATCCAAGACGGATTCATCTGCCGAGGTCAGTCACCTGTCCTGAAGCACCCACATCAGGACTCACCCCAGCAGCTCTCCTCGTGATGATGACAGAATTCAAGCAGAGTTATGCTCTGTTAACGTTTTTTGTTGATGAGCCTACCTTTAGTATCTTTCTTTTTTTTAATTTAACCTTTATTTATACAGGTAATCCCATTGAGACTCAGTCTCATTTAAAAGAGACCTATTTTAGACACAATAATAATGTTAAAGCAATAAAAACAAAACAATAAAATTGTAAAAATTGTCTAATATTTGCACTCATTACCACTTAGCTAGAAAGCATTTCAAAGAGTTTCAGTTTGTTGCCTATGTGAGCCGAGCCAAGCATTGTTTTGTAGTTAAAAGGATCTTATCTTAATCCTCCTTTTTTGTGGTTAAGATAATATTTTCAGGGTCCAAGGTTCATATACAGTCTGACCTACCATTTCTGGGAGAGTTGACGAACAAAAATATGTTCAGCTCACTTTGATTGGTCAGACTTACATACTTCGATTTTCAGACAAGAAAGCAGATCTTGTTATCTATACTAGTGTGCATTTTGTCCAGAAGTCCTCATACTAAACAGTTGAGTTGATTCCCTGCTTCTACAGTCTGAACCATGTTACCATTTCTGAAACTACATATACGACGAACACCTGAAGGAGCATTTCCACTTTTAGGTCCCAAGAAGTGTCATATTCGGAGGCATAAACACACCTGACTTTGGGGGGAAACTCCTTGGAAAGTTTTTGCTTTCACTTGTTTGTTACGGTTTTGAGCAAAAGCTACTGAGTTGTGGTTAAAATACACCCATTTACAATGTGTAATACACACCTTACAAAGCCCCCACCAGCACATGTTATACATGTACTTCTTCACAACAGTTGGAATAGGTCACTTAGCTTCAGGCACTAATAAGAATTTGCGCAAATTATCAATCCAGACAGTTTTAATTAGAATTCAGCAGCAAACTGTGTTCACTGATGATGGGTTCCAGAGGTGTTGCTGAGTCCTTGTGGTGATTTCCACTTTAGAAATACGTCTGTTTTTAATAAAATACCACCCGAGTCCACTCAGCGCTGGCTTTCAGACTCGTCCCTAAATTCTTTACCGTTTCAGGTTTTTAATTTTCAAATAGAAAATGAGCATACATTTTTGCTACTTGCATGCATTTTTTCATTAAACTATAGCATTAAAATGATTTACAAATGATTGCATTATGTTTTTTGGAAACAGGCTGCAAAACACTTTCGTTAGACTCCTAATCTAAACTCTGTTTGATCACTTAAATCTCCCCGAGCTAGAGTTAACAGGCACACAGGGATGGTAATATTAACTGCTGCAGTCAGGAAAACATTGAAGGCAATATCTGTTACACATCCGTCAGTGGTCTAAATGAGAGGTCATCCAAGGTTACTTGGGGTCGCCTTTGTGTCGGGATTTAGTCAGTTAAGTGACAGAGGACGGCAGAAGAAGCTCCAGGAGGGTTAAAGGTTAACAGCTTCTCAATTTCCTTAATGGAGTTTACTGAAGAGACAATGTGGTTGACTGACGGCTGATTGATTCGCATCGTTCCATTGGTGCAGTCATTATTAATAGAATAAAGATGGAGGCATGTTTTCTCATTTAAAAATATACACTGCAGGGTGTCTCTGTGTTAAATGGATATACTAACATAGCCAGGACCGTTCTGAGGTTATTTTTATGTTTTTACAGTTTTTTTTAAACCTGAAACTACTGCGATAGGCTTATAACATAAAACGTCAAACAATCGCAGGAAAGAAGCTGAGACGGAGTAACCGACGTTAATGTGGTCACCGTTTTCTGACCATTTCGACGCAGTAAATCTTTTCGGTCCAGTGTGCAGAGCAGGACAAAAACAAAAACGGAAGCATGTATGACCTCGGCCTGCTTGGCACATCGTGCTGTTGTGGAAATGCCTGTTTTCACTCCGATAACGTCAAATGAATCCATGTGGAAAAGGCTGGATGTGTGGGTTGGCACACAGTGGGGGGGGATATTTAGTTTGCATCTTCCCAAAACTGACACAGGATTGGTTGATGTAGCTTAGAAAAACATGAACATTACTTGTTTTTTGGTATCTTATCAGCTCCTCAAAGGCAGTCTGACATATTATTGTGCAATGCTCATGTTAAAAAAGTGCCAAAAGCTCAGGAGGTGCGGTTATATAAGGTGTGGTTATATCTCCTATTACATAACAAATAGAGCAGAAGAAGAGCACAATCTTTTCCTCAGTTGCGATACTAGAGCAGGTCTTTAGGTGACTGTGTCTACTGCAAGTATAAAGCAAAATGATGCAGGAGCAGATTATGCTGGCACAGTAAAGTCTTCTCCTCCGGGATCATAAAAGGCTTAGAAAATAATTGAACTTCAACACCTGCTTTATCCTCTGATCTAACTTGTGCTTCCAGGTGTTCTGAATGTGTTTGGTGGGATAATTTATGTAATTAAATCTTCACATTAGCCTTCATGTTCTGCATAGGATGCTGTATTTCACAGGAGCAAACTTGCATCTGCTGCTTACGCAACAATAACAACACGTACTGTTCAAAAAAATGTTTCTGGGCTACATTTACAAGCCTGAACACTGCTGTTGGATGAGAGGGTGGAAGGCTAAGTTAGCTAATTCTACAAATCTTAGTAGGCAAACTACATGTGTATGGGCAATATACATAGATTATTGCTAATAAGTGCTAATTGACAGACAAGTAAAATACTCAAAAAAAAAAAAACCTGATGTAGAAGCCTTCTTGAATGAACCGTCTCCTGTAGCAAACCTTGTTATTAGCCAAATAATTCCATTAAAATGCCACAAAGATCTCCATTGGTGCACTTTGCAGTGATCAGAAAATGATAAATCATTCCCCAAAAAGATGTATTTCTATGTGACGCACACTCACTGCTGCTGTCAGTCTGTTTTGGTTAAACAGCATACACTTGTGTGTGGAGACAGCCCTTAAGTGTTCTCATAAACTGACACAGGACAGCACCTGGGACCACCGCCTGTAAGATATGATTTATTAGAGGACTAAACCATCATGGCAAGGCTTCACTGGACTCTATTTTGATTTAATTTACCTCAGTATAATTCTCTTCCCCTACTTGTATCTGGCTTTGTGTGTGTGTGTGTGTGTGTGTGTGTGTGTGTGTGTGTGTGTGTGTGTGTGTGTGTGTGTGAGACAGATTTACGATGACAACACAAAGTGAACAGGAGACAGCTGTCTGCTCAGACAGCAGACGTCTAGCAGTCTCTGTTTTTCTCTTCCTTCGTTTGTCTCCATGTCATATGATTCATTAAATTCCCATTTTGCCAAAACTAGAAGCAACGAGACAAGGATGCAGAATATGGTACCCAGATACATTTAAAGTATTTAGACTTAAAGAAGCACTCAGCTGATTTTAAGAGAGCTAAGAGCTCGGGCTTTGGAAACACTTGAAAAGTGTATTCTCATTGTGTAAAATCTAAATACATGATCTGTTGATTTCATTAGGGTAAGCTTAGTTTCAAGGTATGCATTTGCTGTAGGGCTTAAATCTGCGATTCCCTACATTTGACCTTAGAATTGAAGGCGCTTCTCAGATGAGAGGTGAAACGTCTCCTTCCTTCCTTCCATCCATCCATCCATCCAAGCTCCTTAGACTATATTGACCTGGATGACTGAGAACCTTCATAGACATAATACAGTGGGACAGTATCAGGTTTAAAGATGATAAAAAGTGAGACTGAGCTGCCACAGAAAACAAAGCTGCTGTTATAACCTATGGTTTCTTTTTTAAATGACCTTTATTGGAAGCATGATTGTCTCGTTCAGAAAACGTACAGCACATAAAATTTCCATCTATCCATTGGAAGTGTCAGGTGTTGCTTTT
This sequence comes from Aulonocara sp. 'chitande type north' Nkhata Bay, assembly GCF_057382095.1. Lineage (NCBI taxonomy): Eukaryota > Metazoa > Chordata > Actinopteri > Cichliformes > Cichlidae > Aulonocara > Aulonocara sp. 'chitande type north' Nkhata Bay. Next base: position 34,989,221 of record NC_141359.1, read on the forward strand.
GAGGAGTCTGATAGCTTGACAATAAAAGCTGTCCTTTAATCTGGTAGTCCACGCACCCTCTATGTCGTCTGCCCAACAGCAATAAAGAGAATACCTAGCTATGATTCTCCTGAACACAGACACTGTTTGGAGGAAGCTCATTTCTGCCACTTGTATCTGTGATCTCATTCCTTTTTGTGCAAAAACAGAGCACACCATTCTGTAAATCGTTCCCACGTAGTTTTAAAATGCGTCTTGTGGCAGTAAAAGTCTAAACAACCACCATATCTAATGAAAATGTTTAATTTTGTCCTTATGCAGCACTGACGAGCACCTAACAGGAAAAGCATGTTGCTAATGCAGGACGTGGCGGTCCAGCAGTCTTATTGTGCTGCACCCAAACCACAAATGACTTTGTCCTTCTAATGTCAGCAGCTTAAAAACCTGCACATGTGTTTTTAGTTCTAAAAACATCTCGTGCGCTTTGCTAAACAAATCTGAAGGTCAAAGGATCAAAAGACAATCAGAATTGATGAGCATACTGCTGAAATCTGAACAAAGGTAGTCAGCTGGAGACCTTGTGGACACAAAATAGACAAATGTAAGTGTCAGTGTGTCTCATAACACCGCTTCAGTGTAAAGAGGTTTTTGGGCAAACGGTAATGAGCTTTAGGTGCTGATTGTGCACATTTTGCTGCATTTCGATGGAGGCGGGCCACCTGCTTCCTCCCTGCTTCCCGTGTTTCTGCACATGTAACCAAACAGACATGAGGATTGTTTTCGGTGTTCTCATCGGACTCTCTTCCAGATCGTGAATAAGCCGATTACCCAACATGTGTTAAATGGTTGTTCAGAACAAAACCTCCACTCCCATCGCCCTGCAGTACCTCCCTCCCTGTTTCTGCTCTTGTTTACCAACACTCTCCAGTCACATGGTCGCGTAATGGCAGGAGCACCTCCACTTCCTCTCTCTTCAGCAGTTGCTAAGATACAAGGTGTTAGTTACTTCGACAATAGCATGTTGACGCAGGTCAGGGCCAAAATTTTCCAGTTAAAAAAACAAAACAAAAGAAAAAAAAAAAGGCCGTCTGTTTTGGTGGGCCTGCAGGCAGGAACTGGCTTTTATATTCTTTCACAGAGATGTTCGTGTGTAGTACATTAGAGCTGCTATTGTGCCCTTAAAAGGTAAAATCCAACTGAGAATTTGGCAGAAGAGTCATAGGCAGTTAATAAAACTTCTGCAGCTCCAAAATATTTTTTAGAAAATGGTGGAGGTTTGATAAGAAGCACTTTTCTGCAAAGAGTCTAGCTCTGCGACTCCTTTGTGACCGCACACGGGTCCTCTCCACAGACCAGAGAAAATCTACTATAGCAGGTGCGTGTGTGTGTTTGTTACCAAGAGTGAAGGTTATCGTTGCTCTGTTCTTGACCGCTTAGCTCACACAGCTGGTATGTAGCAAACCCCAGTGAAGGTAAACACATGCACACACGTCTCACACATCAAGTATGCACACTTATCACACATCAAGCAAACATGCGCACATGCACGCACAACTAGAACTGCCTGCACGTGGAGCTGTACACTGATGCTAAGAAATTCTTAGGCTGTGAAAACATGTGTTACAGCATCGTGTCAAAATGGGCTCATTACTCGCCAGCAGAGTAAGATCTTACTTCAATTTGTGCAGCAAGTGCCCAAGTTCACATCAAATGTACGCACGCATACAAACCGTACGAAGCTGTGATGCCGTGCTTTGACAGAAGTCATTGGCTTAACGAGGAGAGCAGATTGATGAAGATGATGGAAAGTAACCGTCTCCCTGTCAGATGTCGTTATACTAATCTGCTAAACTGATGGGACAATGATTTTCAGTGAGCAGTGATCAGGCACATGGGCTCTCTGCGCTGTCAGAAACAACGGGGTTGATTTTGTACAGATTTAGTTTCTTCTTCTGAAACCTTCACACTCTGTAACACTCACACCTGCTCTCTGATTAGCTTCTTGTCAGTTCTAAGAAATCTGCGCACATTGCTTGTTGTTCAAATAGACGAGGAAACAAACCAGTCCCCGGTGAACTCTACAAATCAGTTCATGCAGTCAGGGAGCCACCAGCTGGATTGATGGAAACATTACAACCGTATCTGATGCTGTTCAGTTGAATGTAATCTGTCCCTGACATACTGACATTCTTTATGTTAGCCAGCAGGGGGCAAGCCTGGCTGTAAAAAGAGGTAAAAGAATCCCTGATGAGTTTATGCTGTTTTAAATTTAACTGAATAGAACGTGATACGTGATACACTTTTCATTATTTACACTACTGCTCTAAAGTCTTCAGATGCCCGTTATTTCCTTATATTACGTGTTAAGGCAAAAACAGGGTTTAGACAATTCTAATAAGCTTGAAAGTCAATATTTAGTATGAAGACCTTGATTTTTCAGCACAGCCTGAACCCTTTGAGGCATCTTATTGTAATTTCAAATAGTCTTCAGGAATAGTTCTTCAGACTTCTTGAAAGACATTCAAAGCTCTTCTTTGGATGTTTCTGCGTTTTTGTTCTGTTCTCTGTCAAGATGATCTCAAGCTGCTTCAATAATGTTGACTGATAGTGTTCCAGTGTGTGTTTTTTTTCTATCCAGGTGTGCTTTTACTGCACTGGCAGCGTGTTTGGGGTCATTGCTGTGCTGAAAAATGAAGCTGTTGCCAATCAGATGCTTTCCAGATGGTATTGCATGGTGGATCAAAATCTGATGGTGTGATGTTCACAATTTTATCAGTGTTGACGAATGATGATTCCACAATTTTAACCGCAAATTTCAAATTTGGACACATCACTCCGACAGACCAGACCTGTTGCCACTAATGCGTAATTTGGCATACCCCACCCTTTTCTCCCCGTTTCTTTTAGCTTAATGAAGTGAACTTAGCTTAACAGTGGCTTCTTCACAGCCGTCCTTTCACTGAGACACTTCTGATGAAGCTTCAGTGAACATCAAATGGATCAACTGAAGATCCAGAAGACTCTTTCAGGTCCTGTGTCGTGTCTTTCCTGGATTTTTTTCCTCTTCTTTATACTCTTTCTTAAGAACATGACTTTCAGATACTGTTCATTTGCTGTAGATAGTTTTTTTTTTTTTTAATTTATTTTTTTTTTTAGGTCTCCCACACTCCACACCATACTGAGATATGAGAGTTTTCAGCTTTGTAGAAAGAAATGTGAACATGTCATGTGTTTTGTGACAGGCTGCTACTAACAGAGCCATCCATCCATCCATCTTCATCCGCTTTATCCGAGGCCGGGTCGCGGGGGCAGCAGCCTAAGCAAAGAGGCCCAGACCTCCCTCTCCCCAGCCACCTCCTCCAGCTTATCCGGAGGAATACCAAGGCGTTCCCAGGCCAGCCAAGAGATATAATCTCTCCAGCGTGTCCTGGGTCTGCCCCGGGGCCTCCTCCCGGTGGGACATGCCTGGAACACCTCACCCAGGAGGCGCCCAGGGGGCATCCTTGTCAGATGCCCGAACCACCTCAGCTGGCTCCTTTCGATGTGGAGCAGCAGCTGCTCTACTCTGAGCCCCTCCGGGATAGCCGAACTTCTCACCCTATCTCTAAGGGAGAGGCCAGCCACCCTTCGGAGGAAGCTCATTTCTGCCGCTTGTCTCCGTGATCTCGTTCTTTCGGTCACTACCCACAGCTCGTGGCCATAGGTGAGGGTAGGGACGTAGATCGACCGGTAAATTGAGAGCTTCGCTTTTACACTCAGCTCCCTCTTCACCACGACGGACCGGTGCAGCGTCTGCATTACTGCAGCTGCAGCCCCAATCCATCTGTCGATCTCCGGCTCCCTTCTCCTATCACTCGCGAACAAGACCCTGAGATACTTGAACTCCTCCACTTGGGGCAGGAACTCATCCCCGACTCGGAGTGGGCACTCCACCCTTTTCCAGCTGAGAACCATGGCCTCAGATTTGGAGGTGCTGATCCTAATTCCTGCTGCTTCACACTCGGCTGCGAACCGTTCCAGTGCGAGCTGGAGGCCCTCACCCGATGAAGCCAACAGAACCACATCATCCGCAAAAATCAGAGATGAGATTCTGAGACCACCAAAGCGAAAGCCCTCCGCCACTTGGCTGCGCCTAGAAATCCTGTCCATAAAAATTATGAACAGAACCGGAGACAAAGGGCAGCCCTGGCGGAGCCCATCACCCACCGGGAACGAGTCCGACTTATTGCTGGCAATGCGAACCAAGCTCTTGCAACGGTTGTATAGGGATCAAATGGCCCGTAGCAATGGGCCAGACACCCCATACTCCCGCAACACCTCCCACAGGACACCCCGAGGACACGGTCGAATGCCTTCTCCAAGTCCACAAAACACATGTAGACTGGTTGGGCAAACTCCCATGCACCCTCAAGTATCCTGGAGAGGATAAAGAGCTGGTCCAGTGTTCCGCGACCAGGACTACTAACAAAGCCTTAAGATGCAATTTAAAATTGATTCATTGCTAACTTGTCTGTTATGTGTAACCATAACAGTGGTTCATCCCTCGACTTAGGAATCAGTCAGGCATAAATTTGGCACCTAAGTCTTAACCAACAAAGGATCATTCCTCTGAAAATAATCAGGTGCAAAACTGGACTGAAAATTGGAGAAAAAGCTGCCATTGTCCAAGAAAACCTTTGAAAGTGCTTCAGAAAGCCTGGAGCACTGCTGCTCAGGACCACTTTAGAAAATTCCAACAAACTGTGGCTCTTTGGGTCATGATTAGGGTAACCAGCTCCCAACAAACTGAAGAGCAAAGAGTTTGTGTTCATCTGTGGGGTTTCAGAAGGGATGCACAGATCAGCACGTCACTTTTTGAGGCACACATTTCTTACCAGATGTTCACTTTTGTAAACCAGAGGCAATCAAAATGTGAGACAATTGATAAAAGCGCCGTGCAGTCCGACAAAAAGTTGGACGCCTCCCTTATCATGAGCCCCCATTAAAAAAACAAACAAAAAAAAAACAAAACCTCAACGTTTTGAAAAACATGGCAGATTCAGGGACTTCAGCAACCACCAGGTGGCAGCAGAGGTCTTTGTTTCACACTACATCTGCTGCAGACTGTAAAATTCCAGAATTCTTCTACAGAAACTTAAATCCTGAGTGTTTTCCTGTGTTTTTTCTCCATAGCTGCACATTGTTTTGGGGAAACAGCTGTTTCAACAAAACAAAGTCAGACTAATACTCACAGTGAAACACACACAACCAGACACAAGAGTAAACAAACAGAAGTCCTGTTTTGTCAGGAAGAAGCAAACTCATGACACAGATCTGAGTCCATGGGAACTCTTGCTCAGGATTTATCCAACTCCCCTGCAATGTTTGTGGGGATCTCCCAAGTTAAGAAACGCTGAGCAGCTGAATGAAGGTGGGGCTTTACCCGCAGAAACCCAGCACAGGCAGGGATTTTAGCTCGGGAAAACATGTGGGCTAAATGATGACACCCTGTGTGAGTCAAAAGATGGATCGAGGTGGCTGGGTGCCGATAATTACTGACATTAATGCTACAGTACACAGAAAATGCAGCAAGTGCACTGCAGGTTGGTGCAAGCAGAGTGCATGTGTAGACACATTCATAGCATTCTTTGCACCACGCAACAGGGATCAGGTGATGAAATTAAGAAATTTACTGCAGGTTTTCAAGCGTTTGGAACAATAGAAGATTTAATGCTGTCGTCTGTGGAGTCACTTTTGTGACAAGATAATTGTTTTGTCTACAATATTCAGTTTTTAAGACAAACTCCAAAATGAGTGGTTGGCTTATGGATGATTCTGTTTATTTAATGCAGTTAATTATGCAACACAGCATGTATTATTACTTTTGCTATTTTATTGCTATTTGGATGACATTGCTTGGAAAAAATAATTCAAACTAACAGCGAGATTCGGCAGTTTTTCTCCACATATTGCACATAATTACATGGAAAATATATATTTTTAAGCAGGTTAAATGTTATATATCCCACCTGCATTTGCTAGACATCTTCATCATAAACACTGAAAGTCCCGTCTCTTCAGTGTTTACAGGGAAAAAAAACATTACCGCATGTGTGGGTTTCTAACCACTGAGTAGACATTCTTTCAAGTAAAAACACCCAGAGATGCCAATTCAAACACACTTGGTGTTTACAACCTATAAATGGAGTTGAAGCTGGGGCAGAAAACATGTTTGGTTTTTTTTTGTTTTGGTTTTTGAGTGGTGGGGGGAGTGTATTTAAATGTCTTTGGCCAAAGAAATAAACAATTAAAAAATCCATAATTATGTTTGAGCGGTCTGAGGGGGAACCCGATCTCCTGAGCCTACTTTGGGCTCTCTTTTCAAGCTTCAGAATTTATGTCTCTGTGATACTCTCCTCTCATGAAGTAAGGGAGTATAAAGAGTGACAAACCCCACAGAAGATGCAGTGGTGCAATTTAAATTTTACCTGATATAAAAAAGTAAAAGGTGTAATGTTGTGGGAGACCTTTCTTTTTAAACACTGCAGCTTTAAAAGTGTGTTTGTTCATGAATATTTTATGTAAATACAAAACACCTAATTGAGATTCCAAGATTCTTTTTTTTCATGAAGCTTTCAAAATGATTATTTTGTCCCCAAAAGTTTCTTGTCACTGTGAGACTTTCCTGCACACAGTGCTGCTATTTTTGTCCCCCTGACACGTTGGGATCAGGCCGTGTGTTAAGGCCGTGTTAATGCATCACAAGGCTGTTTACTGACCTCCAAGCAGTGAGATTCACGATGAATGGCTCGTGACTCATGTTTGGTTAAAATAGGACCTGGAAATGCCTACCAGTCCACAATGTTTCAAACTTGGGCAAGTGGCGTGTCATTTAGCATGACAAAGACATTCTTGTTTTTACTTTAATAAACCCACCCATCCATCCACCTTCACGTTTTATCTTGTAGCTTCGCTTACAGTGTAAAAAGAGGTGTAAAACTGATGAAAAAAAACATTTAAGGAATCGTGATTTCAGGGATTTGGTGTGTGTACACACACGAGTGATGTAGAGTGTATGTTAGCGCATCATATGTACACGTGTTGGTGCTCACGTGTTTGTGCATGGGAAGCAAATGAAAAAAGGAAGGATGGAGAGAGTGAGAGTGAGGAGGGTGGAGGAAGAGGAAATTCTCCAACCCCTGCCCCTCTGATTGTGTTGTAAAGGGGTCCAGCCCAGCCCTGTGGGACTGTACGCTCATTCCAAGGGACCAGGGGAAGGAAATCACCCGCCTCTTTATAACCCTTCTCTCCCCCTCCCTCCGATGTCGTAAAGCATACCACAGACCCAGACTCAGATAGCAGCCGGCGTTCCACACTCGTCATCATCTCCTCATTTTGATCGACTTCCATCCCTGCTGTCCTCTCATCTTCTCAATGATTGATGTGAGCAGTTGTTGCACCCCCTCGCTCTATTACTCATCCTCTGCACAGATGTCTTTTTTCTCCAGTATCTTCTCTCTCCTCATCTTCCATCCCTCCTCATCACTGTGCTGCTTTCCTCCTCTCCCTCCTCTCCTCCCTCCAGCAGGAACATTTCTGCTCTGTTTATTCTCCAAAGCACCGACTTCCTAACAAGGTAAAGCCCAGCCTGAGCGCTCCGGGCTCCACGCTTTCACACCCAATATGGAAGTCTTACTTCTTCCCACGTGGCCCAGGAGAGTTGTTTACGGGGGACGGTGCTGGACATCGTCCTGATGGACAAGCACATGGCTTTTATGCTTATCGAGCAAAGTGTGTTTGGTTTCCACACATATGAGAACATTCCACGCGACTTGTGTCACAGCTCATCACATGTGTAGCGCTGAAACACAAGTCTACAGAGCGTTAAAGGGATCCTGCTGTGCTTTTCTTATTTTCTGTCACATATATGCTCTTACAGTGCGGGATGCAAGTATTAAACATGGTCAAAATTTTAAATGATGCCACCTGTGACCTAACGCTCAAGCTTCGCACTGCTCTAAAGACTTTGATTCTGACAGCTTTTTCTAATCCTGGCTCTTTATGTGGTCATTGTGATTGGATATCCCTGTTATGAGCGTGTCAGGCACACAGCCTCTGCTATAGGCACAGAACTCGCACCTGTTGTTCAAACCTTCTGCTCTAATCAGGAGAACGCTGGTTTAAATGGAGGCGTTCAGGGGACTAAAACATCTGCACCACGGTCCAATATAATGAAAAGGATTATTTTGAACTGCAAATACTGCAAAACTGCTCAAAAACAAAATATGTAGTTTTAGATGATAATAAATCAGTTTTAAATGATGAAGGTGAGTTATGACTAGCAACTTCCTTCCCAGCTTAGCTAGAAGGGACTCCAGTTAGCTCCAAACTTTGTCAGACCAGTAGTATAGGACTCAACATTGACCATATAAGGGCAGATCCCAACAGCACCACATTTGCTAGTCATACTAATGAGTGAAGCTTGGCCTTAAAGGGAGTAGAGCTTGTTTGAGTCAGTGTAAGGACCAGGAGAAGGTTAAATCAAGATTACTTTGACTGTTAATCATGGAGAGCTACTTTAGTGGAGTCTAAGAGTTAAAAAAACAAAAAACACAATAGGTCCACTCTGAATTGTTTTTCCACCAATAATTAGCTAAATCATTGTTTAAGCTATTTATCAAATATTTACTGGTTAAACTTTTCTTCTTACTTTCTTACTGTGGCTTTGGGAAGAGCGCCCGATCCATTTAGAAGCCATCATGGATCTCTCCAGTTGTATATGGACATGAGCTTTCTTATCCTATGAGCATTCCCGTTTGTCATGAGATTACACAGATGCACGTTTCCGAACATCGAGGATTCTCATCTGCTATACGTCACCATAAAAGGCTGATGCTGAAAAACACTTAAGCTGATGAAGAAGCTTACGTGATTGGACAGAAAGCTCCGACCCAGCTGCCGGGCCTCACTGTGATGACGTTTCTGTTATTTCCAAAGTCAAAAATCGATTGTCAGTCTGCACTTTTAAGCCAGTGTAGCCTGCTCAGAGAACAAGAACATCTAAGAGTCCATGACAAATCGGTGAGATTATACAGCATGATTTAAAACTGCAGAGCCTCTGTTAAATGGGCTTTGTGGGCAAATTGTGTCAGCAATTGAGATTTTAGTACTTTGCTCTGTTTTACATCATTGTACGGGCAGTTATGGCGGATTTAGCTGTGGTTTAGATGGAAAAAACAATAAATTATAAGAAAATAATGATTCATAGCAATTTTGATCATGAAAGTAAACATGACAAAAGCCAAGCAGAAGGTTTACAAGCTCCCACGTGAGTTAAGAAAACAGTCTTTGCGGGAATCGACAGTCATCTAAATGAACGTGTTTCATTATTTTTGTCTGGAGTCGATCTCGGTGCTCCCTGACAGATTATGTGAGTCATGCTGTAGAAACAAACCCTTCTAGTTTCACTCTGGGAACTTTCTGGGATGCGCTGTGCATCCCGGTAGGATTTCATGGTGCCTCCCAGATTTGAAGGCCTCTAATTAAGAAGTCAAAAAAGCCCCCCACGTGTGCAAATATAGTCCAGCGAGCGCTTAAATAGAAACTAAATGCCTCTGCATGATGTAAGTACACTTTTTGGATCTAAAAAGGAAGCTTCTCACTTTCTCAGGTTTCAGTTTGTAGACATACTCTTGTTGCACACTGAAATACCAGTGAACACATATTTTATCTTACATTTATCATCTTGCAGCTCACATTGAACTGTGTTGTGCACCTGATGTAAATAATGTTAATAAAGTTCTCGTATGTTAATTTAACCCTAGATAGATTTTAAAACTGATAAGTACCCACTCCTAAACCCCTAACTTTTCTCTCATTCCAAAGAATATAGGGTTAGATGTGAAAGAAAAACTAAAGTCTCCTGAAAAGCCTTGTAGGTTGTACCTTAATCCTTACAGTTGCTGCTCAGAGAACATGACCTCTGACCTTGAGCAAAATTAAGGACTTCAAAGTGCATCAAAGTAAAAGTAAAGAGTTTTGCGTAGCTTCTCCGCATCCAGGCCATTTTTCATTGCTAAAGGCAATAGGACTTCTTTTTGATTCATGAAGACATTTCAGCTCTCATCCACAAGGATTCTTCAGTTCCAAAACTGATGGAGAGTCTCAGGTTTTGGCCTGTTTTTAGGTGGTCCTGAGAGTTGTTCAGTCACTTTGGTCTGCCACGACCACAACAACCAGTCGCAGTAGATGGCCGCCCCTTCCTGAGCCTCGTTTTGCCAGAGGTTTCTTCCTGTTAAAAGGGAGTTTTGTCTTCTCACTGTCACCCAAGTGCTTGTATATGATTTTTGGGGTTTTCTCCGTTTCCTCTCTATTATTGTAGGGTCTTTACCTTACAATGTAAAGCACCTTGAGGCAACTCTTGTCGTGATTTGGCACTATATAAATTGAATTGTGTTTGGGAGTTTGTCCCCTGGATGTGTGGCCTTTAATGACTCACATAATTACAGGGTGGTTCATCATCTTTCAGGACCATATCCAGGGTGACACCTCCACTAAACTGTGACTCTCCATCAGGTTTTAGAACTGAAGAAGCCTGCACCAAAGGCAGCGGTCATCTTTTAAAGCATTTAAGACTAAAGGTAAAACATCAGGTGTTCTTGGCCTTGATAACTTGAGCCTCTCAGCAAATAACCATTGGCTTTACTGTCAGTGTCTGATGTTTAACTGTAGTGTCACATCATGTCTTAAAAATAAGATTCTTGAAAACAATGTTGAATAATCACTGACAGAACATTTACTGAAAAGCTGTGCGGGCGGCCATGACGATGTTCCTCAGTATCCTTCTTGAACTTCTCATATTCTTTTTCATTGATCATTTTTGAGAACAAAATAAAACGAACAAAAAACAAATGTCATTTTTGGGTGTATAAAACATCAAAATGTAATTCACCATGAGGGAGACTCAGACTCATGAGATCGCACTCTGGAGACCAGATGTTTTCCTACTGAGCTAACTGACCAACACACACACTCAGCCACACCATGACTGCTGACATCAGAGAGGCCACAGCAGTCCCAATAAGAGCACCATGTGTCACAGGATAAGATAGAAGATCATTTGCATGTATTTACGTGTAATTTACACATCGGAAACTTGATATTTAAACAAGAAAACAGTCTTTAAAAATAAACATTGTGTGACAGTTTGATCAAAACCATTTCATAACCAAATAAGTTTCAGTCAAATTAACTCTTAAAAAGAGACGTGTGCATTAACCTTCTTAAATGCACTGGTTCTCAAACTTATCTTGGCGGAAAAGAGTTCACACCCCTGCTTTTTTTTATCCAACATTAAAGATACCTGCTGCAAATTTAGCGGTATGTCATTGTTTTAGCGTAACCTGCTTTAGAACCGACATTAGATATTGTTCATGCACGTTTGAAATAGATTTTTATATTGAAATTAAAAGATGACTTCTAACTAAACTAAGTGTGTTTGTTTAAAAGAAAAATGCTCAGTCTGAGCTTTTCTGGCAACCAGAGTAAGTCAGCTGTGAAGAATAGTACACAATAGGCGCCACTGCACCAACAAAGTCTTGTTTATCTCCTTAAATTCATAGTTTCCAGAAGCTTATCTGCTTGAAAACAGTAGTTTTCTCCCAATATGTTGGGGGAGAAGCTGCCCCTGAGTTCAAGTATCTTGGGATTTTATTCACGATGATGGAAAGGAGCTGGGCCAGTGGGTTGGTGCAGCATCTTCAGGAATGAAGGCGTTGTAGCAGACTGTCATGGTGAAAAGTGGGATAAAACAAAAGGCAAAGCTTTTCCAGTTACCAGATCTATGTTCCAACCCTCACCTGTGGTCATGAGCGCTGGGTAACAACCAATAAGGCAAGGCTGCGAATACTAGCTGCCTCCTTTGAGAGGTTTTTCTGGTTTCATCCAACAGGTTCTTCCCTCAGTCTCACCTTCCACCTCTGGTCTTTTTACTTTTTATGTTGCAGATTTGTTTAAGCCTGTGCAAGTGCAAAACCATTCACTAGTTGAACTTAGCCAAGAAATGTCAAGATATGTCTTTCACACAAGCCTGGGAGAATTAGCATTTTATCAAGTCTTTCTGTGTTGTCTGTATGTACTAAACTGCTGGCCCCAGTGGAACATTGACTTGACATTCATAGAGTGAAGCTTATAAGAAGGAGGGTCACGCAGAGAAAACTCCACGTGGAACTAAAGGAGTGTTTCAGGGATATCCTGTATGATTAATCTGTATACATCAGAGAGAACATAGTGTTTAGGAAGCAAGAGTAGAGGAAGTATAGGGTTCAGGAAAACACTGCACTGCCACCATAACATAATACAAAACACACAATCTGACTCTCGCACAATGTCAGGACTGGCCACCTCCCAGTTTCATATCAATGACTTGACAACTATTCACAACAGATATTACAACTGCTTTGAAGAATGTGGCTCGAGACAGGAAGAAAAACTCATTACATAAGGCGTAGAGCGTTCCAGTAAAAGCATACAGCCTTCTCCTTTATTTGGAAAGCCTACACCTCGGCACGCTGAGCCGTGTTTTGGTTTTCTGTCCTTCGAGGGAAGCTGAGAATTTATGAGCCGCTGGTCCAGCTGCTCTCTCTTGTTGACCCTTATTGGTGGCCCAGTGGGAGTCCACAGAGAGGCCTTGAGGACAGAAGGGGAGCTGTGAAAACTGTGCAGAAATTCTATAGTTAAACAACTTCTTTAATCTTTGATGAAATTTTCGAGATCTGCTTTAACCATATACTGTACTGGTGCAGTGGCTATTTGAAGAGAGTGCAACTGAGGTTCTTTTTTCATATCACCTGAATACATCTCATGCAATCAGTCATGTTTTAGAAAATGTTTAGAAAAGATGACTTCTTGCTAAAAATAACAAATATGACTGATTTCGACGCTCTTGTGTGACACAAAAGATAACGGCTGTTTCATTCAGTATTCTGAATAAAGTTTGAGAGGCTTTAAAAAAAATCCCAGAAGGTTCCTAGGAGAAAGAGCAAGGCTTATCTCTAGAAGGTGGTCTTAAAATCCAGGAGTAAACCAGGAAAAATTGGGGTACTGGTTGGAATGAAGCAGACAGACGTGGATTTTTATTGTAGCAAAAAAGGTGAGAGAATTAAAATGTTCAAAAAGTGGAAAGTTTCCAAAAACAGGAGGAAAATCTGTCCCTGATCTTTAAAACGGTGCCTAAGATTAATATTCTGGAGCAAGAAATTCAGGAAAACTGATTAATTACTCCAAAAAGCTGATTCTGTTAATCTGGACGTAGCGTTTTCAGTGGGAGAAACGTTTCGTCACTCATCCAGGTGACTTCTTCAGTTCAGCTGACTGCAGGTTTCCCCAACCTTATAAACAGTACATTTGCACAATGACTGAAACCAGCACCACTGAAGCTGGGACTGAAGAAGTCATTGGATGAGTGACGAAACGTCTCTCCCACTGGAAACGCTGCGTCCAGATGAACAGAATCAACTTTTCGGGATTTCCTTTCCTGGATAATTGAGCATGCATCAAGACTGATCATTTGTTGTTTGGGACTAATGAGTAACCTAATATTTTCCAGCTGCAGACCTCGAGATAAATCAGATCTTTTAACTTCATGTGACAGTCGTGTGGTCAGTGTAGGAATCGATAACTGGAGGGTGGCCTGTCGCACAAATGCACAGACGGCTGAAACATCCTGACTCATTCATTGCACTGAAAGCTGTTTAGTCTGGGAGACGATGAGTACTGCAGCCCAAACTCTCACAGTGGTTTCTTTATTATGTCCGGCTGAGTTTGTTTTGATGTGTATCTGTAGATTTTGAGATGCTTCAGTAAAAAGATCATCGCACTGGTGATGATTACACTTTAAAAAGTTCATTTAACCGATGACACAGAGATGAGATCTCTCACTGTGTGTTATCCTTCACAGCAGTGAATTCTAAGCCTTTGCTGGGAGTGTGAGCTGCTGTGGCAGTATCAGCCTGCTAACAGCAGATGCTGTTTGACTTTGACCACAGTACAAACATTGTGGAATTTGAATACCTCTTGCTTTTTCATGTCTTCTTGACAGCTGCTCAGCGTCATCACTCATAATGCAACACGCAGTCTGAATTTCTCCATAATGTTCAAAAGCTTTTTATGATCTGTGGAGTTAATTGGTTTTTCTCTCCTTTTCTCTTTTTCCAGTGTGCCGAATCGCATGCCACAAGAAATGTGAAGTCAAGGTAAGAGTCCTAAACAATTTGCACACATAAAAAAAAAACCATAAAGGAAGGCAATGTCATGTTTGCTGGTATTTGAATGTTATATTTAGTAATACCTTCATGCATCAAGTGAATATTGCTTTCCACATGAAGGAACATGAGAATGGCTGAATGTTCTGTTTATTTGGAGCCATCTACTCTTTAAGATGTGCGTATGTGCACATATACATGCAGATGTTGAGATAGGTGGAGTTTGGGGGGAGTTTATGTTCTGCAGAAGAATCTTAAGAATGTCTAAACAAGTACTCTTTGTACCAGAATCTGTTTATGTTGGATGAGCTCTTGCGTCTTGGAGATCGTCCCCGTGTTCTAAAAATAAAAGACCTCTTGGTGGAGCTGGAGCTCGATTAATGTTGTGCGAAAGCAAAGAGCAAGAAAATGGGAGGGAAAAAAAAGAGAAGCTGGAGTTCGTGCTGGATAATTAGAAAGGTGCAGCATTCATTTAGGGTTTAGGGCAGGATTTGCACACATACAGCACATACCTAAACACACACCCTTCATCTGGTATCCATTATTGGAAATGGGTGCTAGTTGCCAGCGTTGCCCACTCTGTTTTACACACAGGAAATGCCAGGGGCGCAGGGCAGGCGGGCCACGCTGAATAAGAGGCGGTGGGTTTGGTGAACCATGTGAGGGAGGTCTCCAGTGGAACGTTATTAAACAAAATGGCTGAAATTATAAGACCTGCGTGTGATTCCTGTCTCACTGGTGACTGCGTTTCAATATTATAACCTTTACAAATGAGAGTGCCAGTTTCTTAGGATGGTTTAAAGTTTTAGTTCACCAAAGCTAGTGAGAGAGCAGGTGCAAGGGTTCAGGTTTAATTCCACAGCTCTAAACAACCTTTAAAATATAACACATCCACCATCACCCAATAGATAATGTAGCCAGTGACCTCTATGGAATAGTCTTACTGCTGTTTGAAAGAATGTGTGACCTTTATCAGTTTTTTGATTAATATAATAATAAATTTAGGATCGTCAGAGAAAAATTCTCCCACTCCTACAGCTTCCTCGTGTTTACAGACGGTCCAATCTAATGTCTCTTATTCCTCCGTCATTAGTAATAGACTGCTTTGCTCAAGAAAGTTATTTAGTCTTTTAGCTCATGTTGTTGTGCTACATTTATTTGCGCTCAGAGTGCTTCTGTGTAAAATCTGTTTTACTCTGGGCTGATATGAAGTTGGGGAAACGGGTGCATATGGGAATATGTGGCAATTTCACAGCTGATTCTAATTCCGACAATGAATTGTCATGCACTCAAACCTCTTCATGAATGACTTAGACTTTTTTAGTGGGCTTAAAGAAGCAATTTACTACAAATATGTCCAGTTAGGATCTGAGCCTCTTGTAGGGGGAGGTTAAAAACCTTTTGTGTGATTCTCTCTTAACCTTGGGTTAATAATGGTAGATGAGAATAGAGTGGGAGTGTGTGGGTCTGAAAAGTGAAGCATTACAGAAGAGTCTTAATGCATCCTGTTTAATAGCCAGTAGGGAGTATTGTGGTTAAAAATGACTTGCAGTTATATCAAAGTCTATGGGAAGCAGACCTTTCTTTGTTGTTTCATGGTGTCAGGCAATACTTTCAGGTCATATTAAACAGGCCGTTAAGTTTTATAAATTCTGGTTATTCTATAAGAAGATTTTCCAGAATATGCTCATGAGCATGTGGTTTCAAAGTCAGATCCACCCTTCATTCGACACATCCAAGTTGCTAATCTTGAAGCTTCAAAATGACACTTTACAAACGTGTGAGTGACACCAGTCCCTCTGTCCAGCTTTCCATTTATTCTGCTGTGTGCGCCTGTTAGCAATCATTAAATTAATCAATCTTTAGCATCTACAGGTAGCTGTCTAACTGACAGCTAGGTAGGTAGCTGGGGTGATGGTAGGGTTTCAGCAAGGTTACTGTAAACCTAAATTTCATGAAACCTGGTGGAGAGCTGGAGCTTCAGGGGAAAAAACACAATGTTACTAAAGGGAAAAAGAATAACATGAAATTCTGCTGTGGATCCAGATCTCTCACTTTAATGTTGGTAAAGCATTGGTCTTGGTTAGCGATGAGCTTCTGACTTCCCTCATAATATGTACTTTGATCCAGAGTAATTTGAAAGGACCTTATCGAGAAGAAATGTGTCGCTGAAACCTGCAGAAATTACGTCTTTTTCTCCTTTGTTTTCCCTGCAGATCGTGCAATTTTTAAAGTGTGATGAATGGAAGTACACAGTACATGATAACGCTTGAATTTCAGGAAGCCAGAGGTCAAATTTGTTGGAGAAGCCTAGCAAACTGCCAGTGTCTATATATACAAACCTGCAACTTTCCATCTCCAAAAATCACAGCAGCATTTCCTTTTCTAAACATTTCAGCTAAAAATGTCAAGGCTTTGGCAGGAAGCAATTTGCTAAAAAGCCTGAGATGAAAAACAAGGGAGTGACCGCGACAGGGTCAAGCATGATAACTATCGGCACTCAGTCAGGCCTGCGAGACCACTGGCTACATTTTTATGACTTATTTATTTTAAAATCCAGCTAAAGCTCTTTTCTGCGACCTGTCAGCCATATATGATCTGAAATGTTAGGAATCTGAGCGCTCGAAAATAACTCAGAGGTAGGACAGTTCTCGTAAGTACACGTTACAATTATAAATCTCCATCTGGAGATAAGAATAATATACAGCCCATATTTAACCGGGCAGCAAACAAATGGTCACAAAACGCCTCCCCACCTTCATGCCTGTTTACTCACAGCTGGATGTGAAAAATGTGTTAAATCTTGTCAGTAAAATTTTGCTTCTGGGTGATGACAGGAAAGAGCCAAAAACATCACATAGGGTGATCCTGAAAGTGAACATGAATATGTTTGCATGAAGTGATGGTATCTTTCCATTTTTCAGGCTAATTTACAAGTCTCCCTTCTTTATGCACAGTCTCCTTTGTATATATAATATATATATACTTCCTTACAAAAACAGAGAGGCTGGATTTCTGGGACTTTCGTGCCAACTTGCTGTGAAAGCGCTGAGGAAAGGTAAAACCTCAAACTGCTTAGGCACTAATTTCAGTCTAAAGGCATGGCTTGTATGCCTTCCACCCTGCCCAGCAGTTAAATAACAACATGAGTGCATTCAGACTTCAGTTCTAATTAAAATATATTTATTTTTCCCTTTTTAGTTAACCTTACAGGGTATTGTGCCAAGAAAACACTGCTGAAAATCGGTTCAGGACACCATCTTTCCAAAAAGACTTCATCCTAGTAAGGACTACTTTCTGCTGGGGTTTAATACACGTGACATTGAAGTTGTGAAGTTAGAAAGAATTTAACCTCAACTAGAGTTATCAAGATCAAATTCAGGGCTGTCAGTCTTCATTTACCTGAATCAAGGTAGTTATTAAAATATTGGTTTGTTTGCCCAGTGTTTGCTCCTCAGGAAATTACACATTGATGTGAAAGAGGTAGTGTTGATACCATATAGCCATCCACAAGCACGGACAGGTCTAGAGCAACAGATTTCTCTCAAGAGCAAACTGTAACCCTAAATAAATGTGAGGAAAATAAAAATAGCGGTCAAATCCAAGAAGGATGTTGGTTAAAAACATAAATGATAAGAATAGGCTAATAAGGACAGTAGCCTTATCATTGCCTATTTAACACCAATTCACAATAACAGTTTGCTCAAAGTGCTTTACATTGTAAGATAAACTCAACAAACAGAGAAAGAGAAGCCCGGCATTTCCCCAAGGTCCCCTCTGATCAAGGACTTGGAAAAAAGTGGTGAGGAAGAACTCCCTTTTGACAGGAAGAGACCTCCAGCAGACCCAGGTTTGGGAAGGAGCAGCCACCTGCAAATCCTATATAAATACAGGAAGAGATTCGCTCACTGTGCATTATTTTGTCACTAATGGTTGGTTGGTAGTAGAGATGGACCGATCCGATATTACCTATCGGTATCGGTCCGATACTGACCTAAATTACTGGATCGGATATCGGAAAAAAATAAAAAATGTAATCCGATCCATTAAATATCACGAAAGCACCTCACAAAACTTGCAACACGCCGTAACTCACCTCAGAACGTTAGCACGTCGGAGCAGTATGCATCACGTGATAGAGCGGCTGTGGCATGCGGGACCTGTCGGTGGTCTGGATAGCATTTGGAGCTTCGCTAGCAACCCGGCATTTCATCTCCGACAAAGTTATCCCCGAGAGAAGTAAAGCAAGTGTGTAAGTCCATCTCTGAATGTTTGTAAAGCATTCCTGCGTTAAGCTTAACAAACGATATATGGAGCGACTGCCTCTTCTCGCTGCTACTTCAATCATGAAACTGCTTAACGATCAGCTGATCGGCTTTTCTGTCGCGAGTCCGTCTCTCTTGTTTGTTTTTGGCCCACTTTGCACCAGAAAGAGGAAACCAGCGGCTGAACAACAGCAGCACGTTTAAGCTTGATCAGCTGTTGTTAGAATTTATTTATTATTACTTTCTACTCGAGGATCTTTTTCTACGTAGCTGACGGCTGGTAACTGTGCAGGGGCGGATCTAGCAAAGTTTAGCCAGGGGGGCCGATAGGGCATTAACAGGGAAAAGGGGGCACAAAGACATACTTTTCTTTCTTATTCTCATTTAAAATGTCTAGCTTTTAATAAATAATTATCTTACACCCAAAGTTTTAATTTGATGTAAAATGAATAGAAGTCAATTACTGTATATAGTGACTATTAAGTCTAATATATATACCCTAGTAAGCTATAGTACTTTTTCCTTTGGGAAGGTACCATCTGTGCAGTCTGCAATTTTGTTGAAGAAAGATGTTGAATCTATTTAATATTTCTTGAAAAATAATTTATTTCTGTGCATTTTTTTTCACACTGCATCAAATTAAGGTTGATTACGTCGATTAAGCATCATGAGGTGGAGCGTGAGGGGTGGTTCCCTATTTTTTATTTATTTATTTTTGTTGTTGCTGGGAGTTGGAACCCTATTAGTTAGGTTGCTTAATATTTACGCTAAGTACTCTTTAAAATACCAGAATAGGGAGGATGGTGTAGGTTTAAGTTTATTAGATTGATCAGTATTGCTGAACTATGAAATATTTTTTTTTTGCATACAGGTATAACAGAATAGCTTTAGTGTAGTTGTTGTTTTAAACTTGAGTATGAACTTATACAAAATGCAGCAAGATATAAAAAAAAAAACAGTTTTGTTGATTAAAAAACATTATATCGGATTCATATCGGTATCGGCAGATATCCAAATTTATGATATCGGTATCGGTATCGGACATAAAAAAGTGGTATCGTGCCATCTCTAGTTGCTAGTAGTCAATCTACTAGTGTAATTACTACTCCTTTGTGCTATATGTCAATCAACAGCATTCTTCACTTTCATTGGTAGTTGCTTTAATTTTTTGACTTTTTTTGAGTTGAGACAATATTAACTCTTGACCTGCCAGTACTTGCTTTGCTTTGGGTGGTCTCTTGTTGTTGGGACATCACCAGCAGTCACTATCTGTGTTGACGCCCCTTAAGGCTGCTTTATGATCAGTCTACAAAGGTCTATAGAAAGGAAGTCAAGCAAGGAATGGAATTGCTTTCACTTAAAATCTGTATCTCTATTGACAGTAGTCACTAAAAGGCAAAGATCCTCTATGTACACCAAACATTGTGCTGTTTCCTTACCTTTTGAACATACCTGAGCTAACATGATTTAGTAGTGCAGGGTAATTCTGAAGCTGCGTTTAAAATCATGAAGTTACTTCTATTAAGGAGCTACTTCACTTTATAGTACAGAAATGAACTGCAGTGTCCTTGCTCATAGTAATAAAGGAACCTGCCATTCTGTGTATTTGTGTGGCTTCAAATATAGTATTTGGTGTATGTTGTGTTGTACAGCTGAGCTGTCCAGTCGAAGTTATTTGGTTTCTCTGATCCTTGCATGTCAAGCGTGTTTTGAGAAGGAAACCACCGTGTTCCACCATTAATCAGGAGCAACGTGGAAGAGCGTATCATCTCTCCGCCTCTCTGTCTGCTGGTGTTTTCGTTCCGCTTCTCTGAAATGATGAAGCACTTGTTTTGTCAGCTCCTGAAATTCTCAGAGTGCATGCTTTGAAACTGTGGAGAGAACTCGTACGTTTCTTTGTGCTGGCTCGCTTCCACTTTGTGCTTTTGTTATTTCAGATTTGTTGTTTGTGACCCTTTTAGTTCCTTTCACTGAGCACATCATGTTGCAGTTTGAGCTCTGTTGTTGCTGCGTGGAGCTTCCTGATGGATGTGCCCTCATTCGGCTCATCAGGTTTGCCAAGTGAAAAGCTGCAAATTGCCCCCTTTGTTTCATGAAAGTTGCAACATTATTACTAACACTTGATTCCTTTCCCATTCATCAAGCTTAAATTGTGTTACTGAGCATTTCAGAGTATAAATCTATTGAAATAATAGTCAATGATAATAAAACCAGTAGGTTCACTTGCAGAATTGAGCCTCTTACATAAATATTCTCCTTTCCAGGAAGTTTCTGGATCTTACTACATACCACTGAGTTCAATAGTCATTCTGGCACAGTCTGCCTGTCAGTAGCTACCGTTTCCCGACATTTTTAACATTTCTGAGCGATCACCTGGAGATATAAAGTTCTTGGTGCGGCTACAAATAAGACAAACAGTCTACCTTGTATTATTTATCGCTTCCAAATCTTTGACACATCCAAACACCTGTATCCACACATGTGAGATGCATTTTTGAGAGAGATCGTCAGGTCTGCAGCTGGAGAACAATGTTTGCATCGATAACTGTGAAATTCTGGAGCAGTTATCTGGTTAGCAGTTATCTGGGCACTTGTTTCAGCGGTAAAACCTGGATTCATATTCAATAGCTTGTTCTGTTGTTGACCTCTTTTTCTGTTTTTTAGATGATTTTGAGATTATTGTTATTTTGATTATGCGGTTGGTTGTTTAATGAATCCTCAGAGCCCACACCCAATAAATCAAAACAAATCTGTTCTATATGGGTATGGATGAACTGTTTTCAACCATGAATCCAGGTAATGAGGTCTGGATGTTGTACAGATCTGATTTTCTGGACATTGTCCAGATGTGGCCTTTCACATATGAGGCAGACAGCTGGAGATTGATGGTCATGAGGTGGCGCCTGTGCCGATCAAGCAGGAGGCAGGACACGACGCACATCAGCACACACTCGCTGTCTGTTAATTGTCTAAATGTATGAATCAGTGAAAGGTCAGGGCTGCAGTGCATGTGTGAAATGGCTAAGGTGTGATGGTCCAACACTTGGGTTCAAGGCGAAAACTCTGTTAGCTGTAGAAACATCTGGCATGAAGTTGACGCTCCCCAGAGGGTTGATCCTACCTACTCTGGTTAGTGAGTATCATTTGGTTCAAAGCACCACTATGTCCTATCCATCCATCTTTTAGAGGAGAGGTGGGGTAAACCCTGGACAGGGTCATCACAGGGTTCACATATAGTTAGACACCTACAGCCAATTCAGACTCCCCTATTACCCAACACACATTTGAACTGTTGGAGGCATACCTGGATCCATCTTTCATACTGTCTACTTCAGGAAGAAGTTGACCAAAGGAGAAAACCAGCAGTGCCTTTACATACAAATTCATTTAAAGTCACTGATTCATTTTGTTTCCCCAGCCCAGTGTATCCATGATTTAAACTTTGGAGATTATTCTACACTGTGCCAGAAGACAGAAAGAAGAAGATTCATCCCAGAATGACCCACTGCTCCCATGTGTCTTTGCAGCCAGTCTCTATCGACACACAAGCCTTTATTTAGTTTGCATTTTTTCCCTCTTGCCCTCGAGCCTCATCCTCTCTCGTGTAGCGCTTGCTTCAGCAGTCGCAGCAGCTGTCAGGATCATTTGGCTTGATTAACCTTGACTACTGTTCCAGTAACTTCCTGTAGATACCACACATTGCCACAGTGCTGATTTATCACACAG
The DNA here is from genome assembly GCF_057382095.1 of Aulonocara sp. 'chitande type north' Nkhata Bay. Taxonomy (NCBI): domain Eukaryota; kingdom Metazoa; phylum Chordata; class Actinopteri; order Cichliformes; family Cichlidae; genus Aulonocara; species Aulonocara sp. 'chitande type north' Nkhata Bay. Next base: position 35,011,431 of record NC_141359.1, read on the forward strand.
GCAGAAACTGTGATGTGTCACCACAACTGAGCCCCAGCAAAGGTTTTTCATATTCAAAGACTGTAACACAGTCTCTGTAGCGGTTTCACCTTTAATTTCTCTTATAAATTCATGTTTCTGTTATTAAGACACATAATATAACAGGTTCTTTGATCATTTAAATAAATTGAGTCATCATCAGGAAATGTATATTACTTATGGCGCTCAACCCCCTCGATGTAGAAAAGGCCTTTATGCTCTTAGTTCTGCATTGCTTTCGTTCTAATGGATAAACAAGGCATTCAAAGAAAGGGGAAAAAATACATATTGTGCTTTTGCTGTAAGACATTACATAAGTCCAAGTTTGGGGAGGTTTCAAAGCATTGCGTTGAACCCCTTTGACAACATTAACAGCTTCCTTCATTTTGCATGTTGTGTTGGCCGTGCAGAGAGTGAGAAATGGAAGTTAAAGTAGGAGAGGGGCTGACCCTCTGTTAAGAAAACAAACGGAAGAGGCCGTGTCAGAGTTGTATAATTGTTACACACTTAGCGCGCCAACCAGTTAGAGCAAACACACAATGGCTCATGACTAAAATATTCCTGTATTGGTCATGGTATCTGCACCTACTTTAAAAAAAAAAACAACAAAAAGAAAACAACAGCTCCTCGTCTGATCAAATGCAGAGCCAGCCAGCAGCTCTGAGGCTAATTGAATTAGCAGTCACAGGACAGAACACATGCTCGCTACTCTGTTCTCCTCCTTATGACCGCAAACGTTTGCAGGAACACAACAACAGCTCAATCATGGGATAAATCATATGGCTTCTAATTTGAGTGCATTTTTGTATAAGGAGCGATGTTTTCTGGGTTTAATTTCATTGCGATTTTGACTTAATTTTATATCATGAGGATGAAAATAATCGACTAAGTAAACATTTTTACTACAATTCAGTATTTGTCAAGACATGTTGAACTTTAGCAAGTATGCAGTTTCTGATTGCTCCCACGTGAAAATATTTAAGGCAATTGTCTGAAATTTTATGCAAAGTGAGTGTCGTCCTTGCTACATGTGCTACCTCCTGCTGTGTGCTACAGATGTGGACAGAATTATTAGAGCCTCCGTGAAATTTAAAGGCTTTGTCATTATTTTCCCAAGTGCTTTTCTGACATAGCATTTCTAAAATTGTTTTCTTTAGAAAGCATAAATAATTTTTGTTTGCACATAATAACAGAATTATTTCAGACATAAAACTATCAGGGTTAATATAATTAGCCCCCTGAAAATGGACTTTATTATCGAATAATAGCACAAACCACTGATGTGCAGTGATGTGATTTAACTTTGTAATGCTCAAGGCTTATAAAATTGAGTTAAAACCAAGGATTATCTTCTAATTTGCACACAGTATAAAAACTTCAGAGAGGGTTTGGGCTGTCACATGAAAAAGCATCATGCCAAGAACAAAATTAATCAGTTTAGACTTGAGAAAAATAATGTTTGATGCTCTCGAACCAGGAGATGGATATACAAAGTTGCACAGTACAGACAAGCCTTGCAGGTGGGAAAATAAAATTTTAAAGACTCTAAAAGGAAAACTAGTGAGTGATGTGTTAAAAGACCCCAAAACAACGGCCAACATACTAGTCAATGACTCAGCCAAGTCAGCTAAGCTATATAGATGATCCTTTATACAGTATTTTTTATACAGTAAGTTTCATCCAGATAGATAAACACATGTAGGAAGACCTACAAACGTACGCTGCAGTCATTATAGTAAGATGAAAAAAATAAATATGCGACTTTAACTTTGACTGTCAAACAAAAGAAATAAAAATGGACCTACAGTCACAATCATCTGTCATTTCTCCTTGTTCATGTGCATAAACTAACGGCTTACACAAGGACCATGGGCTTACGGCCATGTATTTAGTAAGCGCATGTTAGCGACATGTGCATAGATACAGCAGAGAAAACAAACAGGAACGCCCAGCTTTAGCATGATGGAGTAATCAAGAGCTGTGGGAAAGAATGTCAACAACGTGCCAAGTGCACGAAGGAGACGTGGATGGAAGAAGTGAGTGAGAAGGATGAATGTGCTTAAGATCAATTAGAAAAAAAATTCCACACTTTCATTTCATTGCCCTTCTTGTACAGAGGAAGAACTGCTGAGCATGCACCATCTCTCCCGGAGTTTCTAATCGTCTCTGAGTGCTACAACAGCTGTGAGTGTTGAGGGTTTTTTTCAGAGGAGCCTTCTTTATTACGTGCTCAAGGAGTTTGGAGACTTTGTTCTGTTCAAGTTCCCCACCCTTACATCTGCAGCCTGTCCTTTGGTTCAAGGCAACAGCTTTTCCATCCCATGTCAGCTCCTGCTGCCTAATCATGACCATCCAGTAGAAAAATCCATGTTAAATCTGGTCCGTAAGCTGCGAGGGCGTTTCCGAAGCGTTCCACCGAGCGCTGGGGGACCGAGAGCCTGACGCTCGCCCCTGACGTTGCTTGGGAAAGCCTGAGTCAGACTCATGAAACTGGACCTCACCCAGAGTGTTCTCTCCTGCTCTGTGTTCCTCTCTGTAGCCCTACTGTGTACTATTTTGTTTTTTCTTTTCTACGTTTTTCTTTCTCTATCCTCCTCTTTTTCTTCCCCCATCATTCACTGATGAAGGCACTGATTCCCCCCTATTGTTGCTCCTTTGCTTATCAGTCGGTGTGAGGACCACACATGGTGAAAAAGTGATTGGTGCATTCATTCTTTCACAATCATTCGTGTACAGAAGAATTTGTTCCCTCCCAATAATAAACATTAAAGGAGCAAAGGGCCTACTTAGTGAAACTGATGTAGCAATCTTTTTTTTTTTTTTACCCCCTCTCGCATAGACACTCACAGCCACTTCATTAGGAACACCTGTTTATTTGCGTTTTAACACAAATATGTAGTCAGTCACTTGGCAGCAAGTCGATGCTTTTAGACATGTGGACAAGATCAAGACAGCCTCCTAAAGTTCAAACTGAGCATCAGAATGGGGAAGAAAAGGAATTTAAGTGCCTTTGTGAGCGTGGAAAGACCTTTACTGTTGGCTGCACCATCTACCTTGTCTCGGATTTACCGAGAATGGTTTGTAAAGGCAAAATATCCAGTGAGCGGCAGATCTCTGGGAAAAAATGTCTATATCAGAGGTTAGTGGACAATGGCCAGACTTCTTCAAGACTACAGTAACTCAAATAACCACTTGTTAAACCGGCTGCCAAGCCTGACAGAAAAACTGAGGCTACAGTTCACACGGGCTCACCAAAATTGGACAATAGCCGATTGTAAAAATGTCTCAATTTTTGCTGCAACATTCAAATTAGGTGTAAAGAACATAAAAGCAGTTGAGGCTGATTTAGGTGGTATAATGCTGTGGGAAATATGTTTTTTTGCACACTTTGGACCTCTTAGTACCAAATGACCATCATTTAAATAGCACAACCTCCCTGAGTGTTGCCGATGACCATGACCATGCCTTTATGACTGCAGCGTACACATCTTCACAGCTCCCAGCAGGACACGGCATCATGTCACAAAGCTCAGATTGGTTTGAACATGGCAATGAGTTTTCTCCACAATCACCAGATCTCAGTCCAGTGGACCACTTTTAGGATGTGGTGAAATGAAGATTCTCATCGAGCATGTGCTGCAGACATACACTGTTGAATCAATGCCATCAAGAATTAAGAGAGTTCTAAGGATGTCTCCAAAAGGGCATCCAACTCAGTCCTATCAAGAGGTAACTAATGAACTGCCTGGTTAATGTAAGTTATGAGTTTTTGTAGAACATGCAAGACACATTGTGTTCTGATCTCTGAGCTGCTGCACAGCAGGTTGAAGAAGCCAGAAGGAACATGATGAAGGAGGTCGTCTGACTGAAAGCCAAGCTGAGTGTTGTTTGCTTAAGCTAATGTAACTGTTTTTGATCAGTCTGAAAAACATCACTGAGATGCACACGATTCCACGTTTAAACATGCAGAAAGTTTTGCACATGAGCTTTAATATATCTGAGCTATTAAGCCCATGGCTTTATTAAGTGCTTTATAAACAGATAACACATTGTTACGCTGTGACTCACACATTTTGGAAATCTTGCCTACATGTGCGTGGATTTAGCAGGGAAAATACTGGGCGATAAAAGTAAATTAGTTGAAAGTAAGTCTGATTATTGTGCTTTTCTTTATATGGGGAAAAAAAGATGGTGCCATCAAAAAGTAATGCAGAAAATGTAGAAAATTCAATAGAAATGTAAGGATTTTGTTCCTGTGGTGGATTCCCAGACCCTCCTGTTAATGTTGTGTCCTATTAAAATGAGTTAAAAAGAGACTCAGAGATTTCAGTTCCTACAAAAATGAGCAGTAAGAGTAAAAAAAAAAAAAGAATTGGCGTGGCTGTGCGATAGTTGTTTCTGGCAGTGCCGGTGTGATTACAGACAGCAGCCACAGGATTATGAAGGTAATAAAAGCCAGGACGCAGGAAATAGCCCAGACTAAGAGAAACATATCAGCCTCAAACACAGACAGATAACTTCCCCACGCTTTGCACTTCCCGACATACACGGATGAAACTGGTGGTCTGCACCACTGCATTGTGGTGAGCGGCGAAACACAAAGCTCGACTCAGAGCCGCACAGGCAAACGCAGACACTAGGAACAGGGAATTCCCGCTCCCCACAGTTTAAAACCGTGTCCCTCCGCTGAAGGTGACTATCTCACATAAACAAGCATGTTGTTTTGTTGCCGTGAACCACATGTCTGCTCTTTGGCAGCACTCCCTTCCTTCCTGGGCCTTGTCATTAATAGTGAATTAAATAACGCTTACAGAGCTGACATCTGGTGAGCACGACTTCAAGCTAGAGGTGTTGCTCTTCAGAGCCGCCTTCCATGTAATTACCTCCAAGCAGCATCAAAGACGGTGGCCATTCTTTCCATGTTGAGACATAATCCTTAATGTGCTACAAATTTGTACCATGCATTCTTCAGTAAAGCCTCTTTGTCTGCTACTGGATAATAGCCAGCGACGTTGTGGGAGCACATTAAAACGGCACGCTTACTGTAAGGCTGCGAGTAGTGCTATAACCTAGGCTGCTTGGATGACTTGAGGTGAGATTAAAGCCATCCAGTTTAATGTCATTTACTGGATAGTTGTTGAGTCTGATGTGGCCCAAATGTGCCAATCGGTTGACAGCTGCTAACAAAATTTATAGTACTGCATACAAACACACTTCCCCCAAAGCTTTCATGCAGTGGCTGAATCGCACCAACCAGGTTATCACCTGTTGGCCATTAAACTGACATTAATGATAAGTTAAGACTAGATTCAATTTTAAAAAAAAAGTCAAATTTTCACTCAGTAATTTTGTTCATATCCATTCTCTTCACCACTTTATACTGGTGACATGTCCAGGGAGTATCCCCCAGCCCTCATCCTGTGACAGCTGGGATACGCTCAAGCATCCCCATCACCCTGTATTATTTTTTAATGCATAACTAATTGAATTTGGGGTTAGAAATGAACAACTAATCTGTTAGGTTAGTTTAAAATACAGTGGTTGCCTCATCTTTCAAAGCTCAGTTTTCTGTCAGGTAAAAAGTGACGATTCATCCCCGTTAACAAGTGACTATTTCATATTTTTCACATTAGACGGGGCTGGAAGACGACGTGTTGGTTTTACTGGTGGTGTCTGATGCATCAGTCTAGGATGAGCTCTGGTGACTGTGAAGGCCACAGCGAATGACTCCCATATTCTTATTATTCTTAGACCTTTTCTGTAAGCACTTCTACTCTGTGTATTGGAACAAACCTCTCCTGCCATAATAGACACATTTCATCACTGGAAGAAGGTGATCACTCGGAACAGCTGATTTGTGGACCTAACAGGACCCACTAGATCACCCAACTTAAGGGGTCAAGAGCTTTTGATCTTTCTCCAGGTTATTGCTATTTAAGTTACTTGATTCTACTTTTTTGCCAGCTTAAAACTCGTAGTTTTCAAAGCCAAGGTGATATATTTAAAGGAAAGATATTTAAAATGTGAAAGGCTGATAGTCAGTGAAAGCAATCTTCTGACTACTTTCACTCTAGAGTGATGTTCTAAATCTTTATAATAGCATGTAGGGACAAGGTTTAACTCTTGGAATCAAAGCCATAGAATTTCATGGCGTTGTGAGCTGGTGACTGGTCAGCATGTAGCTCCTTGCTGCTGTTTACACTGTCTGACTTTGCCTTGAAGTCAATGGATTCATTCATGGTACTTTCCCTCTCGTGGGCAGCCGTAGAGTGAGTGTGTAGGAGAGAGCTTGTGGGGAAGGGGGGGAAGGGGGGGCAGAAAAGGCGGGTGGAGGTCTGCCGACGACTCATATTTAACCTGTAACTTGAGAAGCTGATAACAAGGAGAGAATGAAGAATGAGCTCGTGATGAAGGAGTGTGTGTGAGAAAGTGAGAAAAAGACGGTGAAAGGAAAGAGGCGTGCTTTTGTTCCCCCCGATCTCACGTCCCCTTCTTCCCTCCCGATCTCCCTGGGAAATTTGACTTGAGTATTTTTCTCCTCCTTTCTCGTTACTCATGTGTCTCCCCGTTTGGGAGGAGGGTGAAAATGGTCTGAACAAGAGGGAGGAGAAAATAAACCCAGGGAGTGAAAGAGAGGGGAAATAGCTGTAGCCCGTAGCCAGACTTTGCCTGCTTATTCAGCGCCGAGTGCTGCACTGCGCCGTCTCCAGTTGTGGGATGTTAAGATTTGCCTTTGGCTGCACTTCGCCCCACTCGCGCGCTCACATTAAGACTCTTTAGACATCTTTATGCTCATTTTCTTGGAGGAGGAGTGAGTGAGGGAGAGGCTAACCAGACCTATTAGCCTGAAGCCTGAAACAAACACACACACACACACACAAACTCTCTCTCGCTCTCTCGTTCTCGCTCTCTGACACACACACACACAAACTCTCTCTCTCGCTCTCTCGTTCTTGCTCTCTGACACACACACTCACACACACACTCCTCCAGTCCTGCGCTGCACCAAGGTAACAGTGAGTGGATTTAGCTTTTAGCCATCTGGTCGGAGCACAGAGGAAAAACCTCTCTGCTGCACACGGTGGGGGGGCAGAGGAAGAAAAGCCAAATGACGATGCAGCACTAAAACCAGACAGAGAAAACCAAAGAGTGAAAGAGAGAGAGAGAACGACACACAAAAAAAAGACACTCACTCTGAGACAGGATGGCCACCGCAGTGTTTCAGGTAAGAAGCGTGGTTGGGAAAGGAGAGTAAAGTACTGCTGTCTGTCTGATGATCGAGCTCCTGGCTTTTCGTGTGTGTGTGTCAGTTTTCTGCATTGTGGATTTGCTTCACTGTTACAGAGAAACAAAGTTATCGCAGGATGTGTGTGACCTGACATAGGTGTGATACTCATGTGCGTTATGCTGCACTGGAGCAGTGCTGTCTTCAGTAGGTGAACAGTGATAAAGAGTGAATTCAGACACATATTGCGTGTTTCCACAGCAGAGTGCATCGAGCTGCTTCTGGTGTGGATTGCAGGATTTTATATTAACGAGCATGTAATATACACAAGCTCATGTTGTATCAGTGTAGTATTTAAATGTGTTTATGTCAGGTAATGTAAAGCACTGCTTGCTTCTGTAGTGCTTGTGTATGTGTGTGGTCTCCTTGGCTAACCATGTTTGTGGTTGGTGGCCCATGGTCATAGCTGGAAAGATGGTGGCCTCTTCTCTTCTCTTCCACTTACCAAGAGTGAGAATGAAAATGTGTTTGCTGTCATGCTTTCAGTGGTGCTCTGTATAAAGTATGTGTGTGTGTTTGTGTCGACTGCTGCAGTTGTTTCACAATAAGACCTTGCAAAAGTTGTTTCACAGATATAATCGCCCCAGGCGTGAGAAAACCCAACAGCACTTGGGGAATTTTTGGCACGTATAGCGGGAGTTACAGTTGCCTCCAGTTTGCTTCAAACTGGGGAGAAGAATAAAGACGTAATGTGAAAACACAGAGCGTATTCTTAAACAGATTTGCAAGGTCACGCTGGTCACTGACAGCTGTGATTTTTCTCTGTCCCATCCACCCTCACTGAGTGGGTGTTTGGATTTTTAACAGATTCTGGCTCTTTCAGCAGGATATAATGTGAGTAAGAGGTTAAATTGTCTTCACATAGTTAGAAGACAGTAGGTTTCCATAAATACATTTTGTAGTGTAGTTGGAGCTGTTGGAACACAATACTAGGCTATAATGTAATGTATTGCTGCTGCTGGTAATGTATGCTAGAGACAGCTGAACGAGTCCAGTAATACTTATCTTTCAGCATGGAGCTGGTGTTGATGACTGCCCCCTCTAGCTTTTGTGCTTTTTAAAAACTGGCCCTCGTTTTGACAGATTTGAGAACCAATGGTGTTATTAGCAGATATTGGGGTAATTTCAGTAGGATTTCATTTTGGACTCAATATGTGGGCACCATCCGCCAGTCACTGGTGAATTCATTATGGTAACCCTTCCTTTAACCACTGACATCAGAGGTTCCAACTTTGGGTCTGGCACTTTTGTAGTGCCAGTGCTAGCCTTACAACATTTTTTTAAAAAGATGGTGGAAATGTGTGAAATTGAGCACCAGCTATGCACTGATGGAAAAGTTATGTGTCCACAAAAATGTCTAAATTTGACCCCTGTGCACCCCCAGCTTTTACACATGGTGTTTGTGCACAGTCACTTCCAGATGTTATACAGTGGGGTACATTTTGTCAGCATGGTTTCCAGTACAGGGAGATGTGACTGTAAATCAGTCCAAAGTTGTTGAGAGTAATCACCTTTATGCTCTGAGGAAACATTTCTGTCCTGATGTGAGCTGTATCGTCCAGGATTGCAGTGCTTCCATCCACAGTAGGACTGGTTTAACCAAGTTGACCACCTCTGTGACATTTTGGACCAATGTGTATGAGAGCACTTTCCACCACCCAACATCTTTAATTTTCACTGTACATTTCAGCTTCATTATAACCACAGAGACCCAGAAGTCTTTCAGCACTTGTAGTTTTGGGGACTCATTTATGAAAACGCACCATATAAGCAAACTATAATAAGTGATGTCTTAATATATATTTAAGCAACATTGTGAAAGAGGTCTTGGAGTGGTAACCATTTGGAATGGAAAGAATAAACAAGAAACAGTAACTAAATCTAAAAGCCTGTTGAATTTTCAGAAGCAATTCCATTTAAAAGCAGCATTATGTGATCAGCTAATCTAAGGAAAAACAATAGGTTGCATGCATAACACTGTTGTAAAGTGATTGGAGATGAGAAATGGGACGATATTAGCATTTGTCTGTCCAACTGACCAACTCCTGAGGGCAGCTTCTTTCATTTTAGCTGCTAATTTTTCATAGTCACCGGATAGTCTTCTTCTAAAAGCAGAAGAAAGGGGAAACCAAAACAATTAAAGAAGCTAAAAAGAATTTAAATTACTCAAGAGATTAAAGGGAATGCAGATTCCTGTGTTGCACAGACCTTTAAACCAATACTACGGGCAAAATACTGATTACAAATGATTTGCTGGAATGAGCGGTTTCTGACATCACAATTGGTAATAACTTGTAGGATGTGTAACCCACACATTCCTTGGCTGGCGTATGTGTAACACGGCATTGTCTTGCCTGAAGAGCGGCATTACCCGTGACGCCTGGCTTTGTGGGAATGGCGAACATCCACTGGCTTGAAGCCTGTGCCGGACTGGATTTCAGAAGAGGCATTTTTCATCATTACTGTCTGCCAGTCTGCCAAAGCCTCCCTCAACCCACTCTTACAGGCAACTCTAACCACAGTTACATACTCAACCACACATTCAGCCATAAGATCGGGACAGAGGAAGGGCTGGCCAGTTTGTGAAGGTGTGTTTGTTCACTTACTGTGTATGTGTGTGTGTGTGTGTGTTTCTAGGATTAGGGATAAGGCAGTGCTTCATGAACCATAAAAAACCACCAGTGTGAATTCTCATGCTCTTCAGCTGATGTAATCTTTCTTCTTCTGTGTGTATGTCTCAGTTCTTGCAGACACTGCCTCAGCTACGACATTACCGTGTATTGTAACAAACCATTTAGTTTCTTGTGTTTACTATTTTCTCACGGACTCACATTGTGACTGTGCACAACTCTAGAAGAGTGAGAGAACTTGGCTTTAGCCCTTTATTCAAGGGCACAAAGGTGCATTGTAATGTAAGCCAGGAGACACTTTTGATTTTGCTCAATGTTACACTCAAGTACAGTACAAAGTTTGCATATCCAGCATAGGCTGAATCGATACATTGCATAATACATCTACTGTATTATAATTGAACTAATGCACTCTCACTTATGTTCACAAAATGCTGTGCTGAACTGTAATGTGTGCACACAGCAATATATTTATTCCCTGGGTCCTCGGGGCTCAATGTTGGCACATACTGCAAACCTGCAATACATTAGCAACATAAATAATCCATAGCCATGCCAAGGCATCATGCCTTATTGTTGGGCTTTTAGTATAATTAATAGCTTCAACTGAGAGCAAGTAAAAGCTTCACATTTATCAAGGGCGTCATATAATGTTTCACTTATTGTCGTTGCTTAGCAGGTCATCTGGCATATATGAGAAACTGCTGTCATAGGCCCACAGGAAGGTGTTTTAAGAGCGTTTCAAAGAGCATATCCGGAGACTAATGTTGCAGTTAAAATGAACAGCGAACCCCCTTCAAAATTTACTGCTTAGGATGCTCGAACAACTCGGGACCATCAGCCCACCAGCTTAGATGAACACACACTGTTTTCAAGCTTTCTTTTGAGGTATTTAAGTTGTGCATTATCATTGGGTGATGTGTTGAAATAATTCAACACGGCCATGAACATTCATAACCTGTACGAGTTCATCCCATAGATACAGATACATACCTGCTAATTATGGCTTTCTTCTTATAACATTGCAAAACAAAGCTGGAGTACAGTCGCTTTGATGGGTTTTACTCTGCATTATTTGACAACAATTCCAAAAAGCACCAACACCACAAACACGCTCGGGTAGCGGAAGTGAGGCCCGGCTGGCTGCAAACGTGCTTTTTTTCTGCTGTAGAATTTTGCATGTTAATATGGGAGTGTATGGGAATTGAGCAGTTTCTTGGAGCCAGCCTCAAACACACTGAAGGCCTGCAGTTTTTGGTACTCCTATATCTTCTTTGGTTTTCAGCTTCCAAGGTTGTCGGCTGGTTGTGACTTACTGGTAGGTTTGGGGCTTCTGGTATCTTTTTATTGGAGAAACTTGTCCAAAATGGGAATGTAGACTTCCACACTGATGTTTTTGTTCTCCAGGACTGAACGTCTTCACAACACTTCATCTTCTGGTCTCACATTATGGAAATCTCTGACAGTGATTAAACACAACTCTACACAGTAGCTTAACGCAAGAAAAAAAAGATGACACCACCTTGAGAGAAGAAATAAATTAAAATATGAATTGGACTTGTTCCATTGCAGATAGGTAAAATAGTTATACAGCTCCTCCAGCTGGCCTTTTGTGCATCATGTACAGTTTGTAAAATATTTGTATTAATTTATTTTTGGCTAAAAACCTCAGTGGGTATAATGGCTCGTTTTATGTTTTGCTGTCAAGAATTTGCCCGCAGTCTTCTTTCTTTCCATGTTTCTTGACTGGTAACTGGAGCCAGCAGTCTTTAGACTTCCCGAGGACCCTCACAGATTACTACTCTTTAAATAGAGGGGCTCCTTATAATACCCCCAAAAAGTGGAACATTTAATGACAGCTAATCTTTTCAATGACTCCATGCAATCAAGCTGGAGGCCTGGTATAATGGCCCTTTCTTGAATAGCATTGGTAGTTTCATAGTCAAGGAACATATTGAGAAAGGAGGGGGGTTTCATTTTCCCAGCCTCTTTTTGGGAGGTTTATTTTGGCATGCAACTTCAGGGTTTTTTTGATTACCAAATGACACCGTTCCCCATTTTCCAGGATGGCAACCTTATCAGTAGACCAGTAATACTTTGTATCAGGGGTATCCAATCAATGTCCTCAATGTACCCTTGCAGTGCACCATCTCACAAACATTGACTTGTTTTGGCTTTAAAGCAGCTTGATGATTATTGAACGTGGCTCCTCCAGGGGAACTGAGCCACATGTAGAGTCTTGAAAGATTTATTTACCTTTTGTTATCCCGGTGCCCTTACATGCACACGTTAGTTGGGATGGTTTGGCTCTTTTTAAGCCTTTATGCCCCTCGTACACCATTCGTGCCAGTTTTGCCCAAATGTCAATAAAAAACACAGTTTCTGCTTTGTTATGCTTTCCCTGAAGGTATTCACTCAGTTCTTCTAGTTTCCGAGGGTTTGTATAAGATGTAAACATTTTGATTTTCTGATGTCATAGCTTGACTGCGATCAGGATGGTTTGTTTTTGATCTCATTATTGCTGAACCTGCACCACTGAGTTGAAACTTTTTTTAAACATCTTTCAGATTGTTTGCACAGTAGATATGAGAGAAGACTGATGAGGTCATGTCTCAGGATTTGATTTCCAGGTCTTCTAAGTTTGCTTTGGACTTAGTTCTTGACTTTGACGCGTAATAGCCTTCGACAAGATGCCGTAGCTTTGAACCTCTGTGGCCACTTATTTCATCACTGATTCTTTTAAGATTTCCTCCAGATTTGGTGAACCAGCTCCTGATTAGATGAGGCCAGCATGGTGGTGTAGTGGTAAGCACTCCTGCCTTCCAGCAAGAAAGCTACTTTTAACCCGGCGGGTTGGATTGGGCCTTTCTGTATGGAGTTTGTGTTCTCTGAGGTGTGTCCAAAGTGTGTATCCTGCTTCTCATCCAGTGTCAGCTAGGATAGGCTCCAAGCGCACCATGAGCCTGTTTGGATAAGGAATTAAGAAAATGGATGGATGGATAAAGTTTATGACATTTAGACTTGAGCAAAGTCTAAATGTCACAAATGTTTGGTTCAAAAACAGTTTGAAAGATTCATCTTATCCCATCATTGCATTTTGAGTTTTTTTTAACATGATATATATGGAAAACATAAAAACAATGCAAACTTTATGTCACTTTATTCTCTGGGTAAGAAGGTAAATTATCCCGTTAAATCAATGTGAGATGTGAAAGCATTTTAGTGTCCACATGACTGAGCATCCATGTGAACACCATGCGAGGTATGTTCATGTGTGTGTGCCAGAAGTCCACGAGGAGGGCGGGAGGTTGTTTTCTTTTCCTTTTTTCTCCTTCTTTGTTATCAAGCCTCCATGTCTCTGTGGGGAATGTTTATAGAAAGCAGACCTGTTTCCTCGCTTTTACCAGAAACCTTCATATTGTTGTTTGCTTTTCATGACTGATTGGTGTCGAGCGGGGCTTATAGTACTGACCAGAAAGGCAGGAAACATCAGTGCCAGGTTCCTGATTTTTCACCAAGCTGCTTGGACTCACTTGAAGGCTGGAGAGCTAAAAGATGGGAGAAAGGCTTGTCTGGGCCTGAGTACAAATATGCCTTTAATCTTTTTTATAAAACATAAAATATAGTTTCTCAGCTTTGTGGAGTGTTTTTAAAGCTTGCCAGGAAGTATATAGGAGTGTAACTGCTAGACATCAGATTTTAATGGCCAGGATAGTTTTGCCCAACTTGTTCATGACCTGTTAATGGCAGTGGTGAGTTTGCTTTCTTATGCGTATTATTAATAGCTCTATTTAGGATATTAATATTTGTGCTGGAAACACAGTGCGGCAGTGATTAATGCTCAGCTGAGTCAAGTTATGCAGATCTGTGAATGGATCTGTGTTTTCTCTGCAGATTTTTTTGTTTCATACTGATCGAATGTCAGAAATGAGTGATTGTGCGCAAAGCAAAATGGAGCAAATAGAAATTCTTACGTAATCCTATGTTTAACAGCTGATGTTTAACTGCTGATGAGTGCATGATGAACATCAGTTTTGTTAAAAAAAAAAAAAAAACGGGACTTGAAGGAGAAGCAGATAAAGGAGGGAGATACTTTGGTGGGATTAAATGTGAAACCCAAACTCACCCATCCATCTGTCGTTAGAAAACAGCTAAATGTGTAGGCGTGCAGGTGACTTAGTGCTGCAGTTAAATGAACGATATCCTTCCCTTTGTGGGGTTTTTCTTTCCTTTTCTTTTTCATTGAGGTTATAACATAACAGCTGTGCACAGTTTGACTGCACAGGCTCGTCTCAGCTTGTCCAGTTTTCTCCCCTGACATCAACCTGTTGCTTTCCAAGATCTCGACGCTTCTCGTGCAAATGCAATCTAATGTTGAGATAACAGTTCCCCTCCAAAATACGCAAATATGAATAAAAAAAATGTTCTGTTGATTTTAATCACATCATGTGTTCGTAATCAGTAAATGGGGCATAATTGTAGAAATGGAAATTTAAAATGGAGCTATTATGCTTCTCCTTCTCTTCTCTTTTTGTATATACTATTACAATGGTGGATGCTTAAAATAAACATGGCCAAATGTGACCTTGCGAGTCCAAAGCTCAGGCTTCACACTGCTCTAACACCCTGTTTTGAACCATTTTGTCTATTCCTAGCTCTGTGTGATGTCATTGAGAGTGGGTATACCTAATAAGGTCATCTTACTGTAGGAACATTGCTCTGGCTGTGAACATAGAAGCTCCGCCCACTTGCTGTTTAAAGCTCAACATCAGGTGGGGGGCAGCCAATCAGGAGAAAGTTATCTTAAAGGGAGCAAAGGATGATTTGAGTGGCTCCACCAAAGCTCAGTGTAAGATAAATAAAGATTATTTTAAACTGTGAATCATGCAGAGCTACTGCTACTCTAAACTAGTAATAAAAATATGGAGGGTCTCATTCCCAGGGTGTCAAAAGATCTCATGGATACTAGAAAGGTCTCCTTTGGCATGATTCACTGAGTTTAACGGAGAAATGCTTGTCATACTCTTTAGTTGTTGCATTTGGACACTTAGCTTTACGTTTAAATGCTCACCCACAGCATTTAAACGTAAAGCACCAAGTGCCTTATGGTTCTCTGTTCACACCACTGATTTGTGCACAAGTCAAAGCTGAGCTGGCTTCAACATTTCTTCAGTGGCCCAGTCATGCGTGAAGCTCAACCAGTCATTTAGTTTCATGTTTAGGAACACGCAGATGCCAAGGGATGATGTGGACAAGCACTAGAGCAGCACTTGATAACTGACTGAGACTTTGAGTCTAGCTGCTCGTTCTTGCTGATTTTGTAAGTTTGTCACTCGTTCTGATAAACTAATTTGCTATTAACAAAGCAGCCAGTGAAAAGAATCAGAAGAATATGAGAAAATATGAGCTTCCAAACACAACACTAACCCCAGTCCTTGACTCGTGACTTACACCACCTCCATCTACACGTCCTCGTTCTGTGGCATCCAATATGCTAGGTGTGTCAAACCACCGACGCCAGAAGATGCCACAAAATGGCAGTATGTGACACTCTGGGATGGGAATGCCTTAGTTTCAAAAGTCCAGCTATGCTTAAAATGTTTGTGAACTGCTTCTTTGAGCATATTTGATATTTACTGTTGCAGAAAAATGCATGTGCAGAGTTTGACATTCCTGCTCTGTGTTCACCTCAACTCTGAATGCAAGTCTTTTGTAATCAAATCATATTCCAGGATGCAAACATATGTCATCATAAAGACTGAGACATGAATCAAAGAAATTAAAGGTTTTATTACCAAATGTTTATGAGACAAAAATTGTTATTCTGTATTAAGCATTCATTTCTGCTTTTATGACTTTGACCCATTATTTCTGTCTGTTCTGGCTTGTTCCATTTGTTTGCGTGTTTTAAGGGCCGTTCCTACAGTAACATCTCCTGCAAGTGAGCAGATGTCAAATGACGACATGTGGAAAAATGTCGTCATGTGAACATGTGTCACTGAGATATAAAATGGGGAGATGCTGAAAGACTTCTGACAGAAGCTGAAGTTTCTCTCTGCTCGCTGTCTTTCAGCAAAGCTTGGCAAAATGCCTTGCAAAGGTTTATCCATACTGTAAGCACAGCAGTGAAATTGGTATTGATCTTTGCATCTGACTGTGGGTGAGGGAGCAAACACAAGCACAATGCCCAAAATGTCAAAGGAAAAATGGCACAGAAGATGGCAAGCTTGCCAACTCACCAGAGGACATAAACCACCCTCTGAACCCTGATTCTTCATGGCTGCCTTCTTAACCCCCTCTTCTCGTCCTCAGCCGCTTGGCCTGGTGCCAGAAAGTGAGAGCCATGCTAAATGTGTAAATCAGCGTGCTGGTAAATACCAGCTCTTAGCTGAAGGACCCTGGGAACGGAACGTGACCCCCGCTGTAACTTTAGAACAAAAGAAACAAGCCGCAGCTTCTCCCCTCACCACGCTGTCAGCCCCGTCCAACAAAGACAGGGGTGAGAATGAGCAGGCTGAAGGCCACTTTGAGCTGCAGCCGTGGAGAAGAAGCATGGCAGGGACATGAAAAGGCTGTCTGATCCCTCCGGGGTTCAATTTGCTCCTACACAGGCAAAGAAACAAACTGTGTGCTCATTATGATGGTTTTTCGTTTCAAAAATCTTTTGACATCTATCTGTATCTCTTTATCATCACTGTGGCAGTGAATAAAGTTAGCGTTAGCTAATCTTTGCTAGGTAGTGTGATGGACTTAGCTGTGGCTTTCTTTTATAGTGCACACATAGAGGATCAGAACTGAGATGAGATGTGTGGTTGACACCTACAGACCCAAAGTTAATCTTAATAGACTGACACAAACTAACTCAAGCCAGCAACGTGTTTTTTACCGAATGCTGTCGCACATGTTTTGCGTCTCACTATTTCTGAAGGGTTAGGGTTGGACACGAGCCTCTCAGAATTACCACTAACAATGCAGTCCAAACATCTATTTCTAATTGCCAGTACACAAAAAGGTTTGCAAAAAGAAAGAAATACAAAGCTGAAATTCCTGAGGCGGCAATTGCACATGCAATTTTAAAATGGTTGCATAACCTCTTAATTGTAAAATGAGGTGGGTAATTTGTGGTGGAATGTTTTTATATTGGAAATTATGGACATGGTTGATTCACACCTCTGCAATTATTGCAAATCATGAGTGATCCAGAGTAATACTAGCCCAGGGATGGGCAATCTCAGTCCACGAGGGCCGGTGTCCTGCAGGTTTTAGATCTCACCTTGGGTCAACACACCTGAATCACATGATTAGTTTGTTACCAGGCCTCTGGAGAACTTCAGGACATGTTGAGGAGCTAATTTAGCCATTTAAATCTGCTGTGTTGGTTCGAGGACACATCAAAAAACCTGCAGGGACACCAGCCCTCGTGGACTGAGATTGCCCACCCCTGTACTAGCCCCATGCAAACAGGGCTTTAGACTGTCTGTGAAGGTTCTCAGTCATCCAGGTCATCGTAGTCCAGACCTTCCCAAAGTGTGGGGCCCGCCCCCTAGGGGGGGCGCGGTATGAGAAGGGAAAAAAAAACAACGCTTGGACACTGCTAGCACGGGGCGCCTCCACAAACGCAAAGCAGGAGATGAACCATAGCTGAATATGTTTCCAAACCAACTTCATTGTTAGCAATGTTGAATATTATTACACAGGAAAAAAACAACTACATGTAAAATAATCACACCGTGACGCCTCTGCCTTTCTAAATAGAGGGACAATAACTGCATGTGTATGTGTAAGCGTGTAAAACCTGAAGATGGAGACAAAATACTGTTAATCTGACTATCTGCCATTTTTCAATTCATCTCATGTAAACAATAACGTGGCGCACAGCGTGACGTGAAAAAAGGCACATACCTTTTGACGTTGCGTGAAGAACTCTGTATTCCTCGTCAACACCTAAACGTAAAAAAGGAGTTTTAAAAAATCTCCGTGTTCAGTGATTTGAAACGCAGTTTACGTGTGGACGAAACAGCTGCGTCTTCAAAAATACCCGTGTAGGTGTGGACGCAGAGTTAGTAGTTTATTTTCTTACTAACTGTAATTTATTGCAGATTACTTGTATTTGCTTAATTGTTTACTAAATGTCTGAGGTGTGCAATAAGCCGCAATGGAGCAAAATATGGGTGTGTGTGGTTGGAGGACGTGGGTTAGGGTTACATTTTTCTTGTAAAACAAAGGGGGGCCTAGCAAAAAAAGTTTGGGAACCACTGTAGTCTAAGAAGCTTGGAAAGAAGCGTCTGGACTTCTTTAAGTTGCTTGAAGACGTTTCACCTCTCATCTGAGATGTTTCTTCAGTTCTTCAGTGATTAGGTAGAGGTTCATTAGGAGGTCCATTGTCCCTCTTGGGAGAACACTCCCACAGGGCTTAAATCTGGGACTCTTCACCATTTGACCCTAGAACTGACGAAGCGTCTCGGATGAGAGGTGAAACGTCTTCAAGCAACTTAAAGAAGTCCAGACGCTTTTATAGTAATACAAAGACGGATGATAAAAAGCCTTTCTAGAAAAGATGGATTTTTTTGTGCAAAAGTCCCCAATGTGGTGAATAATTAATTGATGTCCTAATTGTTTTTGCTATAAGATACTATACTGTATACACCCAAATACTGTATAGTACAGTATAATAATCCCAGACGTGTACTTAAATATGCTGACAAAAGAAAAACAGACACAACCGTGCGTACATGCCTCTTCATTCCTGAAGTGCTTCTCATTCTGTGACACATAAATCAGCAGCGCCGAGATGAGGACCAGTGTTTGGAGACAGCGGCTCAGTCGTGTACACGTCCTGCAGTCCAATCTGCCAATAAATCTGAGATTTTCCACAACTTTCCCTTGAGGGAAACAAAGAGGCCATAACTTTCACACAGACTGAGACAGACAAGAAAGAAAAATATGTGGATGTAAAGCAGCAGAAGTGTACATTAGGAAAAAAGAAAAATACATCGGGCAAAGAATGAGGTTTAAGGAATTCCTATTCAGCCCGCATAGATGCATCAGAATTCTAATAAAATAATGAATATGGATCAAGAAGGAGAAAAAAGCAAAGTGAAGAGGGCATAGTTGCTTGGACCAAAGCTCTCCCATCATTCCTTTGTGCTTTGATAATATCCCAATAAGTCCATACGAAGCCGCACTCTGGCACACTCGACCAGCACGGACACAGAAAAGCCTTCTGTTACTCGTTACGCCTCGCAAATTGAATTTGCACAGTGAATATTTCGGCCGGGACGTGCCAGATGCAAAGATCTGGATAAACATAAAAGCACACAGGGAAACCGTGTGTTTATATGCCAGTGCAGAGAGCTGGAGAAAGTTTTCTAGCGCATGCCCTCCCACGCTCTTTTCCACGGTGGAGAGTGAGCTAACCTGCATGGAAATCGGTTTGCTGCTTGAAGTAAAGCTGGAACGTCCATCTCTGTGTTTGATTTTCTTCCGTGAAGGTTGAGATTTGTAGAAATAGGCATAGCGGTATTTGTTTACCCAAATAATGAATCGATTCATTTTTTCTCCGTGCCGCGCCGGTGGGTTCGTTGGTGGTGTCGTTGGTGGGGTCATTAACATATTCAGATCTGGGAGAATGACATCGGTTACATATCGTGTCAGTTTCTGGAGTGTGTCAGCGGCTAGCAGGAAGCTTACTGCATGTGAACGCCGTCATACGAGCCAGGGATATCTGACATGGACTTTTGTCTGCAGGAAATGGGCCCTTGTTTAATGCAGTTAACAGAAGCATGTATGGAATGCAACAACACAATTATCCTTTATTATATTACACTCATTTGAATACTGCCGATAGCATCAACACACACTCTCAGCAGGCTTCCTCCTCTCGCACCGCAGAGCCCGGACAAAGGCTTTGTGTAGGTTTTCATCTAAATTCAGACATTATTCAGAAGCCATGGTTACACTGGACCCATTGCATTTCGTTCTATGGGCTGTTTGCACGTTTGATTCTGGTCAACAATATACCTTATGTGTGGGTCTATAGTACTGAGGCTAGTGCTGTAATCTGAGCTTATTTTGCAGTAGTAAAATATCCTTTCATTTTCCATGGGGGTGTTTGGATACACTTACAGAAATCTACAATGTACAGCTGAGGTTGACACAGCAGCTGTGGCTACTTCTGGCTTTTCTTCCAATAGATGCTGAAATATTCTATGTTTTTATATATATATATATATATATATATATATATATATATATATATATATATATATATATATATATATATATATATATATATATATATATATATTTATATTTTGAGTGCGGGTCCCAACTTGTTTTTCTCTAAAAATGCATGTGGTCAGATGGAAAAACACACAAACTTGTCCATTTGTACAAAATGAAATAGCTGGTAATGGACAGACACAATGTTACTGATGGTTACATCCTCATGCAATAAAGAGGATATATGTTGTATCAAAAGACAGCTGAAGGTGCAGAGGGTATAGCAAACGTTTGTCTTGAAACTGTTTGCTAAGTGCTCACCTGCTTTTAGATAAATATTTGCTGTGGTTTCTGGTGGACCCTGACTCTGACTGCAACAGTACAATGGCACCAAGTCCCAGTGAAGCAGCTACATAGCACGAGGGAGAATGTGAGCTATTCTAATGTGGGCAGACTACCTACAGTCTCAATCTGAACTTCTAATCAGCGGTTACATTACAGTGGCGCCATTCGCTAATTTGTCATTGATATTGCATCAAATATAATTTAATTGCAAATAAAATGAATGAATTTTATTGGTCATGACAACTGAGTTGCAATAACTAAATAAATGTTTTGGCGCCTTCATGAACTTGCTCTTTATGTTCTGTTCTGCCATTTTGGCCGCTGTCTTCGAAATGACGCATTACATTTCCACTTATTCTGTACAGTGCATCGGATCTAATAACTGTTTATCTGATGGCTGATTCTTCGAATGAAATGTAGCCCAGTCAAAGTAGTGTTCATTGTTTTGGGGCTCACCAAACAAGACCCTTCATGGCTATTTCTGCTCCTTCCTGACAGAACAGTACAACCTTTAAGTCACATATCAGCACTAATGTTCTCCTCTCTGTTAATATCTTTCCCCCCCTTGTGTTTTACTTACTTTCTTATTTTCTTAATTTGCTAGTGTGCTTATCCTGCTGCATGACCCAGTTTGAGCTAAGCTTTAGCTGTCAGACAGAAGGCTTCACATTTGACTCTAGAATACTTAAGAGTACTTTGGTATACACAGCAGTATCAATTCAATAACTACAAAGCACCCAGGTATTCTGGCTTCAAAATAAGCCAAAATCATCACCCTTCCTTCATTGTGCTGACATTTGGTATGATGTGTTTGTCCTAATATGTTCTTTACATGCAACTTTGCAAACCTAAGCCATGCATCAGTCCATAAACTTTAGTATTTAAAATGCTAACTGAGCTCTTGGCTTGTTACGGTTTCTTACCTGGCACAAAGCTCGAGCTGACCTTGGGGTGAATTTGTTTGAATGTCCACTCCTGGGATTATTGTGGCATTGTATGCCTGCATGCCCCGGATCAGCAAACTGCCAAAACTCCTGCCTTCATAGAGTTGCTAACGCTTGCTGATGATCAGTTACTCAGGTGCGTTTGAATAGGAGCAACTGGCTGCTACTTGCTCTTGTGGAGGAAGCAAGTTTAGTTTAGTTTTTTAGCTTTTTTTAAATTTTTTAGTTTTAGTTTTTCGCAGAACTGCCTCTCTGTCTATTGCATTTTCTTATTACTTTAGTAGAAGTTGAGCAGAGCTCTGGTGGGAATAACATAAGGTCACTGAAACTCCATGCACTAATAGACAAGTTTACCCCCACAGGCACACGAGAAGTAACAGCAGAGTAAGAAAGATGTCAATCAATCACTGTCTGCACATGCCCACACAGCCCTGAGAAGATTAGACAATATAAGTGAAAACACCTGTGTGTGCAGCTATGGGCCGTCGAGCGTAGCATATAGGCTTTTATTGCAAATTAACTTTAAAGAAATGGTAGGATGAAATGAAGCATGGATGTTTTAAACACACTGTTCTGTTTGGTATTACTTTAGCTATCTTTCTGAGCTTATAACAGATAATGAAAGGGCCTAAACATGGTTTACAGTCAAGATAAAAGCATGCTCTTGTTCAAGTATGCAGACTAGATATTGCAAAAACTTGATCACTTGAAATTCCGTGCATGTGAACACTCTGGGTGATGACTGACTGCAGGTGGATGAGCTGTCAACAGCATGGGGCAGGGGCAGGGACAGCGTCAGGTGAGAACACTGACCAGGCCCAAGGAGCCTGGGCCCCCGAAGGAACAGGGAGAGAAGAACGGTGTGCTGTTGAGCGCGAGTGATAAGGATGGGAGGGCTAGAATAACTTGTAACTGAGGTTGATTTAAGGCAGACGTAAATACTGTATCCTGTCATCTCCAGGCACACTTCACCATGTAAGACAAAATTCTCTAACCTCCTAGGACCTGGCGTCCACATATGTGGACAACACATTTTGGGTTATTTAGACCAAAATTCTCAATTTTGCTCTACAAGGGCCTGATATCCACTTACGAGGACATTATACCGCTACTGTTCTATCGAAATTTTAAACAAATATCCTAATATGTGGCTCTCGTTTTTCTTAGAAACAAAAATTAGGTAAAAAAAAAAATCTGGTAGTTCTATAGTTTTACGTTCATCAGGTCCCAATCAGCCCAAATATCAGAGAGAAATTAAAAATGCATGCCGTGGAAGAGTTCGGGTCTTAGGAGGTTAAAACAGACATAATCCATTCTAGCGGGTAATATATTAGGACGGTGGTGACTGTGACAGACAGCATGAAATCAGTGAAAAAAGTGTTGCTCTTACCTCATGTTTTACCTAATTGGAACAGACTGTATCACGGTCGAGATATTGCATTTCACAACTAACAAGCATTCATGGAAGGGTTCCATTGAAGTAGTAACAGCCACTGTGTTGGAGCCTGTCTTAAATTTAGGCACTGTCTTTTTGCATATCAGCTGCTTCCATTGCTAAAGGGACTAAAATCATGTAATCTGATTAAGGTCATTTCCTGTTTAGAGTTAACATTCCTGTATTCCAGATGGGGTAACAGCTATAAAAGAGACTGTAATGACCCAAGGTGACTCACACATCCTCAACCTTGTGAATCTAATCAGCCGTCCAACATCCCAGTGGCAGTTATCCAGTGACCCTTTTAAGTTTGGTTTTGAGAACTGGCAGATAGTAAAACATACTTTGTTTCAAAAGTACAGTGGGTTGTTTATACAAGTACATAGTGCTAGCTAATTTGGGTCTTTTTAATTCAAATTGTTAAGGCTGGGACTGGAAATTGGCCAATGAATCCGGTCACCCGATCTAATAAATATTTGATTATTTTGTATCCATATCCATATGAGTATACAGCCCAACAATAAGCAAGAAAATCCAGCGGTGGTTGAGCTCCAGCTGGGATTTTCATAACCACTAAATCATAGTGAGACTTCATCAATCGCACAAACTCTGGCACTGAACCTGCCAACATTTACACATAGTTTGAAGGGTCAAAAACAGTGAAGCGAAGTCTGCGATACATGACGCGAGCAATTCTTTGGCCAATATCCGCCCAACAACACTGCGCTAAGCTGCATGAAAGGCCTAATGAGACCGCACTTTTTCAAAGGCTGTTTTTTATTTTATTATTGCGGGCAGAGGAAGAATGTGCTACAGTAACACAAAGCAGACCCCGACATCGCAGAAATCCAGTCTTCAAGCAATGACTCGTTTAGTCTCGGATAAGGAGAGAGGTGGAGCGGTAGCAAAGATGAAAGGTGCTCTTAGAGGTTAACAGCAGTGATAACCTCGAGGCCTAATCGTTCAAAGCTAAAACGGACGGAGCATAGCAATGAAATTCGAATATAGGAAAAGAGCAATGACAAAGGCACTCTAGAATCATAAAGCTGCCCCGTGCTATCACCGGTCAGTCGGTTATGTATGAGATGAAGGTACTAACTGGTGAAAATCCAAATGAGAAATGTCAGAAGAATGATACGAAACACTAACCAAGGATGAGAAGACTGGCATGCACAGGAAGGAAACAACCACCACGTTGACATCCTGTTTGCATTCATGCTCATCAAGCGGGCATCTTTTTCTAGGCGCACATCATTCGAATCTTCTGCTAGAAGCCATTATCATTATACTCTTCCTGTTTATCAGCCTCATGCCCTCACGCTGAGCTCACAGAATGATTATGGAAACTGTTGGATGGTAATCGGATTAGTCCGAGCACTTGACAGATCATGAGTTCTGTTGGAGCGGTCCCACCGCTTTGTTCTTCTGTTTAATTTAATAAGGTCTTACGGTACGAGGGGTCGGACGTGAACATGTACAACAACAGTCTGTCGTTACCTTGTCTTTAAACTCAGTAGCTCCGAATCAGCACCTGCTAAACACTGTCCATACAGTTCTTGAATTATCAGCCTTATTTAAAGATGCATCCATTGTTTTTTGGCCATTTGGGGGTCACAAAAATACTTTTTTCAATTCAACATCATGCACAAAAGTTGCCATAAAGCCAAAACAGTGAGCTGAACGGAGTTAAAACAGTAAAGCAGAGGCGACTTTTAGATATTATTTTACATTACCGGTAGTTTGTTTCCGAAGGGGATTCTTCCTTTTCTCTTTCTGGTAGCTCTAATTCTGTAGAAGCTTGTCCTTTGCTTGTTGTATATTCTACAGTGGAGATGGAGAAACACATGGGTGCTAACTTAAAGCATCTGGGGTTCATGTCGAAAATATGAAGCCATAAATTGTAATCTAAATATAGCTGCCAGTGTGCTTGTTGTTTACAGTGTTTCTCTAACTCCAAATTAGCATCCACATAACTCACTGCTTGTCTTTCTGTTTTCAGGTGTCCTCATCTTGTGTTCCAGCAACAAACTATGAGTTGGTAAGCAACAGTCTTTCTTTTCTTTTTTCTTTTTTGTGTTAGTAATTGCTTCCATGCTGTACTTATTACAGTGTCCGTCTTGGTGCAGAATTGTTGCAAATAAGGTTGGAAAGTAACATGCTCTATCAGCTACACTAACACTGCAGTCACTATAGCAGATAATGGTCCATTATCTGGAGGCCCCCAGAGACAAACTTGTGATTTGGGGCTATATAAATAAACCTGACATTGCTCGACTTAACCGTTGTTTGGCAGCTCATTTTCTGTTCTGATAAGGTTATAAAGGTTATAGCTTTTGGAATAAAAGTTTAAAAAAATCTTCTGGATAAGAAAGGTAAATAAAAAGCTGTGCTATTGAATCTGCTATATCATGATGACGACTTTTGGTCTTTGAAATAACACAGAGCAAATTGGGACGTATTCTGGGTATGAAAAGATTCTGCAAGAGCCATAAAATATTCGCTTGCTCGGTTGCCTTATATGGTATTGACATACGAGGCTGTGTTAGACTTGGATATGATTCGCTTGCTCGCTTCATCGAATGTTGTGTGTTTAAATGGTTTTGGGCGCTTGACAAACCAAAGCAAATATCCCCTGCACTTTTCTGTGCTCACACAGAAAATATTTCTTGAAATTGTCTTATTTTGTTTTTAAAAGCAGCAGTAATTAAGAAAGAACATGTTATTATCCTTGCAGTTGCCTTGGCACTAGATGCCTTCTCCATGAAGACATCTGTTTGAGAAGTGCAGAGGCATGAGGCTAAGCTCTCTGGGCATTGTTAAAGGCATGTGTTTGAGTTCATTGCTTTCTGAAACACCTTTGGGATGCAGAGGGCAAGATTTTACCACAAAAATAGACTTCACCGCTATCTGTTGGCCTCTATCAGTTTTCTCTCCACCTTTTTCATCTGACGCACTCCTGCAGCCATCACATGGACTAGGTTCAAGTTTCACCAATTTAGGTGTTTATCCAGAGTTTTAAGTAGTTTATTAGTAGTATAGTAGTATTTTAATAGTCAATGGTAAGGAAGAAAAAACAATTTATCCGCTAGACATATGTGTGTCATGTCAAAAATACACATATAAATAATATTGAAAAATTTTAAAAATATACCTTTTTTTAATGCATTTGTACAGTTGTGTAACAGACACTGTATTCATTATCATTCATGATGTTTTTCATACCCACATTTTTCAAGCAGTGTGGAGGACACTTTGTTAGTAATATTGAAATACAGATTAAAAAAATATTATAATATCTTAATTGGTTGTGTATTGCTGAAGAAAGCAGAGGCAAACAGTAACTGCAGGGCAAATCTCGACAGTCTATCTCTTGAGCTTGCCAAAAGGCGTCTCCCTCGAGGCTTTTATGCCTGCATTAAAGGTGCTGATTGCCTCCATAAACACGGACGGGCTGAGGTGTAAAACACTGGTTGACGTGTCTTTACTGTACTGCTGAGGAGAGAGGAAGAAACACAGAAGTGTTAAAGCTGAGGGAAACAATGGATTTCAACACAAACAATGGCACTTTTTTTTGATTTTCTAAAAATACAACTGCAGATACTGAAGAGGAAATAGGAAGCATGAAAAATAAACACAATGGTGGACACCTGCTTTTATGCACCTGAAGTTTTCCAAAGACTTGTGGTGTTAAATTTTGTTGGTAAGCTTTGCTGTGTTTGGTTTTTAAAGTGCAGTATGTATTACAGAAATGAGTAAGTTATTGTGTTTGTGCGTCACCTCTCTGGTGTGTGACAGGAAACTGGATGGTGTGTGTGTGCTTGTGTGGGTGGACGTGAGAGTGTGCATGCCTGCGAGGCCTGAGGTGTGCTCTCAGTCAGCTCTCCTCAGCCCTTGTTTGGTGAATTCCTTTGCTCACAGCCAAAGGCAACGTGATTTACTGCCCTGCATCAGGTACACTCTGATTGACCATATATTAACTCAGTTGGAGAAAAATGCTGAAAAAAAAATAGAAAGGTTTTTGGTTTTTTTTAATCCAGACATTCCAGTAAGATTGAGGAGCTACAACTGGAAGAAATTCAACTTTATTACCAGATGATCGCGCTCCTTATGTAATGAATCTCATGCAGCTGCTACTCGGCTACAGATGAAAATAAGCAGTGCTTAATGAGTTTACTATTTTATTTGAATTTGGATTTTTTTTTTTCTCATTTTTATTCCTTACATGTCCAAAATAAAGTAAAATTTGGAAGCAACAAAATTGGTTCACAGCAAATGCATCTTGTTTTTGGCTTTTCATTAAACCACATCATCATGACTGCAATGAGGTGTTTAGTAGGTTCTGCGGGAGCTTTTGAAATCTTTGATCTTCCTCAGCAGGTGGAGTTGAAATTGCAGATGTTCGAAGCCTTTTTTTCAGAGCATTTGAAGTGGAGTTTATTATGTATAAAAACTCAATTTCAAGTCTTTTTTTTTTTTTTCTATTCTTGGATCCTGGCTGTCAACAAGAGTGCCTATCCATAATGCCCTTACTAGGTATGCAGAGGCCCTATTGTCCTGCTGTTCAAACCTTTTTTGAGGGGGAATGGCCAGTCAGAAGAAACTTCACTGAATGTCAGGGTGGCCTTTAAGTGTGAGGACCTAAAACCGGTTGGTTTTAAACAGTATAAAAGATGTGCGATGTAGCTACCCTGATGTCATGTACTGGTTTGTGAACTTCTCGCATAAAGTCTTAAGCTGACCGATTTCTCGTAATCAGGTTGGTGTTTTGAAATTGGATATAATGAGTGAAGGGGTCAGCTGACAGTCAAACCGCATGTTCATTGGCTAACAACCATCACATCCTGTATAATTCTCCTTTCAGACTCTAATAATGGCAATAATTCGCAAAATGAACGTAATCGTTTGTTGAATGTGACCCCAAAGTAGTGACTGAGCCTTAAAAAAATTATCAGGATAATGTCTACAAAGGTCAGGGCCGAGGGCTATTTTCACCATATTCTACAGGAGCGAAGTCATTTTGCAACTACAGCTATTGCCCCCTGGTGGTCATTTAATAGACTGCAGGTTTATGGCAATTCTGCGAATCCGAGGGCCCTATAAAGGCCCAGTATAAGATGGAAAAATGATTATTTTGAACTTTAAATGACGCAGACCTACTCTAGGAGATACCAAGAATAAAAGTAGGGAGCTGTACTGTAAATGAGCATAACTGATCCCTTTTGAAGGACCTGTTATCACAACAGCTGGGAGTAAAAGTTTGTTCTTGATACTGGTGGTGCTTTTGATTTAATCAAATATCATTAAAAAAAGAGTGCAGACTTATCACCATTATTTAAGTGTTAAGAGAATCGACTTTTCTCATTGCTTAAGGTAAATCTGTCTCCATAGCAACTGGTTTAAGGGCACAGCACAAAGCTAGTCCAACAGTGTGCAGGGCACTGTGTGAACTAAGCTGGATAGATGCAGCTTTTAAATGTACTTATTTTTATTCTGGTCTCAATCAAACTGTGGATGATAAAGCCAGATGAACGGTTAGAGTAATAATTTAGTAGATATGAATAAAACTTAACAGCACCAGCATTAAGTCAATGATACTGTGAAATTGGTGCTTAGTGATTTTAGTATGTTGTAGCAATATACTGGTGACTACCTCTGGAGTGAATTTGAAATGATTCAGCCCACGGCTGGAAGGTAATGCCAACATTTACTGTAAGTGATGATGTGCGTTTCAGATATCTTCAACTGTTGAAGATGACAGCAACTGAGGGGTGCACAGTGTGCCGTAGAACATGCTGGGAGCATTCCTCAGATATTCCCTCATGTTGAGCTCATGTTGCCAGGAATCAGTTTTATTTTGCACAGCCCTTAGATGAGGGTATGTGGGCTGTCGTGGAGATGTTAGGTGTTCTCACCGGTGAGATAGGCTGCACATTTGTTCTCGCAAGTAAAGATATGCACACACTCAGAGAACCATAAACCACTAACACCTACGTCATCCACCATTTTTTTTAATATAGGTCTTGTGTAGTCAGGGAACAGGGCCAGGACAACGCTGAGTAATGAGTAACTGCAGGGCAAAGATGGTGTAGATGTGGTCCAATTAGTGCTGTGTTTAGAACCACACATATTTCCCCGATGTGCCCTGTGTTACGCTGTGTATACAAGCAGCAACCAGGGATCCGGTTACAAATTACAGAATGTTCGCAGAGCCCTGGGAAAGCAGGAACTAAAACATAAAATAGGCATGTTTAACATTGGACTGAGAGCCAACTAAAGCATAATGCATTGGTGTTTGAAGTGGATATTACATAAAGATGCTGTGTGAAAGATAGGACATCATGGTCAAGTTTTTCCTCTTCCGGCACTTTGGTTTAGACAGTAAGAAGAATTAGTTACATACTGCTCAGAGTGAATTCCCTAAGGAGATGGTTGTTAAACAACTAGGAGAAAGTAACTTTCATGCTTTTTCTATCCAGTTCCATAGAATTCCAATCCAAATGCAGTGTGCATGTTCTAGAGATTCAGTTCTTTTATGTGAACATATAACATTTTAAAGCTCATACAAGTTTGGTTGCTTTGCATCAAATTGCAAAGCAAAATGTATAATGCACCAAAAGTATATACCAGTATACTTGTAACTGATACACTGAAAATAACTGAGCCTTTTGGTTTACAATGGTGAATTACAATTGAACAGTGGCTTATAAATTGCAGTTTTATGAAGTCATCCCACAAACTTAGTAGCTGCAGTCCAAGTATTTCCAGTTCTGTTCACTCTGACCTGATTACCAGAATGGACTTTTTTTGCACGCTAAGCAGTTATTTATTTTTACCAGTGTTGGAAAACACAGTATGAAGACTGTCAGTTTAGATTATGGTCACTCAGTAACTGCAAGGTATAAGATGCCAATATATCCTTCAGAAAATCTATGGTTTTTTTATGACTGCTTTAGTTTTGTTGCTATTAATAATCAGAATCAGAATTCTTTATTAATCCCGAAGGAAATCAGCATGTTTGATGGCTAAAACCAAAATAGACCATCTTTACTTGAAAAATCCTGACAGTTATCCCTCAATAGTTTTACACAGACAATGCCATACTTAGTAGGGAGTCTGGTTGGGTGATTTGTGTTAACACAATAAGACTGCCACAGTTAGCTTCTCTTTACAAGCAGTCAGCATTGGTTTCCTTTTCCCCTGACCATAGTCTTAACAATCTGTTTTTAGCCACGCCTACATCTTGTTCCCTCACATGTTGAGTAATAAATAATTTGGTGAGAACACAACTTTTTTCCTAGTGATGTTTTAATCTTTTCAGTAAGTGGAGTTGTAACAAAATGCCTAAATATCAGAATAAGCTGTATTAGCATGATAACATTCTACTATCATTCTATTATCTATTATTCAATTATCAAAGAAACATTCTAGGTAAGCATATTGTGGACACTTATTTGGGCAGCTACTTTGAAGAATGTATAAATTAACTTAAATTTCAGTGATCAACGGGATGTAAAAACTAAATCAGATAAAATCTGGTTATAAAGTTTGCTCACTTTACCTAAAAACAGACCTATCTGGGAGTGATGCTTCTAACCAACATCGTGTCTTTGACCTGGACCTCATGTCTTTTATACAGCAGCAATTTCTGTTGAAATAATAAAAGAAGTTTGATTACTGTGAAAAACACCACAATCACACAGGGCCACAAACTGGTCTGCAACCCCCTTGCAACTACATGCAGTTAGAGAAGAATGTGTATTCCGATTGCTAATTGGTTAGGGAACTGATTCCAACAGTTGCAGTTTGCACCCTCTTTGTGCCCACTTGCCAATCACTTGGGGAATACACATTTTTCCCTAGCAACCAGAGGTCACCAATTGGTCTCTAAGCTTTTATGACTGGTACCTCAGAAGGTAAAAGCCTGCTTTGCATTAAATATATATTGTTTATCCACCAGTGACAGAGCAACATGATGATCTGGAAATCCGCTGCAACCTCAAGCACCTCCAGAGGGACACATCTGGCTTTCAGCTGTTAATTCTTCCTCTGTTCGTCACCACCTTGCTTCTGTCTCAGTCTCCTTTTTTTGTATAACTTAACATAATATAAATATGGTTTATAAGAGCTTTCTTTCTGCTGAACACAGCTGCCTCCTGTAGCTGAAAATGACGCTATGAGAGCGATGACTGAACCAAAATAGTACAGCTAAACAATGAGCTCAGAGTTGCTATAAATCTTAGTAAAGCAGAGCAGAGTCGTAGGTTCAGTTGATAACACATCACTATGAAAGACTTATTAAACATCGTTTTCACATTTTAATTTTATAATTTCTGTAATTTGCTGTCTAAACCAAATCCTTCATATTTTTTTGGAAAATAAATAAAAACCATATGTACTACAACATTTGAATCCTCATGAGACATGCTTACCAAAGAAACATATCATTGTTTTTATGGAATTTTTGCGCTCTTACCGTACTAGCACGTACTAGAGCACAAAAGAAGAAGCAGCTTGTTTAATAGGTGTGTCTTTGTTTGTGTCCATGACAGCGTGACTTATTAGACTCTCGTTGCACATACACGTTAGAAGTAAAAATAGTTGGCAGATGCTTTTGCATACTCCCCCCCTCTCGCACATGTTAGAAAAGGCTTGTGGTTACATAACGGAGCGAGCGGCCAGGTCCGTATCAGTAGGAGCAGGGACAGGCGGGGGGTGAGGAAACAGAGCGATGTCAGGGGTGGTTTAGGGTCACGGCCGGCTCAAGGGTTTTTCCCACAGCAAGGACCGGCCGCTCTGTTTTACCCCGGGTCCTCAGGGATCCCTGGCATGTTAGGGCCTAACCCCAAAGGGGGAGGAACTGAGAACAAGCATACACACTCCAACTTTAACCCCAACCTTAGATGCACACAGGCCCTGCCTCCTCAGCAATGTGTTTACATTTCTGGGACGTGGCTATGTGAACGCTGCAGATGAAGGAGCATGGAGCATGAGAGAGGCACAGCTGTGTGTCTGTGTGTGTGTGCTGTTGTTGATGAAGTAGGAGAGCTTGGCTATAAGTCTGTATTACCGTTTTTAACTTTCAGCGGTGCCATGTTGTTGTTGTTTGTTGTATTTCGATTCTGTGCAATTCTCCTATGAACAAAAAATAAAAAATAACAGAAAATGACTCATTGCAGGTTGTTTTGCACCATCGTACAAATTTGGAATCAGGTTTTTTTGCTTTGATGTTATGTTATTGTATGCAGAAAGGCCTCTTATTAATAAAGTACTGATTGGGGAGTTACTGGCCCTTAATGTGCTTCTATCCTATGCAGATGTGTGTATATTTTACATGTCTGTATGCATAATGGCTGATTTTTACTGAAAACATAGGAAACCAACATCAGGAGATTGCCTTTTTTAGGTTATTGTCAAACATCAACTTGATCATAACTTGCATTAGCACCTGGAAGTAGGGGGAAACGCTGACTGTAAATGTACATTTATTTAGAAATATGTGTATAAATGCAGATTTAACAGATGTAACTTTTCGTAACTGTACAACTGCATCAGGTGAGCCACCATCGTTGTGTCCAGATCTACAGTTTGTGCTTATCGCCACTAGAAGGCACTGTTGCACAAGACACTTTACAGGTGTTTGGTGTCATATCAGACAGTCTGTGTCACTCATAGTGCTGAAGCCTTTATGACATTGGAGGAGAGCAATTAGATATATTCAGTTTTTATTGACTTTTCAAACTGAGAGTGATATCCTGATGGTGCCAACACCTGGTTTCCAACAACTGAATTTATTTTCAAATTGAATGTAATTTGAGACCGTAAGTGGCCACTCTAGAGCATCAAGCAATCATGGTGTAGTATTTTATTTTATCTGTTCTAGATAGCATTCATCAGTCTTACTAATGAGGTTTTTTTGGTTGCTTTGGAATGCATTTCCTCCTCTGCAAATTAGGTCCTTTGACGGTACGTTTTAGTGTAATGTGGATAGTTTCAGATCATGCATTTAACGTTTCATCTCGCTGCCAAGGAATGCTGCTGCATAGCTTCTCATCAAAGTAAAATGAGTTTTTTGTATCATTCAGCAGCTTAGCTGAAACACAGGGACATCTAAGGCCGCTAAGCTCTGTGTGGGATGTAGTCCAAAATGCAGTGTAAAGACAGGGAGCAGCGCGGGTGCCTAGCTACGGCGCAGCCAATGCATGTGGTGTGTGTTCTTCAAGGTTTCCAAAGAAAGCAAGTCCTGAAAAAAAGCTGTCCAGTCAGAGAGAAAAGGGCAACAGGATGAGGGGCACTCCCTGAGCCTGACTCATATATACACACACACACACACACACACACACACACACATATATATATATATATATATATATATATATATATATATATGTGTGTGTGTGTGTATATTAGGGGTGCAACGATATTCGTATCGATATTGAACCGTTCGATACAGTGCTTTCGGTTTGGTACGCATATGTATCGAACAATACAAAATTTGTAATTTATTTTATCAACTTTCCTTCTGACTATGCTGTCTGTGTTGAGCGCTCAGTGAATCTGCGTTTGACTACTCCGCCTAGGGTCGACAGTGCAGCCTAGGCGGAGTAGTCGAACGCAGATTCACTGAGCGCTCAACACAGACAGCATCGTCAGAAGGAAGAGCGCAGGGCAAGCTAGCGAGACAGAAGTTAAGCTCTCCTTACAACATGGACCTCCCCCACCCTCATTCAGATCTGGCGTTTGGAATTATTTTGGTTTGTATGACCCTGAAGGTAAGCAGTCATGGACTAAAGTAAAACAGTATGTTGGATGTGCCATGCAATGCTTAATTACATGGGTGGGAACTAGTGTGTTAGCGCAGTTAGCTCGTTAACGTGTTGGCCGTCTAGCCCCATGCACGGGGCGATCGGCGGTAGCTCGTTAACGGAGATTTGCCGTGTTGTGGCGTTAAGGTCATTTCAACGAGATTAACCTGAAAGCACTAGTGGGAACACAACGAATATGACTGCACATTTACGCCGACATCATCCTAGTGCAAAGACCAAAACAACAAGCATGCTACTAACCTTAGCCGAGTCATTTAGACAGCTGTTTAATATGCTGCTGAGAATATAGCCCAGAAGAAGCGGATAGTATAGCTTTTATTTTGGAAAGAGACATTTCTCTGTAATAAACTCTCTTTTCCAAAGATGAGTGATTCCTCAATCAGATACAGGGCTCGCAATATTGCTAGCCCAACTTCCTGGAGCTAGCGATTTTTTTCAGTCGGGGTACCAAAATCTATCTCTTCCCTGCCCGTCGGGCTATTGTAGGAAGAAAAATATATGTCAATGCTTTTGCATTCTTTCAGAAATGTAGCTGGGTAATTATGTCATTGGCATCGGTGAGCCACTGTCAATATGTGACATATTGAAATCGCGTTTAAATTTGTGCTTGTTTTTTTGCTTTCACTTTGCAATCGCGCGAACTGTGTATAGAGAGCGACAGCACTGATCTGTGAGTGATGATAATTTGTGCACCAATTCCTCTGACATCGTCTTATTAATTGTTAGCTTACTATGCAAACATGACAAGTGAAATCTCCCGCAGCTTAAACATGTGAGAGGTTGATCGCGCAGAGAATCGCTGAGCTTATGTGAGTCCGTGTGTAAAAGCAGCAGGATTTATATTTGACTACGATGACCTGGATGACTGAGAACCTTCACAGACAGATATATATTTTAGTTCTGCTGAGCCAAATAAGACAGGTCAGGGTGAAGAAGTGACAGCCAAAGAAAAGCTTACCACAAAACGGAGAAGTTATGACAAATCAGACTATAAGGCAAAAAGAAAGTGCAGCTTTATGGTTTCATGGACAAAAGAATTTCTGTGGCTGCAATATCAGAATCAGAATATGACGAGCTAAATAACCAGGGCTGCACATAAGTGGTCCGCAGGTGCGCATTCGCTGTCAAAATAAAAAACACACACAAGGGTTAGGGTTAAATTTAAAAACTGTACTTTTGAGTTAAAATATATATTTATAATTTTAATAAATGACAAATTAAAAAGGCATGAACATTTTTTTTGTATCGAAAAAATATCGAACCGTGACACCAAAGTATCGAACCGAACCGAACCGTGAATTTTGTGTATCGTTGCACCCCTAATATATATGTGTATATGTGTGTATGTGTATATATATGTGTATATATGTGGCTCAATGGGGCGATCGTGGCTCAAGAGTTGGGAGTTCGCCTTGTAATCGGAAGGTTGCCGGTTCGAGCCCCGGCTTGGACAGTCTCGGTCGTTGTGTCCTTGGGCAAGACACTTCACCCGTTGCCTACTGGTGGTGGTCAGAGGGCCCGGTGGCGCCAGTGTCCGGCAGCCTCGCCTCTGTCAGTGCGCCCCAGGGTGGCTGTGGCTACATTGTAGCTGCCATCACCAGTGTGTGAATGGGTGGATGACAGGTTGTGTAAAGCGCTTTGGGGTCCTTAGGGACTAGAAAAGCGCTATACAAATACAGGCCATTTACCATTTACCATATGTATATATATGTATGTGTATATATGTATATGTATATATATATATATATATATATATATATATATGTATAAACGCCGTCCCTCTCTCGTTGTGTCTCACACCCACACTCACACACCCAAAGTGGTGATCTTAACCACTCTTCTGTCCACACTAAGCCGCCTGGGCCGGGCTAAATGGGTTGTGTCTCGAGCTCCAAAGATGCATAGCTGTATATTTAGCCCTGGGTCATTTGCCCGACAGGCTCTTGCTCACTGTCTACGTTCTTCCCTGCCCCTTATGGGAGGAAACTCCCAGCGTGCTCAATACCTCTGCTCTCCTTAAAGCAGCGGGCTATAATTTGGTAAATTGGTCAAAGGAGCCACTGTGTTCATGTGAAAAAGAGCACATGGCACAGTGGCGGAGCAGATAGAGCTCTGGGTGACGGTGTGCTGCGCTCAGAGGAGACGAACACGTGGCTGAGTCGATGGTCTTTTATCATCTGTATGTTTTCGCGTGACACTTTTTACAAGGACAGACGAACGGGAGTAACTAAGTTAAAAGACTCCTTCACTCAGAATTTGTTAGTGAATAAGCAGAGTATTGTGTTCTGGAAGTGATTTGCAATGTCAAATGGCATTAACGTTTGATGACAAAAACATGATGCTAACTTCTACTTGAGCCAAAACATCAGTAGTCAGTGTTCCAATATAAAAAGAGAAGTTGGTGTGTCAGTTAAACTTGTGTTCTTTCTGCTAGCCAGCAGGGGGCGACTCTAGCTGTATAGAAATCTGTGGGAAAATTGGCTCCCTAGATTTACAACCTTATTAAAGACTTTACTGATGAGTTTATGATTTCAATCTTTATTTTCAAGTCTTCTACCATAGAAGATGATATTCATTTTCTAAATGATGGTCTATTGTGTCCCTGCAATCCTATTTGGCAGATATGGCTTCCAAACAACAAAATACTCAGCTCTAGGCTTCACAGTGACACCTAGCCAACCATGTGGTGATGGCACAATAGCTACATCCATCTTCTATATACAGTCTGTGCTGTAAACATTGCAGAGAACAGAAAGACTTTCTGCTTTAACTCTGGCCTAATGTTTCCATTGAGTTCTCCTCTGCACTGAGATTCATTTCAGGTATAATAACTTTTACTTATACCACCAAAACAAAGCCGTTACGAGCCGTGAGGCAGTCTGATCTGATATTAAATGGGAAGAACAGATGATTCAGAAACAGAATATATGTAATTATATAACATTAGAAAGCATTTTATTATGATTCCTTTAATTTGCCTCTGCCCATCTGTGCTGCATCAAACCTTTCTTTCTCTAACTATTTAAAGCAACACAGATTTGAAACTAAATTAGATCACTTCTCCAACATGTAGTTAGTGGCCGCAGATTTTATAACAATGCTTCTTTTCCCATAGCAGCTACCGTTGCTCCGCAATGTGAGTAAAGCAGGAGGAGGAAGGGGAGGTCTGAGGTCTAAATTGACTGTTGTAATATACAAACACCTGACTTACTTTGAGCCTACAGCCTGTCTTTCATTTTGGTTGCGATGCTTGATAGAAACCATCTGGACCACAAGAACCGTGTCAGTATAAAAGGACCTTGGATGAAACAACAGTTTAATCACGCCGAGCTTTCTACTTTTTTGTCAGCTGTCGGCATTCTGGCAAAATCTGCCAAATCTTTGGTTTAGTGTTATAGGTGATGCACAAGTATTCTAAACTAACATGGAGTAGAAAAGTGACACAGGTTGTTCAGTTTGGAGACATGTAGATCAATGAATGTTGACAGAATGTAGCTGTTAGCAGCTCTAGAACTAATCTTTATCATTATTATTAACCAAAGACACTGGGAAACCTCCCAGATATCCTCACTCTGAAACCATGCATACTGAATTTGTTTTCCTTTTAAGCCAAAGCTGAAATATTTTGTAGATCTGTGGGAGAGCAACGGCCTGCATTTAGCCCCTCTCATGAGCCTCAGCTGACTTTGTTCACGATGATGACACAGCTCTGAGCAAGAGATGCGCAAAGGAGGCACAAAATCTGAATATCTATGATGAAAATGATTTTAAGTTCAAAGGCTCACTCTCAGACTAATAGTTGTATGGAAATGGCACATGAGGCACGATTAGAAGGGCACACTAACATACTTGTGAGGTTTGTGTTTACGCTGGCCTCGCAGGTGCTGCAAAGCTCTTGGCCACAGAGGAGTGTTTGTTTTGCTCTCGTCTTTATTCTCGCATCTGTTGTAATTATGTTTAATCACGATTATGTTTGAAGAGTTTTTTGCAGTCTGCCCTGCGGTTGTGTGCTGTCAGACCACAGCACATTCATTCGGTGTGCACAGGGAGGCCAGCTAAGAGTTAAAATCTGCAAGTTTGCACCCCTGTCACATGGGCCAATGTGATTCAAAATGAGAAACACAACTGTCTCGCTATAAAGTAGATTCAGGATTCTGGTATGCATTACTATCCTCCACATCTTCTTGCTTTAATCAGATCCTGAAGTTTTAAACTGTAGCTTCAAATAAATAAAATTATTACATCTGCTTTGTTCTTGATTTAGAAAAGAAACGATACGAACACGTCTCGAATGAGAGCTTCAGATCAACTTGTTGCTTGGCTTGATTCAGCAGAGGCTCCTGCTGACAGACATGTGGCAGAATGACACAGCATGATGCACTAAAGCTGCAGCCTTAAGAGCTTGCTATGTCAACATAAGGACTGCAAATAAAACTAGTATAGTGCCAAATCACAACAACAGTCACCTCACCTATAGAGAAACCCCCCCCCAAACAACTAGACCCCAACAAGATGAGTCCTGGACTGGGAGCTGGTTCCACAGAACACGGGCCTGAAAGCTTAATGTTTTGCCCATTTCCTAATTCTGCTTTTAAATACCCAGGAACCACAGGTAAACATCTAGTCTTAAAGAAGATAGTGGTTGGCCTTTCCTTCACTGTGAATACGTACACAGTCCTGGGCTTGAAGACTTGACCTCTTGATCTTGAATCTGAAATTCCGAGCTGGGACAGATAATTTAGGTTTAATTTAAAGCTTTTAATCATTTGGGTCTTGGAGTTTCTGAAAGCTTGGTCTGTTTCTTGTTTCAGAATTGTGACATTTATTGTGCACAGCCTGCAAGAATTGCCCTGATTTAAGAAAGAAAAATGGTAATGTCTGTATCAAAGCCCCCCTTCAAATGCTTCTTTTGAAGATTACTGACACAAACTGCAAACACTTCCTCTGTCGGCTGTTTTGCTGATACAAAACTTCTCCGGCTTTCTCGTGCTCTCTGAATTATTTGCATCTCTAAGCGACGACGTGCACATGGATGCAAAACAGCCATCTGGCTGCAATCTTGCAAAGCGGAAATGCACATGTTCGAATATATCATTGTGAGAATTGTTTGTGTCTCTGTGTGTTTTTCTGGGTTTACACACAATGGCCTCCATTTGTGTGAAAATGCCTGCGGCTGCAAATTTTGGCCTTGCAGTGAAATCCACAGTCTGCATTTAGAATCTCAAACATTAGCCTGCTGTTTCCTTGTCCTTCATTCTTAGAAACAACATCTGTCTGCATGTACAACAGAGAGAAATGTAGTCACGATGCTGATAATTGAATCCCTTTCAGTCATAAATGCTGCAGTTTGGAGCAGACTCCAGTGACTGTAGGTCTCTCGTGCTCTCCCTGCTTGGCGGTTTAGTCTGAGTGTTTGGAGTCTGTATTCTAGGGCCTGCACGCTCAGACTGTAATTAACAGTTTACATTTGCTGTTTATGTTCCACTGAAAGTTTCTACAGAAGCAGATCGTCCTGGGTGTTGCAGCCCAGCTCTCTGTGTGGGACTCTGCAGAGATCACTACCAAGCAGGATTAAAGAATGAACCGCTGCAATCATATGTTGCACAATTTAATTTTTACAATAGTTAAAAAAATATAAAAATTTAAAAAATATAATTTCAATAAAACTTGAGTGTCTTCGGTGTGATGAAGAGAATCTATATCTGTGCACGAGGCAGACAAAGATGGATTTTTGGACTTTTTATTGTAATTCACTGAGAATTAGTTGTATTTTTCCTCGTTCTTGACTTTTAATGGCATTTACAGAGAGGAGATTGCTTTTTGTTCTCTGGTATCAGCTCTGTTACCAAAAACAGGACATTAGCTCAGGGGGTTGGGACGCGTATCTGTAACCGGAAGGTCGCCGGTTCGATCCCCGGGCTCTCTGCCCTGGTCGTTGTGTCCTTGGGCAAGACACTTTACCCTACTTGCCTACTGGTGTTGGCCAGAGGGGCCGATGGCGCGATATGGCAGCCTCGCTTCTGTCAGTCTGCCCCAGGGCAGCT
The DNA here is from genome assembly GCF_057382095.1 of Aulonocara sp. 'chitande type north' Nkhata Bay. Taxonomy (NCBI): domain Eukaryota; kingdom Metazoa; phylum Chordata; class Actinopteri; order Cichliformes; family Cichlidae; genus Aulonocara; species Aulonocara sp. 'chitande type north' Nkhata Bay. The sequence continues at coordinate 35,051,176 of NC_141359.1, forward strand.
GTGGCTACAACCGTAGCTTGCCTCTAGGGCTGGGCATATTACCCAAAATTCGGATGGCGATATAAGATATATATCTCGATTTTTTTTTTTTTAAAGCCATAAGTTAAGAACAAAAAGAGTTCTTAGTCACACTGTGTCCCAGATGTCAAATGGGCATTTTCTTTACATACAGCGTAGATGTACATGAAGAAATTACTCAAAAATAAATTATCAGCATTTATTAAATAATCATGGTCCAATGTTGTTTTTGTGCATAACGAAAAGCTCACAATTGTGCAGTCAAAATGTAAACTAATAGACCATGAGCGTAATAACAAAGAGACAGATTTCACAGCTGCACCACGTCTCTGAACAGGTGCCATTTGTGGTCCTTATACACACACAGTACGGTAATATTACGTTGAAGCACAGTACTATCACTCCGCGAGGCGGCTCCATCAAGCGGTGCAGCTCCGTAGCTTAGCAAAGTCATATTAAAACATTTTTTGACAGATTGCTGAGCGCTGTGTACCACATAAAATCGGTTCGCGGTCAGTAAGCACAACCAGAATTCATACATAAGGCGCACTGTCGATTTTTGAGAAAATGAAAGGATTTTAGGCCGTGCAGCCCCTCCTGGCTGCATGTCGTTAGCGCGGTTAGCTCGCTAACACCGTCCAGCCCCACGCACGGGGCGATCCGAGGTAACTCGCTAACGGAGATTTTCCGCTTTCATCTTGTCATTGCCTGCAGGTAAAGCTATGGGGGAGGGGGAGTTGTGTTCAGTGAAGGAGAGGCGAGGCCGAGTAACGTTGCGTAGAGACATAAGTGGACGAAAGAGAGGCAAACCTGCGGCTCCACAAGTATAATTATAACGTAACATAGACTATATCGATATAAACGATATTGTCACATCTTATATCTCATATGAAAATATATCAATATTTTTAAAAAACTCGATATATCGCCCAGCCCTACTTGCCTCCACCAGTGTGTGAATGTGAGAGTGAATGAATAGTGGCATTGTAAAGCGCTTTGGGTGCCTTGAAAAGCGCTATATAAATCCAATCCATTATTATTATTAATGTGTGGGTATTTTTTAGGTTATTTCCATGGTTTTGAGAATTTAAAAAGATATTTTTCCATACTTAGAGTGAAGAGAAAGAGGACATTTAGGGATTGAGAGATGCAGAATGATATGCAGCAACTGGTACTGCCAGTATTTAAAGTTCAGATCTTCCTGCTATTTACCCTAATGCTGTCTAAAGTCCGAACAGGCTCATGATCTCCAGAACATGAAAAAATGTGAAAAAATGAGCAAACCCAACTTTCAGTGCAGAGTATTGAAACTTTGGACTCTTCTTTTTTCTTTTTTTTTTTTTTTACTGGTGTTGAAACAGTCAGGTAATGAACATCTCTGCATAAAAATCCACAGCAGCGTGGATCTTCAAATGCTATGATGCATTTTAGGCCTCATTTAGTTCCATGCACATGTGCGTGTTAGTCTGAGGTTAGTGGAGCCCACACAAGCTCATGACGTCACAGATTGCTCTGTTTTCTTCTTCTCCTCTCTGCCATCTTTTCCTCTCTGTACCCCAAATCCTGTTTCTTCATCTGTCTGATTGTTCCTGTGTTTTTTTTTTTTTCTTAGCATGTCCATCAACCCCTTCCCACCACTTTCTTCTGGTTTCTTGTCCCACAGTGCCCCTTTTTTCCTCTCCTTTGTCTTTCCTGACACTCTCTCTCTCCATAGCTGTATATGGTGTTGAAAAAGAGAGTTCCTCGGCTGGACTCTCTGGTCTTGGCTAATGGAAGCAGACCTGTCTCTTTGTGTAAATATTTGCACAGAAGGATTATAGATGGTCCCACACATTCAAGGTGGAGTTCTACTCCACTCCAGGCCACATTAGGGCAAGGAATGGCTCTGAGCATAGCGTAAACACCCGATGACACAACATAACATCTCACGAAGTCAACTGTTTGAAGCGTATCGGCAGGTGTTGATCTCACTGTCTGTCTCTTTTTGTCGTTTCTGAACAGGCGCCGAGCAGTGACCTCCCTCTCAAACATGTAGACACCATGGTGAGTTTACCTGCTGATTTTTCGCAGGTCCATTCTTCTTGCTTGGTTAGACTAATGAAGGAGCTGATGGATCTGCCTCTGCAGCCTTGGCTGAGAGGTCAGACATACTTGATGTAGAAAAGGTATAAAGTATGAGTGGATGGTTTCCCAGCTGCCATGAAGGACATTCATTATAATAAATACTTCAGAAAAGCCAGATTAAGTCTACACTTGATGCACAGCAGGGCCTGTTGAGATCAAAATCCCACTCATTCATGAGATATTTTTAAACAATATCTCACATCCATCGTCCACAACAAAAACACATATTTGCGCCAGATGATATCACGTTATCTTTTCAGAACACAAACATTAAATCATATCAAACAGGAAGTTCTTTTCTGGGCATCAAGCCACATTGCTGTACCAAACAGCTAAGTGGACTCTTGGTTGCTTTTGGTTGTCTTTGATTCATCAAAACAGAAACATTAAATAATACCCAGTTGAAATCTATCGTCGAACCCCGTAACACCAAAGATGGTGTCTGTATGACACATCCTTCGACCCTACATCCAAGTAGTCCTTATTTTCTTTAAAAGAATATATTCAGACAGTTTAGCTGCTGGACTGACACGAGTACATCTGGAGTAGAACAAAAAACTGCATAGAGCGGTTACCTGCAAGGCCGTTGATTGGCAACCTGTGCCAAGAAGCACTTGGGTTACGCTAATGTGACCAGTGCAGTGTGCTGGAATGCAAAGTCTGTTTGCACCTTCTCCTGTGCACCTGGAGCGTAGCAGGCGTGCATTTTTTGAGGCTCGTGCAGAGGCCTATGGCCCCTTAAGAAAAAGTCGTAATTCTACTGAATGGTACAAGTTTGAGCTTCAAATTGTACTTAAAGTACGTAAAGTAAAAGTACTTTCTTCTGACTCACGTCCGTGTTTTTATTGAATCATAGTTGCTGATTTAATAATGTGTTTAATCAATTTAATGTTGAAGCTGTAGATGATTTTAATTACTTAATATATCACGTTGTTGCTTTATCGATAATACTGCATCACTGAATATTAGTCGATTTATATTAAAATATATGATGCAGGTTACAAAGTTCAATATTTGCATTTGAAATATTCTGGAGTAAAGCTAGATGGTAACATAACATGGAAATATTTTGGGGAAAAATTGTGGATGTGTTTAGTGAAAAGACAAGTGTCTGTGGCACGTGAATTCTGGCATCCTTCATCTCCACTACGACATCTGAGTGATGTTCAGCTTACGCAGCGTGAGCGAGATAAGCCCAGCACAGGCAGCCGCACGGCCCGCTAACTATTTTTAAAAAGGTTTTGTCTGTTTACTGTAGTATAAACTCTTTTAAAATGTAACTGAAGCATCTGCAGCTAAAGTGAGTTTATAAAATGAGTTGTGGATCAGATAAATATTATTATCTGTTTAATAAATTGTGTTGAGTATCAAGTGTGGAGCTGTAGCTTGCATTGTTTTATGCAAGGTGCTGGCATGGTTCATTTACACATGAGATGTTAGACTCTGGGTTACCGGGTTAATGAGATGAACGGTCACAACTTAACAACAAAAGTGTGACTTATGCCTCCTTCACCCCCTCTAAGCTTTAAATATGAATCAGTAAGGACGTGTGAAACAAGGAGACCCTCAATTTTCACTGCATACACTGTTTGACACAAACCTCCAGTCTGGGGGCTCAGTGTGTGGACTGGATGGAAGTTTTGAGGCGTGACCATCTAATGTCTATGCATTCATGCAACACTGGGCTCAGTGCTGCAGCTACATTAGCAGATATGAACAACTTCCAGTATTTTTAAACCTTGCGTTTTTGTCTGTGACTGCTGGAGTATTTGGACATGCTGGTTTTCAGCCCAGACTCCACAGGTAGCATTGGGTAGTAATGTATTTTAAACACATTTTTTTTGTTATTGTTAGAGTTTCAGAAGAGTTGATATGATTGTTGGTTCTTTTTGCCAACTCCTTGAGAACAATAAATTTTGATGTTCTGACAAAGCACTCAAAAATAAGGGTGGTACATGTTTGCTTTGGACTCACTGGGCACTATTTGTCTCCAACACGACTTCCTGCGAGTTGTATTTTGTCTGAGAAAGGAAGGATCGAGTAACCAATTTAGAGTTGCCACCCAAAGCCGAGTGCCCGCTTTCCCCACAAGGACCAAAAATACACACAAACAGAGCTGTGTGCCTTTTTGGGAATGGTGTGTGTGGCTGCTTATATTGGCGTTTCCCATGTTATCCTTCAGTCACTTGAGACAGTCTTTTAAAAGTCTTGTGAGTTTTTCCCAGTCCGGCACAGTTTGGTCAGCACCTTAAACGAGGGCCAAAGTCTGAATCACACCCTCGGCGTAAGTGTGTGATTAGACGAGTTGCTGTTTTATGCTTACTGTATGATCACATGTCTGTACAGAGTGGACTGTATGTGCTCGAGTGTCTGTTTGTGTGCAAGTGCAGCTGCTGCTGTCTTGTCATGGGCATTTGCTGTGTGGTTACACAGTGACGTGTGGCGGATGTTTGGCCACGCCTCATCGCCTTGGAGCATCACAGAGATTTATCTTGTGACAACAAGACCTGCATCAGTTTCTGCTTGAGCTTTGTTTTTCTTTTCTGCTATGAACATCTTGGCTGTTTTTCTTTAATCAGTATTAATTTTTAAGCTGCATCATTTTACTTCTTTTTCTGATTTCACTTCCCCGACAGATCCCCCTGCCTTCGATCCTCAGCTTCTCGTGTGAGAAAGTTGATAAGATGACACACAAAAAAAGGCACGTGGTTATATTTGTACGGTTATGACTTAGGACGTGCAGCAGTGAGCAGCTCCACTCAGCTGACTTGTGTGTGTTTATGTCTACAAACATGCATCAGTTCCCACATGTTTGGCTAAAGAGACGGAAAGGCTTAGCAATTTAGATCCATGCAAAGATGAGAAAGAGACATGGGAGCGAGGGAGGGAGGGAAAAGTTGAATGCGGGGGGAAGAGAGAGATAACGAGGCGGAGGGGGGAGGGTGGCCAACGGCAGAGAAAGAGAGGGAAGGGAGAGCACACAGAGGACAGAAGGAACGGGACGAGGAGCTCTGTGGAGGAGTCTGCCCCGACCTCGAGCATGTAGTGGCCCGCTGCAGGCTACGGCCCAAAATAGAGCCCTTTTTTTTCTGCTTTCCTTCTTCTTCTTCTGCTCCTCTGCTGTCAGAGAAAAGGGAGAGGTTTCTTAGAGGGAAGTTCACTGCCGGACACAGAGCAGGGAGAGGCAGCGGGAGCTCTCCAGAGATGAACCGAGGAGGGTCTTTTAGGAGGCGGCTCTCCTCTCTGAGGGGGGCATGGCGATGGAGTACGGGCTACCTTTTCAGGAAGGTAGGATGCGATGAATGAAGGATTTGGCTAAAAGCGGCTCTTGTTGCTTCTTCTCTTTCCACGCTCAATGTTTTTTTCTTCTTTGTCATAGAAAAAGTTTTTGTCTCCTTCGCAGACTTTTACAAGCCCCCAACGTCTTTTCCCTCCCTCCCCCCCTTCCTCCCTTACTGCCTCACTCTTTCTCAGATGGTTAATTTGTATGGCCTGCTTGTAAAGTCAACCTCCCCAGATGTTTTTCATCTGGAAACAGGGCCTGGAGGACCCCCCACTCTAATTCCCACCTCCTCCTCCTCCTCCTCTTTACCCACTACCTTGCTTCTTCCTCCTCCTCCCTGATGGAAGTTCCCAAAGGAGATGGGATGTGGATTGTGTCGTGTTTAGGAGCTTAACGTCTTTAACTTTGGGAAACTGTTGCTTGTTAAGATTATTTTCTTCTTTCATTCTGTTAAGCTACTCCAATGTGCTCCTGCAGACCCTCCATTCATGAACTCGTCACACATCATGATGTCTTTGAGTTTTTCAGAGGCAGAAACATCAATGTGACCACAGTGAAAGTTATTGTCTTATTGCTGACCCTGGCTTCAATGCAGCGCCTTTACTCTCCCAGATGGTTGCAGTTTAACTTAAATCTCGTGGCTCATAAAATCCTCTGCACAACAATTCAGACTAATTTGAAGCAAAAACTATGAATTAACCGCCGTCTTTGCAGCACAATATAAACGACAGCTCTCTGGCAGTCTCTAATTAAGACTTTTTCGCTTGCATGCTGGTGGCTCCGTGTCCCGTGTTGGCGTCCCTTTACCTCAAGAAACGCTTGGGCTTTTCCTGACCCTGATGCGCGGTAACTCCCTCAGCACCGCTCGGCACAAACACTCAGCCCTCTTCACGCTCTGCGTTTGTCTTTGAACCCTCTCTTTTGGGTCGTTTCTCTCCATTCATCTCTGTCCTCCTCTGGTGACTCGCTGTGCTTTGGAGCCCCTTGCAACATGTTGAAGCACTTAGTCCAAAGTGCAGACAGAGTGGGGGGTGGATTTGCTTTGTGTCACCTCAGTTGGGCAACTGACTCATGTGAACATTTGGGCTGCAGAATCGAGGGGAGGGAAGCAAAGCATTTATCAAAACAAACGGGCCGTTCTGGGAAAATACCCCATCGTCTGATATGTTTGTGTTTGTGCCTATGTATGCGTACGCATTCACGGCCCTCCAATGTCACAATTAATACAGATACTTGTTAGAATCTCCAGATTCACCAAATAATGGTTAAACTCTCTCTTGGGGTGTCGAATAACACTGTTTTGTCAAAGCTGTTTGTCCTTTTAGTGTTGGTGATGTAACACACCAGGTTGTAGCAACATAGAGACAGTGCTCACTCCCAACCCATCACATCTGGATGCTCATAAAGGTTGTCATGTTAAAACAAACTGGGTAAGCATAATTTTTTAAGGACGCTGCAGAGGCGTATCTTTGCTTTCAAAGGGGACTTTTTCCCTTTGTGTATAATATTGCTGCAGCTGGTATATTCAAGCTCAAAGGATGCAAGCCACTTCTGGCAGAACGTTGGTATTTGATGCTGTGGGATGTTGAAATGCCAGATAATAACTGTAAGGTTTGATTTCCCAAGAATTTAGGAGGTTTTAACGTTGGACCAGAGTTAAGTAACCTCCCCACAGATGCTTTAATGTCATTTATCACCAGTTGATCTAGTGAAAGCCTTCCACGGTGATAAAAATGCAATTTCCCGGTTAAATGCTCTGGTACGGGGACGTGGAAGCTGCTATTAGGGGAACCAGGATCTCTGAAAGTGAAGCTTTCTGTTGTGTTCAGTTTTTCTACCCTCGATCTTATTTAGTCCTACTTTTTATTTTTCTTAAATGTGTATTTTTATGAACCTGTTGTTTTTAATTCTACTGGTGTGTAGTATTTGTGCATCAGCAGAAGGTGTAGTAATGGGAAAATGGAGCAAAAGGTCATGCTTAGCCCTGACTATTGACATATCTGTTTTGGTGGCTCAGTGGTTAGCTGTCGCCTTATAGATGGCCGCCAACCCTGAGCCTGATCCTGCTGGAGGTTTCTTCCTGTTAAAAGGGAGTTTTTCCTTCCCACTGTCAGCAAAGTGCTTGCTCATAGGCAGTCGTTTGATTGCTGGGATTTCTTTGTATTATTGTGGGGTCTTACCTTACAATGTAAAGCACCTTGAGGTGACTGTTGTTGTGATTTGGCGCTGTATAAATAAAACTTAATCGAACAGAGTAGAAAGAAGGTCCTCTGTCTGGAGTTTCCATCTGTTTCCTGTACCATCATGGCCCAGGATACTTTTGCATAAAGATTTTCTAAAAAAAAATCATAAACAGACAAGCACAATCTCAACCTGAGTCTCCTGTTTAGAAACCTTTTAGACTATTATATGAAACATGAGAAAAGGTTTCACATTTCTAACAGAGTGTCAGTTCTTCACTCAGCGACAGTCGGCTGTTAGGAGAGCAGAGCAGACTAATGCTCATACAGGAAGGTCAGTGGTGCTCTTGACACTGATGGTTAGCCAGCCAATCTGATATAATGGATGATGACGGATAACAGCCCCTTCCTGTGTACATGTGACCCAAACATCACAGGAGAGTGAATAAGTCCACGTGCCCTCTGACCCCCCTCCTCAAGCTGGTCTGAGTGGGGGGGGCGAGGCGGGCCAGGCTTAGTGGAGCCAAACACAGCCGGTCACTTTCAGCCACACTTCCTCTGCTTTGCTCTATGAAGGTGCCATGTGAAGCTGTTCTCACATGGCGCTACACAGCTTCATATAAGAGACTTCCCCCTCCTTCCCTTCCTAAGGTATAATACACACTCTGCAGCAGTGATCAGATCTTTGTCTTTCAGAGTGTTTATTTTCTAAAGGGATGAAAACTATTTCAAACTCTAACTGCCTGTTAGACAGTATAACATCACAGGACTGGAGACAGCTGGCTCGAGCACGCGTTTACAGTCTCATTTGAGCAGTAAGAAGATCTGCCGTGTCGAGGTGAAGGTCGTCGGAGTTTTCTGTTAGTATCATTACCTCAGCTACTCCACAGATTGAAGCCTGATTGGCTGATTCTGAATTTTCAGGATTGTTTTCTTTAAAGATCTACATGCGGTATGTTGAAATTATAGTAAAAGGGGAAGTGATGCAGTCATTCTTTCCTCGGTTTCCACAAATAGTTGTGTTGCTGCTCCTATTACATGTGCTGCGGACAGCGCTGAGGGGAGTGCAAATGATGCCATAACACATCTCTAAATTACATCGAGCATCAATTTTCTTTTAAATAATAAAGAAATAAAGTCCAGATATCACACAACATATATCTCAGTACTGATATGTGTGAGAGGCACATGCTGTCTCTAAATATAAGATATTTGGTTATATAAAAGTGTACAGGAAAATTATGCTCGACTCTTTTGCCGGGGCGATCGTGGCTCAAGAGTTGGGACTTCGCCTTGTAATCGGAAGGTTGCCGGTTCGAGCCCTGGCTTGAACAGTCTCGGTCGTTGTGTACTTGGGCAAGACACTTCACCCGTTGCCTACTGGTGGTGGTCAGAGGGTCCGGTGGCGCTGGTGTCCGGCAGCCTCGCCTCTGTCAGTGCGCCCCAGGGTGGCTGTGGCTACAATGAAGCTTGCCATCACCAGTGTGTGAATGTGTGTGTGAATGGGTGGATGACTGGATGTGTAAAGTGCTTTGGGGTCCTTAGGGACTCGTAAAGCACTATACAAATACAGGTCATTTACCATTTTGATTGCTGACTACAGTAAACACTTTACTGATGAGTTTATGACCTCAACCACTAGTTTCAAGTCTTACTCAGTACAACATAATGCTTATTTTGTAAATTATGGTCTCTATTAGAGGAAAATAAGAGGGTAAAGTAGGTAGTGCTTTAGTTAGTGATTGACAAGTTGTTGTGTGTGCAGCATTCTTCTGATTCTCACTGGGATGCATCCCACGGACCTCTCTAACCAGTCTGTGATTCTGCTACAGCTACAATAATTATGATTTACATTTATGCTCTGCTGTAATCTGTAAAATCAAAGGCTCCATTATTTTCCAAATTTCAGAAGATTCAAATTTACCAGCAAGGCTGAGCTGGTTACATGGATGACTGTGAAGCGTCATTTTAATAATTCGAACGTCTCTTTAACTGATTTCCTTATTTGGTGTATGAATGTTTTTAACAGCTTGTTGAGAAACATCTTTGTGTGCATGCAAAGAATACTAATAAAGTTTTTCTTTGTGATTGCAGGGCTCAACAAAATCCTCAAAGAGCATGGAGTCACGGCGCAGGCCATCGAGGTAGCTTCCCTTCTTTCTTGTCTCCTGTCCTCCTCATCAGTTTTGAGTTTTCCTACTTTTCCTCCCTTCTCTCCACGTTTCCCATAAAAGGCTTCATTTGGATTATCAGGCTGCGTTTGTTTAATTATTTTAGAAAACGATCTCTCCTGCTTCCAGCAAAAGTGCAGATTTATAATAAAGGGGGGGGGGTGAAATAAATATCAGGCTTAGCTCTGTGCGTTCTCTGCATCCTGCTTGATAATGTGAGGAATCTGAAAATGAAAAGTTTAGATGTAATGTGATATTGGCCGATTTTTACCAGGGGACACTGTAAAAGCAACATGCCCCGCTGTTGAACTGGACCGCTCGGTGTGTTGTTGGACATAAAGATATCTGGTGTCAGCCTCGGTCCTCAGGGAGTCACACATGTTGTCAGTTGTGTAATTAATGTGTCAGACTTGATGGCACAACACAACTGTGTGCTGTGCGAAGCTTGAATGACAGTTTGGCTCCCTCGCAGCAATTCACCTAGATGATATGAGGTAATAAAAACAGTTCAACATCTGGAACATCAGCATGTTTAACAGCCCATGCAGAGAACGTGTGAGTTCATTTACTGAGAGGATTACACCTGATTTCCATCCATATAAAGGAAAACATTTTTAAGTGCCTAACATCAGAATCATTGACAGTTGTCTGATGTAATCCTCCCGCTAAATTAACTAATCCAGTCAAACTCTGGGTTCAGACAGGTTTGGTACATTCCTATGATCACACTTTTTATTTGCGTGGAGGTTTGTGTTGCTACGCCGTCCTCTAAGCCTACAAATAAAAGTGTTTGGGTAATACTACCTACCTACTTAGTTTAAATAACTAGGTAGTGTAGACAACATGTTTAGTATTATTTTATTTTTTTATCAAAGCTAAAGAAAACCACAATTCTCACTTGTGGTAAACATAACATATCATAACACATCTACAGTGACAGGTTAATTTGACAGCTGTGGTCATGCAACATTGCAGATATTATTACATAAGTTCTCTGATTCTGAAATGTGGTGCACAGATCTTTCAACTGAAGACTTTTAGACATGCTACTTGCAAAAAAGAAGCACTGAGTTTGTTTTCTTTTGCTCTCATTCGAAGCAAATGTTCAAACTACCTAACTTTAAGATAGTTTGTCTTGATCCATGCTGAATCACCCCGGTAAGGATAAATCCGGTAAGTTGATTCTGTTCATCTGGACGTAGCGTTTTGAGTGGGAGAAATGATTCGTCACTCATCCAAGTGAATTCTTCAGGGACTGACGACGCTACGTCCAGATGAACAGAATCAACTTTTTGGGATTTACGATGGTTTATCGGTATAGGTATACAAATGTAACCATTTTCAGGTGTATTTTTGTCTTCATCACCTTCTAGGGAAGCACTGAAATATTTAACTGGTAAAAAAGATATTTATTACTTTTATCTGTTTACTGTTTGGTGCTGGAAAGGGAATATACAATAAGTCTCTCCTGAAAACAGTTGCCTGTTGCTGGACAACCAAAACAAGCTAAAATGGGCTTAAATCCCTGGGAGCTTGGCGGTCTTATATTACAATTTGTCATTGTGAACTATTCCTTCTGCATCACGTTTATATAATATTTAACATATAGAGGTGAAAAGCATCTGTAACTAATGCAGAGAAAAAATGAATAGCGCATGGTGTTAAGTCGTTTGCTTAAGAAACTCAAAATATTAATAATAGAAAAGGTCAAATCAGTCTAAGTAGCGAGTTTAACTTGGACGAGCCAATTGACCTTTTGGGTCATGAGAAAATATGTGGTAATATGTTTATACCCATCAGGAAGTATGACAAGTATGATTATAAGCTGAAGTCAAGTAGGGTGCTCCGTATTTTGAATGGAAGAAACCATGGAAATCCCGGTTGTTGACTTTTATTGCAGATATCTTGGGGGATTTTTTTTAACAGTTAAATGTCTAAGGTTTCTGGATTTAGGAAAAAAAAGGTTCAGTGTTTGTCTGAATTGACAAACGAGATCAGTGCAGCACTGAAATTGAGCATGCAGAGATAATGCGTCATTCGTCAAATGCGGTATGCAGAAAAGGAGCAATCACTTAATCTCTTCAGCTGATGAGAAGCAGGTTGGCACTCAGCCGGTCAACACATGCTGGTGAATCTGGAATGGGACCAAACCACAGGTCTACAGTATATTGGCTTTGACTGCACTCAGAGGTGAGAGGCATACACAAGGAGATGCAAGAGAGTGAAAAGGAAATGGTGGGAAAGAGGAGATGCAGGTTTAAAGAAATATTTTCAAAAACTTGATAAGACTTCTGTCTCAGCACAGTAGAGACATGTGCGACATATCAATTTCTTTTATCTGAAGTGATGAATAATTTCCAGTAAGCATGTTTTGAGTGGCTCCAGATGTACAGAAAAGAGCAGGTTACAGTATTTGAACAGTAAAGCTGGAGCGATCCCCTCTCCCAGACATATGAGCAATTTCCTCAGGGGCTACTCACAGCTGACAAATGTGGGAAATATGCTGCAGTCTGGCTCCAGGCACCTCTCCTGCAACCTCTTCAACTCACTCCCCACCTTCACTTCACCCACTTCACTTCTTTATAGCCTCTTTATGGTTGATATTTTTCTGCAAAGGCAAAAGTCGGAAAGAGGTTTGATCAGTTGAGGTCTGTTTATTGCTAGTGAGACGGTGAGTCGCAGAGGACGCCTGTACGGCTCTACATCTCAGCCTGCAAAATGACTTCAGCCCATATAACTAAACCAAATCCAGACATCTGCAAGGAAATTAGAAAAAAATGTAACTTGCGTATATTCACAGCAATATTGCATAAATCTTGCACGTGATGATTCTTCTAATAAAAACCCACAAAACCTGATCAACAATCTTTTTGGCAAATATTTGGCAATACAACAGAATATATCAATTAACAAATTTCAGATCAACTCTGATTGCAATGTGTTGGCGATCTGTTTAATAATTAGATGGCAGTTAATTGCAAACCTTTGCAAATTTGTCTGAGAGTGAATACAGTCAGTCTGTGATTGTTTGCAGACAGATTGCCTCCCACCGCGCAACCTGTGCAATCACATCACAAATGAAAGGGGTCCCCTAGAGTTAAGGGGTGTGGCATATTGTTGGTCACTGCAAGTACTTGAGTGCAAAATCACCAGACAACTGTGTTTTTCTCCCATCCACCCTTCTTCTTCTTCAGTTTTTTTTTTTCTGTTAAGGTGTTTTCTTGTATACATTCTTTTTATGTGTCAGTTTTAGATTCATGACATCTGATTGCTAACTTTTAACTAACTTTTAAATTTTAACTAAAACTTTTCTTCTTCTGTCATTTAATGGTCGGGCATTGTACAGCTACAAGCATTTCACCCCCATGTCATACTGTGTATGGTTGTGTGTGTGTGTGACAAATAAAATTTGAATTTGAATTTTTATCTGCATGTCATTCATGAACTCCTCTAGGGACTGCAGATGAATATCTGGTACAGTACATTGTACATTGTTCCTGTGTTTCTAATTAGGTGGAGCTTTTTTTTTTTAATTTCCAAGAGAGATTTCAGTAATTATGTGCAAATGGTGGGACGGACACACACACACACACACACACACACACACACACACACACACACACCTAAACTAAACATTAAAAAGTGTGCTTGCACTTACCTCACAATGCTCGTTGCAACAGCTCTTTGGCACGTAAACAGGGCTACAAGAGTGATATGTAAAAGTGAGTTTGACAGAAAAATGTCACAAATCAATAAAGACAAGAAAATCTTTCAAGTACGTCTTCAGAGCAATATCAGTGAGAAATGTAAAAGTAACAATGAAATATATTTTACATTCTAAAGACTATAAACACACTGTGGGCAGCACATTTGGGGACAAGCCCAAGCACCAGACGTCCATTGGTACCATACAGTATCATACTATCCCAAAATTATTTAGTAAACATTTTAAAAACAGACGCAGCAGAAACAAAGTGCTGTACACAAAAATAATTACAAGGATGCTGTGTCTGAGGTAAATCTGATCAGTCCTGACCTTTAAAAAGAAGGATTTGTAAAGTAAAATTCATCTTTTAGCAAACATTGAAAAGAGGGATTAAAAAAAGACTAAATGTGATTCAAAAGTGAGTAAACCATCCACTAATTAATAACAAATGACATTTAATTTGGTTGAGAGCCACTCCAGCCATGCAGATAACGTTTTTTAAGCATAAAAGCATAAAAGAAGTTGATGCCACGTTTTAAGGATCTTTCTTTCATGTAAGCACGACTCATCTAGTGCTGCATGTTGGTCTTAAATGGACTTTTCTCCAATATTTAGCTGTAAAAGCACATCCTTTTCTGCTAATCTCCTCAGATTACTGAAAAAATAGCTTTTTTGCTCCTTCGCTTTTTAACCAAATCTCTGTATTGTTTAGACATCTGGAAAAGTCAAAGAGCAACACCTGCTCTCATTTTCTCAAGAGCCTGAGAGTAAATTACGGATCAATCAGGGAATTCTGACATCCCTTTCATCTGGGCTTCCTTAATCTCTCCCTTTTAGATCTAATCTGACCAAATGAGGGGGAAAAAAGACTCAGCAGAACAACAACCAAAACACTTTTGCTCATCACTGATCATCAGTTTGCGTGGTCCACATATCCCGCAGCCCCCTGGTGTGTTCATCGGATGCGTCACCTTCTCCTCGCTCGCTTTTCTTTGCAGACAGTCTAAGCGGGGTTCATGCAGCAGGGAGAGCATGAACCCCGCTGAGATTTAGTGATGTCATTGTGGATTTGGTATTTATGTGGTGTATTGCCTTCTCCATATTAGGATATTTGTTCCATGTTGACTTGAAGAAAGAATGTTGTGTTCTGTTCGCAACACTGCGGACATTCAGTTTACAGATGACGTATGAAGCCACATCATTTTTTTGTTGCCTTGGGCTCCAAATATGTGACTCTGAAGATGTGAAGTTAAAGTACAAACTTGAAATTACGTCAGAAGAAGACGTGTCTTGTGACATTTCTCTGTAAGAAATGACTGTGTCCATAATAATGTTGTTGCCTAAAACAAACTGGGACTGCTACCATCTTTAGTAAAGCAGCCCTCTCTGCCCATATAACATGAACTGGACAGACGTGTATCCAGTATCTGTATAAATTAAACAAAAACTGCTACCTAATTAAAATTGACCAGCTTTCATCCTTTTGGCAGTCTTCGGTTAAAGCCATTCAGCTGCAGTGTATAAATCACATGTGCTGCATTACTTCGGGGTATTAAAGCTATCTTTTGCAGTCCGGTGACCTGCATTGGTTTTTCTATCAGCTGATACTCAGAATTACTTCTTTTTTCTGCAGGAGTGCGAGTCTGCTGCAGGCCCTGGAGGAGAGCTACGAGCTGGACCTCATCTACATCACAGAGCGGATCATCTCTGTCTCCTTCCCCAGCAATGTGGAGGAGCAGAGCTACGCTGCCAACCTGAGGGAGGTGGCCTCCATGCTGCGATCAAAACACGGGAACAACTACCTGGTAGGGTTTCAGAAAAACCGAATAGTTATAAAAAGTCATTATCAGCTCATTTAGCTAAGGTGTAACCACATATTCACCTAACAGAGTGGTTATATAACATCTGCATACTTTATATTGCATGTGATACCTGCCTCACTCTTCGTTGTTCAAAGCATCGCTCCTGTTGCTTTTTGTTGGGCCGAAAAGTGGTTGCCTGCATTTAAACTGTTGTAAATGATTTGTTGTCCTATTATCTGCCAAACAGATCTTAATTATATCTCTCATAAAAGTTATTTTGAGCCAGAAAGAACATTCCTGTCAGAAGTTAGAGGCAGTTCTTGGGGGAAAAAGTCTCATTGAGGTTAAAAAAAGATGTATTTTTCAAGCAGGATCTGGCCAAGAGGGGAGCAAAAATTACAATAAATAAATAACATAACAGTATAAAGATATTTTAGGTGGCCGAAAAAGTCCTGGATTGATTATATTGGCGGCAGAATAACATAAAGATAGTATCATACACAAACACCCCCCCCCCCCATGAAAAACATGTTATTTCTTCAGTTACTGGTAAATCCTTTTTACAAAGTTCTAATTACCAATATAAAGCAAAGCTATTAGACATAGAAAACACCCCAAAACTGTGACTTCCTGTATCTGTTAGCAGTGTAGGATATAACCCATGCTGGGCAGCGGGGACACAACCTCAGTCAATGTGTGCATTTAATCTTTTGCTAAACTTAAACAACTCCAACTTGACACTGCTGTTATCTATTAAGAGTCAATCATATCTTTAAAGTAAGTCTTTCTTACTGCATTTGCAAATCCAAACACACATGGGTGAAAGGGAGGAAATGAATACACTTTTAGTCACCAAAACTAGCACAACCAGCCAGTTAATAGAGAAGTTTCCCAGCAACGGCAACAGTTAGTTCATTGACGGCTAACTACATTATTGAGTTACAGGTTGAGTTACAAGAAACTCTGTTCAGGACTGACTCATTCATGATGTGTTGGCTAATTTAACACCATCGCCAGATACTAAAAATGGCTTTGTTCGAGTTTGGGTGATGTTAAAAGCACATGATTTTTATTCACTGAACCACGATGACCCCGCTAAATATAGTCGTCTTTTCTCTGAAGTTTAGTGAAGCATGACTTTGGAATCAAAAACATTAAAGCACAAAGCTAACATTATGTTGCACTGTAACATATAGAAGTAGCTAGCTCTGTCCTGTTTGACAACAATTAGTTTAATCCCATATTTCCTCCATGGTAGTATTGTTAATATGATTTAGACTATAAAGATGCTTTGATGCTTTCTTATTTAGCTTGAAATGTTTTAAAGTCAGCCAGAAATGGAGTTTTCTATCAATTTCTCTCTCTACTTTGTTAGTAATCTATCATAGCTAATAAAACCGGTCAATGAGAGTTGTCATTTCTACTGCAAATGATGAGACAGCTTTTGTCTGAAGTTTTAAATCCCAAATCCCTATACACTTTAATCCTTGTTACTTGACTATGTGCATGTAGCATGCCTCAAAAGCCTGCAAAATTCTTCATGAAGCAAGCCTTGACATTTGGTTGCCATCTTGGTCCCGCCTCTTGACAATATTTTGATAGAAGCCCGAAAATAAAATGGGAAGAGAGCCATAGCATTGATTTCAGTGGTCTTTTGAATTGAATTAATAAGGTGCCACCATTGCAACAAGTCAGCTTATGGAGTTTTTTCTTACTGCTAAATATTCCTTAATCTGTTTTAAACTTTATTATTGCCAAGTGGAAGCGTTTAGGAATCAGCAACTCACACACAAGGCGCATAATGCCTAAAAGCTGCCAATAACTACAGAGCTCCAAACCTCCTCTAGGATGAACATCAGCACAGAAGCTGTGCACCAGGAGCTTCATGGCACGGGTTTCCATGGCCCTGTAGCTGTAATGTGTGGTGTATCATTCCCTCTGGCTCATCCCACAAACACACTGAACAAATATGATTCTAACTCAGATTATAGGCAAATAAAAACATATGTACCCTTACCTTTACTATGATAACCAAAGACCGAGGTGATAATGAGTACATCTCATATCATGAACCCCCATGTTTGGTTCAGTTGCTTACTGGCTTGGCTGTACGAATTCTCTAATATTTTCGTATTCAGGATTCCCAGAGTGCCCTGCCTCTCTCATTTAATATCTTGTGTAATATTTATTTGTACTTTTCTTTAGCTCTTCAACCTCAGTGAGAAGCGCTATGACATCAGCCAACTCAATCCAAAGGTACAACTGCCTGCTTAACATCTCCTCTCTTTGTCTTTGTTACTGTATGACCACCGGTATGAACAGCAACCTTTCTCCTCCTCTCTCAGGTTCTGGACTTTGGCTGGCCCGACCACCACGCTCCAGCCTTGGACAAAATCTGCAGCATCTGTAAGGCCATGGACACGTGGCTGAGTGCGGACAGCCACAATGTTGTGGTTATACACAATAAGGTAAGAGTGAAAAACGAGAAGATGCTGTAAAAACAGTCAATGACTGCAGGCAGTAGAGGGTGCTCTCAGGCTCTTTTCACGACCGCTGCTTACCTCAGAGGCTGCAGCTGTTTGTGCATGTGTGCTTCTAATGATGTTCCATCTGAGTGAAACACTGACACTGAGTGCGTCTCTTTGTGTGCTTGTTGGGGCTGGATGATGGTTAGGAAAACACAAATTAAGGCTGTAAGGCATGCCAGTCATCATGGCTACTTAGGTTTATTTACCCCTTTTACCCTTAACAATACCATAAAAACTAAAGTGACCGATATTTTCCTGTTGTTGCCTAAACTTACTTGGATCACATTATGCGCTTGTGGGAAGCCTCAGTGTGCTGACACACACCATAAAGAGTATATCCAATACAGCTACTAGGCTGCCGTCCCGAATGTAATACCTAATCATTTTCACGTTAACCCCGCTCTGTTCCTGATTGTGTTTTGCAACATAGGAATTAACCATGGGATCCTAAAACATTCCCACAGGGAGGCTACTAACAAGTCGGCTGCTGTAGCAACCGCTGTTGTTTTTTTGGTTTTTTTTCCTGCCAGTCGAGTAACGACAGTTTGGTCACTAAGGAAGCTGACCCTGCTGGTTTCCACAAATCATTTCCACTGGGCTCCACGCTGTTAAAGCTGCCGCGATATTTATAATGTGGAACTCACTCATTCGCCACCACGAGCTTTATTTTAAAGGCGGATAGATGGGCTAAAATGAACGCCGTCTCTGTTGACATAGTATCACATGCCTGGACACATATACACGCTCAAATATGCAGACGTTTTTTACAACCAGACGTGGGCCACTTCACCAGTTTTACACAAAACGGTCCGTTTACTGGTCACGCGGAGGGCTCAGCTTGTGAAAATAGTTGTATAATGTTTTCTGTGGCTCTGGAGAGTCCCAATGTTCTCGACTGGGGCCTGGAGACTTATCCAAGGAATCTATCATGACAGAAATTTTTTTTTTGCCGTTTTTGAATCTCTGCATTCCTGACAGCATTTTTTTTTTTTTTTTTTTTTTTTTTAAAGAAGGCCATAGTTTAATGACTTTGTATAACATAATATGATAGATTATTTTACATACAGTGTCATTTGGAGCCTGATTCCAAATAAGAACTTTCTATTGGAAAATTTTGACATTTAATATGCATAAAGTTGATGTGTTCTGAAGTTACGTATACCTGCATAAAGCAACTTTTAACATTCTGTATCAACTTTTCAATTAGCCTATATCAAACATAACTGTCTGATTGCAACAGTGCATATATCATACTTTGTATGTGCACACCTTCAGCTTTAATTCAAGGTGTCTAACAAAAGTATTGCACAAGTATTTAGGAATTTCAGACGTTTTAACACACAGTCACACCCAAATTTCCAAAACTACAACAGATTTTCTTTCTTCAAGTACTTCTGGACCTCAGTGTAAGTGGAGCACCCTGTGGTGGAACTGAACTGTAAATAAGGACATGCCCTTCTTGAAATTTAACAAAAATAAAATTACTTTTAAAAAGAGAACAACCCTATCTAACGTGATACTAAATAATGTTGCAGTTCCTGTAAAAATAAGGGTCATTTGGTCCTTATTGTGTAAATTTGATGGCTATCATTAACCTGGGAATGATATCTGTACCTCTTTGCTTCTTTTGAACTTTGAATTAATTTTATGTCTTTTGTTATATTCTACATGACTAAAATAACCATTAAACATATTTGGACATTACACAGTTAGTGCCTGAAATACCTAGAGAAGAAATCCATAACAATATTGTTTTCTGCATGCTTGACCATCACGAGATGAAGATAAAATTAGCTTACTTGTGCTTGACTGATGTCTTTTCAGGGCAATCGAGGCAGAACAGGAGTGGTGGTGGCGGCTTACATGCATTACAGCAACATATCTGCCAGGTAGGTCTCTGATGCCAGCTGCAGCTGGAGCTAAAGTCACATGTCCCGGCCACTTAAAAAGTGGAGCGAAAGTCAGAAAGAGAAGGCGTGAAGATGAAATCTGGCATTTTTGGAAAACAAGGGGGAGGGGGGGTTACATGAGGACAGGCTTAAGAGGAAAAACTCAATAAGCCTGCATTGTTCACAGGTTTGAAGCCCACATCTGAAGTACAGTTAAAGATGTGATGAGGCAGAAGGAGGGGGGTTAGAACATGAGACTGAAGACCACCAGTTTAATTCTGGTAAATCAAAAGAACAGTTCCTGATGTCATAATTATAAAAGTGAGCTAAAGTGAGTTAAGTTAGCATCATGCGACTCAGATTATAAGTGAGCTGCTTTTCGTTTTCTGTGTTGGCTTTGTTTCTTAGATAGGACCACTAACAGAATGACCTCCTCGTAAAGAAACAACCAGATGAGCACAAATCAACGTTGTTTTTAAAATGACACGATTGGTCATAAAAAAAAATCCCAAAAACGTCGTACTTTCCTGCACAGCTGTCAGGTTCCTTTGTTATTCCATTATCCTGCAGGCTAAGGTAAAGGAGCTTCAAACAGAAAACAACTGTGAAATTGTGATGTGCCAGATGTGCAGGGAAAAGTTGATTTATGGTCAAAGCTTTTGATTGACTCTTTGCATTGAGGTTAAGTAGAACAGCTGTCATTAGTTTCTTGTGGGACGTATAGCATAGTACACTGAAGGAAAAAACAAGAAAACTGTTTTAATGACATTCTTTTATTTGTTGTCTTACTTATTCTAAGATATCCACATTTCCAACAGCTGCACATTGTTCTGATCTCTAACAAATCATGAATAGACCTACTGTGGTTACTTCTGCTTTTCTCTCCTCTAGTTATCAAGCTAATACTCTACAGGGGTCATTTATGTGGCATATTTTCTTTTTTTCTAATTTATTCAAATCATGACTTGTAGGAATTAAAAAAAAAGTTTATTCATAGAAAACTAGTAACTTTCTAAGCTGAACTTTGTGTTGCATTCACTGCTTATTTTGATCTTTTTTTTTTTTTACTCATGTCTGTTTTTGTTATTTTCAACTTTCTAATTTTTGCAACCTTACAGCTGCCTTTTTTTTCCTTGAGAGCTTTTTGTATCAAAGGAATTCCCAGTTAAATAAAGGAAAAAAAACATTTAAAAAAAACATTCCAGAAATACTGAAATGGAAATGGACTAGAAAATGTTCTCTAACAAAACTTTATTTCAAAATGCAGTGCCGACCAGGCTCTGGACAGGTTTGCCATGAAACGCTTCTATGAAGACAAAGTGCTTCCTGTGGGTCAGCCATCTCAGAAAAGGTCAGTCTTCCCTCCAATGTTGTTTCAAGTTTGACCCCTGAGTGAACTCTCTCCCTTGTGTCACTTCACTACATTTTTAAAGCCGCATTAATTGATTTTAATGGCCTCCGGGGGGCAGTAGAAGGAACCGCAAACAAAGTGTGAACTTTCAAGAATCATTTGCATGCGTAGACTTTGAGATTGAGATTTGTTAAGATTCATTTTCATTTGGAGTCGCATTTCTGCCCTGTTATGAATTTTGGTCAGTCTTATTTGCCACTAATTTTTTAAAGAAAGGCTTTTTAGCTGCTATAAGATCCTCTGTGGTGGATTCATAGTTGTGTTCGTTGGTTGGCAGATAACCAAAATCAAAGATTCATAATTGGCTGAACATGCAGAGTTGGGTGGCAGTTGTCTTTGGATCTGTCTCAGTAAATATAGTTTGTGATTAGTGCCACTTTAAACCATTTGATGCATGAAGTTTTTTGGCTCCTTTGACATGACTGACAAGCTAAAGGTCAAAGTGAAAGCTTGTGTCTTGGATTACATGTTCATCCTTTAGTGGTCAAACACTGGGCACTTTAATCCCCGCTGCTTCTCTCCCTCTGTTCACTCAGGTATGTGGAGTACTTTAGCGGCTTGCTGTCCGGACACATCAAGATCAACAACAAGCCGCTGTTCCTCCATCACGTCATCATGCACGGCATCCCCAACTTTGAGTCCAAGGGAGGCGAGTATCTCTCTCACACACACACACACACACACACACACACACACACATATACCACGCATAATTTAGCTTTGAGCCCCTTTCTTAAATGCATTTTTTATGTCCCAGGTTGTCGTCCTTTTCTCAAAATCTACCAGGCCATGCAGCCCATCTACACATCTGGGATCTAGTAAGTCTTAAAAAGCAGTCACACTCAACTGCTTTTACAAGATTCCAGGGATAGCGAGCTCGTAATGGCTCAATAATAAAAACGCTGATTTTCCTTTATTGCCTCTCCTCTTACTCCCCCCTGCCCCCTGATATACACCCACAGCACCCCTCTCTCCAGTTTAGAGTTCTCACTTGGCCCACATTATTGTATTTAGCTAGCCTCCCCAGCTGTAGGTTCTTGTTTCCCCACTTTAGATCCCGTAATCACGTCTAATGTTATTGGTGACTGGAGAACCAATGAAAGAGGCAGACAGGCATCTGTGTGGACGCCTGCAGGGTTTTCATGCCACAGGACCCTGTTGGTTCCCAGGGCCAGACAGGAAAGAAAGGATTCTGTGGCTCTCTGTTGTTGTTTTTGGAAAGAGGGGAGGTTAGGAAAAAGGCAGGGAGAGGAAAGGCAGGAATGTGTGCCTGCCTCACCTGAGAGGTGAGGCAGGCACACATTCTGCATTTACACCTTGTTTGGAAATATTATTATTTAGGACTTTCAACTTTGATTCAAAGGTTGAGCAAAAGTATTGAATTAAGGTTGTTTAGGAATAACAACCATAACATTACCTTGTAAAACGACAGCAACTATGATTAATCAATATATATATTCTGACTCAATGATCTCGTCATCTGAAATGGTCATTGGATCCAATATTTCTTAGTTCAGTTTTAAACTCTTTGGTCTTTTCACTGTTACTGCTCTTCTTATTCAAAACAACAAAGCCTGGTGATGGTTGCACAATGACGCTACATTTCCTGTGAAACAATCAGTGCAGACACATTTCCATACTCTTTAAAGCTTTGGTGAAATCACATTCCTCTTCACTTTCTCTCACATGCTCCCTTTTGGCACTCTCCTCCCTTTGATCCTTCTTTCCCAACAATACAATCAGACAGGCACTAATACCCCAAAACACCATGGGCTACGCTCTGTGAAGGCCACTGTTAAAGTGGGAAAAAAAGGGTGATTGTTGTTGGCACATGGTTTTATCCAGGGAAGTAGCATCAGAAACAAAAGCTGGTGCAGTGGACTTGCTGTCATGATTTCCACAGCAAGAATGATAAAAGCGGGCCTGTCATGTGACATGTTGTGTTTTTATTTCTCTGCAGTAATGTCCAGGGTGACAGCCAGACCAGCATCTGCATCACCATTGAACCTGGCCTCCTTTTGAAGGGGGACATCCTGGTAAGAACAGCAGAGACATACCCCAGAAGCTAGTGCTGTACAATATAGACTGATAAAAACCCTCAGTAATCTTTCAGCTGTTTGTAAAATTTAAATCATTTGGCTTCCGTGGATTTTAACTGCAAAACAAAGAAACCGAATCTCAACATTTTATCACTGGCTAAGCTCAGTGTGTGAAGCCAGTAACACCGAATGTTTATTGTTTTACCTCTGCCAGAGGAAAAGGGAAAAATATATGGATACCAAATGATAAGGGTAAAATACATGCAGGATATTCAGATTTTTTATTGGATAATAATAATGAGGGAATCCTGTGTGTGTTTCCAATTGAACGTTGGCTTAATGCACTGAATGCATGTGCTGCAGCAGTTTATAGTAGCCATTTACAGATGAAATGGGGCTGTAAAAACTTGGGAAAAGACAGTTGGACTGAGTCCTATACCTCGGTTTATAGGCCCTCATTAGCACACAATATGTTGCTGGAAACTATGACGTGAAAAAGGCCGTGTACTTCCTTTAAAACAGCATTTAAGGATACATGAGGTATCGCTATAACAGGACATAATCATTTCAAACAAAGTCTCATGTGAGACCTATCCCTGCAACTCTCTCAGGGAGATTCAGGGAATTTTTATGAAATCATTCCTGTAAGATCCTCAGTTTAGCAGCACCTGTGAGAGCCTCTGGTTTTCTTTTGCCTATAGAAAAACTCCACACATCAGCAACGTTTCTGCTTCTGCTGTCAATTGAGCCATAATGTTATCTATGGGATGTTCTCGGGGCTCATAATGTCAGCATGAAGAATTAGAAAGTGAGCACTTAGTTTGTACCTGAGGCTGTTTTGGCCTTCAAAGCTGAACTCATATCTCATCCTTTATTTAACACAGACTAATGGATTCTGCTGAATGCACCGTCAGGCTGAGACACTGCTTGCTGATGCTTGTTATTTTTCAAATAACAGGGAAAATTTGAACTGCTGCCTGAGGAGACATTAGCACAGAGTGCTCCTGCATTTTTAACTGTGATGGTTTTGTATATCTAATTGGTCAGATTAAAGATAATTGCAGAGAAGAACCTCGCATTGGTTTGTTAATTGTTTTAATGATCTTTTTAAAGTTTGCATTTGGGTTTATAATGAAACTTTAAACCTAAAAGACCATAACAAGTTAGGCCATTTCAACATTTTGGGAAAATCTTTAGTGGCTTTCTTGGAGAATGGAGAAGATGGAAGCCACTCTTTAATGAGCAGCAGATGGTTACATTAACATAAACTGCATTAGTAAAAAAGTGTCTGCCCTAGTATAACAAAATCCACCTCTTGGCACTGCTAAAGGTCATTGACATGTACAGTAAATTTTAACAGGACTAATATCACTGCTTCCATCTGAATTAAGAAGGTAAATAACACAGCCAGCTGCACATTTGATTAACTGATCGTCAGCCAATATGACCACTCAGCATGTCTGCACAACACCTCTCATACATTCCTCATACTGTCAGCATGGTGGTGGAGGGGTGATGATTTGGCTTGTTTTGTAACCACAGGACCTGGATTGCAGTGGCAATCTGAGGCCATCTGTCCGGTAGCCAAAAGTTGATTGAAAATGGGTCATGCAACAGGACAATGATCTCAAGCACAGTAGCAAATCTATAACAGAATTGCTGAAAGAGAAAAGAATCATAGGTCTGCAGAGTGTCATGAGGGTACAGGAACAAAACTAAATGTAGAAAAAGTTTGCTAGTCTCTGTGTACAGAGACTTTTCAGTGCAAATATGAGCCTTTTATACACATGAAAGAAGAAATACAGTCATTATGATAAAAAATTTCTTGAGTTTTAATATTGATTATTATATATGGCTTTTTTAACCCTCAGAAAGAACTAAGCTAACCCTCCCTGTTTTTATGCTAGGCTAAGCTAACCATCTCCTGGCACTGGCTGATCCCTTTGCCTCTCTCACTATCAGCAAGAAAGCAAATAAGCCAGTTTCCCAAAATGTCAAACTCTTTGACATTTTGGGAAATAGCAAATTAAAAATAACCTTTTCACAAATGAGGGAAGAACAATTTTGGGATGTTTAAAGCCTCTACCTAAATATGAAAATTGGTCGAGCCCTGAAGGCATGTTAGCATAAAATTAGCAGAATAATATTTTGTAATTAAACTTGACTCAGCAGCGGTAATGGACCACTCAGCAGGACCTTTACGATATCCCAAAAAGCTGCACAAAACCAGAGGATATTTTACTTTTATTCCTCAGTCCTAAACGTTTTGGTTTTATGGTTAACCCCACAGTCAGAAAGTCGAGTCAGTCAGTCCTTTAGCAAAAATCGTTAATTTTAGCTGCAGCTGAATTCTTTTTAATTTCTTTGTCTATATGCAATAATCTGTTTGTCAGTTTTATTATTCTTTACATCCACAGTAAGGAATGATTACAGTTCTTTGGTTTCTTTCAGTGAATGTAAAAATGAGGCCTTGTTTAAAAAAAAAAAAGGCTGCCAGTCAGGAAACAGCAGGAGGGAGAGAGCCGATTTTCCTCAGTGTGGTTTTAACATTACTCTTAAAGCTGCTGTATTTGGAAAACCAGTTTGGATAATAATGTTTGTGGATGGTCCTTCCATTACAAGGGAAACAGATAAAAAACTAAAATAAAATAAACATAGAGCTACAAAAAAAAACTGAGTAAACCTGAGCCAGCAGGGAATCAGGCTGCTGTGTCTCTTTGCTTGCACTCAGTTAAAATCCTGTGAATTGAATCCTGTGAAACAGTATTTTTATATATTATAAAAATATTATTTTATTATAAATTATTAATAAAGAAGCATTACTTTTGCTTGTTTGGTATGACACCGAGTGGTGATCTGCTAAAAGAGATTTATGCACTTGCAAATTAGCCTTTTTTCTTTTTTAATCGCCCTGCAGCTTAAGTGCTACCACAAACGCTACCGCAGCCCATGCCGAGACGTGATCTTCCGGGTACAATTCCACACCTGCGCTGTTCACGACCTGGGGATTGTCTTTGGGAAAGATGAGCTAGATGACACATTCAAAGGTAAAAGACTTGCAACTCTGAAATACTACTGACAACAGCATTATAATGCTCCTGCAAACAATGAACTTATACCTATTAGTAAGTAAAACCTGAACATCTGAATGGGCGTATAATCTTTAAAAACTGCATGTGTTTTCTAGTGTAACAATATATGCATCTTTAGATATAAAGAGAAAACTCTCTCTATTTATTTTTTTCTTTTTTTCTTTGCAGATGATAGATTTCCAGAATATGGAAAAGTGGAGTTTATTTTCTCCTTTGGACCAGAGAAAATACATGGTAAGGATCAATGTGTTGGGTCTTATGGCCATACTAAGCATTTTCCATAACCATACTACACTCTTATACATAATTGGCATGACTGAGAAAATTAGCTCACTCTCATACGCCCCATACAACAGTGACTCCACTGAACTGTAAATGGAACCATCCATCTCTCTTCTAGTGCTTATCTAATTCAGGGTTGCGTTGGGGCTGGTGCCTATTCCACCTGTCAAAGGGTGCAACGTGGGGTACAATTCGGACAGGTTGCCAGACTGTTGTTAGTACAGCTCAGCTCAGCAGAGTTTTACTTATATTGTTTTAATTTACAATAACTGTCACCTTGCCTCAAGATGCAGATCCTTCAGTGTTAGAGAGAAAACTCCAACAACATGATGATCCTTGAGGAACAGTAACTTGGTGACAGTGGGAAGAAAACAAATCCCTGGTAACAGGAAGAAACCTCCAGCAGAAACAGGCTCACCAAAGAGCAACCACCAGACCAGTCCATCTTCCATGTGTAGTTTACGGTTTCAGGTAGAAAAGTGAGACAGGATGATAGCATGCAGCAAAAGAATCCAGCCAGGTTTAAAGAAAATAAAAAAAAGAAAACGTGTCAGTTTAGCGCAGGGTCTTGAATGTAATCGAATAGGGAAAACAATTATCTCAATATGAATTCTGAATCTCAATTTTTTTTCCTTGATTCTGATAAAAATAGCTTTTCCCTTTTCCGGATGTAAAGACATTCACATTTTCTGCTCTGCCTCTTTGTACTTCTGGTCAAGGTGTGGACCACCTGGAGAACGGGCCGAGTGTCTCAGTCGACTACAACACTCAAGATCCCCTGATCCGCTGGGACTCCTACGAAAACTTCAATCAGAACTGCGAGGACACCACAGAAGGTGAAAATGGTAGGAATGCTTATCCTTCAAACTTTACCGTGTAGAATTCAGGTGTTACAATGCATCAGATCCACTGACTCTTTAAAGATGTGCCATATGATAGTTCTCAGTCTGATTTCATGTGAGATTTATGGAATAATTTTCTTACACAATTTTCTAATTTATTTTTAACTGTGTGGATTATTGAAGTCATGGACTAAATCATGTGCCGAACCCACCATACAGATACAGAGGACACATTCAGATCTTTTCCATTCAGATATTTTGCCCTACAAAACTTTGCCCTACAAATACCAAAAATAACCCCAAAATTGCATTACCAAGTTTTTAGGTTGTAAATGTAAATGTTGGATTGTATTTTGAAAGGAAGGAGAGGCATCGCTACCGCTGAATTCATTTGTGGTGAAATTATCACCACAGAGAAACCGAGGGCCCCTTGGGACCGAACTCAACCGCTTTCCAGAGCACAGTGTGAGACATTCCTTGGTTCAGCCACAGGCATGGACAGAAGCTTCCTTTTGAGGGAGCCGTGGTCACTCTGTGACCAAAGTGCTGCTTTCTATGCCACCCAAAAAAGGAAGCAATGTTACGCCCTTAGAAACAGCACCGTACGTTAGATGGGTTTGTCTCGGATTTAACAAACAACAAAAAACCCCAAGAACGCCAAGTCCTTCAAAGAGAGGAGGAACCATCCAGCTTGTTATCTGTTGGGGTCCCAGTTAAAGCAGAACGATGTGGAGCAACATATGCTTCCGTGCATGTGGTGTCTTTTTCAAAGAAGCCCTTGCATACTTCAGCAAGACAATACCAAATCACTTTCTGCATGTTTTAAATAGCAGGGCTCAGCTGTAAGCAATATTATTCCAATGTGGAAGTGTTTAAGAGACATAGCAACTTAACCAGGAAGCGGAAGACCATGTAAAGGTATAGAGTGGAGTCGCCACATGCCGAGGAACATCATCGTGTATAAAAGTCACCAACATTCTGCTGACTCAGAATGTAGGTTAGTAGTTCAAAATCTTCTCTTTCATTAATATCAGCATAAAAACTGTTTCCGGGAGCTTCGTGGCAGCTCCTGTAGGTGTACTGTGTAGGCGGGCCAGAACTTCTGTCCATGTGGTGTGTAACAAAAGCAGGTCCTGGACTGCTGAACAGCCACAATCCAATCTTGAGCAATAATAGCAGAGCATTTGGCTGTTGCAACTACAGCATATGGTCTCCACAGTTCTAAAACTCTAACTTAGTGTGGTTAAAAGAAGAAACATGTTGCTGGAATCAAATTCAAAATTACCATATATATTTAAAAAATCCTAAAAAAAAAAAGATCTTTTTCTTTTAACTAACTAAAATGTTAGTTAAAAGAAAAAGATATTTTTTTCCATTCCATTCCATTCCAGCATTTTTTTTATTAGCTGCCCAAATAGTTAAAGGTCAGAGGTCAATTGGCTTCCTTCTATCACTGCTCATAAAGTGTCTACCCAACACTTGGCGGCAGCTTGAAATAGGCCCTACTAAAATAGAACAGGTGTAAGTCTCCGCTCACTCTGTTTCAGTGAAGGTGTGTGTGTAAATTATCTGTGTGTCCAGACCAGTCCGGTCCAAGCCGTCTGTCTCATCTTGCCTTCTGTCATCTGATGATGATACTGTGGTCAAATCTGAATTAGAATTTAATGAGATCACAGACTCGCGCGCATGATATAAGTAAGCATCTGCACATGTGGAACACACACACACCCACACGTTGTTTTTTTAGCCACTCGAGTTTGAAGTAGTCGATAAGACTTCAAAGGTGATCCCTTAATAGCCTTTTGTGCTGTGACTACTCGGCCAGCACCGTCAGACTGATGCACGGTTTCAAATGAGCTCAGTGTGAAAATAGCTTTTAAAGAAAAAAAATAATTCGCAGACTAGATAGGAAAAAGTGTTTCCAATAAATCAAAGTGTTTCCACTGTTTTTTGGCTTCACACTTGTTGGTGCTGAAAAGGCAATTAACTCCTTTGAAAGAGTGACTTTTAGAGCCGAAGGGAAAAATAGCTCTGGATTTACATCTCCACGAGTCTTAGAAAGAAAAAGAGTTGTTGTTGGGTTTGCACGCTGTCGGGATCACTGCTGGGAAAGCACAAGGCTACTTGCATGAACCCTTAGCTTATTAGGGCACTACATAAAGCTTCAAATTATAGGGCTGATGTTTTGCTGGGATCAACTTTGGGTAAGTGGTGTCTCTGTGGCTGTTAGTTTCCAAAGATTGATGTTGACTTTTATTATGTTTATTGCATAAAAACAGTTTCAGCTGCTGTGGGTTAGTTTTAGCTCAGGGATTCTTGTCATGCCTGCACCTTGCATCAGCAGAACAAGCAACATCCAAAACAACACTTACACAACTGACTATACACAACTATAACATTACATGCACTCAAAAGCCCGATTTAGACACGAGTAGTATTACCTGTAGACCTCTAATATTTTGTAATAAAGTCAACGGTCATCTGTGGTATTACTCCCATGCAAATTCCTGTGCTAGCCTACAGCACTGTGACTTCAGTTTTTCCTTCTTTCGTTATTTATTCCCTTAGTTATGCAGTGTTATAGAGGTGTGTGGTAAATGAGAGTTTGGACAGGACACAGTTTGTGTTGCTTCATAGCCTAGTAAAAAAAGTATGGTCAAATATTAGAAAGGCAGTCTCTCATCGGATGATGAGTTTGGACAGCATGCATGTCAATAACTAAGGTACATTTTGCCTTCTTTCAGTGGTTCAGCCCATGCAAATCAGCCAGTCAAATTTCAGTCATGGTGGAATAAGTTCTGAGTCTCCTGGTTATATTTCTTGAATTATTCTCATTTACAGCCCCATATTTTATTCCTGGAACCTGCTAAAGTGGCTTTGAATAATTCAAATGCACCCTCAGTTTATCTTTGCTCTACAGCAAGCCATTTAAACTCCTCTCCTTTCCACGACACATTCCTTTGAGCCAGCTTCCTTTCGATTGGCTGCTCCTTGCAAAACAGAAGGTTTTAACAGCAGATGGGTGGAGCTGCTGTGCATGCAGAGCTGCGAAGACCAGATCTATTCTCAGCCATCGCTAAGATCCAAGAAAAAGATGAGAAAAACTTTTAATCTTACACTTTGACCCCTTCATTCAGGTCATCATGAGCTCTCAGCCACAGCTTTGTTTGTGTGAATGTCTCCAGATGTATCCTGGTGTTCACGATTAGGTAAAATATAGTCAGAGAAGTCAAACAGCGCAACCTAAATCAGACTGAGAGACGGTGCATTGCAGGGCATGTCAAAAGTGACTTTTTTTAGCTGCATCACAATGATTCATTAACTCATTCATTAGCTGTCTGGCTAACATATCACGAGTATTGTCCAACTCAGGGAGACTTGATACTTTACTTTTTTGATTTTTTCCTCATTGCTTGAATTCTTTGCGAGCTTGTTGCTCTGCAACGGTCTCGTTACTTCAGGAATCTGTGTGAGGAGCCGATGTGCAGCACAGCCTGAACTCTCAGCTTCAGTGAAAGGTGGATTGTATTGTTTATTTATTTTTGTACTGAGAGTCCTTTGCGGTGTGACGGACGTTGTGTTTTTTTGGGGGGTTTTTTTGTTTACTCTTATGTACTCATCTCCTCAGTTGGCCAACCCTGCTATATTTCTGAAATAACTGGAAAGAGAAGGAGGGAGAGATTACTGATAAGGAGAAAAAGAAATCGTGAGAGATGTATCTAGAGAAAAAATTGCAGAGGCTGAAGAGAGATATTTTTTTACGAGACAGTTAAAAAAAACAGTTTATTAAGTAAAGTGTTGGATGAAAAGTTGTTGGAATAGAGGGATTCCAGTGTGATTAGGGTTTGCCTCAGAAAAACGTTTTGCATATATTCCGCTAGGCTTGTGAGCCGCAGTTCAGTCATTTGGTCCAAACTTTGGCCCTTTTAGTCTTCACTTTCTCTCTCCCCCCGTGTCCTCTGAGGAGTCGGAGGAGTTAAGGGCAGGACTCTTCAGCTCAACTGTGAAGCTCTTTTGTGCACACATTCACAGGAGGAGGAGTGACAGAGAATGTCAGTGTGGGTTTGTGCACGCTGCTGCTTAGCAGAGAGACTTTCTAAGAGTTACACAGTGAATTTGTGTCCGGTGCTTCTTCAATTTCCCTTCACCGTGACGCCTTTTTTCAAGCGTTGATAGCTGTTGAAGAGTTCAGCCGCGAACCTGTGTGCAGTTTGCTCTTCGGGTGACTCCGGAGTGAAACGTTGTCACTAATTCAGCAGTTTGACGTCTCTCACATGTGAGTAACGTGGAAATTTGAAGGCAATCACAGATTTGATTTTCACAGTTCCTGACGATACTTATTGCCCTCAGGTTATATATTATCCAAACCCTTGACCATGTGACCTATTTGTTAATGTTTCTTAGTTCTTCAGCTTCACAAGGAAACTTATGTTTCGATGTTTAATCTTTTACAAATGCTTTTATTCCACAACAACAGAAAGTTGTGTGTTTTTAGGCTCTCCATTTATGGAATTTATGAATGATTCCTACTGGGAGAAATCATCATGGAACTTAAAAGAGGGGGAGATGAGCATCCTTGAAACAGATTTTCTCATTCTTCTCTGGTCAGTTACATTGTAGCGTTCCCACATCTCAGCAAAACTGTATGAGTGCAATAATGTCTCAAGATGAAGGGTGACACTACATGTTTTGCCTGGAAGCTTTGAGACACTATAGCAAATTCTAGAAACAAGAGGACTCAAGTGTCCTTGATTTGTCTGCAGAAGCGTGTTTTTCTGATGCTGTAATGTTGCACTTTATCCAGTGCCCAAATAAGCATTTCCCTGTATGCTTTGTACTTTCTCTGCTGGAGGTTAATGCTTCCTCCTTGATCCCATGCGCATTAGTCACAGGGAGAGACGTGTGTTCCCGGACCAACAGCTCGGAGTCCAGCAGAGGTGGATCGTGCCTGCCCTGTGGGCACAGACGATTTGTTAGTAACTTCTTATAGCAATAGAGAGGGCTTTATAGTTAAGTCTGTATTTGTGAGCCACAGACTGGGGCGGGGTGGGATTGGGAGAGTTACATAAGTCTGGTGGAAATGGAAGTTGATGCAACAGCATGATATCACTGCTATGAGACTATGTTTGGGCTCATACGGATGACTGGGATTCAAATGGTGTGTTGGCCAGGTGAGCAATAAATTAGCCCAGACTGTGACATGCAGCCGTTACTTGTTCTAAAAGAATGCAGTTTCTTCTTTTGTTTTGTGGATAAATCAGAAAATAGAAAAGGACACTTCAAATTCCAGTCACATCTATTTTTTCAGTTTCTCTCAGCTCAAAGAAATACCTAAATATTAAAGGGACACTTCATCGCCAAAACAAATGAACAATTTCCCCCTCCCTTCATCCTACAGTGCCGTTTATCCGTCTAGAATATTTTGTTCTGAATTGTTCCTTGAAATGTACATGACATAAAGAAAAACTTTTCTTTATGTCATGTACATCCAGCTACAAAAAGAATCATAAAGCAAGCTACCAGCACTGCCCCGCACAGGGGGACACCATTAATGTCTGGCTAAAAAGCCTCCAGTCACAGGCTGGCACACGGTTCCTCCCGCAAAGTGTAAAGGTTGACAGGTGTAGTCAGCAGAAAAAAAGTAGTTTCTGTGTGAATCTGTGGAATTTTTTTGGACAAACTGGATGTTTTCTGGTGGCTAAGAAATGAACTTAAAACAAATTTCTTTTCTTGTCACTTTGATGACGGAAATTGCTGTTTAGTTCCACTGCACATTAAGAGTACACCATATATTTAAACAGATATCTGCAGAACTGGATAATTCACACTAAAATGATCAATTGTCCCTTTAATTCAAAAACTCAAATATCAGCGTCACAATTTTTCTTGCTTTTTTATTCTTTGGAATCACACGTGATATTGCTGAAATCTTAATAATTACCCCTTTATTAATCCTTGAACAGTTCTGGTCCTTGGTCCTTCAGCAGCTCTAGAGACTTTCTAACATTGTGGCCCATATTTCCACCGGGTTGGATTCCCAAGTTTTCTTTCCTGCAGATGTTCTTATGGAAGCCAGGTTTTTCCAGATGAATTGTATTATAACTAAATGGAAATGAGACTAATGTGTACACGTCTTTGTAAAGTGCCCTAAATGCTATCGGTCTCAACAGCAGCTGTCCACCTCTTCTCATATCACTTGGCCTGAACATCTGCTTATGCCACATTTTAGCCACTTTAATGACCGTTTCCCTGATGCAAAATAAATAAATAAATCCAACTTCTCCATAAAAAATGTGATCTCATTCGAAGCACAGAGACAGTGTCAAACTGTGCAGAGGTCAAATCTCTGGCCTTTTGTGTTGGCAACAGGCTTCCATGCTATCAATCCCTCAGTCTGGTCCAAGGCTTTGGGCGGATTAGGCTGCTTTGACTCCAAACTTTGCACAGCTCCTATTGCGTAACAGCCAAGACAGAAAAATAAAGGCCTCTCTAGTTAAGACTGCACAGCACACAAAGAGAGAACAAGTGCCTTGTGTTGTAAAGTGTCCCAGTTTGGACCCTGGCTACAGGGGCACAGGGACAGGGACATCTGCTAGGTGACAGAGAGAGCATCGTGAGCTTAGGGTTTAGTTAAGATTTTTAGAATGTTTTATGTGCACTTGACTTAGAGGCTGAATCCCCACAGGAAAACCTCAGTTTATGTACTCTATGGCTATCCTGAGAGAGTGGATGCTGGTTTTCCATAATGTGTGGGAATGAATGACTGGTTTGTTAAGTCCGTATGGACACAGATTTAGTCCAGCTGTGACCGGACACTCCTGTTCTCTCTCCATCTCCATCTTTACACAGCTGATCTGGCTAAAAGTGCCACTGAAGGTTCATGACATAATTAATCATGATCACTTTCCATAGACTCTTCTCACAGGGCCCTCTTTGTATCTGTCTTTTATCTGCTGTTGAGGTCTTTGCACTGTAAGTGGACACGCAGTAACACTCTCATCTTGGACATCTTGTGGATGTCACATTTGAAATAGCTAATGTCGTGTCTAGAAGACTCCCCTCGTTCCCCAATGAACGTCGAATGCCCAGACCTGACATACAGTGGGGCAAAAAAGTATTTAGTCAGCCACCGATTGTGCAAGTTCCCCCACCTAAAATGATGACAGAGGTCAGTAATTTGCACCAGAGGTACACTTCAACTGTGAGAGACAGAATGTGAAAAAAAAAAATCCATGAATCCACATGGTAGGATTTGTAAAGAATTTATTCGTAAATCAGGGTGGAAAATAAGTATTTGGTCAATAACAAAAATACAACTCAATACTTTGTAACATAACCTTTGTTGGCAATAACAGAGGTCAAACGTTTACTATAGGTCTTTACCAGGTTTGCACACACAGTAGCTGGTATTTTGGCCCATTCCTCCATGCAGATCTTCTCGAGAGCAGTGATGTTTTGGGGCTGTCGCCGAGCAACACGGACTTTCAACTCCCGCCACAGATTTTCTATGGGGTTGAGGTCTGGAGACTGGCTAGGCCACTCCAGGACTTTCAAATGCTTCTTACGGAGCCACTCCTTTGTTGCCCGGGCGGTGTGTTTTGGATCATTGTCATGTTGGAAGACCCAGCCTCGTTTCATCTTCAAAGTTCTCACTGATGGAAGGAGGTTTTGGCTCAAAATCTCACGATACATGGCCCCATTCATTCTGTCCTTAACACGGATCAGTCGTCCTGTCCCCTTGGCAGAAAAACAGCCCCATAGCATGATGTTTCCACCCCCATGCTTCACAGTAGGTATGGTGTTCTTGGGATGCAACTCAGTATTCTTCTTCCTCCAAACACGACGAGTTGAGTTTATACCAAAAAGTTCTACTTTGGTTTCATCTGACCACATGACATTCTCCCAATCCTCTGCTGTATCATCCATGTGCTCTCTGGCAAACTTCAGACGGGCCTGGACATGCACTGGCTTCAGCAGCGGAACACGTCTGGCACTGCAGGATTTGATTCCCTGCCGTTGTAGTGTGTTACTGATGGTGACCTTTGTTACTTTGGTCCCAGCTCTCTGCAGGTCATTCACCAGGTCCCCCCGTGTGGTTCTGGGATCTTTGCTCACCGTTCTCATGATCATTTTGACCCCACGGGATGAGATCTTGCGTGGAGCCCCAGATCGAGGGAGATTATCAGTGGTCTTGTATGTCTTCCATTTTCTGATGATTGCTCCCACAGTTGATTTTTTCACACCAAGCTGCTTGCCTATTGTAGATTCACTCTTCCCAGTCTGGTGCAGGTCTACAATACTTTTCCTGGTGTCCTTCGAAAGCTCTTTGGTCTTGGCCATGGCGGAGTTTGGAGTCTGACTGTTTGAGGCTGTGGACAGGTGTCTTTTATACAGATGATGAGTTCAAACAGGTGCCATTCATACAGGTAACGAGTGGGGGACAGAAAAGCTTCTTACAGAAGACGTTACAGGTCTGTGAGAGCCAGAGATTTTCCTTGTTTGAGGTGACCAAATACTTATTTTCCACCCTAATTTACAAATAAATTCTTTACAAATCCTACCATGTGGATTCATGGATTTTTTTTTCACATTCTGTCTCTCACAGTTGAAGTGTACCTCTGGTGCAAATTACTGACCTCTGTCATCATTTTAAGTGGGGGAACTTGCACAATCGGTGGCTGACTAAATACTTTTTTGCCCCACTGTAGGTGATGGAATACCTGCTGCAAACTCACAATGGTTCTATGTTCATCTCAAAGCAAACCTTTCTTTTAATCCAGTTCAGGAGAAAATAGGCGGAGCAGCACAAAATGCCTGGCACACTCTCCTGTGGGTCATGCTTTTCTCTTCTTTTGAGCCACAGAGGTGTAAAAGCACAGGAGATCTCACTT
This sequence comes from Aulonocara sp. 'chitande type north' Nkhata Bay, assembly GCF_057382095.1. Lineage (NCBI taxonomy): Eukaryota > Metazoa > Chordata > Actinopteri > Cichliformes > Cichlidae > Aulonocara > Aulonocara sp. 'chitande type north' Nkhata Bay. The sequence goes on from NC_141359.1 coordinate 35,087,434, forward strand.
TCATTTCAGTTCCACTGGGAATAATTGGCCTCTCCTCTGCCTTATGATTTGATGCCTAAAGACAAGTCTATTCACTGACTTTTCCTGGTCTTTGTCAGAACACAATATTTTTCACTTTACCAGGGGGAAAAAGTGTTATATTAACATCAAGGAACTTCCACTCTTCTCATCTGAGTGCTATCAATAGTTTAGGATTCCTGAGGGGCAGATCTTGGCACAATCACTGTCTAGATTCAGTCCCTGATAGCAGTAGCTCAGATTTATGAGTTTTTACCAAAACAAAGCCAGAGAGGGAAGGAGCCAGTGAGGGACTGTGGCTTTGTTGCTGCTGCACTAAAGAATGGTTGTGTAGGTTGCCAACTGGCACGGATAGGAATGGCATCGAGGCACCACCGGGGGTGGGGGGAACTTTACAAGACTGCCCTATGTTGGTAATAATTTTAATAAACATGAGCACAAAACAGAGGAGGACACCATATAATGAGTTGAAACATGAACTTATTATTTATTCCTGCATATACAATTTGTACGTCCCTCACAATTTCCTGTTGTCCCACCGAGATAATTTTGGCCAAAAATTCTGGAGGCGCCTCTGAAAAGCATGTGGAATAGCGGTAACTACTTCTGCCATCCTGGATAGATCCAAAGAAGTGGCTAGTGACACAACGTGGAGGCCAAAATAATGGATTATGATTGTTATGATTGTAATTAGGCTGTATGTACAGCCTGTATGTACTACAGCCTGTACATACATAAAGTTATAGAATACTCACAACATACTTCATACCATGTACATTATAACATACCATAATAGACCCATTTCTGTAATATACTTACATATCTATATTATTGCTAATATATATTGTAATATATCTATATCACTAAAGCACTTCTGGATGGATGCAAACTGCATTTCGTTGCCCTGTACCTGTGCATGTGCAATGACAATAAAGTTCTATTCTAATTACAGGGTTATTTGTAAATCAAAATCAGTGAAAAAATTGAAAACTGGTATTTTTGCTGGGTAGTATGCTAAAGAAATACCACCAAAATAAAAAAGGTCATAATTTTATGGTAATTTTTTTTTAATGTAGGTGCCCTGCTTTTTCTCTTCTTGCCTCATGTCTTAAAAAGTAAAGAGCAACAGCAGTCACTTGGGACACTGTCACTATCACAATAAACTGAGGTTTGTTTGTTTTTTGGGCTGAACGTACTTGAGAGTTTAACCCAATGTAAAATCATATTGACTCAGCTCTAATAGCAGGAAGTATCAGTTAGGAGCAAGACCGGTCTCTGTCTGAAGAATTTATGAGGATGTTGACTAAAACAAGAGCCTACAGGAGACGCTTTGAGGAAGATCTGCATAAACTATCAAGGCTTTAAGGCAAATATTGCGGTTCTGTCTTTGTAGTAAGTCCAGACCATGGGTATGAAGAGTTAGCTCATCAAAGCTTCTCTTCACCTCTGGAGTAAGATAGCTGCAGCCAGCTCATCAGACGCTCTCCTCATTTGGCCCTCAAGATTTTTCCTTTTGCAGCCCTACTGCTAACGACCGTTGATGACTTTTCCTGAGACACAGCCTCATCCAGGATGAAACATAATGCTCTGCGAGGATGAGCTGTTGGGCTGATTTATAGCTTGTGGCGTGCGTAGGTTATGGCTGTGCCTTTGGGTTTGTTTTTAGTAGTATTTGTGCTAAATATAGTTACTCTGTGTGACCAACATTGGCTACAGGTTACCGCACACCTGGATAGGGTTAGATAAGATGAATATGTTTTGATGCTAATGTACTTTATGTTTATCTTTGAAGTTTATTTTTGGAATACAAACATTAGTACCTGTAATCAGGACAGTGTTTGCCAGTCTGAAGTCATCGATAGGTTTTTTTCTGACTACTCGAGAAGACCATCCATTACCGTGCTCTTTGTTTCCCCAACTCGGAGAATCTGCACTTACGCAGATTGATTCACAGTGATCTTTAATGTATATTTAATGAGCTGCAAGGCAAGTGTTCATTTAGCAAGAACAAGTTCCTGCACTTACATTTGACTGGCAACTGTGAGTGTTGGTATTAGCCAAACTGTGCTTACATGTGCATCCAATCTCTTCATAATAATAATAATAACAACAACAACAACTCTTCTACCATGACAAGCACTATGCTGTTTTGTTTTTGTCCCAGGTCAGCTTTATTAACTTGTACTGACTCTTTTTAGTCTTCACAAGTCCAATTAATCCACCCTAGGACATCTAAAATCCTCTTGAGTGTAGATCATTTATGAGACCGATGTATTACTTTAATCTGTCCTTGAGCCCAGTCATACAGTAAAAGTAGACTTTGTTGCCAAATCAATAGTTAAGCCATTAACTTTGACCAAAAATGGCACCAGGCTATACTAATATATTGTCAAATCGTTTTGTCATTGCTTTTTATTAGTGCAACCTTTAGGGTCAGAAAACATGGACTACCCCATCCTGTCTGGTTTAGGCAGCAGTGTCCGCACGCACGCACGCACGCACGCACGCACGCACACACACACACACACACACACACATTTTTTTCCTCTCAAGACGGCCACATGTATGTTTATACTTGTAAGCTTGAGGAGAAACATGCTGTAAGAGGGAGGGTCAATTGCCACAAAGGTCATAGCTCAGAGTTCAGAGATTAGGAGGTCACACAGTTGCACCATCTGGCCCACAGAACCTCAAAATATCTGACACCATTTTCTAGCTACAAGTCTTCTCAGTTTCTTTTATCCATTTATCTGTTTTTATATGGTACTGTAAAAAATATTGAGCTACATACTTATCAGAAGAAAGTGGAGAAAAAGATAAAGCAATGTACTGAAATGTGCAAACATACATGGGAATACTGTATCTAAGGCAAAAACAGATTTTGTACAGGTCTAACGGGGGTGAAAGTCAATTCTTCAAGACAACCTGAACTCTCTTAGACAGCTTTCTTGTATTTTCTTTGAGTAGTCTTCAGGAATTCTTCTTGAGGCTTCTTGAAGGACATTTAGAGCTCTTTTTTTGATGTTGGCCATCTTTTGATCCCAAACTGCTTCAATAATTTTGAGGTTCGGGCTCTGGGGAGGCCAGTCCATAACTGATAGTGTTTCGCTGTGTGCCTTCCTATCTAGGAATGCTTTTACTGCATTGGCAATGTGTTTGGAATCATTGTCATTCTGAAAGATGAAACTGTTGCCAAGCCGTTTTCTTCCCATTTCCCTTCTTTAAGAATGACTTCTTCACAGCCACTGAGACCACTTCTGATGAGGCTTCATTGGATCAGCCTATTTCTTAGAAACACAATTTTCAGATATTGTTCATCTGCTTTAGATTTCTTACACACACTGCACATCATCCCGAGATGTGCTACAATTTTGTCTCTTTCTGAATTACCTTGTTGGCGCAAACATACAATTTTATACTCGTCAAACTGTGTTATCTTTTCAGCATTTTTCATATACTCAAGATTGGGAACAATGTCCAAAGAAAAACTTTGAAAGATCATCCAAAATCCTGGACAACTATTAGTATTACTACTACTATTAAGATCATTAAAAAATGACAAGAATGTCTAGCTTCTTAGAAGCAAAACATGAAGAAAAGAGGACAGGCCTAGGACATTTGCACAGTACTATACATCGTAGACTCTACTGTATCTCTTGGTGATGGTGTTTTTGTTGTGTTTGGTCTGGTTGCTGGCCTCCTGCTTTTTCCTAAAGCATTACATGATAAAGGGTTTGTCACACTCAGTCTCGTCACTAATGGAGCGGGTGTAGACTAATTGGTCATTCCACACTGGTAACACTTGGTCCAGTCTCTCCTGCTGCGTTATAATTAGTTAAAGCTACGAGGTCTGGATTGCAGATATTCTCCTCCAAGTACTGTGTTCGGGATCACTGAGCAAGTATTTACCTCCTAGGGATTATATAAAAACACACCAGCGTGGACACACACAGTGTGGAGCGTCATACGTACACATGCCCTTTCTTAGCAAATGAAGGAGCCCTGTCAAAGGTTATTTGTAGAGGCTCCCATTGGTTCATTTCAACCAAAAGAAAACAGCAGACATAGCAGCACACACAGAAGCAGCCTCAACATAAATAGTCCTGCTCCGCTAAGAAAAGTCTCACAAGTGTAAAGTGACAGATTAGATTTCCTGTAGTACAAATCCTGCCGATCAGTCACGTCGTGTCTAAAGTGAAGACACAAGCCGAGGGATGACTATGCTGGGCTTTTACTGGATGTGACAGTGGAACAGCTGGAGTCATTGCAATCAGTACAATCATCAACATTACTCAAAGAACAGACCAGAAGGAAGGATATGAGGAAGGAAAATGGGAACTGGTGACAATCTGCCACTCAAAGTAGTCCAACTTCCACTGAATAGCCCTAAAATGTGGATATATAACGTTTTTATTTTCAGTCAGAGTGACACATGTGGTTTTTGTCCATTATTCTAGATTATGTTGTGGAATAATAAAGTGGTTGTCCAGTATGCTAATAAATACAAATGGCTAGGTGATATGCACCACACACTTTTCCCATGTTGGGGTTAGAAGATATAACAAACAGCTACTGTGACTCATCTGCGTCACTCTTTATCTGTTGTTTTAGCTGGACATAAATCAGATCAGCATTTGCTCTTCTGGGTTTTTTTGTTTTTACCCACTACGCTTTTCTGTTTTCTCCATCTGCCTGCACCAGGGTGGAGTTTGCTCCCTGCTTCCTAGCTTTGAGAGTGCTTGTTAAATGACTGTTGGACGATGTAGCTCTTTCCATTACACGAGTGTTTTCAACACTGATGGACTGAGGGATGGGCATCTGTGTGTGCATGAATATGGCTTATTTCTACGTATATTACTGGATGTTTGAATATGTTATTCAGCTTGTCTCTTCTATTTATAACATTAACTGGCATGGAATATATTATGTATTAGAATATAAATGTCCATAACTCATAACAAGCCATACATTTCAGAGAGTATGGCTCTCTGGGACAAATGACATCAGGGACTGATGTCATTTGATCAAACGCTATACAGTGGAATTCAGTGGCCCCTTACCCTCCACCTCTCACATAAACCGTCAGCCAGCCTGTTGTGATAGACCTCCCACATGCGCACACATAGCAGAGGCAACCTTTAGACTAGTGCGCGCCACCGAGCAGCCAGCAACAGCAGCAGTCGCTCTCCATGCAGACAGCGAGGTATTCAGGAGAGAGAGGAGGAGCAGGAACAGTAGCCAAAACCAACTCCCCCAACTCCTGCTGTAATCCTTCATGTCCCACCCCGGGGGCAACTCTGCAGGGCTTTTCCCAGCTTAGTTTGGGACTGTACTCTCATCCTCTGCTCACACAGGTAGGGGAACCACCTCCTGCTAAGGTCTTTCCGCCGTTTCCTTTGACAAGGCTGTGACTTAACTTTGAGTTAGCTTGTTAAAGTGGTGTAGCTGAGGCAGGGAGGATGTCAAATTAGCTGTGCTGGCGTCACATTTGGCTACTGGGCAGGTGATTATAAAGGCACTGAAATGGAGAAAGTGAGGAGGGCTCTTCTTTCATGACTTATGTCTATGTTTATCGGCATGACTGTTGCATTAAAAGTGTGTGTGTGTGTGTGTGTGTGTATATATATATATATATATACACACACACACACACACATACACATACACACACACACGTGTGTGTGTGTGCGTGCGCTCATGTCAGTGAAAATAGGTTGATACCCACTTGATACCCAAGTAGTTTCATGGGCTACATAAATGTGTCATGATGACTTGATTTGGAGTGTCCTGTTTTACAAGTGAACTTTTCAGTAGAGACTTAGGGGTATAATACAGAATAACAACTACCAGGAGTCTAATCACTTATTCTAATTGGTATGTACTGTGTGTAGTAACTATGGCAACAGCCTTGAGTATTGATACAGTGAGTTGACTTAACTGCTGCTACTGTATACATCAAATATAAGCCTCCAAATGCTGTAAATCTGCAGCGGGCCATATCGGAAACACTATAACAGTGGTTACCATAACGTCTTTCTCTCTGCATGTGCCCCAAAAATCTACCGAACTCGTTAGCGGCTCAGTAGTAGAAAACCGATGTTTTTGTGACCAGGAGCCACCAGATTTGTTTCCACCAGCACCCTGACAGTGTGCCATTCCCTTGGCAAGTTGCCTCTGGCCAGTCAAGGAGACCTTGCAGTACTTGGCTTGTGTACACCCACTGAGCTCCATTACAGAGCCCCGTATTCACTAAAGCTGAGATGGAGATCTCTATAAGGTACCGAGATACAGACAGCGTCTTTGTGCAGCTTCTTTTCCAGCTGTAAAATCTGATTTTGTTATCAGGGCGTGCCTATTCATGCGTTATGAGTGAGGAACTTTCATAGACAGTGGAAGAGGAATTGTTTGAGAAGGTACCGTTTTTCCTCTTTACTCTCCTGAAGCGTGTTTAGCTGTCGGTAAATGGTGTTACAGGATGTCGGTCATGATTTTTGTTGGCATTACATTCTTGAAGATTGGATTCCTGTTACGGATCACATGAAAATGTTGCTAATTCAGTTGGCATTGGGCTACTGAGTTGGCTGGATGAGAGAGGGGAAAAAGCGAGCATGTAAGCTCGTGTGTATAAATACACACGTGTTTTCAGCCTTTTTTTTGTTGTTTTGCTTTCAGTTGCATAGGCCAGAAAAAGCCTGCAGGACTTCCTTACTCAGTGAGGCAGATTTTTCCAGTGATGACTAAAATTTTCTGTTTAGGGCACCCTACTTCCTCTTCATTAGACTTGTGGCTGAGTTTGGATCTACAATATAATGTGTCTGTGTGTGTGTGTGTGTGTGCACGTGTTTGTGCTTGTTTGCAGCGGCACTTCAATCTTGGCTTATGCAGAAACAACTCAGCAGGTTACATCTGCCGTGTATAGAGATCTATTTATTTTATATGAGACCATCATGTTTGCGGTTTTGGGGATCATAAAAAAACAAGTTAACCACCAGTTCATCTGCTGATATACCAGCGTTTCTCAGGTGACACATTTAATGCAATTGGCTTGAGAAAGTGCAAGGCAGACCCTCGTGATTTCATCGTTTTTTCCACAGCGCATGCCACAGACCCGGCTCATTTCCTGAAGCTGGTAGAATAGGTGGACACGAGCCAGTGTTTAATTTTACTGCAGCTGCTTTGGCTATACCCACAGAACCTCTTGATATCCAGCATCTCTGATAGTTCCTCACACTTTTTTCTTCTTCTTAATGTCTTGATGAATCCCATGTGTTTATATTTTGAAGATTAACAATTACAGAAATAAATGTGCAAATTGCTGTGGCTCTAAAAATACTTGGGTAACAAAAAATTTAAGGTTTGTGGAAAATGTAGGCATCTTTAATAGTTGTATTTGGCTTAATGTGATCCTAATGATGCTTTTTCATACTTTTGTTTTTAGAAGTCATTCATACCCAAGGACCCCTGGATGGCAGCCTCTATGCCAAAGTACGCAAAAAAGAATCTGTTGACGGAGCAGTCACATCGAACGGCCTTCCACCCTCTGCTATTGAACATGCTTTACCTGCGGTTGACCATGCCTTGTCTGTGAGCAGCGACTCAGGAAACTCTACTGCCTCTATCAAAACCGACCGAACTGATGAAGCAACAGCAGCCCCTCCGGCTTCCACAGTGAACCAGACACACATTCCTGTGGGTGAGGAGTTACCCTCGGTCCATCAACACGCTCCACCTGCCCAACAGTCTATCAGTCCGCAAGAGAAAAAGGAGCTAGAGCAGCTACTGAGTGGCTTGGAGGGGCCCATGCACAGACAGGCCTTCCTATCAGCTCCGGCATCCGCTGTTGGAGGGATGCTTCACCTGGTGCCCGCACAGGTCCATGTTAATGGGCATGGTAACATTGACCGTGAGACCGACATTCTAGATGATGAGCTTCCTACCAGTCAAGAGGGCAACAGTGTTGACAGCCTTGGAACGTTCTCTTCCACAGATGGGCGGGCTACACCAGCTGATCTCTACTATCAGTCTGAGTCCATTATCAATGGTCAGGACCACGTGCCATATCTGGAGCGCAACGTCCCAGAAAAGCCTCTGGAAACCGTCCAACCACAGCTTGGCATATCTGGCAAGTCTGTCACGTTGCCCCACAGTGATTCTACCCCATTCTCTGGTAGTTACATGCCTACTCAGAATGGCAGTCTGTACCGCTCTCAGTCTTTTGGTGCAGAGTTAAAGTCAATGCCACAAGCTCCCACTCGCACCACTAGTAGCAGGGATGCCGTCCAGCGTGGTCTCAATGTTTGGCAGCGGTTCGGAGTGCCAGAAGAGCCAGTAACTGAAGGCCTCACTTTTAGTCCGCCTCCCACTGTTGCAACCATGCCTAGCCACCACAGCCTGCCACAGTTCCCTCATCGCCACAGCGCTTCGCAACAAGAGATTGAGCAATCAATTGAAACTCTTAATCTCCTTATGTTGGACCTGGAGCCAGGCCGTTCGCTGGTGACAAAGTCCCAAAGTGCTCCATTGCGCGAAAACTCTGCTGTAGTGACCACACAGCCATCCTTTTCTCAGAACCAAACCAGGCCCTCCTACCTGCCTGACTCCACCATTCACACCCATTTTTCAGGCCCCATGTCCAGCCACTCATCACCGCCTGTGAAGCCTAGTACATCAGAACCTGCACCTGTCCAACGATCTCCGAGTTACACCTCTGGAACAGCTTCAACAAGTACTTCCTCACAAGCCTCCCCCACTGTAAGTTGCCAGATCAAGACAGTCAGCACTTACCCACCAACAACGCTGCCCCAGTCTGCAGAGGCCTCTGAACCCCAGAAAAGCCCTAGTGCATCTTCAGCATCACCCCAGCCAAGAGACAGTGAGCCTGATGAGGTCTTTAACATTGAAGGTCTGGTGGCCCAAAGAGTGGCTGGTAAGATCACACAGTTTATTTTATGCTGACCCTTATATATGTATAGATTTTAAAACTTATGATAATGCTGCAGGTTGTATCTTCAAAGGTATTTGCTGTATATGATCTGACAGCTTTCTGTATTCTTTCTGGCATGTTAAAAAAAAACCCGTTAAAATCCATTTTTACTACAGATTGATGTATGGGCACTGAACTTGACCTACAGTACATTCAACTATGTGTGTCAATAATACTTACTTTCTATTTTTGTTCAGCCACGATAACCACGAAGTAGTCAATTTGATATGACATTCAACAAAAACTAAATTGCTTGAAGTGGCACAGTCTGTGGAAGTTTATACTCCAATACTTCCAATTTAGCAAACTGTTGATGTCTTTGAAAGTAAAAAATAAGATGAGCTTTCTGTCTAAAAAGCGTTACTTTATTTTCTACTATGTGTCATTAAGCTCTTTAACTAGTGTTTTATATACAGCTGACAGATACCGTTTCTAAAATGTAGAGACTGTTTTACTAAAGAGTTCAGCAGCTGACATTGTCTCTTTCTACAAAATTGTCCAAATTTCTACCATGAGGACTGGCACAGAACTGACTAGGCCAAACTGTCTTACTACAGCCCCCCGTTACAGTCATGTGAAAAGTTTTTACAGGACACTTTGCAGTCCTAAATAAATGCCCCCTTACTGCTTCTATAGGAAATTAGGGGGTAGAACATCACTGCATGTTGTGAATTTACAAAAGTTGCATCTAAACAAACAACAAGACTTCTAGCACAATGTCCTTTGGACGGATGTTTGGCCATGATGCACGGCAGCATGTCGAGCAAAAACCAACAAAAGCTTCATACCATTTATGAAGCACAGTGGGAGAGGGCGGATGACTTTGGCTTGTTTTGCACCCACAGAACCTTTGGAATCATGATTGAACTCCTGTAGTGAGACCTTAAGAGGGCTGTGCAAGAATGAATTCCTGTAAACGTCAATGAACTAAAGCAGGCCAAAATTCCTCCACAATGAAGTGTGAGACTAATGAACTCACACAGTGAATAATTACTTAAACCTATTGCTGCTAAAGGTGGGTCTAGATATTACTTAATCGCGGGCTGTAGTTAGTTTTTTACAGGACATCAAGGAGTCTGATGGAAACTCATTCACATGACCGTCACTGTACATTTAGTTCATAATTGGCAGCAAATGTAGAATAATGTAGTGATGAGTAGAGTTGATGCCATCATCTGTGCACTGTATACACATCTCTCTTGGAAAACACTGTTCAGCCCTTATCTCATTTCCTGCATGTCACATCATCAGTCCCCGTCACTCAGGCTCAAACAGGAAGGGTTCTCTCCAGTCCAGCAGGTTGACTATCCCTAGATAAGCTTGGGAGACATCCTGCAGAATGGCAAGAAATTGAACAAAGTCAACATGACGAAGTGCGATAGCCATGACCTCAGATAGCGAACATGAGGCTTTCCAGAATCAACAATACTTCATTCTGCTGCCATTTGAATGTAGAACACTTTTTACATTAAGGAGCACAAAATGGTAGTTTTTGTTCTTGTAACATCAGGAATTAAAAATACCTTTTACTTTCTTTAAAACAGAAATATACTTATGTAATTTGTTTGGGGACTGTGAAGGCAACATTGTGTTACCTCTGGGTTTTTTTAGTGTGTGTGTGTGATTCACTCTTGTTTTCAGGAAAAAGCATCTTTTATACGAACAGAAAATGTCTGTTATCTCCTCGTTCTGCTGTTCTTATCAGACCCCTCATCCCCCATCTCCTTTTTTCAGTTTCCTCATCATTCTTCTTTCTTTCATCATTCATCTGTTTACCCCAGAGTACTCGGCTCGTGTCCAAAGTGTCATCCCCAGCATGACCTCTTCTCAGTCTGAGCACCACCGTTCTCACTCCCTCTCGGGTTGGTTCTCCCATCCTGTCTGAAGGAACACTTCAAAAAAAGGAAAAAGAAAGAAAGGAGATCCCCTCTTCTTCTTCTTCTTCTTTTGCAAGTGTTGCTTCAAACCGATTCTGTATCTGCTTTGCCTTTGACTGATGTGGGCTTTGGTTTGCATTTTTAACCATTTTTCTTGTTTAATACTAGACTGCCCCCATCTGCTCATTTTGTCTTTTTATTCCACTTCCTCCCTTTTATACGTTTGAGGTGCATCATCATCAAACTAACCACTGATTCCTTTCTTCGTACACCCTCACACTTCATCTATGTTTGTTCTGAGCTGCTTTCTTCTTCAAGGTTAGGGAATCGCCCCAACAGTGGTGCAAAAAGAAGGGGAAAAAACCCTCAATTGGATAATGTTAAAGTTTCACAAGAACGACACAGAGGAAGCACAAAGGAGGCTCTGTCCCTTGCCAGGAGAGTGCATGTCACAAGATCCGTTTTGCCAAACTTGGGAAACAATACCGAGGCCAGGATACACTGGGCTCATTCAAGGCTGAGTTTTTTCTCTTGTGCTACTTTCAAGATTTACAAAGCCAGACAAAAGACACCGAATGTAAAAGAGGGACCACAGTCCTAGTTGGAAACATCACTAAAGTGCTATATGTCCCCTGAGAACTAGTGACCACAATGCAGACAGGATTGTTCTGTGTAAGGGGTCAGTCTGGCCTCTCCACCACAGACAGTAATATCCTTTGCAGTGATGCAACACTACATCACAGTTAAATGTTAAAATGATCTAGGATAGAACTGGAATAATCTCTGAGATCATATTTACAGCCATGACATTTATATACAACAAACTCCCAGAACTATTCACGCAAATGTCACGCAAAAGTGCAGATCATTAAGACGGCTCAGTTCTCTTATTGATCTGAACACTTTCCCAGTAATACAGTCTGCTCAGTCTGGCCTTAAATGCCCTTTCTTAGTTGCAGAGGTGCACATATGGAAACGGCGTTTTTCACTTTAAAAGAAAAGAAAAAGCACGCCACAGGATCACCGATCAAGTTTGTTTTTCGAATCAATGCCATGATATAGTTGGACTTTCAAAAGCTCAGAAATAGGAGATGAGAGAAAAAAAAATCAGTTCAAGGGATTACCAGCAGCCCCAGCTGGAAACTATTAGCGGTCGCTAAGGCAACGGCATGGTGTTTGACAGTGCTCCGCTGTAGAGCAGTGTATCATGGGTACATCTGGTTGTCAGTTTCCAGGCTCGGTGTGATGGTGTGTTTCTGTTCTGGGGGTGTAGACTGCATACTTTTAAAGCTGTCTGGATGAAGATTTTGGCCAGTGCTGAAATATCTGAGGCATTCCACCTACGCCGGCACCGATTTCTGCCTTTTAAAATTGATGAATGACTTAGATACATAAATTAATAACAGGAAAATGAAACGCATGCATTTGGAAAGTTCTATTCAGTTTTGGTGATAACTCACAGGAAATTATTTTTAACATCTCAGGTTTTGGTAAAAGCAGTGCCTGATAACTTTAATCCCGACTGTCTGACTGCTACATTTTTATAGCTGCTATCTCCGACTTTTCTCCTAAGATATTTGGCCAAGTCTTTTTTTGTCTCACTTCAAAGTGGAGCCGAGTGAAGGGAATATCAATATTTTTAGGTTTCCACAACAGTCAGGCTTTCAAGATGTCCACAAAATCATCTGCCAGTGTTAGGATGAGAGAAGCGCTCGGTCACACCAGCGTTTCCCACAGAATCTGCAGCAGGGTGGTGCACGCTTTCTTATAACAATTAAGGAATTCTATATGCTGTATATATACAGTCATTATTTTCTGTTGCAGCTTTTTGAGTGGACAGAGTCCAACTCCACCGTCTTGAATGACAGCTGGTAGGTTTTGTTTTGCGTTGCAGTCTCTGTGAACCTGTTGTACACCTGCTGCAGGTTCTGGGTTCTGGTTAGCTCACACCCGATCTCCAGAGCAGAAGATGATCTGCCAGCAGCTGCAGTGTAAAATGGTCCAGAAAAGGATGGCTCCAGTGGCTGATAGAATATGTACATAGGCTGCGAATAGTTGGGGCTCGCTGGTTAGTGCTGACTTTAAAAACGTAGCAAAAAAAAAGGGACTAAACTTTATCTCCCTGTAAGGATATTCCACCTGTACAAGGCATCTTTTCATTTAGGTCTGAATTAGAGGCATAAATAAACATAAAGGTAGAAGCAGGAGAAGAGTTGGTGACAAAATTTGAAACAAGATACTTGTTAAAAATTGTAAACAGCCACTTGAGAACAAGCACCATCACAGCATTTATAATCCGCCCACTCCCCTCTTTGTTTCTTAATGTTTTTTTCCTTCTTTTCACTTCCTCCCATTGACCTCCATCTAGTTTCAAAGCACTGGGCAGCCAGTGCTAATCTTTGGCACTGGCTTTTTCTGCTTTGGCCAGCATTTCAGGTATTGCTCCCTCAATCCTTTGAGTCAATGCTGCTGAATATTAGCATACAAAAAGCCTCTTTACTCCAATCCTGTTTGTTTTATGCTGCTAGCTTTTCTCTCTGCCTCTCAGTTCAAATGAGATTAGGAAAAATCAGCTTATTGGCTGCTCTGAAGTTCAGCCAAAACATTCAGTTTGCACCAGCACATCAAAGAGTTTGTAACAGAACATTTTGTCCTAGTATTAAAGAATTGTTGCATAGAAGACGGGAGTATCATTCTGTGTGCCACATTTCCAACATGGTGTGGGTTTCTTCTGAATAACGCTGTTGACCTTCAGGCTTCTTCTTCTGATGAGCAGCTAATCCGTTCGTAACTTTTTTTTTTGTATGTGCATGTTAAATTTGAAAGGACCACGGGCTCCTGCCGATGCTTTGCCTGGTTTGATTGTCTGCAAAACACACACAGTGGCCTGTGCATTGAGCACTAGCGATAGCTGACAACCATTAACATTCGGTGGCGTTGATGGAAGTGATGGAGTGAAGGCGGATAAAAGAGAAGCAGCAAGCTTTTGCCAAGTTGTAACACTCACTTGCTTTTCTTAGGCGTCCAGGCCCGTGTGTCATCCTTGGATGAGCCCACAGCTGCTCCCCGCCGTCGCATCACCAGCGAAGGCCAGAACCAGAACGGACCAGATGACAGTACGTCTCCTGATGTCCCACTTCGCTCTCCTATTCGGTGTGTTTCACCAGAGTTTGTCAACGCCATAGCGATGAACCCCGGTGGACGGCCAAAGGAGGTAGAAAACGCACATTTTAGAACTGCTTTTCACATTTTCTCTGCACCAGCGATGGCAGTTTCTTTTTTTTCTTCTCATCTCATCTCTTTTCCTACTCCAGAAAAATATGCACAGCTATCGAGAGGCCTTTGAGGAGCTGGAAGGAGGTCACATCAGTCCTACACCCACAGTTGGTGGTGAGGTGTTTCCCCAAACCCCTGCCTTCCCCGTCTCACCGCAAACCCCTTACTTCAACCTATGTAAGTCCCCCCTCCAGCTGACAGAGGGCACTGTGGAGCTCAGGTGTAATTAGTTTTTCAAGATTTATATCCTGGAATTTAACAAATTATTATTTTTAGCCTTTTTTAATCCAGCACTGAACCTGCATTCTTTCTGATGGCCAGCAGATGGCGACTCTCCTGGTCGCAAAATGAACATATAGAATTCTGTGAGAGGATAACCCAACTTAACACTCGATCTATGACCTCAGTTAACACTGGATTGTTTATCTTCCCCACCAACTGTTTCAAATCAAATTCAGTAGGACACGAGGTTTGTTTAGCAAAGTATGCTCTCCAGTTACAGTAAAAAAGATAATAAAACAGGATAAGCTTTATTAGTGTTGACAAATGAGTTTGTAACTTGGACAACAGAGTTTTTGACAAGAACTATGTAGACAAACCAGCATATAAGTTTGAAAGCATATCCACATACATACATCTACCCCCTCTTAGTCTCTCACACACCCAACAAAAAAGGTCATGCATTACATAACAGTGTCTTAGCCAGCTCTGCCAATTACCTCATCCAGTTCTCTTGCGTATCTCCTCTTTGGGCACTCCCATAAAAGTTAGTTATAAAACGCAGACACTGTATTTTTAACACTTATTTTGTGGCCGAAGATATTTCCTCCCACTTAAACTAGGAACACTGCTCAGGAACACGTCTCAGTCATACGGAGCTGCACATTTTTTTCACAAAGCAAACTTAAATGTTTGCGAAACAGGGAGAAAAAAAATAGTTGGACTGGGTTTAAAAACATGAAGATGGGCCAGAAAACTTTTTTTCCTCCAGCTGTGCACAAACTGGTGTTAACTGGTTACCAGTTAACTAAGAACAGTTTTGCAAGTCCTTTGCAAAACCTGTTGAAAGCGCACGGTTGGCTAAATGATGAGCGCACGTGACATCGGATTTATTTCCCACCAAGCTGTCTTCTGAGTAGTGTGTCTTCAAATCACCTGTCCCTCCCTCGCTC
The DNA here is from genome assembly GCF_057382095.1 of Aulonocara sp. 'chitande type north' Nkhata Bay. Lineage (NCBI taxonomy): Eukaryota > Metazoa > Chordata > Actinopteri > Cichliformes > Cichlidae > Aulonocara > Aulonocara sp. 'chitande type north' Nkhata Bay. The sequence goes on from NC_141359.1 coordinate 35,102,760, forward strand.
TAAAGACACACACACACCAAAACCACTAATTAAAGGTGACACATCAGGGTCTCAAGTACAAAGAATTGATTAGGATTCTTTGGTAAGTGGAGGATGCACGGCTCTACTGGAGTTCCACTGTCCCACAACGTCAGCCATAACGACCCCCTCGCCCCCATTACCCGCCATGTACTACAATCCTGCACCGCTTTGGCATGAGAACCACACGAGAGCAGCACTTACAGTTAAAACTCTACAGATTAGGACATGCAGACTCAAACACACACACACAGCACAGCCATTATCATGAACTTTTACACTCTCTAGAGCTGCTGCTCTCAGTGTATATTGTTGTCAATTGTGTTTGGGGTCATGTTGCTGCCTTATTTCACTGCATTGCCTCCCTTCCCCTGTCAGTCTTACCCAGCTAGAGTGTCTTGATCTGATAATTCTGTTATCTTGATTTTATTTTAATTTGGGCTGGAGGGGGAAAAAGAGAAGTGGGCATTGCAAAAAAAAAAAAAAAACAGATGTAAGATAGGTAATGTTTTGGAAAGACTCAACAGGAGTATTACATATTTGTTGTTAGAGTAACACAGGTCTAATGGCTAAAGCCTAAGAAGTAACATATTCCTCTTCTTATCTTTCCCTCCAGTGTCAGTACAGCAGAGACTGTCTAAGCTCGTGTTTTACCCCGTTACTGGTCACATGCATGTTTTGCCCCTCCATCAGAGCATGAGGCATGGGCACCTTCTAAACACTGCACTCGTGTGTGCTAATTGATGGAAATGCAATACTGTGTCTTGACAGCTTTTCACCTGTTAATTTAACATTAATAGGTTTAAACATTAAGTTAATTAGATTGCCTCATAATTTTCTAAAACCAGTGATGAGTTAGTGTTAAACTGTGTGAGCAGGTAGCAGCTGTCAAGAGGTCTGTAATGTACCATGGTGCGCGGTGATAAATGTCTGGTATCTCTTCAGGTCGCTCCCCTCCTGGTCTTGCCAAGACTCCACTGTCAGCCCTGGGTTTGAAGCCCCACAACCCAGCAGAAATCCTCCTCAATCAAACAGGCTCAGGTTGGTTGCAACAGTTTCAGATTCTGGTGATGCAAACACCTTTGGTTATCGATAAATGAGAGTCAAGTTGCCACTCCCTTCTAATGACGTATATAAATACAACTGAAGATCATTTTATAAGCATACATTTTAGTTCAGATGAGCTGAGAAACAGAAATAAAAGGAGTTTGGTTAAAAATGACAAGACAACATTTAACTGCTGCTAATATTTCTTTCCCTAAAGACACCAAACACTAAAGTTTCCAACCCCCTTGATACGTCTTGGGTTTTTTTTGGGTTTTTTTACAACATTTTGTTCTTTGGTTTATCCCAATGATGCTTCACAGATGATGAAAGCAGTGAGGGTGAGGAAGGTAAGAGCTCCAGTATAATGCCACATATCATCATTCACTTTAACCCTCTCCACCCCATTTTTCTCAACATATTTAGTCTTTTTCCGTCCACGTGTCACATTCGGCAAAGCCATTCCCATTTTTAGTTGCCATCAGAGTTAAGTAATAGTGTATGCTGCTTTTCGGAGTGGTCTTAAGTACCACTTTAGGCTATTATTTGCATTTTATCACCCTTATGGACAATAATGAGGCACCCCACCCTGGAAAATCAGAAACCCAGTATAGAGCTTTTATTTATTTAGGCGTGTCTTTCATATACAGCACCAAGAAGCTATGTGGAGTCTGTCGCCAAGTCAGCAGTGGCAGGAGGAGAGCCATGCACATCACATAGAAGCCTTACTCCGCTGGGAGATGCTACAACCAAGCAGAGAAGTCAAAGTCCCACCACCACTCACACACTGAACCCACCTTTGTCCAGCAGCAGTCCCATACAGAGCTCACCGGGGTAAGATGGGCCTGTCTTATAGTCATGTTTAGCCTTCTCCTTGAGTACTTGTACTCCTCCGTGAGAAGCTATACTGCATTATTACGCACGCTTATTTACTTCTCTCGCTTCTCTTTCAGCGATCACCCTGTAGCAGAGAGCAGTGTTAGCACTCCGTCCCAACCCACTACTGATTCCGGGTTCCGCTCCCAGCCTACAGAGAGTGCCTACCCCACTCCTACTCCATCATATCAAGCCTTGAATACCCCCACTTCATCCTACCTGGATTCTAGCTCTCCAACCTCCTCCTACCTTGGCACTGCAACACCCACACCACCTTACCTGGGTCCCAGCACCTTGTTAGGAAGCTATGCATCCTCAGATCCCAACCCGCCCAGTTCAGAACCAGTTCAGACCACACTCGGCCATGGAAGCCCCAGTAAACAGATCCAGACCAACATCATTGGCTCTACTAACAACCCCGTCCTCCAGCAGCACCCCAGTATTAATCAGGAAGTTCCCGCCATGAGCCAGCAGACATCACCAGCTAATGGCTTTGAAGTGGGCGTGTCGGGTCTCAGTGGCAGTCCCGTCCTCGGTCATTGTCCATCTCAGGGAGCGCAGAGCAGTCCAGTCCTCAACAGGCAGGCTGCTATGGGGCCAGGGCCCCAACAGAGCCCAGTCCTCAGCAGACAGCCGTCCCTCGGTCAGCCTATTCAGAGCAGCCCTGTGCTCAGCCGACAGCCATCGATCACACAGGCTCAAGGAAGTCCGGTGTTGGGCCGTCACCCCTCAATTTCTCAGATGTCCCAGAGAAGCCCCAGTTTAGACCGTCACCCCATGCACAGTGGTTACACGACACCAGATGAACGACATGGGAACCTGTCACGACAGAGCAGTTCTTCGGGCTACCAGGGACCACCAACTCCCTCATTCCCCATCTCACCTGCAGGCTACCAAGATGGAGGGATGATGGGGATGGGTTTAGGGTTCAGGCAGGGCAGTCCAGCCCCTGGATTTCAGCCCCAGCTTCCAGAGAAGAGGCGCATGTCAAGCGGCGATAGACCAAACGGAGCGCTGTCCTATGGCACGATGAACGGGAAGATGATGCCCACAATGAGTGGAGGAGGCAATCCCAGCTACTTCCACACACTTTCTGACTTTTCAAGGTTCACTATGACTGGTAAGTACATACAATTTATGGATTCTTAAGGGGTTCATTCCATAAACTGTATATAGAAGTGCGATGGAAAAGTTTCCAGACTCTGACCAGAAAAATGAAAATTACAAACCGGATTTAAACTGATCAACTGTCAACTGTGCAAAATTAGCATCCGAGGTAATATGTCAGTAAACTATGGATTTGCTTGCTTGATCTTGCTGGCAAGCTAGCCAGCTAACTCTAGAATTAAACAATTAGTACAGTTTGGCACCACTATGGTGAAGTCAGGGTTTCAAAAACAGCAGTCCACAAATCAGCATTGATGTTTTGTTTTTTTAAATGAGTTTCGAGTGTTTGGGGTGACATCCGTTTTATATCTTGGCCGATCCAATTCACAGTCAAGGCAAAGAGGATATATTTTTGTGATTTCCTGTTACATCTTTGGATTTTTGTTGCAGATGGAAGCCCCGACAGCAGGCTGAACGTCAAGTTTGTTCAAGACACGTCCAAGTTCTGGTACAAACCTGACATTTCCAGAGAGCAAGGTAGGAAGTCAAAAGACCTCATTTATTATATTAATCAAATATAGATCCATCCAAGTGGGTGGATTTATGTCATACTTTTAAACATTTAGACAAACATTAAGGAACAGAAGCAGCTGTCATCATTAGCAGCGTAACATATCAGCTGTGTTGTGAGCAGTACTTTTGCAAACGTTATTGTGGTGAACATACAGAGCATATTATAGAAATGACTTGGGCTGCATGGTTTAATTGAGTATTACTCTGAATCCTTTGAGTTGCACTAAAAGGACTCTTTGTTGAAACTCAAGTCATTGTTCTGAATGTCAGTGATGTAAGTCACTGGACCCGGCAACGTCATCTCTTTTGATAAATGCACGTACACATGTGCACAATACTGACGATGCATGCAGCAGCATAAACAAAACATTTCTGTCCTCGTGTGTTTTAGCTGTGAGGTCAGCAGCTAGTGACTGGCCTGTAATGGATTATATCATGTTAAACATAAGCATATGCTCAACTGCGATGACATCAGACACACGGAGAGTTTATACTTAGTGCAGTGCACTCCCAGAAAGAAAGCCACACCATATGCAGAGAATTAGGGAACATCTGCATGTGTTGCTCATCTCATCCATCTTCCTTGCTTAAACTGTCACATGTGGACAGGCCTGGGCATTGAACTAAACAGTGAAGTTAAAGCTCTAAAGCTCCTCTCTGTGAACAATGGAGTGTCTGAAGCAAAGTGTCATGTTAGAAGTTGTAGTTCTAATAAAATGCAGACCAACGGCAGTTTTTTTTTTTTTTTTTTAAACAAAGGGTCAGGACTCATTTCATCCTACTCTTACTCATGCTTCACTTTTGACTTCATGCCACCTTCTTCCTTGGCTTACCTTCATTCTTTAATGACTTTTCCGACCTCCAAATTCCATCACCTAAATTTAGCTGGTGGAATAATAAAGAGGTTTTTCATTGTGGACAAATTGTCCAGTTTTTCTTTCCCTCAAATGCATTTCTTTTTGTTAAGTACTTATTGTAACAAATAAAGCTTCTAACCATAATTGTGTAACATGTGGTTTGTATACTGTAGTATGCAGTTTCTCCATGTTTTAACAACAACCTGCCAGGGGCCTGCACATCGATAATGTAATCTAATACTGAGCTTTGTTACAACTTATTGACATAACACAGAGGAAAGTGCATGTAATAGATAAATAACAAGACTAATGCCAGGTTCACTTAGTTCTGTATGACATTTAGGACTTTAAGATGGTCACCGTGTGGTATGAGGTGACTGTAGGCTCAAAGATTCTTGCCGACTTTGGCCAGGATACATACATTTCTACATAAACACAGAGCAGATCTGGCTTTGCTGCCTTTTGCCCCTATTTGATATAATCAGGAAGGAGGTGCCAGAGAATTACAACTAAAGACAAGAATTTAAACAAACACTAGATCATACTAAGAGGACAGATCTGGACTGCTTGTCCTTTGGCCGATGTATCACTTCATGCATTACACTGTACCCAAGACTACTAGCTTTTTCTCTCTTATCCATTATAGCCTAAATCTTTGGATTGGTGCTGCTTTACATCTTTGTTGTGTCATCTGAACCCAGCAAAAGTAAAGAGCGACTGTTATTTCATCTGTGAGGCCATAATGAGGCACAGGCGAGTCGTTCTGTGAGCTGCTAGCAACAGCATGCTATCAGAAACGGACGGCCGAGGAGTTTTTACATTCGAGTTTTGGTTGTTGAGAAAGGCACAAATGAAATGTGGCTTGTTGATGATGTCAGATTAACAGTCAGTAGATGTTAAGAACCTTTATTAGTCCCACACATGGGAAATTTGTTTAAAGATTTGTTAAAAGATCTTAATTTATCTTGAGGTGAGTGTTGGAACATCAATCCATCTAAGTCGGTCCATAAACCGACTCAGCAGTAGCATGTAGGTTATTGTATCACCTCCCAGATTCCTGATGTTCTAAAGTAACTCAATGTTCTCTGTATTCCAGCCATCAGCCTGCTGAAGGACAGGGAGCCCGGAGCCTTTGTTATCCGGGACAGTCACTCCTTCAAAGGAGCTTATGGCCTAGCCATGAAGGTGGCGTCTCCTCCACCCACTGTGCATCCGAACAAGAAAGGTAGGGGGAGGACGGTGGGCAGTACATCAAAGCAGTTACAAATGTGCCAAATATTCAGTACACACACTACTTCTGTGTTTAGTGCAGCCCTTCTTGTTTTGTTGGAGGCAGCATGAATGTTAGTACCTTAATACCAAAGATATGAGACGATGTCTGAATGTGATTCAGCTGGTGCATTACCCGCCTGGACTCACGCACTGCTTGGCTCTTTTGTTGCAGGTGACATCACTAATGAACTGGTGAGGCATTTCCTGATCGAGAGCAGCCCTAAAGGAGTGAAGCTGAAAGGTTGCCCCAACGAGCCTTACTTTGGTTAGTGGAAGCACTCTTGCTGCTGTCTTTCATTTCTAAAACATACACTAACAGCTTAGCAGTGACATAACGAGTCTGTAGGAAATGTCAAGCACGAGCGCTTTCTCTCTTTTGTGTGTCAGTTGAAAATCTGAGCCCCTTTCCAAGTTTGAAAACGTCTAATCCTGCTGTAATTATAGTATTGAGTGACGTGATCTCTCTCGTGTTCTCCCTACTAATTACACTACACGGCTGTGTGTGCGTGCGCGTCTGCATGCACTAAAGGGGCAGACCAACTTCTGTGAACTTTTGCCTTCGCGCTCCTCGTTTCTTCTCTTCCACTCTTGTCTTCAGCTTGTAACTCACTTTATCGCTCTTATTCTTTAGTGGAGTTTTTGCTTGTATTTCTTTAATTTCAACTAACACAAAAGCACAAAACTGTTTTTTCCTGTCATCTTTTTTTTTTTTTTTTAAATTTATTTCAGTGTGACATTACAGCCAACAATGAACAATTAAACCTGAGTCCTTTGAATCCCTCTTTCAGAGCTCGTGAAGTTTATCCATAATCCTCCACCATTTAAAAGTAACATTAATAACTCCAATTAAAAGATTCAGCTGTCATTGTGTAAGAAGTCAGGCGTACTACAGATTTAGTTAACGAGGGATCCATTATGATTAATTTAAAATCTAAATGTGTATTCTTCGACACTAATAGAGTAGTTTTCAGTAATCCTTGGCCATGATGCAGCCCCTCAGTTCATACACTCCCTAAAAGAAGCCTTTTAACTCCCTTCACCTCCCTTTAAGTTAGCTTTCATCAGATTGCCTGCCCAATGGAAACAGAAGGTTTGAAAAGCAGCTAAATAGGGCTTATCTATTGTAGAAAACCTACAAGAAAAAGTCACTATAAGAGTCAAAAGCTCATGCTTCAGACTGGTCAAAATGCTCAGGGGGGATTACCTGCACATACATTTACCTCTTTATTTATAATTTTAATATGGGTCACCATAATAAAAACCTAATGTCAGCAATCTTGTTAAACAATTAACCAGCTACAGGTCATCTATACCACGTGTCAAGATGGTTGTTATAACTGAAGAAAGCAACACTCTCAAACTGGAAGCTTCTGTGGAACCAGCTCCCAGTTTGGATTCAGGAGACAGATTCTCTCTCTACTTTTAAGATTAGGCTTAAAATGTTCCTTTTGATAAAGCATAGAGTTAGGGCTGGATCAGATGACGTTGAACCCTCCCTTAGTCACGCTGCAATAGGCTTAGGCTGCTGGGGGGCTTCCCATGATGCACTGCAGTGTTTCTTCTTTACTCACTATGTGTTTATACACCTCTCTGCATTTAATCATTAGTTCTTATTGATCTCTGCCTCTCTTCCACCTGTCTTCCCCCCATCACTTTTCAACCCGGTTCTGAGGTTTCTTCCTGTTAAAAAGGAGTTTTTCTCTTCCCACTGTCAACAAGTGTTTCCTCTAAGGGGGTCATTTGATTGTTGTAGTTCTTTACCTTGCAATATAAAGCACCCTGGGCTGACTGTTGTTGTGATTTGGCACTCTAAGAAGAAAACTACCAAGCGGCAGAATTGATCCAGTTATATGAGAAAAAAAAAATCCACAAACTTTCTCATGGCAACTCAAAACTCCCTTTAAGTAAAGCTGAACATTTATAAAAACTTGTTTCTCTTTGACAGGTTGCCTGTCTGCATTGGTCTACCAACATGCTATAACACCACTGGCCCTCCCATGCAAACTAGTCATCCCCACCACAGGTATGTGCAATAAGTGTTCTGTGTAACATGTATTCCATTTAAAAGTGTTTCTGTCTTACTCTTAAGCAAATCTTTACAGTTTAAAAAAAAATTATTATTTTTTTTTAAAAACTGAAAATCTGACCCTTGATGGAGTCCTCATCCCAAAACGGTAAACTTTAAACTTTCTCTCCTGTAAATCAGAGCTCACTGAGGAAGTACCAGAGGTCACAACAGCAAACCCGATGGCTGAAAGGCTGAAACAAGGAGCAGGTAAAACCTCCTCCTCAGTATTAAAAGTCATTAGGTTATTTAAGTTTAACATTCCAAGACAGTCAGCCAAGTTTTGAGGTTCTTGGACATAATTGTCAGCGTCATTAGTGTGTTTTGTCACTCATTCTGACAACGTGACGTTCTTGTTGTCCCAGTGCTGAGGGCCCCTGCTGACTCCCATGGTAAACCCAGTGCACTTTCATTTGGAAACCTACAACTGGAATGTGCATCGTGTCTGTGTGTTGTCTGTCCGTGTATGCTCCACAAATGAAGACGAATAAATAACAGTCCCGTGTGACAGATTTCCCCAGAACATGTCTTTTAACACTAGCGTCCAGCTTGCGCTCCATAACAGACAGAATGTTTTATGTGGAATGATCTGTTTGGTTTCTAAAACCCCAGCCTTGTTGCAGAAAGCATGCACTCTAATGAGGACAATGTCAACATTATTGCATGAACAGATTGTTCACGATTGGGTTTGACACCATTTATCCAGCTGGGATGTCTGCTCTCTTTACAGCATGCAATGTTCTCTACATCAACTCAGTGGAGATGGAATCACTGACAGGGCCTCAGGCTGTCGCTAAGGCCATATCTGAGACACTGGCTGCTGCTTCTCCACCTACTGCCACCATTGTGCACTTCAAGGTGTCCTCACAAGGCATCACACTCACTGACAACCAGAGGAAGTAAGTCTAAACCACACCTGTCCCATCTTAAACATGAGGTGTTTGATGTCTCACAAGTGTAGACGTTGCATGTCATATGTTGTCGCAGACATATTTTTGACGAGCCTTTGACATCTCAGCGTATTTTAAGATATAAATATGTCTTTAAAGGGCTGGAATTAATGAATATGAGCAACTGAACACAATCACAAAACAATAGAGAAAATTAAAGTATTAGAATTTTTATACACTATATTATTAACTATTTCACAGCTTTCCCTATTATTACATCTGCATATCATCATTACATTTGGGTGCTGAGCTTTGGAAGGGTGTTAGAGAACAGTGAAGCAGACGTACTGGCCTGTTGTAGAAAGATAGAGCTAAGCCAGAAGACCAAGGTTTTGACTACCCAGTGGCTCTATGTCCCAGTCATCAATGATGGTCACGAGCTCTGGGTAGTGACAGAAAGAATGACACTGCTGATACAAGCGACCAAAATGAGTTTCCTTTGTTGAGTGGCTGTGCTCACCCTTAGAGATACTGTGAGGAGCACAGTGTCAAAAGTGTGTCAAAAGGGGCTAGCTGAGGTGATCTGAGCGTCTTAACAAGATGTATCCTGGATACCTCCCTTTTGAGGTTTTTAGGGCACACCCAGCTGGGACAGGAGCCCACAGTAGAATTTGTTGGAACGATTATATATCTCAACATTCCCTGGGAGGAGATGGAAAAAGATCTTGGGGAGAAAGGAAGTCTTACTCTCCTTTAGCCTGTGGCCATACCAAAAGCACTTTAGATAAGCAGAAGAAAAAGGGTGGACATGTGCATCATATGTTTCAGTTTTTATTTATGTAGTGGTAGTTCACAGCAGCAGTTTTCTCAAAGCAACCCTAAACTCCAACTTTGTGATCAAGCACTTGGTGACGGCAGAGAAGAAGAACTCATTTTTAACAGGAAGAGTGATTTTAAGCATTCAAGTTCACTACTCGAATGCTTGAAAACATGAACTTTGAGCATTATCATAGAAGCTCAGCTTCCACAAGTTTTACATTAATGTTTTTAAATGCACGGCTGTCAGGAAAAGCATGCTAGCATTGACAAAGAGAGATAGCTTACTGGTACTGATGGAATGAACAATTTAGAACCGGTCTGATGTGTAGTGATACACGAGAAAAAGTAGAGCCCTTGCATAACTGGCACAGTCTGAGTTTAACCTCCTAAGACCCGAACTCTTCCACGACATGCATTTTTTATTTCTCTTTGATATTTGGGCTGATTGGGGCCTGATGAATGTAAAAACAAAGAATTACCAGATTTTTTTTTAACCTTATTTTGTTTTTAAGAAAAATAAGAGCCACATATGAGGATATTCGTTTAAAATTTTGATAGAACAGTAGCAGTATAATGTCCTCGTAAGTGGATATCAGGCCCTTGTAGAGCAAAATTGAGTATTTTAGTCTAAATAACCCAAAATGTGATGTCCACATATGTGGACGCAGGTCCTAGGAGGTTAAAGTTCATATTGACCAAATCAGCCTAAATCATCAATGGTTGCTCTGTTTAAAAGCTGTATAAAAGTATATGACATGCAAGTCCACAGAATGGACATTTCAATTTTTAAGTTTTGTGTCATTTACATCTTTTTTAGGCTTTTCTTCCGACGCCATTACCCAACCAACACTGTCACGTTCTGTGATATAGACCCTCAGGACAGAAAGTGAGTACAGAGAGCCATTAAAATACTTAGAACAATATTAGCGACTTGTTTTCAGTTCCTCAAGTGTGTTTAAAGCCCGTGATTTCAGCTAGTCCAAGTAGCACATTGGTTTTGTTTAGTTAAGACCTTAAACAAAATACTTAAATCATTTCAGATGGAACAAGCCTGAGGGAGGAACAGCCAAGTAAGTAAACTTTCCTTTCAGTCAACATTTGATACTTGAAAGTACTCTTTTTAAGAGACTGACCGATGCTGATATTTAGTTTCTGTCAGACGCACCCATAACAGTTGCTTCGTGTAGTAATTTGAGTCCTTACTAAGATGATATGGCGTTGAAGTTTGAAAAGAAACAGTTTGTTTTACTCTTCCAACCTGCTGATTATTCGTTCACACTCTGCTTGTGTTTGTAGTCTTTCAAACACATTGCAAACAGAGAAGTTACACAGTGCCCTCTGGTGGATTGTGTAACATCAACACAATGGTCGGTGTTACTTCCATCTCTTCCTTCCTTTTTAAACTTTGATTAGTTGGCTGTTACAACCACGTAACGATATATCATCAAAGATACTATCCGCTGTTATGTCAGTGGGGCTCTAATGTGAACTACTTAAAAGGTAATTTTTGTAATAACGCTCTGGTAACTGGTAAAAACCTCACCTCCATGGGAAGCAGGAACAAACATTTTCAGTTTCACTTAGTACTTTGTACTAAGGGTACTATTGGTATTATAATGAAGTACATCCTGGCAATAGTTCAGGTAATGTATTTTCAAAAACTACTTCCTGTCGATGGCTTCAGTTCGGAAGAGATTAAACTAAATAAACAAAACCAAACACACATTTACAAAAATACCTTCAAGTGTCTGTAAATCTGCTTTAAGTCATTGATGAATGAAAATGGCAGCCCTAATGACGAAATCTCCAATATTGATGTTTCAGGCTGTTCGGGTTTGTGGCGCGTAAGCAGGGAAGCACAACAGACAACGTCAGCCACCTCTTCGCCGAGCTGGACCCTGACCAACCTGCCAGCGCCATCGTCAACTTCGTCTCGAAGATGATCACCTCGCAGAAACGATGAGCGCTGTCAGCAAAAACCCCTCACGCTTTTTTTCAAAATAACTTTGGTTATTTTCCTTCCTTTTCTTTTAAACCTCACAGACGCTCTCGGCTTTCAGTTTTACGTATCGCTTCATTTTTCCTGCTCTTTCACATTTAAGCCAACGCGTGTGTAGTTGTGAAAGAATGAGTGCGCGTGTGTGTTGAGAGTGTGTTCGTGTGTGCGCTCGTGTGTGCGCGGCTTGCATGCGTTTGCTTATAATCTTGGATGGACTCCAGAATGGACCAGAGGAAGTGCAGGATGAGGCGTGGCTGTGTGTGACAATGGGCAAGGGAGGCGACTTTAACCTCCCGGGCAGGGTTAACTCATGAACAGGAAGAGGGAATGACATTGTGTGCAAATGTTATTTTTTTAGCAACTGTTTCTTTTTTTGTTTTTTTTTTAAAAAAAGAAGAAGAAGTCAAGTAGTGTGATGTAAAAGGTGGATTGTGAATCTATCAGGCTTTTTTGACTGGTCAACCAAAGATTTTAAAAAAGCAGTCAGGGCGGGTATAGCGTGCCACTGACTATGAGGGTCGGAAGTATTCTTTTGTAAAACAAATATGGCTGCTTAAACAAAAAATACTGTTTCTTTCTGTATGTACTGATACTGTAGGTCAATTCTGCACCGTTGCCATCTTGCAAAAAAAGAAAAAAAAAAGATTTTTTGCAGCTGGTAAGGGTTGTGTAAATACTCTAGATTGCTTTTTTTGAGTAGGACTGTTCTAGATAACATTTGGTGCCTGACTTTCTTAACTAAATGCAGAGCTTTTAAAGAAAAAAAGAAGAACCTAAAACATATCCACGCCGTCTTAATATATGCAAATAGCCAAAATACCACAGGTCCTTCCCTGTTCGTAGTGTAGCTAAAGATGCGACTGATGTGCAGCTTGAGCCTGAAGAGATCAGCTGAACCTTGCATTCAGTGAGACCACAGAAAAAATATTATAGAACAGGCCACTGAATCACTGCATCCACAAGGCATTGATTGTATCAGAGAAGCGTGGAGGAGGGGGGTTTGCTTCCCGTCTGCCACCATCCTCTGTTCAGCCTCCGCAGCCACACCGTTCACTCATGATTGAAGGGCCGAGGGCAGTTTTTGTGAGGACGATCTTTATTTTAAAGAAAAAAGATTTGGTCCTCTAAATCTGCTCTGCACTTTTCTCTGCTCAAAGTTTCCATCGATGAAAGAAGCTCTCACCCTACCCAAAAGTAAGCTATACATATATAGATATAAATATATATATATAAACTTCCAAACAGTGACTTAAGATATTTATTTTTGTTGCTTTGTTGCTCTATATTATCTTGTATACATGTATTATAAAGTATACATCAAGATTACTGAAAGCAAGAAGAAAAGATTGCTTTTTATTTTGGCTAAAGTCAAGTGCATTGACGTATATAAAGGTGTAAAGTGTGTGCATTTTAAAAGGGGTATCACTGTTGTTTTTGAATGTTTTTTTCACAGCATTATTTTCTTTTGTTAACATTCTTGTTGTTTTTGTTGTTTTCTTGGGGGAAATATTTTGTATGAAAAATGGTTGTTACTAAAATCCAAATTGGAGTTATCCTAAAGTGATGCCAACGCCGCTGTTTTATTAACTTAAAACCTGCCGAGAAAATACGTTGTCCAAGTTTAGAGCACTTGAAATGTTAAAGTATTATCCGTGTTTTTGTTGTCAACCGAGTGGAGGGGAGCTGTTGACAGACCTGTGTCATGTCCCTGCGTGTATTCAGGCAGACTATCGGGGGTCCTTACTTTCACACTGCCTCACAGTAGGTCTGAGGCTTTTAACAGCAAAACCAAGTCAGTTTAGTAAGTAGCTGCTTCCCCCGTGTGGTGCAAAAGGATCACTACAAAGGAGCCACTTTTAATTTAATACAGTGTTTTAGCTGTGAAATATTGAGTTAACACAATTTGATCACTGACAAAACTTAAATGATTTTGTAGTTTTCTTGACAAACAAAATTATTTTGCTTTTTCAATTTTAATTAAAGGAATGAGTGGCAATGAAAACTCCCACCTATGGCAGCATGATGCAACATAAGTAAGGGTTAGTTTGGGGGCCTATTTGGACTCAAACCTACGTCTCCAAAAAGGAAAAAAGCAACGGAGCCCTTCCAGGAGTTTATACCTGACTAGAATGTTCCATTATTTATTAGCAGGAGCTTGCATGCTCGACTCAAATTGTAACCGTCGGCCTGTTGACTAATCTGTGCACAGCATCTTCATGACTCATTTAAACCAGCCTTTCCGCAGAGAAGCCCATAGGAAGATATCAGTGCGAGTTTCACGTGACGACTGCCTCTTGGCTCAGCTTATAAGACAAATAAGCTTTTTTTGCCTACAAACTCCTTCTTGAGGGGAAAAAAAAGATAAAAGACTTCCTAGCCATGAAACTGAATGTCAGTCATTTGTTTGCCAAGATGGACACTCCAGTGGCGTCTGCCCACTCTAGACAGATCAGTCTGGACCCAAGAATGTGTGTGAATGAGCTACTATTCCTGTATAGAGCTTTGTCATGTTGTTTTGGTTTGCTACATTGTATGGCTTTTACTATTTCTGATGGAAAAAAAAAACACATTAAAAAGCAGTACAAATCAAAACCGCCTAAGTTTGTTCTTTCACTAAACAGGCAGGTTGGCTTTGTTGTGCAGAAACTGAAGATTTAAGGTTAATTTAGCATAAAATATTACAACATTGCATTTAACATTTTTAAACTGATGGGTGGATGAGGAGTAAGGTTAGTGAATCGGGAAGTGTAGAGGATGAGTAAAGACAGGACAGCTATGAAGAGCAGAAAGGCTCAGATGAGATTCCCATGGAGATATAGAGATGTCTACGAGAGAAGGCTTTTTAAATCAGACACAGTCTTGTGTAGAGTGACACGATGCTTGAGAAATGGAGAAGTGTACAGGTTCTGATTTTCTAGAATAAAGGTGATCTGCAGAGCTGTGGTAACGACACGGATAGAAGCTGATAACTATACAATAAAGATGTTAGAATGAGTTGTTTGGTTAAGAAGAGTGGTGATGATCAGTGAGCAGCAGTGAAACTTTAAATTAAGAAATAGCTTTACAGATGTGACGTTTGCTTTGAGAGCGTTGATGGAGTACAGAGGAGGTCAGAATGAGTTTCACTGAAAGCGTCTGATAGTGTGCCAAGACAGGAACTGTGGTGCTGCATGAGGAAGTCGGGGTGGCAGAGAAATATATGCAGGACATGGTAAATGGACTGATTCTTATATAGCTTTTCTACTCTCCCGGAGTACTCAAAGCGCTCTATATAACATGCCTCATTCACCCATTCACACCCATACAAGCACTTCCTTCTATACTTAAGTACAATCTAAGCATTCACACACATTCACACTCCAATGGAGTCGGAGTGTGAATGTGTACTAACCCCAAGCAACTTGGGGTTAGTATCTTGCCCAAGGATACTTGGCATGCAGACTGGGGAAGCCAAGGATCGACCCACCAACCTTCCAGTCACTAGTTCATCTGCTCTACCACCTGAGCCACAGCCACCCCACAGCCAGCGTTGGTGAGGTGTGCGGCAGGGGTCACATCTCTGGAGAAAAGAGGAATGACAATCAGTAGAAGTAAGAAAGAATACATGTGTGTGAGTGAGAGGGAGACGGGTGGAAACATGAAGGTGCAAAGAGCAGAGGGAGTGAAGGTGGAGGAGGTTCAGTTGCCTGGGGTACTGAACAAAGCTGTGGAATATGGAGACCACAAAAAAGATTCATGGATGTAGTGAAGGAGAACATGCAGAGCGCTGGTGTGACAGAGTGGGATGATGGGGCTTAGGGGGGGATAAAGGGAGGAGTCTTGTTGTTATTGAAGGATTGTTCATATGAAATTTGAGAGGATGTAAAGAATGTCTGTAAAGTCAGACCCTTGCAATAAAACAGGTTTATTTATCCTCCTGGTTGGATAACTTTAAAGTGAGACATGTTCGGCTCGACGTGCAAAGATGTGGTTCTGATCTGTGCACATTTACACTTTATTGTTTGCTTTCATGATGCATAGGAGGGTTTTTATTTTTTGGAGTACACAAATCACACCCATAGATGCGTCCCTCATCTTTTCAGAACACTTTCTTGACCTTGAGGGAAGAAGAATGTGAAAAGACCACAGGGCAATGCAGATTACACAGAAGGACTCTAGCACTTATGTGCAGCAATGAATATAGATGCTCCAGTAGTACAAGTTGCTGCAAGGTACTGCAGCAAATTGAGCTTTGAAGCATCTGTTGTGCGCTGTAAAAAGATGTATTGTAACTGAATATGTGATGTAATTGAATAACGTAACCGAGTAACTTGTGAAAAATTTAAGTGAAGAGTGATTTAAAGAAGAAGAAAAAAAAAAAACAAAGTCCAGAAGCCTGGCCTCAAACTCACGCCACACAAGTCCATTGTTTTAAGACTGAAACGCTGCTTTAATATTTCTATTTAACAAGGGCGACAACCGCCACTGAATGATTTGAAATCCGCCTGTTAGCAGGTCTGGGATTGATAAGAGCTGATAACAGCCATTTAGCCAGTTGATATCAATGGAGAGGACACACCCATGTACATAAGGTCTCACAGTTCACATTGCCTAAAACTGAAAGCACTGCTCATAACAGACCTGTTGTTACAAACTATCCTTTAAAGGACAATGTGAGCGTGCCAAAAAAACCACAAAAAAAAACAACCCCCAAACAAACAGCACTTTAGACCAAATTATACTGTGGTGAAAACCAGACACTGCTTCTCACCAACTGATGCTACAGTGAGGATACTTCAAAGTTGCAAAGTGTGGAAAGTTAAGCCAACTCAGAAATGCCAAAACTGCAGTTCTGCTCATTTCCACTTCAGTCTGCCTCGTGTCAATCTCTATAGTCTGTCATGTTAAAATGCTCAAATAAATGACATTGGTTCTGTGATGAGAAGATAGATTAATAACAGATGTATTATCTTACGGGAGCACAACTGGCCTTATCTGTTGCTTCCAAGACTCTAATCGGGGCTGCAAACAGACGAAAGTGTGTCCGTCTCCCTGTGAGGTGGACAGTAACCAGTTACAGGAAAATGAACAATCCTATATAGACTGTGTCAGGGTGCTATGACATATATCCACACAACCAAAGCAATGTACAACCACATTTTACACAGGTATGTGGACAATAGCCTGCAGAAACTAAGACTACTGGTGCTAGCACTGCTAACATTAGCCATACTGAATAAAACTAATTTGACACTCAGTGAAATTTGAAACAATCAAATTGCTTCATATAAGATCATGTCCATTGTTTAATTTTGCCTTTAGACTTTTGGACTAGTCTTAGACTTCAAAATGTCTAAAATCAATGTGTGGTATTATGGTGGCCGTGCTCATCTTTTGAATAAATTACAGCTTATGGCTGCTTCACAGTGGCAAAGGCAGAGATACTCTTCAAAACAGAAGGAAAGCTGTATTTGCCTGCTTTCAGTCAAGATCAACAGCTAAGACAAAGATGTGCATTACATCTTGATGCATTCTCAATCATCCAGGAAAGTAAATCTCCAAAAGTTGATTCTGTTCATCTGGATGTAGCGTTTTGTGGGAGAAACGTTTCGTCACTCATCCAAGTGACTTCTTCAGTCTCAGCTGACTGCAGGTTTCCCCAAAACTTATAAACAGTACATTTGCATAATGACTGAAACCAGCCCACTGAAGGAACAATGGGCTGGGAGGTCAGTTCCTTAATCATAATTATGCAAATTCTCATGACCATTGATCAACAACCACTGACCAAAACCCACTGACCAAAGACCACTGATCAATGGCCATGAGTACCATTCACAGAGAGTTGGGGAATGGCTGCAATCACAGCATTGTAAGATGGTGAAAGATGTACCCTTAGGCCCCCTCCTCGATTCAGAGATGGTCTTTCCCTTTTCACGTAAATGGCCTCCTTGACTCCGCGCTCAAACCAGCGTTCCTCCATGTCCAGGATGTTACATCCTCATCATTGAAAGAGTGTCCACTGTCCTGTAGGTGTAAATAGACTGCAGAGTCCTGGCCTGACGAGGTAGCTCTTCTGTGTTGTGCCATCCGCTTCGCCAGAGGTTGTTTGGTTTCCCCGATGTATAAATCCTGGCACTTAACAGCGTACACTATGTTACTCTGTTTGTGTCGGGGGGACCCGATCCTTGGGGTGGACCAATTTTTGGCGCAGCGTGTTTTGGGATTTAAAAGCCACAGAGACCCGGTGTTTAGAAAAAATGCGTCTCAACTGCTCCGATACTCCTGACACGTACGGGATCACTACAGGTTTTCGCTTGGGCAGCGGTTGTCCTTCTCTCCTGGATCGGCTAGAGCTTTCTTTAGGTGCCTTTCCAGCTTTGACAAAAGTCCAGCTGGGATAACCACATTTACTCAGGGCCTTCTTGATGTGCTGTTCTTCTGCCTCCCTGGCTGCTGTGTCAGTGGGGATGGTGTTCGCTCTGCGTTGTAGCGTCCTGATGACCAGTGGATGATGAGAGTCAAACCTTAAATACTGATCCGTATGTGTAGGTTTACGGTACACGTCAGCTTTTAGATATCCCCCATTACTGATGGAAATGTCACAGTCTAAGAAGGCTAACCTGCCACTTTTCATATCCCCCCTGGTGAATTTGATGTGCTGGTCCACCGAGTTAATGTGATCCGTGAAATGTAGTACGTCCTGAGATTTGATTTTCACCCAGGTGTCATCCACATATCTGAACCAATGGCTTGGTGGTGTTCCAGGGTAGGATAGCAAAGCCCTCTTTTCCTCTTCTCCCACAAAACGCTACATCCAGATGAACAGAATCAACTTTTGGAGATGTACATTACATGTACAAAAGCACTGGGTCAGCTACACATTACCGTTACATTGCATCAATTGCTCAGATATGGAAGCCCTGAAGCTCCTGGTGGAAAGTCTGATGTTAATGCCAGAGCAGGTCTGGTACTACAAACAGCACCTGGCGACCCTGTTCTGTAACTTTGCATGGCCTGCTGTGGTGGCTGGATTGCTGTGGTACCTAAATGCTTCCACTTTGCAACAAGTCAGAAATGTCTTTCTTCCAAGACATTCCACCATCAACTGTAACAGAGATAATTACAGTATGACATTCAATTTCAGTCAACCTGTTCTCTCACAAAGATTTGCAAAGGCAGACTGCATCCATAGGGGCTTGATTTTTTATAAACTTGCGGTAATGCGACTGTAAACACCCGAATTCAAAGATTAAGGGGTGTGGCTCAATATTTTTGCTCACACAATATCGCAGAGCGATTCCAGCTCAAACTGTCAAAATTTCCCAGCCATGCCCAGACTTAAACCCGTCAGAACCCTGCTTTGAGAGAGCTGATGTTCACAGATGCTTCTCATGCCGTGTGATGAAGCTTTGACAGGAAGAATTGGATCAACCCGCTCAAATCCAGGAAACCCAACGTTTATCCACGAATACTCAAAACTGTAATTACCGCAAAAGGGACTGTTAAAGAACGCTGAGCGAGATGAGAATACTTTTGTAAATGACAGACTTAAATTCAACACTTTTAAGAAATTTGCCAAAATTAAAAGCGTTATTGGATGTAGACTGGTGGGAAAATAGCATCTTTAATCAACTTGAATGCTGATTAAGTGTGTAAAAAAAGTGGTTAAAGCATTAAAAATCGTAGTTATTCAAAACTCTTTTTGCCTCAAACTCCATGGACTTGTCTTCAAAGACAAAGACTTTATATTTTTTACAAAGAAAGTGAAAGTTCAAACTATTTTACCCGACTACTGAAGTGGCTGCAGCTCACGTGGCTGGGTTGGTTATCAGGTCAGGGCTGGTGTTTCAATTTAAAGCACACTATTACACGTGGCCATAAAGAGCTCTGAAGATGATCCCTAAAATTTTGGATCCTAAACCCAGTGTAAAGAGGACACAGGTGGGGGACCGTTTTGGGCACTTTGTAGGTGAAGATAATCGCAAAATAAAATCACATGCGATCATTTCCACTTCAGATTGACACACTGCGAACCAAACACTTGATCAAATGTAACTTCCAGATTTCCGAAATAACCATGGCTTATTTATTACAAGTGTGTCATCTTAGGATGACACAGTTCTTGGTCTTATTGCTCACACGCATGATTTACAACATAACGGCGACAAATGGCTTTTCCATTAAAATCCACAGCCAAGTCTAGCTGCACCTACTGGGATTATTTGTAGGGCAATCTCATGACATCATTGCTTTAGTCTATTAAATTCTCCAATTGTTATAATAAAGTTTTACAGACAGCAATTTTCTGTCGCCTTACTAGCCTAATAAAATTATGAAAAAATGCACACAGTTAATATGAGCGGGGTAAAGGAACGTCACAGTATAAAAACTTTGCAATTAATGTCATTTGTGTTATTTCAATGATGTCACGAGTCTACAGTTTCTCCAGGCCTGAGAACACCAAACTCAAAAAGCAAATAAAACATGGTTTAGAAAGAGGCTTCACAAAGGTCTCTAATAAATACTAAATGAAAAAGCTGGAAAGTAAATCAAACTTCAGAATGAGATGACAAGGAGTCCTTATAGAATAGAATAGATTATGCTGATGCTGCAAAACCTCCAGAGGCGAGCAGGAAGAACAGCGTCGGGTGGAGTTGGGCGGAGTCTTTGATGAGATGGCATCTGTGCATGGGACATTGAGAAGTCCCAATGATCTTCTCAGCAGTCCTCACCAAAGTCCAGCAGCTAGTTACACATGGGAGGGCTGATGGGGGGTGCAAACTGACCCATTTGATTTGGCACCCCCATATTTGACCCAAACTGGAATGGGTCAAATATGGGGGTCAGTGAAGAGTGGCACATCACTCCATATATACATATAGAGGAGTACATTTGCCTGTTTTAGTTGCGAAGTCAAAGGCTCAAGAAAAAGTGACATACCAAATTCTTATAGTGGGGAAATACACGCGCGCACGCACACACACACACACACACACACACACACACACACACACCCACACACACCTATAGATGCACAAACAAAGTTTTCATATACTTTGATTTACAATGTTACAAAACTCAGTTCACAGCTACGCAGTCTGATTTACAAGTACAAAATATTTATGACCAGAATTTGAGCCCGTACGATTGTCACCAAAATTAAATCAGCTTGAGGTATTATTCATACAATCACACAAAACTTACACATGAAAGCTTGAGAACTATGGACACTAGACTGCTAACAAACAGACAAACAAACAGAACACACATACTCCATCTCTTCACGAGGAGAATAATGAGCAATATTTCTGGATCCTAAAACATGTTCTATCAAATCTTGGCCATCTGGGAAAACGGCGAAAGGCAGAAAATGTGCGCGCCAGGTTCTGCTTTTGACGTGTAAGCGCTGGCTAAAAGTCATATATGACATGTGACAGCAAGGAAGCAGAAGGGAAGAATTTACAGATTCTAATAAGATTTGACTGACATGTCTGAACTCACACAAACAGTGTGAACACTGTTGTTTTTGTCATTCATGCAAGAGAAGACATTTTTAAAGTGACACCATTAAATCTGTTTCAACATACACAGTATTATATGATGCTGTAACGGATGTCCTTATTAAATCAATGACTTTTAAACGTTTGTCTCACAGAGGGATCAAATGTACAGACAAAATGGCTTAAAGACAAATCCATCAATAGTACAGATTTTTTTGATCCAATAAGCAACACTGACTTCTCAGTTTAATGTGGTATGACTTGCAGTTGCAGCAGTGGTCTGTAATAATGTGTCCGCCCACTTGATGGCAGTGTTTCCTTTCCAGACAGATGTTTGTCCAGAGCTACTCACATTTGTATTGTGCACAATATTTCCATCTCACCTCAGTGAACGTAAGCTTCACATTGTGTTTCTATGGATTCCACCCGTACATGTAGATCTATTTCTCATACCAGCATTAAATTGTTATGGCTTTAAAAAATTAGAACATTTGTTGTTGTGTGGGTCATATTCAGAGAAGGAATGGTGCATTTTTTTTTTCTTTTTAAGCGGGCCAGTGATTGTGCATAAAACTCCTATCATCATCTCACATTAAAGCTCAAGTTTGTCTTTCAGAGTTAAAGCAACATCCCTCCTCAGCATTCTCTCTAAATGCATTCTTACCACAGAGTTCAACCTTCACTTTACGGGAAATATTTATCACCACTCTGCGAGTCGTGCATAGAGGATTCATGAGCAGAATTCCAATCGTTTCATCTCCTTCATGTGGTAAGTCGCTTTGCCGCATGGCGTCCAGATGACACGACGAGAGCATCAGCTGTTGATTTGACGGTGGATAATACTTCTAATCTGCGTTTGCTTCTGTTTAGCCTTCTCGCCTGCTAGTTTCTCTCCTCTGTGGCTCTGATTCGGACACCTTTGTCATACTCAGACATATAATCTTGGCTTTGTGGAGAGACAACTGCTGTACAATTATGGGCCAATTAGCTCGGGCTCGCCAAACCAAATACTGATTTTGATCACCTGATTGCGAGGCCCCTCCGGTGCCTCCTATTTGCCTGTTTATCCACGGACTGGGTTGGTTTGGTTGGTTTGTAGCCAGAAGTCTAACCTTACCTGACTCCATTCTTGTCCGATAGGTATCATTATGCCATGCAAACAATGACATCACTTACCCAAACTATATGCATGAGCTTCCCATAACCACAAGTAGTTTAAGTCACCCAAACATAACTACACACAAACCACAGGGCATAACAAATGACCACTTTTGTTGTGACGTAAGAGTTGGGGCAGACGCTACTTTCTCTAGTATTATACGTAACATGGCTGCCCGCTTACAGCAGCTCAGGACTGAGAGCTTTAATCACAACTGAAATCTGAATGGGAGCCAATTTTAATAACTACTTTCAGCAACTGACCAGTGAATGCAGGGCTTCGCTCCAGCAGTCATTCTGAAAACCTGACGCCCAAATCTGCTTCACAGAGCAGCAGTTTTGCACTGGTTTGCTAAACGTCACCATACCTACACCTACTAACAGCTAACCACTGGAGATTTTCTTTTTAAATTTACAGTTATTTATTTAAGAGAAGTTACTTTTTAAGTTACAAATTTACATTTCTGCAACATAAAAAACAGCCCGAGTTACAGCTCAACTGAATCAAAGATGGCTGCAGATCAGACTAACAACCTCATCGGGAGGTCGTTGGGTCGTTCTACCTGTCTGTGTGTCAAAGTGCCCCCAAGTAATACACTGAACCCTAAATTCTAAGTGTCTATACGAGAGTTAGAAATCACCTAAAAGCCCAGAATAGTCCTGTGGGAGTGGGTGAATCCTCAGTTTGAATCCATTTACCAAAACAACTTTAGAATAAATGTTGATTTAACCATCAGAGTACCTATTCCAACTATTTTTCATCTTTTGGAAAGTGCAACCATGCTACTTAATGGGAGGGAAAATGTGAAAATCAATATTACGTCTGCTTGGCAAAGTGCGGTAATCTGACCAGAGCAACAGGTGTCTTGTTTCTTGCTAAAGCCTGCTGCCCGTCGTCACACATGGAAACATGTCACCATTTGGAGTGAGAAATGAGTGTCAGGCCTCCTGGCTCCAACTGGATGTGCAGAGAAGTTTACACTCTGCCAGATGGCGTGCAAACCTTAAAAGCAGAACGAAAAGACATACATGCACGATAATGTATTTGCTCTAATCGTGTAAATTACGCCACATCTCCAGATCTGGCGAGGATTCAGTCACAAACAGGAGGACATCTAATTTGTCCTTTCATCTTGACAATTGGGACTGAGATGCTAGACATGTTTTACAGGATGTTTGCGGCCGCTGGAGTTCACTGGTGTACAGAAAGGACAAACATGTAATAGAAATACAGTATGCATCCTGTGTGTGTACACAAAAGTTGTGTATATGTGTGAGTGATTTCTGGACTCGTGACTGACTGTCCATCCTGTGACCGGTGTGTGTGACTCACTCCTATTCCAAATGTTTCCATCTTGGCGCCTCAAAGGCAAAACCATCGAGTGCCGTCACCATCTGGATGGTAAGGGCCCTCCTGGGCTGCCCGCCTCACGTCCCTGACTCAAAGACTTCAGCTAAAAATACAACCTTCAGGATGTTATTGCAAAGGCACCGATACATGACTGCCTTGGATTTCTTTTCTGAACCTGGCACTTGATGTCTCTGTCTTCTCTCCATAAATAACAAAGGTTAAACTGCTCACACACATCAGTCAGAGTAATAATGCAGTGTAATAAGCATGTGATCGCTCTGACGACAGGCAGTTCCTGAAGAAGTTACTATGGTGGATTTTTGAGGCCTATTTAAAACCTTATTTTAAATGTGACTGGGTTTTCATGTAGTGACCAACCTGCTTAGATTATTGCTGACCACTGCAGCTCGATGAAGCCTTTTTTTCCATTATAAAGCTCTGTGGTTTTCAGCCAGCCAATCCCTTCTTATCGACCTGCAACTGACAGTTTTCAGCGACAAGCACCAACCCTTACAGTTAGAGTCTATGCATTCAGTATATGCTCTCACAATAAATATCTATACCAAATTTGGAACCCCAGATTGTCTGTTTATGACCGTTTAGCATATATAAACATGTCACAAATAAATGGGTGATTAATCTTGTTTAAAATTTCAGGAAGAGCAGGTTTGCAAGTTTTCACTGGGAATCATTCCCAGTGCAAGATAACCCTCATTCACCTGTGTCAGCTCTACCTGGCAGATTTGTTTTATACTAGACTTTATTTTTGTTTCTATTTGATGGCTGTGGCTGCGTCTTGGCTTTGCATGTTTCATCTGTTTGATAAAATGTGTGTGCTGGACTTAGATTAGGTGCTACTTTACAGTGTGGAGACTAGAAGTTAGCATTGTGCTCTTTTCTGTTGTTTATTTTATTGGTGGTCAGCAAACTGTTTCTGGCTGCCACAGTCTGGCAGTAGAGATGTATCACACATACCAAACACCAGTAAAGACAAAGGTATAAATTTTAGCATCTTGCGCTTTTTTCCCCTCCTTTACTCACAAGTGGAAAATAAGCAAAGTGGATCAAAGGCTGGCCCATGTGCTCCGGTCATAGATGAGCTACTGTAGTTCAAATTGCAGAAATATTTAAAGCTGGTTCTAATAGAAAGGTGTCTCAGTGCATCCCAGTCAGGGGGTCCACGCTGACCCCGTCCACCACCGAAAGCTCCAACAATGGACACGTGAGCATCAAAACTGGACCACTAAGCAATGGAAGAAAGTGCTTGGTGCCTGGCACCAGGATGCCAGGTGTTCCCCAGGTAGCTCGATGCTACTACAGGAAGCTGGACTTGAGCTGTGCTGTGGTATTTGGCGTCAAGATGTTACCAACATGTCCAAGTGCTTTCTAACACTCTCACACAGCTACATCGTGAGCAGTTTGGGATTCTGTATGTTTCCCAAAGATATTTCGACACGTGGAATTGAGGACCAATCCAAACGCCCAACAAGAGCTGCCCAGCGATAGTAAAATGATTGAGAGTGATACTGTTCTTTCACATAAAAATAAATAAATGGTAAAAACAGCAGCCAAGTATACTTGACTATCATTAATGTACCTGGGAGGCCAAACAAGTAAAACCTGTGTGTGGAAAACATTGTATTTGATGCATTCCTTTCCACTGTACCATTGCAAACTATAAAGGCTGTATATGATTACAGGCTACGTAAACAGTCATTGATGACTTTGAATACTGTATTACAGCTTAAACACATCACAGCACAGGCCAGAAAAATGCCTCCTTCCACCTGACCTCTGGTACATGTGAAGCATGTGCCAGTAAAAACAGCCCTGGGGAAATGTGGTAAAGGGCAAACCTTAGAAGTACTTGCACTACTACAGTTTACAAAAAAAAAAAAAAAAAAAAAAAAAGAGGACAGAAAGTGGGCAGCCAGAAAAAGGCATCAGGTGGTTGATGTCTCCAGCAGTGGGAGAGTTAGCTGCATAACAGAGCAGACCCACCTGTTCCATGGCTGTTTCATTTTACATGCTGTTTCTTTCACTCTCAGCAGGTAGACTAAAAAGTTTCCAGCTTTTTAGTAGGAAAAAAAAAAGTTGATTGCCTTGCTCACAATTTTGGTTTAAACAGATTCTTCTGGTTTCTGTTTTTCTGGCAGAAAGCTCCAGATCACAACAACCATCTCAAATCTCAATTGTTAACAAACAAATAGCTGGACTGAAAAACCAGACTCAACACAGCCACATTTGGACAAACATACGTTTTTAAGGGCACTACTTTAGAAGCTTATTTATCCTAGTCAGTATGCATTCCAGCCATAGGAAAGAACACACAGCAAAACCTCTACAATATAGAATATAAGAAAACGTGACGTCTTGAAAAAGACCATTTCATTATTACTGGCCAACTGCTTGTTTGTAGGAAGAGCTATAGTGGGAAGTAGGGCTGCTCGATTATGGCAAAAATGATAATCACGATTATTTTCACTAAAATTGAGATCTCGATTATTTGACGATATTTATTTAACAATAACAATGTATTGAATAATGACTTTAAAGATTGTCAAAAATAATATAAAATAGTGTGCAAATACTGATAACAGTGCAAATGTTTGCAATATAAAAAAATAAATGAAAAATGTAAACATCTATGTTTAGTGAACTTTGCAGTGTTGCTCTGTGGTGCAGCTACGACACTGTAGCAAAGTTTACACACTATGTCTACTTGATCCACGTCTGACTCCGCGAACCCATAATGTTTCCACACCACTGAAGTTTTTTTTTTTACCTCTTTTCAACCAACGGCAGTCATTCTCCTCTCCAAATAACTTCTGCTTAGCTTTCCGAGCTTCCCTTGGGTCCTCTTAATCAGCGGTCCCCAATCCCCGGGCCGGTACCGGTCCGTGAGTCGTTTGGTACCGGGCCGCGAGAGTTGAGGCTCAGGTGTGAAATGTATAGTTTTCACGGTTTTTATCGGTTTTCAGCGTTATTTTGTTATCATTTTTATCGTTTACTTGGTTTTCCTTGGTCTTTTCACGTGTGTTATGAATAAATTTTCTTTTTTTCAGTACCAGTACTAGTTTTATTTTGTTGTATTTATCCGCGACACCTTAAAGGCCGGTCCATGAAATAAACCGGTCCGTGGAGCAAAAAAGGTTGGGGACCGCTGCTCTTAATTGTTGTGACACGTGTTTCGAAATGCAGAGAGGTGCGCTCGATTTGCCACACAGAGCAGCGCGAGAGTAAAGCACGAGGGAGGGGCTAATAATCGGCTCAGTCATTTTTAATGATCGTTGAAAGCCCAGATCGTAATCGAGATTAAAATTCGATTAATTGAGCAGCCCTAGTGGGAAGCCCTCCTTCGAGTGTTTTTGAGCAGCGCTGATGGCGGCCGTGTAGAAAGGCTGTGCAGGACA
Source organism: Aulonocara sp. 'chitande type north' Nkhata Bay (assembly GCF_057382095.1). NCBI lineage: Eukaryota > Metazoa > Chordata > Actinopteri > Cichliformes > Cichlidae > Aulonocara > Aulonocara sp. 'chitande type north' Nkhata Bay. The sequence goes on from NC_141359.1 coordinate 35,129,684, forward strand.
CTGTAACATGACCCAGCACTGTATACCAAGCTGCTGAAAAAGTCTCATCCTTAACAAAAGGCACCATTGCAATGCTTTGAGATATGTTACGGCCTTTGTGTGTGCCAAAATAAATACAGACTACTGTTATTACAAGGTGTCACTTTGAACCCCAAAATGCTTTGTGTACAAATTCCCTTGAACCTCGTAGTTCTCAATCACCAATGAAGGAGGCCCAATTCCTACTGGTGCCCCTTTGCTTACCCCACGCCCTCCATCCACTCAACACATCTCAGATCCTTCTAACAGATGGCTCCAGAGGTCACCAGGGGAGCAGTGGGGTATGGTGGAGGTGGGCAAAGGTTAAGCCAGGGTGCAGGGGTGTTTGTCAGATGGCCTGTGTGCCTGTCAGTGTGCAGGTGGATGAGTAGCATGTGGCCTCCAATCCCCCTCCTCAACCCCATACTTTCCCAAACCCAGGGCTTTGATTACAGGTCAAGAAGTCAGGATGGAGAGATTCAGTGGTCATCCCAGACTGAGGCACAAGAATTTACGCGTTCGGCTTACTCAGCACCCCCTTGCATCTGCTTTGGAAAGGTACAGGGCTAAGTCGAGAAGGGGGGGGGGGGGGGGGGGGGGGGTGGCCACAATAAACACAAGAGCACAAGGAAGGACTTGAACCTGGACAGCATGGTGCTCTGATTAATCTGTGCTCTTTAACCCTAAAAGACCCCTGACCCTTCTTGGTCTATTTAAGATTGATGTTCATGCTTAATCACGAAGCACACGAGTATGTAACTGTGGCTCACTTACATTGTGTGGAAAGTTTCATAAAGTTTTGAGTTTATAAGATAAGAAAGTTAAATATTTAGCCAACACTAGCAAACAATAAACCTTTTTTTTTTTTTTTTTTTAAAGGTGGATGTAGCTCAGGAAGTAGGACAGGCCATCTACTAGTTCAATCACTGGCTGCTCCAGTCTGCATGCCAAAGTATCCTTGGGCAAGGATGCAGTTCTGATGAACCAGCAGTGTGAATGTGTGTGAATAAATATAATGGGTGAATGAGACAAGTTATATATAGAGCTACAGTACAGTAGAAAAGTGCTAAATAAGAACCAATCCATAAAATCACGATTATTCATACTTGAGTAAAAGCAGAACAGCAGCCTCATTGCAAACTATAAAAAAATGGTAGTTGATCAGTAATTACACTGAATCTTTTTGCAAGTACTAACAGATTGCAAGAAGTTGCAGTGACCAGCTGGGTGACCAATTTGGATTACAAGGAAATTGCACAGGTTTCCTAGTATGATTCAGCCCGTCTCCGAAAAACTGGTCTGAATCAGACCGACTGGCAAAGGTTTGCAAATAACTGTAACCTAATTTATAAATGCAGACAGATTCCCAACATGTTGCACTCAATCTGAGTCAGTCTGCACCACTGAGCAATGACTCTCCTGCAACAGGGGACTTGAATCAGCTGGCTGCCAACTGATTGTATTCTAGTTCTAATCCTATGTAAAGGCAAGGTTGTCATACACATTTTTGAGTTTACCAACTCTGTCACTATTTGTGGAGCCTAAACATACAGCAAAAGTTGTCATGGGATTATTCTGATGGGAAGTGAACCACCTTTGTAGCACAGAAAATCCTGCTTTGTACAGACCTCTGGTCCCCGTCTTTGAAGCAACCGTTTCAAAGGCAACGAGACCACAAGCTAATTGCACATTATCAGTTACTTTGTTTGTACCGCAGTCTCCAATTATTGTTTTCATTAGCGTGATTACTCCATAAACTTCTCTCAATTTGATGCCATTGGTGAGAACTCAAAGGGAAAAACTGAACTTAGGTAATTGCGTTAAAAATTCAGGAGGAAGAGAAGCCAGACAGTGGCCTAAAATATATACACTGCACGATTTCCAGGTGGAAATGTGTTTTACATGTTTGTCTGTAGTGATAATTTCTTAAGCTGAAAATTAAAATAAGGCTCGAATTTCTTCTTCTCCCCAAATGTATTTTTCCTTGTTTAAAGTTTATCCTGCTTTATTACAGGATTTCCACAAATGAAGTAGCCTGCACTGTCACAGTAATCACCTCACAGATTAGGAAAACATTTTTCCTAATTACACATTGTACACTCACAAATTGGATAATATTATTATGTGATTAGTAGTTTTCATAAAATTAGACATTTGTATTGAGGCCAAAACAGCCTTGGGTCCATATGCAGATTTAGTGACCGAAAGTGCAAATTGTTTTGTTAGACTTAGAGGTGAGGAGAGCGAGAGGGAAAAAGGGGGTGAAAAAATGAAGGAACACGAGCCGGCAATATCATTTTCTGAGCTGGAAAGCAAACACCCGGCCTCTCGTCTTCCCTACAAGGCGTCTAGATTCCGATCACCGCCCGGTCTACAAACTGAGTGTGAACCCTTATACCAACAGGGGCAGTCACCCTCCTGTCTGTCCATCATTAAAACACACCAGACCCAGACTATGTGCCATGATATGACATAAAATAAAGCTGTGTGAGAAGCCTGCACTATAAAGAATTTGTGTCTTAGTGGGGAAACTTCGGGGTTCATCACCATGACAACTTTCCTGTTGAGTCCAAGCAATTTTAAAACAATTTTGTTTCTTTATAAGCCATCAAAAAGTGATATACAATCCTAAAATAAAGCGCCTAAGAGTTGTACTTGCTGACCTTACATAAATCAACCAAGGAGGTTAAGTACACAGAATTTTCTTTTTATATTCTGCTTATATTCTTTACACGCTCTCAGGGCTCCGACTGAATGAACGAGACTAAAACTGTCTTGGGCACATTTAAACATCAGATTAATTTAGCGAAATAGGAAACCGTAATCATATGTTTGCTCTTCCTGTGTCTTAATGATAGAGCTGCGATACTGAAAACTATTAACTTATGTCAACTGTGATTGACGATGTTGAGCGGAGCCGAATAAGGAAAAGATATCCTGGGTATGCTGAACTTGCTCCTTAGTACAGGGCCCTGGGGTCTGTTATTTTCTAATCTCTTAACAGAGTCTGTATTTGTAGGCAAGGGACAGTTTTTCTCACAAGAACCTTGCTAGTTTTTGGCTTCCTAAATGCATGTGTGAATAAGTACCCTATGTGTTAAGTTTAAAAAAAGAAGAAAAAAAAACAAACTGATGGAAACCTAACACCCACTGGTTGTACTGAAAGCCCCACAAAATTGGACTCGATCCCTAGAAGTCAATTCAAAATAACCTATTGCCACTCAGCTAGGTCTCACAGGCCTATATAGCAAGCCCTAGCGATAATTTCTGTATTCTCTGACCAGTTGGCGAATAGTTGTTGGCCATTTCTGGGGGAAATTGATCACAAAGAGGGTACTGCACTGAAACCCTTACTGTTTTCCTGTAGTTTTCATGAAATATGTTTAGTTCAAACACCAACTACTCACCACGCAGTCATGAAAATGGGAAAGCTGCTGGAACCCAAAATAAAAATGGAATAAAAGTTATGCCTTTTTGCAGCATCCAACATGTATTCAAAGGAGCAACTCTGAAGGCAGTCTTTATTTCTGGTACTTTTTCAGTTTCACTGGAGCTCAATGAATCACTGGCGAGCGTCTTCCGTGCAAACTACCAGCCACCGTGGCAACCAGTCAAGTAAACTCATTGCAACAGGTCTGTCACAATGTAACTCCTTGTCAATGGGTTTAAGAATATACATTTGCTCTAGCACCTGGTGGTTGACAGGGGTTGCTGACTCTTCTCTAGGCCTCCTCGACTGAGGTTTCCAACTGACAGACACAAAACAGACTGAATACAACAAATGTTCACAGATCTCAATGATGCATACTTGAGACACAGATACAAATAATCATGTTATGTAGTTGTTTATGTTTTGACCTTCACATTGTAAAGGAAGGGTACGGCCAGAATCTATGATTCACTGTCGGCTCCCTGGGGATCGGCTGATAATATAAACAGGCAATCCAGCAAAAACAATGAAACCTGACGGTGACTGACATGACATCAGAGTGTGTGTGTGTGTGTGTGTGTGTGTGTGTGTGTGTGTGTGTGTGTGTGAGAGAGAGAGAGTGTGTGTGAGTGAGTGAAACTATAAGTGCGTTTGCTCACATATGTACGTCACTGATATCTCTGGGAAAGTGTTCTCTCTCTCAGGCCGGATCTTCGCTGGCAGATGCATTTGCCTGGTGGGACCGTCGGGATGTGTGCGTCTGTGTGGGGAAGGGGTGGGCAACTGTAAACAGTTACTGGTATTTAGTTCTTCCTTCTTCCCACTTTCGCTGTCCACTTCCCAGTTTTGTTGCATGCCAGCGCATGTGTCTGTCTATGTCCGTCACCAGCTGAGAGTATAGTCCAGATATTTCTTGTAACAGCACTGCGTGCGCACGGGCACCTGTGACGTGAGACGCGAGTACAATTTGGTTATATTGGTTTGGCTCACACTGGAGTTAAAGGTCAGGAAAAACACAGTCAGTCTCAGAGCTTTAAACTAAACAGAGGCCAACAAAATAATAAACTGTTGAATTAACATCAACACTCAAAAGGCGGCGTAAAGCCCCGCGCACCCAGACGTGTGCAGTAACAGCAACGTCGGTCTCCAAAAGAGATGTTGCTTAAAAATGAAAAAACAATGATACTGTCAACAAATGTCCTGGAAAATATTCAGTGTTTTACATAACATCACATACTGTAATGGGCAGTCCAATAGCTGATTGCAACAATTCCCATAATAAGTAATTTGAGGCAGAAGACTGCCGCTCACAGTGGAAGCTGGCATCATTGTCACGTTTGCACTTATGCTGTGAGAGACGAGACCCTGATGTGACCCGAGACCACTCGCTGGCTCGGTTTCTGGATCCCACCGCAGTGAAACAACAACTGACCCTGTTAGGGTTTCATTATGTTAACAAGCTCCATGTCTTTGCCTCCCCTCTCATTTTTCTAAACAGCTACATACTGCACCCTTTCATCCAAATATTAAATAACACATCAAGTTTAAAGCTGTCGCTCTAGCCGAGGATAGACTGATGTCTCTCTTCTGAAAAGCCCCCCCGTGCACAGAATAAAGTTACATTGAAACCAAGCACACCATTGTTTTTCTTGTAACATTACCAATAAGTTTGATGTGTCACATGGCCCTCTTCCTATTGAAAAAAACAAAAGTTGTATCCAAGATGGCCGACTTCTAAATGGCCACCATGGTCACCACCCATCTTGAGGAGTTTGCCCCCTCTTATATACTAATGTGCCACAAACAGGACTTTAATATCACCAACCATTCCCATTTTATTACGGTGTATCCATATAAATGGTCCACCCTGTACTCCCCAACTGGTTTCTGGACACTCTGTTTTTTCTAGCAACAAGTGGTTACCAGAGGGGCAACAGCCCAGTCACTAGGCCTGCATCAGTGTGGATTTAGCAATTAATATTAGAGTTACTGCCAGCAACTCCCACCAACCACTCGAAACTGGCCTGGGTATATCAAATTTCCCTCACAATCAGTGGTGGCCAGACCCAAGCCCTGTGTGTCTGGGGCCTGTAAGGTCACAGACGGGATGTCCATAATAATCCCATCATCACCTTCATCATAACCGATCACTTTCCCCATTTCAATCACTTGTTTCCTGGGGTAGTAATGTCTGCATGTTATCTTGTTCAGCCTTAACGCTTAATGCAAAAAGTGTGTTTAAGCCGTTCATTCATGCAGGTAACCCTTTACCTGCATGAGAAATCACTGGGATAGAAATACAGGCCATAATTCTACTCAACAGGTGGCTGTGAGTGGTTTAAGCCCAGTCTGAGTTTCACAGGGTGGAGCGAGTAAACGGCCTAATCAAGCTGCTGTTATCCATACGAGGTTGCGACAGAGTCCCATCTGTTGCCTGTCCTTGACCCTTGTGTCGAATCATCCTAAGCTGTGAGCGAGTGTGTTGATATATATATATATAGATATATATATATATATATATATATATATATATATATATACATACATACATACACACACACACGCACACGCACACACGCAACACTGGTGCTGCTACACTACCCCGAAGGGCCTATGGGTCACTGGGTTGGCAAGTGCTGCTGCGGAGATGAGGAGGAAGGGAGGTGATGACCTTTGACTTGCTCTCCGTTTCTGTGGACTTGTGTCACAGCCGCAGCTGCACTGTCCGGCAGGTGTGGCGACTTGATTTCAGCTTAGAGCTGCAATTCTGAAGGCTGCAGAGGCACTGAGAGTACGAGCATGTGGAATATCAGGCACTGTGTGCTCCAAAACACTGCAGGATGATGAGCCTCCTGGAAATTAATATAAACAACTGCTACCTGTCCAGCAGGATGTCCTTATTAAATACACTTTAATGCACTTAATCACCAAGTAGGCAATTACACATTATTACATAAACATTTAAAAAGTGCATTTTCTAGCTGAAATAAACTTCTTTATACATAGGATAAAGTTTCGTGTAATGGACAAGATATGCTATCCCCTGTACGGCGTTTAATCTGACATTTATACTCCACGGCATCTGAGCACAACATGTGGCTCCATTAGCGGACAGCTCCAATTTGTAAAACTAAGTATGCCTACTAAGACACATGCTCATACCACATAAAGACCAACAAGATAGGAAAAATAGATTTTAACTTCTGCAGGCATTTAAAATTGTAAACAGATTGGATTTCAGTCTGTGCGAATGACCCAATAACTGGAACTGTGTCCAGGAAACACAGCGGCATCGGCCGCACAACACCCATAATTAAAAGAATTGCTCATATTGATGCATGCACTGAAGCATCCACTCTGAGTGCTATACTGGCAGCTGGTGGGGGCAGTCCACTCTGATGGCGGTCTTGCGGGGGCTAGAAAAGATTCTCTCCAAAAATGTGTGTGTTTTTCACGGGATGTGCCAATATGCATACTTTCTACATGGACAAGTGGCCCACTCATGCAACAGTGTAAACCTGCCTTTCCCATGCAGTGTTTTGATGTGTGGCAGATGGGCACGCTGTGTGCCAAGCCTCGCCAGGGAGCTGTGCCGTGACCAGAGTCTCAGTCGGGCCCTGGGCTACAGTCTCACAGCAAAGCAGCCTGGCAGGCAGCGCTGGCTTTTGGCTGACCTCTGCCTCCACCGGGCCGCCCTCACTCACTCACCTCATTAGCTTGACAGGAGCAACCAAACAAATTGAGGGCATCATGGAGCTCGCAGCACTTCCATGGGAACATTCCCCCCTCCTCCTCCTCCTCTTTCTTTAGTCAGTGTGGTGTATGAGCTCTGCACAAACACACGCCCACATAAACACTGACATCTACTTAAGAGGGTGTTAGAGTTTATGTTTGAACAGACTCAGGCATGCACATCTGACCCTGCGATGCACATGCAGGGACACGGTCACATTAATCTCTGTTCACGCTTGTAAGTCGAGACCAGTTACTGTACGAGGCCATGCTACGCTTCAACCTCACCTTTTAAGTCTCCACGAGACAAAACCAACTTTTCATGCAAAGCCTTTCTTATTTATGTAAAGCACAAACTATTGCAACCAAACACATGGCTACCAACATGGACACATTTATAAACACGTAAATCATTCTGTAGAGGAGGAGTGATGTTGCTGTGCAAAGGAAGAATGATACTTTCTCCTGGCTGACACTCATTGTTTGTCTCTGAATTACAATTAATCACTTCATTGCAATGGGTCCCAGCATTAAGGTGGCTGTTACTATGACAAGTTACTTAAATTTAACACTTAAACATCATCAAAGATAAAGTACACTACGCACAAGAGCGGTGCACCCACTCCTATCTGTACACAACATGTGGACATGCCACATAAAACTTCTCACAAATGGCTCAGGGAACTCAATAAATAACCCAGTGTGTCAGTGAATGCACAAGAGGATTTGCACAATAGTTGGTATTTGCTCTTATTATCCCACAAAGCATGTAAAAGGACACTGACCAATCCAAAGTAAGGTAGGATGTTTGTTCTGGGTGATACTGAAAAATGTGTATTGTATGAAACATTGATGCAGTCACTAGACTCTGCATTTTTAAGCGCTTTGAAGGCTATTGCGGATTTTTAGTTTTTTGTTTTTTAATCCAGAAGTTAACTTGGTTAGCAAGCTATATTCATAAGACAGACACATCATTAGCTAATTAGTGACACTTTATTTTCCACTCATCAAACCCTGAGCACAGACATTGGGATGGTTTGTACCTCAGAGGAAGCCATATTATTGGTCAGATAACTCATTAAAAATGGCCCTAAAAGCACCAGCAGCATACACAGTAAAGAGGTCCAATAACACAACATGAAGTAGTGATGAGGTCAAGAAGATGCTTATGAGGACACCTGCCAATCATCGTGGCCACACCCCAAACTCATTATCCAAGTGGATGAGTTATAAAATAATTCATCCTCCATTTATCACAATTGCGAGTTGTTATAAAGGGGCTAATGCTGTATATTTTTAACAGGGGAGTCTATGGGGACTGAGCCAGCCTCAAATGACACTTGGAGGAACTGCAGTTTTTTGTCACTTCTGCCTTGGCTTAATTTTTCATCTCCAGAGGGTACCCGTCACTCCTTTTATTCTAAATCTAGTAAATAAAGCATATTTACACTGACAGGTCCAGTTTATGTGATACAAGGCAGTAGCCTTGGATTCAAGTTTGAGGAAATCAAATCTAAGTCGGGGCCATTTTGGATAGTCGAATACACATGTGAGCATCATTCTTGATATGCTATCACATATGATATATCATATGTGATGTCATTTATTGATTTTGGACTGCACATTCTGAAGACTCATCGTTTCCAGTTTGGCCACCAAAGTGGTAACAATGAGTTTTTGAGATGGAGATGACCATGTTTGGATGGGAAGGTGAAGTGCTGAGTTATAAGGTAGTAGTTAGTCTGGCTACAGATAGCTGCCAATCAGTGTTATGTAACAGACCAAGCCACTCAAAGATGCTAGGATTTCACTTTACAAAGGAAAATAAAGAAGCACAAACCTCACAGTGGCCCAAATTATGTCTTTCCCCAAAGATTCTCCAAAAGGCACCAACACCGCACACACAGTGGACAGATTCCCATTCTTTGGCCCAGAGGTAATCATTGTACCAGGATGTTGAAGCTCTCACTGGTTCTGCCAAATTGGACATTTTTACATGGGGAGAGGAAGGCTCAAGAAGCCGTTAGAAACAGCAGTTTTTGGCAACTTATTAAAATTACCTTAATGGATAAAATAGTTAGTGTTAAAATTAATTAATTTGCATTTTCAAAAAGAAGTTTTTACCAACAAAAACAAACCATGTTTCCACTGCATGAAGTTACTGACACTTTTTACCAAACCATTTTTTAAAAATCTCATAAAAAATACCGGGGATCCCATTATGTACATATTTGAAATAGCGGGGGTGGGCGTCCGGGTACACACCGGCTCACTCCTTGGCGGCCGCTTGTCGGGGCCTGGGGCCTGGGGCCTGGGGCTCGCTCGGGCCCCTTTGGAGGTGGGGTGCCCCCGGCCTCTCGGCCTGGGGCTCGGTCACTCAGGCACAGCTGGGGGCCGGCGGAGCTCACGGGCGCGTCACTGCAACTCCCCCTGACTTCTGCTCCGCAGCTGCTGGGCGAGCCCTCATCTGGGACTCTCCTCAGCTCTTACTGGGACAGTGGCGCGGCTGCCCCTCTGTTGGTCTTCCATGGTCTCTTGTGTTCTGGGGGCCTCTGGATGTCTGGAGTTTTGATCTCCTCCATACCCGCTTCACACCCTGGAGGACGGGGCTGTGGCCCCCCCACACTCCCTAGCAGATCATTACATGGAGAAACCTTTGGAATGCAAGCATGCTGATCCACACAGGTATGCACACATGGGTGTTCACAGACGCGGACTAAAGCTTTCTTGGCTGCTACCTCAAAGCACACTGTGCGCTGTCTATCTTGCGTGCTGCACAATATCGTTTATTATTTAGTAAATATTGATATCTATGACTAGCTAGTTTATTGTGATGGTGCTTTGTTTTCTCTATTATTATGTTGCTCTTTGTTGTTTGCTGTCTCCTCTGTTTGTTTTTTTTGTTTGTTTGTTTTTTTTTCTCCATACAGGTGACCCAGGAGTTCTTTTTTTTTTTTTTTCTCTCTCTTCCCCCCCCTTCTCACCGTCTCTTCTCCCCTTTGGTTTTCTTTCTTTCTCTCCCCCTCTTTCTCTCATTCATTCCCCCTGTCCTATTTATTTAAAAAAAAAAAAAAAAAAAAAAAAAATGACAAAGGATGAACTGAAGCTCTGCCATCACGTAATGTCGCATACTGCTGTTTCTGATGTCATTTAAAAAAAAAAAAAAAAAAAAAAAAAAAAAAAAGAAATAGCGGGCGATGGTGATGGTGCATCCCCTCCAATATATATTAAGATGTGAAGTGTGTTGTGAGGACTCACTGTTAGGCTACAGTTGGTTACTCTGAGTGAATGCTCTTTTGGCCACATAGAGGATTTAGGATGTTATATGTCTTCAGTGTCATCACCAATAATAGCAATGACACTGGCTAATAGCTAGCTAAGAGCAGCAAAGGTTTAGCAGGAATTTAAGTGTATTAGTGATGTGATTACATGTCTCATGAGGGGGGGATGTTGAGTCTGTGTGTGTCTTAAATTGATGTGGTTACTGTTAACTTCAAATATTCACCATGTCACTCTGCGCGCCCTCAAAAATGACACACTTTGTACACAGCTGTCAAATGAACTTGTAGATTATAAACCCATTTGTTTTCACAGCGATTCAGAAAAATGAGATATACGCAGATGAAAAAATGTAATGGAAAAACCTTTCCGTCATCTCCCTTAATTTCCAAATAAACACATTCATCCCAACTCTTGGATATACAACAAAACCAATGACAGTAACATAACATATTCCACTGCCTTTTTACTGAGTCACATACAGGTTTGTCTGTGAATTATCTACAGTTTTATATCTGCTTAATATCAACCAGTGATTTTAAGACAGTATCCTGGCGGCATCATTTAAATTTATTGGAGAGTTTTCCAATGATGGTTAGATTGTTTTTCCACATAAAAAGTTGGCAGTCGATAAAAATCCACTGCAAGTTCCATGAAGTAAAGCTGACCACACAATGTTAATAGAGGTGGCAGACGTTTTATATTCAAAAGATGTGCAAGCAACACTTTAACTCAACTGTGGAAGATGAATCCAATCCTTTCTATGGTTGTTACATTACCTTAGTGTTCAGCACTGAAACTCATGGGTCTCCATCCTCCATCAGAAGGTTTGACCCAAACTAACAGCCCATTAAGTGAGAGGCCAGGGAGAGAGTGGTTAAAACTGGGGCAGAGCTGCTGGTGAGAGAGTCACAGGTGGTGTTAAAGAGGTGTTAAAGAGATGGCAGCTAGGAGGGGGACAGGAAGATGGATGTGCTTTGGTGCTTCACAGCCAAGAGGGAGAAGAGGGAGAGGTGATGGAGGAGTTTTAAAGCCCATCATTGACTTAAACTCCCATTGCACCTGACAACAGTTATACAAAATGCAACCCTGTTTCAAATTAAACTGATGAAGCAATTAACGTGCATTTTCTCCATCTGACTTCCTGTACATGTAACCCTGGATCTGTACACTGCTTTTAGCTCATTGTTTTGGCTACATGGCCTGCACATAGACTATATTGTTCATTCTCGCCAGTCTCATCAGCTCCACCAAATACCAGCGTAGACAGCTGTCAAATGGTTTTCCAAAGCAAATGAGCAGTCGGTGCAGTAGAACATCAGTCTGAGGAGACATTTTTTCCTCACAAGCTGGAGGAACACGAGTCCATGCTGGACCTATCAAATGGCCAGAAGCATAAAGAGATTTAAGACCTCGTAGTTGTCCCCAATTATTTGCTCAATGACCACTTAAAGCAATTTGGATAAAGTCACTCACGCCCCCATTATTTCTGTTACATAGTCATCACAAAAAGTTCCATAATCAGTTCCAATTTTTGTAAGTAATTGTTTAATTGAGCAAGATTGCAGATTTAAAGCTTGTCCGTGTCTAAAATTATTGGCATCTTTTTGTCAAGTTTTTGACCAATTACTGTGCGCCAGCTCTAATGCTGCAAGAATGGCAAAAGTTTGTCTTTTTCCCCTCACATGCAAATACAGAAATGCCAAATGCTTGCCTGGTTGTGGGTAACACAGGGTTTCTCACAGACTAAAAGGATTTTTTAAATATATCTGTCTAAGAGAAGGAAAACATCCATGATCAGTTTGCTGGTGGCCAACTATAATTTCTTCTTATAAAAGTTCAGTTGATGCTAACCACCTAGCCCTGTCCCTTCCCTTCTCATGTTGGAGAGGTTGGCATTTTTGTACTCCAGCGTTCTTGGACTGCAGCTGCCATTGGCTGGTCCACCTTCTGCTCTGGAGCTGGAGGGCCATCATATGCAGAAACCTGCACTATGCACGCATAAAAACTCTTTGGATCTGAACTTGACGACAGGTAGTAGAGGACGTTTTAAAGCTGTCCCCAGGTGATGGTAGATTGATTCATCAGCCATGGCAATATTGAATCCCGAAAATATTACAGCTTCCTATTTAAAAGAGCATTAAAAGTCCATATAGGGAGGCAAGAGAAGTGGTTATGGCATAAATCAGAAGAGAGTCAACGGTTTGTGTCCTCTGTGGGAGTTTTGATTTGTTTTCAGTATGTGTGTAGTTTTGCTGTCACAGAATCTTTGGTTAGGTTGAGTCACTAATGCTCGGATATCTCAGTTTCACGCTCAACATTAACCATGCTCGTCAAAAGGCTTAATACCATAAACTGTATCCAGTGTGTTCAAATATGTTGCTAGTGGTTTGTTAGAAGTATCTTTATGTAACACGTTAGACTCAAGACCTGGCTCAGGACCAGGCTCATTTTCAGTCTGCCAGCACAGAAGGTGAAAAGTTATTTTAAAGTAGTTACTGACAAACAGGTCTTCAGAGTCTTTTTCTTTGCATTTTTTCCAGTCTCCGTCTCATCGCTTGCTTATTCTCTGTCTGTCACTCACGTCCAATATGGATACATCCGGCTTTTATAACATATGGCCATATAAACGCACAGAGTGTGTTTTTAAGCCTGCTGAAGCCGCTGATGTTGATCCACACAAAATCATTTCAATGCATGCAATGGGCGTACTGCTGCAGCCTCAATCGTGGCACATAAATGTATTTTTAGCTTGCGGTTTCACTAGCTCCATACAGCCTGTACTCCTGACCATCTTCTTGATAAAATGACATGAAATATGATGTGTCTCTAATGTGAAACATACTCTGTGGGCGTGCAGGGAGGAAGGTTCCCCCACCTTCCCCAAACCTCCTGCATGCTCTGTTCTTCAAGAGCAAAAACAATTTCCAACTTAGAATGAACGGGTTCATCTGTCGGTGTCATGAAACATGCGTCTTCAGTGAACTTCCCAGAGTTAATCTGGGGTTCAACAGTGCATTTATTAAGCCACATCTGGGACTGTCATTAGGAGCGAAGCACTGGCAAAAAAGCATGGTGTGGAAAGCACAACAGGGAACAAAGAGGAGCAAGGAGACAAAACAGAAGGAAAGACATATTCAGAGCATCTTGTTTTCGTGTCATGGTGTAGAAAAATAACTTCTTTATTTTACTTCCTGCGAGAATTTTGGATTTGACTGTTACGCTTTTGTCTTTCTGCAAAACAAAATCAAAATTATTCTAAGCTACTGTATGAACACATGGCATATATAATTAGATTCTAGACGCGGTCAAAATATACAGCATTGAGGGCAACTAAAAGTTGTACTCCTCACCGACGCGGCACCAAAACAGTCAGAAAGCCACAGTGTTCACAGCTGCAGAGGTCAGAAATTCAAGCTGCCAAACACAGATAATGAAATCTATCCTTGGAATCGGTTTTGCTCTATGGCTAGCTGCAACTCTTTTTTCTTTCTTTCCCTATTTGCCTAGCCTTGTGTGTATTTGTGTGTGTGTTTGTGTGTCCTTCTTTCCCTGTTGTCTGGAATAACATGAAAGGTGCACACAAGAAGTTCAGCTTCCTGTGCTGGGTGAGGTCCAAGGACCCACTGAGCATATGAAAGGGCTGCAGAGGAAAAGACTAAATCAACTACAGAAGTTGTAACGCATTAATTCCTACACAGAGCCAGAGGTCTGTGATGATGATGCTTTGACCCGGAACAGTACGGCAGACAGTTAAGAAGGTACCCTTTGAAGCACAGCCATCAGACAGTAAAGTGAAATTAACTGAACAGAAGTGAAAAAAATGCTACTCTGTAGAGAAGATTCATATCTACTAGTGGGTTTGTATTTTTCTGGTTTTTCAAAACATCCAAGACTGAGGATGGAAAAAATACACTTGAGTACTTTTTCCACTGGCTTACATCGAGCAGGCCCTTTCATCGTTTCATGCGTAGAGCAGCGATGCTTTTGGTTGCCCCTCAATTCTGTCATGCGGTTGGCTGCAGAGGACTGTTGATTGACCTTCCATAAAAAGCTGGCAAACTGGCTGTGTTAGAGTTTGACGGAAGTCTGGATTAGAGGCCTGCTCACATATTACACCCAAGTTCATTCTTTAAAGTGAGGAACAAGCATACCTCTACAGTTCCAAGAGAATGCAGAACACTTAAACTTGTTTCACACTGCATGTGACAACGCAGGTATAAGCCATTCCAGAAGCACATTTAGAGATGCTTTTGGTCATTTTGAAGCCTCCATTTAAATGAATGACATTTTTAATTTCATTAAAAGCTTCTTGGGCTGAAAAATGTGCTACAAACTGCAGTTTATCTAGATTCATGATTCTTTATTTGTCACATGCATACAAGTACAACACGCAGTGAAATGTGTCCAAAAATAAAAGGCTGGGTCGGTAGGCGAATTGGAGCAGATCTGTGGTGCTTGGGATGGAGGAGATGTTGTTCTTCAGCAACCTCTCAAACACCATCACCACCAAAGTCACGCAACCGGTTGGTAGTCATTCAGGCATGAGAGCTTGTTGTTCTTGGGCACAGGGACGATGGTGGATCTCTTGAAGCATGTGGGGATCACAGACTTTGCCAGGGACTCATTGAAAATGGAAGCGCGCACACCTGCTAGCTGATCAGCACAGCAACACAGCCTCTAGTGGCAACTAGAGGCTGGATCCAAAAGTGAATCAGTCCCCATATGCTACCATGTTTAAAAACCTCAAAATCCACAACAGAAATAAACATGTTTACTGCCTGATACAAAAAATTGAGTAGCGATACAGGAAGTTGTAGCCACTTTAGTATCAATGGATGATATTTATATTTCATATTCAGTATATGTTTTAATAGAGTTGGGGGGGGGGGGGTGTGTGGATACAGCATAGCATTGCAATATCTTGTGTGGCATAAACAGAAATTGATTAATTAATGATTGTAGCGAGCACACAGAGCGATTATTAACATCTGTATGTTTTTGAAAAACAGTTCTTATGAATCCACGATCTTTTTGTTTTTGTATTCATCATCCTCCTGCAAATGTCTTGTTACATTCTCTGTTTCCATTTGTTTCATGTGTCACAGCCCAAATCACCAGTATGCAAATTAACAGTCACCACTAAATATGGAAGGAATAAATTACATGTTTTTTAAATTCACCAGATAGCGCTGATGAGGGTTTTTTTCCTCTCTTAGTGAGGTGATCTGAGGTAACACACAGCCTGAATGAGAAGTTTAGAGGCATCAGAGAATCGGATTCCCAATCAATACTGTAACATGACTCACACAAATATAAGACCACTTATGTGATTATCAAGCAATCATTTAGTCATTTTATTTTTCAAAAGGGAGACATCTGCTGTAAAATTATCTCTTGAAATCACATCATGAGCTAAATTGGAAGGGGAATTCTTTTTTTCTTCCTGTTTCAGAGTTTTATTTTGACAACCCTGGAAATACATTTTCATATTAGTAATTGAGCCATTACACCACAGCTCACTGTTGTCATTAATGAGCACTGTTCCTTCCTTGTATTTGAAAATCCAATTTTGAAAGCTGAGTGATGTCATGAGATAAAACTGATATGCAAATAACGATAATTACATTTGTGCATGAGGCAGGTCGGCTCGGAGGACATTTTATAATGTGTGGTCATGCAGTGGTCAGACAAATACAAGAATGACGCCAGTGCAAACAAGCGTAAGAGAACGCAAAGAAATACTGCCTGCTCTAAAGGGAAATACCATTGAACCTAAAATATATATTATTCTGACTCTGATCAACTCTTGAAACTAAGCTACAGTACACAAAGACCTATCAACACGTGAAATCTAAAATGATTTTATACAAAGTAAATTGGATAAGATGTGAGACTGAAAGGGAGATTTTTAGTAAATTACAGCGTATTTTCCAGTTCAGAACAAAAAAATAATAATACTGAAATAAAGGAAACTAAAGGGTATTTAGATTTGAAATAAAACAACAGAGCCATTCAGACATCATCTCACAGAGATTAGTAAGTGATCTAACAGTTATTAGCACTCAGTGAAAAAAAAATTCTTCAGATTAAATCAGTCATTTCCTCAGACGCAGGTATCTAGAAAACATAATCTGATATCGCCAATTTAATTGTTCTGACGTGTCTTTATTTTGGAAAAAGTGAGGCTTCTACTGAAAACTGGCCACATGGGCTGAACACCAACATAGCCCTAACACACACATTCAACAATTTTGTGTGTTGCTCTTTTGCACAGCTGGAAACAGAAGCATTTGATCTGATGAGGGAACATGTTTTGCCTTTTGTTGCCGCTCAGTGTGGACAAAACTGAGAAAAGAATTACGACTGTCTTATGGCTCTCTTACAGATAATACGTTTCGGATTTATGTCATTAGGGTATCAGGAGTTCACTGGGAGTGGGAAAAGACCTCCCAGAAACATAACACCAGAATTATTTGATGATATTACTGGAAAGTTAAAATGATTGTTTCACTCATTAGAAATCCCTCCCATATTTATTTGATTATGTCATCATTCTGTCAACAGAAAATTAACACTGACACTTGAGATAATTTGATGCTCAAGCCATTATGTTTGGGAGCGGGTGTGGATTTATGACAAAACAAATGACAAAGAATGCTTTGAAAAGCAAATAAAAGCTTTTAATATGAATGTGCAAAGTTTCACGTTACAGCTTCACTAAAAACTCAACCCAGAATCTTCAGATTCGTCTCTGACCCCAAGGCCAAATCTGCTCAAAACCTCTAATGGGAACAGACTTCAGTGAAAAATGTAATCAGCTAATACGTTCCCGTTTAAGCTGTTGATGGTGAGTCTCTGAGTGTCATTTCTTTCTCTCATAATGTCCAAACTATGATCACTGTTGGGACTAACATCCAAATCCTCAAATTTAAAACCCAATACATTTCCTAATGAATAAACTTCCAAATAGACACGTAAGTATTTGTATGAAAATCTTTAGAGGAGGACACATTTCATGCGTTCATTTCTGAAAACGCCATGCATGTTTTGGCAAGCAGACAGACTTTGAACAATCATGTCAGTGACACAAAACAGTCTTTCAATCATAAAGGCTCTGCATAGGGCTTTCATTCATGTCTTACACGAACACTGAAGCTTGCTAGTATGCTGGTACCTTCATTCGACACGACAATCTAAATCTACTCCAACAATATTTACACAAGTCTTATCTGCTAGGCTGCCCTCTTTAAACAGATTATAGTGTAGTTTGGAGCTTTACAACTTCTGTAGTCGTGCTTCTCTACAAAAGATGGCTCTATGGAAATGTAGCAGACACCAAAAATCTTTCAGCTGTTGACTCTGTCTAGTTATTTTCACCTGAGATGTGTGGATAGATAAGCACGCTGTAGCTTAAAGTCAAGTACCTTTCTGTTAAAACTGTAAGAGAAAGTCACATGGGAACATGCTCGGTATGCTCAGCTGCCTTCCAGAAACCAAGTGTTAAGGTAGAGCCAAGGAAGTGCCAAAGAAAGGGCAGTCTAACTTTAGAGCAGGTGAAAGAAATTTAGCCTGGCAGGACAGTCCTCTGTAGGAGTCACACGGTTCAGAGCTTGAGGACTGCCAGCAGACCATGTCTGGAACTGAGGAAGAGCTGGTCTTAGAGAGCCCATCTCAAAAGGTCAGGATCAATTGGATAATTTCTCAGCTTGTATTCAGAATGAGTCAACGTGTGTCAGTGCAGATCTGCAATTATTTTGTCTTGTACACAAGAATAAAACCTTCACTAAAGCCAAGATCTTGTTTTCCATTCAAAAAAAACAAAACAAAAAACTGCCACAGAGACTAAACTATGTGCTAAAATCAAAGTAGACAGTCCTAAGTTTTTAATAACCTCGGGGCAAAAAGTTAACATTAATGGAAGATAATTGAAATAAGCCTGCTTAAGCCCCCTTTGGTGGTATTGGCAGAACAAGAGAAATTCATTTAGTTCTTGGGGGAACGCATGGAGTCGGGTGTTAACCTTTTGGCATAGAAATCAAAACCACCATCATAATGAGAAATTGATTAGATTGTAAAAGCGGTCTGTGTAGGATGCTGAGACATGCTCTTTGGTAACCTTATAAAAGCTTTTATTACTTCAAGTTTTTCAGTTCCCACACAGATGTTCTGCATGGCCACAGATACATAGGGAGCACGTTTCATGCAAAAACACACAAAACTCACAACCCACACGTAGAATAGGACAAATCAAAGCACATAAAGAGTTTAAAGAAAGCTTTAAAAAAAACAAAATCTTGCATGCTCTGGCATTTTGTAGGAGGATGTATCCAGTAAGAGTAATTAAAACATGATCTCAAAGGTTCTAGCAAATGCTCCACATCTAAATCCTAACCCACACATTTCTGATTAATAAAAATCACTTTAATGTGCAGTCTAGAGTCCAGCTTGGATAAGGCAAAACACATTAATGCAAGTTGTAAATGCAGACACACTACATGTACACACTGTCATAGGAATGCGACTGCACCGGCCAGACCTGGAGGTGATCTGACTCACAATGTGAGCAGATCTCAGCTGTTGGGTTTATTAATACCAGGCGACCCCGTCTTTTAAAACTTATTCCCATTCAACTAAACTCCACATTCCTACAGTTAAAAAGAAGAACAAAGTCAGCATAAGGAGGCAGATGGCTTGGCAGAGGCATAACTCCCAAGTGCTTTAACTGAAACTACAATTTTGAGGTGCTTATGTTTTACTTTTATGCCACTTTATTTCACAGTAAATGTTGCTGGATTCATTTTAGCTATTGTCATGTTCAGACTTCCTGGTGACTAGACAAAGCTACAACATGTGTACATATAAATACACCAACACAATACCACACCAGAAACATAAGACATGATTACAAAAACCTTACATAACAGTATTTAAAAAGTAGCATCTCACTGCTCAGAACACATAAGGACTGTCCGAATGACAACCAATACCAATATCAATATATTCTCCCATCTTTATGTTGCACCACAGCATCAGAAACAGACCAATGGAAACAGTGAATACCAATTTACTGATAGGGATATCGAACTCGACCATAGCAGTTAAATCTACCACATTAAATTATTGCTAACATATCAGCAGGTATCAGCCAATGATCATTCTGATTTATTACCATTACAACTTTTGATCATTTATGGCTCAGTCACACTAGAGTAAAAATAGGACAGCAAAGTCCTTCTGACAGATTACAATCTATCTGGTTCAGTCTGTCTTTTTATGTGTCTCTTTGCAAGGGCCTCAGCTTAACTGTTTGCCTACATAAAGCAAGGTACCAAGCTTCTGTCATTTGAGAGTTACATTTCTGTCCTGCAGCAGCTTTAATTCTTCTTGAACATTACTAGTAACTAAGAAAACAATGTAACAATTAGATTAAATACAATAAAATGGCTTGTTTTATAAGTTAAATGTATCCCCCCTTTCTACAAAGCTCGGGGCTATGGTTAATGATGAGTGGACCCTCTGAGCACTTACCTTCATGGCTGAGTCATGTCTGTGTTGTAGTGCATCTAATCTGAACATTTTTCATTTATCGTTGATTTGTCTTTTTATTTATTGTGATACAGTTCAACCTTTGTTTTGTCCAGTTTTCACAGTGCCTGAAGCTTAGCCCGCTGCTGTCATTCTGTTGTGTTTGGATTCTTGCATCAGAGCAAATGATCCTTCGACGTTCTTCCACTCCTGCATCTGGGTCTTGTTGTGGCCTATATACTGTATGCGCGCGCGCACACACACACACACACACACACACACACACACACACACACACACACACACACACACACACACCAGGGATTTGTGGCCATGGACATTTTTGTTAATATTTAGCTTTAGCTGCTTTCCATTTAAACTCAACTGTCTGCTTTGGTAAGCATACTGGAATAGAAAGTCTTCCATCAGGTCATCTTATCAAATTTAATCTTCCCCACTGTATTTTCACATTGGCAACTCTTCATGTCCCTGACATGTCTGAGTGTCCACATTCGTGCTCGCACCACTGTTTCATTGTTGTATGTTTGTTGGCGAAGGACTCTGCTGTGTCTATGTGTTTGTAGGGCTTTGAGAAGAGTGTAAACAGGCACGTAGTAGTAGTGACCACCCTGCAGTGATGATATTGGTTATTGTCAATGTCACAAAGGGAACAGGATCATCAGACTGTTCTGCAGATCACCCAACCCTAGAAGCTACTGGTTATGCTCAGGCAAAACTAGCACACATATCAATGAGATTCACAACCTCACGTGCTACTTCTCTGAGAGATGAATGAATGGATAAATTAGGTTATGAGCATGTGTTGTTTATCCAAATATAATGTAATATGTGCTGCATTAGTCACACAAATAAGATTTTACAGTGTTTCTGCAGACAAGCACGTTGACACATTTAAGAGCAAAACCACTCGCGGCCACTCACGCACACCAACTGAAATTAAAACAAATGGCTCATTTACAAAGTCCTAAAAGGTATGCTTTCACCATCTCTCATGCAAAGTAGCCATGTGAATTAAAACGGAGCTGGCATGACTGTTGCCTTCTTACGAGAAAATCAACAAACTCAAGCTCTGGTTTAAATCTGAGGGCTGGCAGGGCACTCGGTCGTCTCCTCCTCCTCCTCGACTGCATGTTCACTGCTCGCCTCATGAAGTTTGGTCATGGCGCTTGTTTTCTTAGTGCTGCAGCGGTGCTGGCACAGTGCACTCGCTGTGCCCTTGTGTTCCTGCTGCCCTCTTCCCTTACCGTCCTCCACTTACTTGATCCGTTTTGCCAGAGGTGTCTTTCTTCGTTAAGAGTGAATGCCCTCAGAAACCGTAACACACACAGCTGGCCTCTCCAACCTCCCGTGAACCCCTCACTGCATGTTAGGATACGGGGCTTGTGTCTGCCGGCTGTCCCTGTGCCAATCTACAATGTGGCTGGCTGTGCAGTGGTGTGCTTTGCGGTGGACCACGCCTATGTAGCCTGATTTACACTCGTTTCTTCCTGGGCAGCCACGAGACAGCAGCCAGCTTCTGGAGGGACCAACGGCGGCTTCAGCTAAGGGGCCAAGCCCGGGACCCATTTGGTTTTGGTTTCCTTTCGCCTGCCACTGTGCCACACCTAGCATGAGTTGGGCTAAATGAAACCAGTGTGTAGATTCGGAGACCGGCTTAAAGTGAAACCAATAAAAGGCGAGGCTGTACAAACGACTCCACAGCTACTCGCAGGTCATATGTCTGTTTGTCTGTCAATTTATTCATGTTGTACCCGACCCGCCCTGTCTCTAACTCAGTTATGCATAAATTCTTTATGCACGCTATCGCACTTAAGCATCGAGTACCAGGAGCCACGGTCCATGGGCAGACGCTAGCATTCATTCCTTTCCTCGCATTTTACATCTCCACTATATGCAGAAACCTACACATTCATTCCAGTGTACCTTCATTTTTCCATGTGTCAGCTCCCAGAGAGAGGAGAGGCCCATCTGTTGTGGCCATTTTTGTTGAATGTCTCTAGACTCTCGAGCTCAGTTCAAAGTACAAACGACCGTGTCAGCTTGTTAGACGTCTCAATCTTCTTTGGAATGACAGGGACGCTCTATGAGACGGTAATTAAGACAAGCCGTGTTTGACAAGCTGAATTCAACAGCAGTTTGCACACAAAAAAAAAAAAAAAAAACAGTTCAGCTTGGCTTAAGTGCAGTTTACACAAGTGCCTGGGGGCATAAAGCTTGCAACCAAACCAAGCACTTAGAATATTTTCTGTTTTACTGTTATATTATCATTTATATTTACATATACACTGTTCACAGAAAACACACTACAGATACATCAAACTTTATCAAGCCCAAGGTAACATATTTTCCATTCCCTGGCCAGCTTAAAAAGGACATGTTAGCATCCAGCTCCTCATCGTTGGGGTCCATTAGTAGCTTGTACTGGTCTTTGTTTAGCCCCTCACTTCATCCTCTGTCTAAAACAAGCAGTTTTAGCTCATCCCTCTTTAAGGTCTTCCCATTAAGCCAACTCTCTTCTGACTGGATGCACTGCATAATCACAAGGTTTAAGTACAAATGTATTCAAACAATACTCAACACATATGGTTAGACTAGACAGAAGTCCGAATTCCTCACACGGATTACCTGCACATACACCAACCTAAATATTTGAACCTTTGGTCATGTCTAACCCTACCATCCTTTACCATGATGACAAATAAAAACTTTATTTTAACCATTTAATGAACTACTAAAACTGTTGCCAATTTGTTTTCTCATTACAAAACCTATACTTTGTTTCAGCATACTTTATTGACGATGGACAAACTGGAAAGAAATATGATATGTGTAAAACTGATTACAGCTCTGTAAGGTGGCATGATTTACTGCAAGTATATAAATACAAAAATTCAAGCTTATGAAAACATCTGCTGTAAGCCTTCGATTTATATTAATCCCAAAAATAAACGATGTGATATTGTAAAGGTTAAAAATGTACCTCCTCCCATTCTGATTGCAACAGCTGGCAATATTTCTGCTCCTTTTAGGTTTGCCTTCTGGCACTGAAGGACGTTTTAAGAGTTCCACTATGCATTCCAAGGACTGCTTGATCATTTTATGACCTGCGGGTTAAAAAAAAAAAAAAGCCTCAAAGCCAAAAACAATCCCCCTCATCTTTTTCATGTGGCATGTTGATTCTTTCTGCTAATTGATAACCAGCCAGCACATCGAGACTCGAATGGGGGTACTTTTATGAATGGTATGATGCTTTTACAACTACATTGGCATAACTAATAATGCAAAAAGAAACTGTCAACTACAATCAGAGGCGCTACAGTTAATATCTTTAAAAACTGATGGGAGGGATGATGGGATAATGATTAATGACGTTTGGTGTGCGTGCTTCAGTAGATACTCATTTGAACTACTTATTTGGAGTGCAAATAGGACAATGCCATATACAATGCCAACACGCACACGCAAGCCCAAATACAAGTTGCAAGGAGCACACACAGAGATTTGAGAGTTTCGATGGAACTGCATGACAGACAGTTGAAACCGGTCCCAAACTTTTCCAAGAAATGTATTAATTTGGGTAAGAATGGTGCTGCAAGGTACAGGAGGCCTATTAATCACTGCGTGGTCCAAAGGGATAATCCTCAGAAAATTGTGCTCACAATAACATTATAGGAAGGCATCACTCTGTGTGTGAAGGCTTGTGTAAAATTTGCTCTGACTTTGAATCTCTCCAACAGTCAAATAATAACAGAACTATGACAATGAGCTAAAGCAAACAAGAAACCCAACACAGCAGTCTTTACAGGAGCGAAGAGGGTGCTGTTAGGTTAAAAATTCAGAGCCCTACCCACAAGTTTAGGCCCTAATCACACTACCAAGACACTTGTCAACAACCCCCACGTCAACTACCCGTGGAGAAAAGAAATGTATTCCCTGATAAGTAGCTTCACTGAAAAGTGTGACACAAAAGAGAAATGTGGACTGTTTATTATGTGAATGTGAAAATGTTTCAGTTTGCACTGCAGATTTTCTAGGTTTTACAGTTGCTCTATGAGTAGTTGATTAGTGTTTGCAGAAAAGCACAGGTTAACAATCTGCTAGTGACTAAAGAAATCACAAAGAGATTTCACCTAGCTACAGCCAGCAACCTCTAGTAACCAGTCACCAACCAGTCAGGGAATAGACAATTTTCCATTGCGACCAGTGACTCCCATATGATTGCCAACTGGTCTCTTGAAATGTGTGATTTGGAGCTGAAGGAGTCTCTTTATATGAAGTGATAATATCAAATATTTCATCTTTTCAGTTTTGCATAAATTTTCTTGTTTTTCTTTTCAGCATGGCCCTTTCATTTGACTCCCAGTATGACTGTGGCTAAATTAGTAAGTTCATATTTATTTTTCAAGGGAATTATAGTTAAAGCGCAAAGAAAGCCACATCAATGAAAAGATTTGGTTTTCCTGCACTTGAATCCACAATTATTTCAAAATCAATTAATAATCATGTTGCTTTTCATGATCATGATTTTCCCTTTTTTGACCAGCCCCTCCAGAGAACCCATCACCTTTTTGCCCTATGCATTCACACTTGAATGATTGTACAGGGTGGGTCAGTTATATGGATACACCGTAATAACATGGGAATGGTTGGTGATATTAAAGTCCTGTTTGTGACACATTAGTATATGTGAGGGGGCAAACTCCTCAAGATGGGTGGTGACCATGGTGACCATTTAGAAGTCGGCCATCTTGGATACAACTTTTGTTTTTTCAATAGGAAGACGGCAACCCTCTTCTCCCACTCTTCACACACTGATAACAACACCGCAGGAGAAATGCCAGCACAGGCATCCAGTATCGTAGTTTCAGGTGCTGCACATCTCGTATCTTCACACCATAGACAATTGCCTTCAGATGACCCCAAAGATAAAAGTCTAAGGGGGTCAGATCGGGAGACCTTGGGGGCCATTCAACTGGCCCACGACGACCAATCCACTTTCCAGGAAACTGTTCATCTAGGAATGCTCAGACCTGGCACCCATAATGTGGTGGTGGACCATCTTGCTGAAAAATCTCAGGGAACGTGCCAGCTTCAGTGCATAAAGAGGGAAACACATCATGTAGCAATTTCAAATATCCAGTGGCCTTGAGGTTTCCATTGATGAAGAATGGACCCACTATCGTTGTACCCCATATACCACACCAAACCATCACTTTTGTTGTTCCAACAGTCTTGGAGGGATCCATCCAATGTGGGTTAGTGTCAGACCAATAGCGGTGGTCTTGTTTGTTAACTTCACCATTCACATAAAAGTTTGCCTCATCACTGAACAAAATCTTCTGCGTGAACTGAGGGTCCTGTTCCAATTTTTGTTTTGCCCATTCTGCGCACCGATATGGGTCATCCTCGTTGAGATGCTGCAGTAGCTGGAGTTTGTAAGGGTGCCATTTGTGAGTAGCTAATATTCGCCGAAGGGATGTTCGACTAATGCCACTCTCCAGAGACATGCGGCGAGTGCTACGCTGTGGGCTCTTGCTGAATGAAGCTAGGACAGCCACTGATGTTTCTTCACTAGTGACAGTTTTCTTGCATCCACATTTTGGCAAATCCAACACTGAACCAGTTTCACGAAACTTAGCAAGCAGTTTGCTGACTGTAGCATGTGAGATGGGTGGTCTCGTAGGGCGTCTCGCATTGAAATCTGCTGCAATGACCCTGTTACTACGTTCACCAGATATCAACGCAATTTCGATCCGCTCCTCACATGTTAACCTCTTTGAATGGCTGTGAACAAAGAGAAACTTGTAAATAACTCATGAAAGAATACATTTACGTTGAAACCAAGCACACCATTGTTTTTCTTGTGACATTACCAATAAGTTTGATGTGTCACATGGCCCTCTTCCTATTGAAAAAACAAAAGTTGTATCCAAGATGGCCGACTTCTAAATGGCCACCATGGTCACCACCCATCTTGAGGAGTTTGCCCCCTCACATATACTAATGTGCCACAAACAGGACTTTAATATCACCAACCATTCCCGTGTTATTACGGTGTATCCATATAAATGGCCCACCATGTAGATGTAGACTTATGACATGCTAACGTTGTCTTGCAGAGTTTTTTCATTTTTATGGAGTGTTTTTTTTTTCCAAATCTTTTGAAGTTTGTACTAGTCGTAGGGTTTGCAGCAAAAAAAAGCATGACATGTTTAATCTCACCCACGCAGTCCGATATCAGTCTAATATCTGGTAGTTTACATGTTGTTCCTGCATTTTTGTTGCTTAATGGAATTTGACAAACAGCCTCTCAGTGAATGACTGCCTGCTTCTGACAGTATTATCTTGCATACCATTAAGCATCTGGAAGAACAAAATAAAGCATATTTATCCACTTGATAGAACACAAGCAGATTCTGCAGTAATGAAATCTGGAACACAAGTTACTGTGTGTTCTAAGGTGCTCAACTAACGTTTTAATATAAAACCAATATCATTTGCTCCAACTTATTATATCTGAGCTTTAATAAAGTCTTCCACATAAGTGCCATCACTTCAGACCCCAGCACTGTTTTTTCACAGTATAGGCAAGAAGCAATTCCACCTCTTTCCACTTGCTGAGATAAAAAAAACAAAAAAAAAAACAGTGTGGGAAGCTTGAGAGAAATAAATCAGAAAGAACATTTGCAGTACTAATGGCTTATCATCAAGACACAATAAAACTTACCTGTGTGATTTGAGTGGGTGGAGGTGTACGGTATATGCTTTGTGCACATCCGTGCTCTGATCTATATCTCATGTGTTTGATCTTTCATGCCTGTTTTTGTGTGTGCATGTGTGCAAAAGCAAATCATGATAAGAGATCATCTCAGCCATGTGTGCAACAAAACAAAGTTGCTGGCAGTTTAGTTTGTACTTCTGTGTGCAGTCGTGTGTGTGCGTGCGTGTGTGCATATCAGCTCTTCTGTGCACATCAGGTAAGAAGTGACATGACTGCTTTCAGTGGGGTTTTGAGTTAATCTGTAGTCTGACAGCTTCTGTCATCCCCCAGCTGTTATGACCACGGCACATTTATCACAGACAGTTCTGCTGCTCTTGGGCATAGTTAGGGAATGTGATGCTTTTGTGGATTTTTTTTTTGGGGGGGGGGGGGGGGGGGGGGGGATTTGAAGGAAACAGGGAATTATTGTTCTCATGATTCAGCAAGTCAACTTTATATTGCTCTCTGCATCAGTTGTATTTAGATCTTTTCCCTATAAAAGAATTTAGGAAAAAAATAGAGGACTGATGGCCTGTGAAAAACTAAGTACAGGTTACTGTTTCCATAGTAATTAAGAGAGTTAAGTCGCAGCCAAGTGCTGCTAATAAAATGCATGTGGTTAATTCATCATCAGCAAGCATGCACATCTCTATAAAAGCAGAACTTTAAGTTGCTGATCTAGTGCATTCAGGCATGTGTTAACATAATGTAACATTTTTCCCAGGAGCTGATGGCCCAGTAATTTCACCTGAGGTCAGACTGTGCAATGACCTGAGAAACTGCAAGGCAGTTTCACAAACTGTGGGCCTGAAAAGAAGCTACAGTGGCAATCGGGCGTGTATATGTATATATAAAAATTCTATTAATAAAATCAAGATCAAAATGCTATGATGTCCTTTGAACCTGCGCCGAGGGGATTCCCATAGTGAAACACCGAGCGAAGTTAGAAAAAGAACCTGTTTATCAATACTCTATATTTCTGCTACTGTAATAGTAGAGCTGGGCGATAGAACGATAACGATATGTATTGCGAAATAACTTTTCCTTGATAGGAAAGTTAAACTATTGCGATAGGCCTCGTCTCTCTTGTCCTCTTAAAAAAAAAAAAAAAAAAAAAAAAGAACAACAGCCAATCCAAATTAAGTAGCGCAGAGCTGAACCAATCACAGCCGCAGCGTCACGTGACGTGACTTGTTACGTGCCGCACATGTGTATTTGTTTGGGAAGCAGCCAGCCGCTGTGCCGCCCGGTAATGGAGGAAATGAGTGCGCCGACTAGAGAAAGATCAACCGAGCGTGACCGAAGGTTACCAAAGAGAAAACAGATGATGGTTCCAACGTCGGAGAGATTGTCGAACGGAAGAGCCATAGAAGTTTCGTAGTGTGAAGGTATTTCGGCTATTTCAAGTCTGACAAAAACAGAGTAGCGCGTACTGTAAATGTGCCGAAAGCAAGTCTGGAAATACAATAAAGCGGTGCATGCTCAATCTCTGACTGGAAGCGCTAATTCGTCATTCGGCTTTTGTCAGACTAAAGTAACTGTTTGAAAAGCTAAGCTATACAACAAGGAGACATTGAGAATTTCCTTTTAGTTCTCACTTTATTTGATATTGACAAAAGTTAGTCAATTTTGTCTGATGACAAGTTACAAAACAAACAGATTTATTTTTAGAATTAATATTTTGTTTCTAAGTGGAACTGACAATTTAGTAGCCTGTTTTGTTTGTTCTATTTTGAAACTTAAACGCTTCAGCGGCTGCCTTTTATGTAGTTTGCCATATTTGCCTTTATTTAGCTGAAAAAGTCTCATGTTCCTTAAGTACATCTACCCTGTTGAACTTATTATGGGAAATAAATATTTAAATAAAAACAAGCTGCTGATTATTTCACATTTTACTTGTGAGCAACGGCACATTTAAAATCTTACAAATATAGTTATTTGGCTTATATCGTGATAGATATCATTATCGCCTGAAATGAAAAAAAAAAAACATATCGTGATATGAAAAAATCTTATATCGCCCAGCTCTATGCAATAGTTAAATTTAGCTGGTGTGCAAATGTCTCTAATCCTAGTCTTTGAATCAAGGGCTTGAAATCACTGGATCAGATCTCCATATTTCTTAGACTGTTGTCAACTGAGTGGCCGGGTGACAGCAGTCACCACTGCTTGTTCTATTCAGGGTGTACGTGACTACATGTATTTTATTTGGAAAGCTACTACTAAATTATGCAATATCCTGTAGTATATAAAGTAATTACAATAATTTCCTCCCTGGCTGGTAAAACTCTTATCTACTGGCATTTATTTAAAAAACAAAAAACAAAATGAGCAGCGAATGAGCCACAGGATGCTTTCAGATTGCCTCCAAGTAAACAGTGACGACAACAGGATCGTATGAAGATAGACAACTGTCTTACTACACAATCACATTTTTCCAAACCTCGCAATCTTTTCTTTTTAGATAAGCCTTCCTTAAAGGGAACATCTAAGTTCAGTCTGTTGCTGTTATGTAGTTACATAAATCCTTCCACGGACTGCTTTTTTTGAGTCAGCAAAAGCCGGTCATATTAAAAGCCCCTGCTCTGTGACCCTTTGTGAAGCCACCGTCTTGGCCGCCAGCCCAGCACACAAAACATAGAAGGGAAAGTGCTCGTCTTAAGGAGGAAAGCACAGCACAGAAGGTATGTTGTGCTTGAGTGCCATGCCATTGGAACAGAGGAGTTTGATTCTAAAAATATCTACCTCCCACCACACTCACACTCCCAACACGCAATGCAGCCTTTGCACTGGAAGACCTAACAGCTTGACGGCAATTACTGCAAAATTGCTCTTATTTTCTCCAAGTCTTCATAATTTCCAGTCAACTTTCATCAGTTCATGTGTGTTTGTGAGTGAACCGGCAGAGGAAACGGGTAACGCCTTGTCGCTATTTAAAGCCCGGACTATTCCAGGTAGGCCCTGAAACTTTTCTTACTCTACCATGCCAAACATTTACCAAAAGTCTCTGCCTGACACCTGTGACCAAGTCATGCAAAAGCAATTACTGAAAACCAAACACAGACATTTCATGTGTAAGGCCCATCCCAAACCCATCAGTTATGCGGGACTAAGCAGTAAAACCATTACAAGACGATTAAAATTCACTCAGAGTAAATCACGTTTTTTCCCTTTAACTTACATTGGTTAGCAATGATGGAGTAGACACCAAAAAGCCTCCATGTGTGTGCTTAGTCTTCACAGACCACAGGGCTGACCACAGGCTCTGATGGATATCATCTATGGAAATCACTGTTCACCACCATCGTTACATCTCAGATAACTCTTTCTGGCAAAACTGAAATGGATGCGTGTGACAGTGGTTTGACCCCATCCAGGTGGTTTGCATTTGGAGGAAAGTCTATTTATAGGCCTGTTAAATACAAGCCAGGTGTTGTCATAAAGCCCGGGCAAAGCTGGTTGGTTCTCTGGTGTCATGAGTGGCATAAATAGAATACACAACTGAGACGTGGTTAGCAAAGGCAGCTGGGAAGAACATGTATGCGGTCTAGTGTAGTCAGGCTATCTAAGCTACAAATCAACTCATGAAAATTAGAATGAAAATATTTGACTACAGGGTAAATAAAAGGCCTGCGGCTGGTAGAAGAATAGCTACATTTACATGGCGCGTGGTATAATGATTCTAATCGCATTAAAAACCAAACACAAGATTAAAAAAATGCTCCATATAAACACCTAAATCTGAATAAACAGCTGGAATTTCAATGCAACGGAGTAAATGTTTTCAAAAACAGATTAAAAGAAGAATTCTACCACACAAGAGCTTTAATGTGATTCACTGCTGGCTGCATTGCCCCTTGCTCTGCATTCATGCATCCCATCTTGGCCTAAAATGCGTGGGGATGTATGCTTCTTTGATTTCCAAGACTGCTGGCTTCCAAGCTCAACTACTCTGTGAAGAGTTTGTTTTCAACGTAAAATCTTATATGTTGTGCTTTTCCTTTTGAGGGTGCTAACATGAACCCTGGGCAAAGTTTTAATAATGTGTTATAATGTGGTAGTTGGTGCTGTTCCCTCATAGCAAGACGTTTTTTAGTTGAGGATGCCTTCTTTATGGAGTTTCAATGTTCTCCCAATGCATGGGGGGGCTCTTTTCAGGCACTTTGGCTTCTTCTCTTTGCTTGTTAGGTTAATTAGAGAGTCTAAATTGCCCCCGACTCCCCACCTTGGTTGCCTCTTGCAATTAATCAGCACAAAGGTGGTTTAAAGGGAGAGGGGCCATAAAGGATAGGAGCTAAAACAGCTTTGTTCAGACAGAATGAACTGAAGGACTGAAAAACAAGGATTATTTTGAACCATGAGTCATGCAAAGCATTTAACACTGTTCTGATTGAATGTGTTGTGACATTTAAACACAAGACTAGAATAAAATCACATCCCATGTAAACAGCTGACCTGAATTCTTTAGTCGGCAGGAAGCCGTTTGTATATTTTTAAGTTCCATCTTGTCTTTAGCTATTCAAAATTGCATGTGACCCACAAGGGTACACATAACAAAAACTGTGGTTAAGAAATGGCTGCTCACTGGGAACATGGCAACAAAGCTGCATTTTTGTATGAAAGGTGCATTACAAATCAGATGTATTTTTATTATTCCAAGTTAAAAGCTGCCAAGTTAGAGTTTTACAAAGCCTACTTTAAACAGACCGAGTCCTGGCTAACTTTGATCCAAGGAAATAAAGGCAATGCCTTGCTGACCACAGATGCCATCCACTTGGCTGTCCTCTGGCAAAAATCTTTCCCAACTCACAAAGTCTTCCAACCCACAGAGATCTGCCTGCTTCCATTCTCCACTCCATCACTTTGAATCTGATCCTTCGAAGCCCGATTCAAAGTGCGTATTGGTCAGTAGTCTGGGTTTTGGTCCACCACAATCAAACACAATCCCTCTCCTGCTGGTGTTTTGCCCCAGTGGCAGACAGGAACAGGAAAAAGGAGACAAAATGTTAAAAATGAAATGTGAAAAAAGATGCTTATGTTCGCTCCAAGTCAAGATTTCCTGTTCAGTCGCTCAGGAACACATCTTGGAGCTGGAAGTTTCTGCACATGCAAATTCTTTGGATTGTTTTCTTTTAAGAACCGTGCGCCTTATCCCTGCTCACGATGGCAGATAATCCACGTTGTGTTTTCACAGTGCTGTTCTTACATTTTTTTGTTTTTCCTCTGAAGTTTAGACATCTCTTGAAAATTCCTGGGAAAATCCCAAACTGACAAATGTGACAAATCTTAACATGAAGGACTGAGGTTGGGAAAGCTGTGGAATTTGGGATTTTTTATTTATTTTATTTTTTTGGCAGTACATCTCAATCGTTCAAAATGTCAACGAGCTCTTTAAAGCTTAAAATACCACAAATAGCAGTTGTGAACTATGCAAAGAATGAATGCCTAGCACTGACATCAACCAATTACATATTTCAAATGTGATCCAATTACAAGAAAATAGTCCTTATTCACAGGAAAAAAAACATAAATAATGTCATTAGATCCGGTCAATTAAGAATAGCAGAAATGTGGAGAGCTTCAAACCCATTCTGCTCACACAAATATGATGACTGTCCCGAAAGAATCTCAACTGCCTGGCTGTTCATCACAGCCAACCTTTGAAACAATTCTTAAAAGCTAAAAGAAATTAGAACCATTTCAAAAGCAGAACAATGCACAAACAATGTATGCTGATTATCTTTGCCACAAGCTAAAGCTCATTACATGTTCTGAGTCAGGAAAAAGTAATAGTGCTGGTATGTTGTGCTCAGCAGTCCAAAGACCTTGGCTGTGTTAAAGCAGTTAGCGAAAAACTAAAACAGAGCCAGTTATGAGTGTGTTGTCCAGCAATTGCGCCACTGGCGTGTTTTGTTTGGGGTGTTTGGGGTTTTTTTTTGAATTCCAAGAATCTTTACTTTTCTGATTGCATGTGGAACTCAACTGCTCTAACTCTCACCATCTCAAAAGTGTTTCCGGAAATATCTTATAAGTTGCTTTAAAAAGTGTTACATGGAAATGTTCCGTCTTGGAGAGAGTTCATCACCATCATCAGCAGCAGCAGCATATTGGCCGTAGTATTAACTTCACCCTTTCTACAAATAAAAAGAAATTCTGATTTGGAACTTGGCTTTGTAATTTGGGAATATTATTCTAAAGTTAGATGAAAATGTGTGTTTTTCCTACCACATTCAAACTGTAATATCTGTCAAACCAGTCACCTGATTTGGACTGTTATAAATAATGTGCTATGTATATGAGAATATGCTAAAAAAAAAAAAAAAATCAGTCCCATACCTACAAAGCTGTGGTTTTTACAGGCCTCCAAATCTGCTGCCAGAGACTCTACATCTTTCAATCCATCATTCTGTGTTAACTTGAGCTACACCCCTGAGAGTCCATACATTTACCCTAAAACATTTCAAAGGTCTAGCACAACCACTTCTCCACAATGGGATATTAAAATGGACCCTATAAAAACTGGTCAAGGAAGACAACTAGCAATAACCCTGCTTTCATCAATTACACACACAAAAAAATTAAATACTTTACATTTTACATCATTCCTATTAAAAAGTGCATCTAAACCTTGGAATTTTTTTTTCAGGCCAGGTGGGAAATCTTTTTTTTTTTTGTTACTTTAATTTGATGCATTGAGATAAACAAAGATGTTGTGAGGTCCATCTCCCTTTCATGCAGTGTATCTAACACTGTAAGGGAAACCTGGAAACAGACATAATAGGAAACTTTAATGCTAGTACATTCCATACTGCCATGTGCAGTTTAATTTGCTGTTGAAATGCGTGCTATTGCATCCATCAACACACATATTCATCAGGTCTGTTTATACATTTTGGGTGGTGCAGCTCAGCAGACGAGGAAATGGTAAGAAATCTGCTTAACAGTAATTTTCTTTTTTTTACCTCAAAGCATTCTCTGTCAGTGCCCCAGTCAGCTCTGATTTCCTCGGTTTTGCCTGCCCCAGGTTCAGGTCCAATGCATTTAAGGCGTGCTGGTCTTACGTCTGTGGCATCTGTTGAGGAATGTGATGAATGCTGTCTGTACCCTTCTGACAGCACTATACTCGCATGATTTAAGCCCAGACGATCTGCTCCACCCTGATGCCTGAGACTGAGGCTGATGTTTATACTTAGATGTCTGGTACTTCAAACATTTAAAACATCTAACACATTCGCAGTATGGCCTTTGCATTCAAGTTTAAACAACTCGAAACGTAAAAAAAAAGAAAAAAAAAAAAGAAAAGAAAAAAACTAGTACATATGCACTTAGCTTAAAAAAAAAACAACCACACAACAGTAGTGAAGCTTCCATGGGAAGGCACATCTGAGTGATGTGCACCTCTTCTCACAAGAGAAGTCAACCATGCTGCTGCTATTACAGGCGCAACACACAAATTTCCAAGACTGGCTATGTATACAGCTGACAAGAGTAACAGAGATTCATCATATGGTGGTGTTATCCCGTGGAAAAATCCAAATGAAAGACTCAAGGAATCTGCTTTAGCTATGAAGGTGTTGCATTCAGTTTCTTCCCTATACTGGTTAGATTATTGGTACCTACCCAGAGCCATTTTTGCCATCACCAAAAGGGAGTGAGTGAGTGCACAGTGGACTAATAGCAATGTCCCCAGAGCAACACATGACTCACAGCCCACAACTCTCTGCGTTTTAATGCACAAAACTAATGTAAATTAGACTTCAGAACAAACCTCTAATCTCTTCATGCCTGGTTAAAAATATAATCTGACAAAAAACCCTGTTCACATTAGGTAAAGT
This sequence comes from Aulonocara sp. 'chitande type north' Nkhata Bay, assembly GCF_057382095.1. Lineage (NCBI taxonomy): Eukaryota > Metazoa > Chordata > Actinopteri > Cichliformes > Cichlidae > Aulonocara > Aulonocara sp. 'chitande type north' Nkhata Bay. Next base: position 35,164,287 of record NC_141359.1, read on the forward strand.
CTTGGCAGTTCTGTAAACTTAACTTAAGCACTCTGAGAAAACATTTGAAGCAACATGTTGGTAAAGCTTGGATATAAAGACCATGACAGACAACAGCTCTTTAGAGAACTGCACCAGTTCTGCAAGAAATCGGTAATCATTTTTAAATGCTAACTTCCAAGGAAGCAGGAGCAGAGGGTGAGATGATGTGCTGCTGTAATTTACAGTAAACGCACAATAAAAAGCATTCACTCTAATAGTCCCTGCAAAATAAAATAAGCTAAATTCCTAGTTCAGCTGATGCCAGATATTAAAAACCCTCCAAGATCAGAAAATTGGAAAGTTATTTGACAAGAAGGACTCTAAAACTTACAAAACTTTAACATTTTTAAATACAAACCATAAATTTTGACCCTAAATCATGTCTAATACTGAGAGGGGGTCTTTGAACAGTCTTGGACTGTAGGATCTGTGAGCAATCGTTTTAGAAAGGTCACAAATAAAAAGGAAATGCAACAATGTAGACTCGCAGGCCAACAGCGTTTCACCGGAGCATTCCTCTCGACCAGCTCGTGTAACAAACAGCTTCTTTTCTTTGTCAAATTTAAGTTTCCTGATCTAAAGGCAGAAAGGCATTCATATGACCAAACTTTCGACTATCTCTAGAAAGAATTTCAGAAGGCGTTTATCCGTCAGGTGACCAAGCAGACTCACTTAGACACAAGCTGTATGTTTATAAGGGCTGCCACAAATGATTATTTTGACAGTCAACTAGTCACCAATTATTTTTGCGATTAGTCGACTAATCAGATCATGCATCCATTGGATAAGAGCAGATGCACCAGCAGCATCTGCTCTTATATAACTATCATTAGCTTACAGCTTTAAGTGTTTAAGGTATGTGCTAACTAAAAATAAAGATAATATGATATTTTATTAAATTTTAATGAAATCTGGAGATTGTTTAGGTGAAGTTTAATAAACTCAGCCGTCTGCTCCTTGCTATCTAAAATATAACAGGACACTGGAGTATGTTCTCGAGCATCTCACACTTCTGATAATCAGTTGTCTGCTTGACGTTTATTCAGCTGTGTAGAAACTATAATTTTAATCTCAGCCAAACCGATTTACTCAGGAACAAATAAAATACTGAAAAAAAGACAAACAATAACATTTTTAAGTTATCTAAGTGACTTATATATCATGTTTAACCTGAGTAGCGAAAGACGGCGGTGGGTTTGAAAACGATTTGCCGGGAGTCCGGTGTTCTCACGGCTCTAGTGAGCCTTGAACCCCGGCTAGCTATCAAGCTGGTGGGTAACAGACGTCTCGGAAAACGTCGGAGCACTTTTGAAAATATGTGATGTTTTGATAAACTGAGCAGATATTTGAGGTTTACACAGCTACATTCTCGCCTGAAAATATGTTAAATGTTTATTTTGTGACCCAGAAAGAATAAAAAGAGTAATATTAAAACTAACCAGCTGCCGCCATTGTTGGAAACTAAGCAGGGCCGCGCTATGAATTCTGGGATAGGTTGGGCCACGAAGTATACACCCGACCCATCCTTCAAATCTGGGGAAATGAAACGCGCATTTGTCGGGATCTTCGAATTTGGACAGTCTTCGTCGTCTGGTTGTAACATAATCGGCCTACAAATGCAGGCACAGGAGGATGCGGTTCCTGAATTTGGATACAGCTATGATACCGGACACTGCTTCTTCTTCGGAGTTTAACGGCAGCTGGCATCCTTGTGCATGCAGTGCTGCCATCTTCTGTTTCAGTCCGTTATTACACTCTTAAATCCTACTACTTATTCCTGCGTCTTTTGGGATCTTACAAAGCTTCAAACGACGCGTCAACTATTAAATTAGTCATCGACGATTTTGATAGTCGACGTAATCGTGACTAGTCGACTAATCGTGGCAGCCCTAATATTTATATGCACAGTTGTGACCATTTTAATCAAAAGAGATAAAGGTAGTGACTAAAAGACGCTAAATTAAGTGATGCTGAGCTCAGCATTACAGGTAGGGTGCTCAGAGATCTGAAGTTAGCTGCATCTGACCAAGATATCTCCTGTGTGCATCCTTTGTGGGATTTTCAAAATACAGTAGACTCAGAATTCACTGGAGGGATTTGTTTTGTTTTTATTCCATCTAAACTTCCGGTGGGCAAAGCCATCTGAAATACCCCACATCAACTGAACAACACATTGTGAACAAAAGTTCTACTGTAGCCTTTGTGACTTTCAAGCAAATACCTCTGTATTAAAATGCCTCAATTCTGGGAACCTCATCTAACTTAATCTCTATGAATAAATCATGCTCGCATTGTAATTTCACTCGAGAGTTTCTGTCAAGTAAATCAGACCACAAAAAAAGCTATGGTAAGGAAATGAGTTGTGAAGAGAAACTGATGGCTGTGAAACCCCCCCCCAAAAAAAAAAATTCAGTCAATAATGAAAATTCAGCTTTGGCTTCTGGACTGGATTTTTATGCATCACTTGGATTTATAATTAAAACGGGCAGGAAAAGAACAGCGTCAAAAGCAATATTAAGTTGTAGGCAGCTGTTGTGGCTTTGTGACATGCAAGTATTGCGCAAAAGCTGCTTTAAGACCAACATGACATCTTTCCAGAACGCAGTTAATCAAGAAACCAAGTCACCACGGGCTGTCACAGAGCAGCGCTTATTGAGTTTGTGGAATGCACTTTTCAGTTTGACCACAGTGAACCGACTACGCTGGACCATTTTCTTTCGCTTATGGTTTTAAGATGTTAGGATCTAATCTTGGCTGGTTGCAAGTGGACATACTTATCAGATTAGTCAGTAGATCTCAGAGGGTTCATCACCCGACCCGCCAATAAGTTTGCAGCAGGGAGCATGCAGCTCCAGTTGCCCTCCAGTTGAAGGCTTTATGGTCAAAAACACCCAATGTTTCGAGCCTAATGCCCCACCAGAGGACCCTGTGTCCCACACCGCACTCCAGCTGTTTGGTTTTTGTTTAACTTGTATCAGAAGTTCAAGAAAATCTAAGGTGAAAAGAGAGAGTTTCATCTAAGAAATGCACAATGTTTCTCCATTTAATGAATAACCATGTCGCCATAAAGATTGCAATTCATGAGTAAAAATAGTGGCTATTATTAACTTACTCTATGAATCACTCTGCATGATCACTGTGGGATTATGGACAACTTTTTCTGTGCCAGCCTAATCTGTGGAAATAGATATAGTCTGCTACAGAATCTCTCTCTCTCTCTCCATCCACATATAACAAAATCAGGTGATGATTTTTCTACACAGCCACGTTTCACATATGCAGTAAACATCAGCTGTGAGCAAATATGGCAGATAACCTCTGACACGTGTTCTATCCAACAGGTGACCTTTACAAGATGGGAAAACGGCACCAGCTCTTAAAGAGCTCTCTCCGGGGTGCTTCTGTGTAGGCACACGGCTTTACAACAAGCTCACACTTCAGACAAAAGCACTCCTCATTCAGAACGCGTTCATATGCATAATACCAATCTAACGAAGCAAGGCCAGAAAAACAAACCCGACAAACAAGCTGTATGGGACTCACTCTGTTTGCAGGCTGTCTTCCTTTCCCCCGTGAGCTGAATGTTTATTATCCATACCCAGACATTTCCACTGGAGTTTCTGTGGCGATAAATGTGCAGCTGTTAGCACCAAAACAATTAGCTTTCTAAGCCATCGAAGAAAAGCTTAACGGTGCTAAACTTACCTTCATTTGTTTAACTTCCCGTTATACGACGTCTGTTTTAATTCTTAATTAATTTCACTATCTGAAAACACGCGCTTGTTAGTTTATTAAACAATGCTAGCTCTTCTTTCTTCCTGTTAAGAGTTGAATATTTTACTGTTTAGGACAGCTGGCCTGTCCTCTCTTCTCTCTCCCACTGAGTTAGTGATACGCACTTACACAGCACCGTAAGGGGGCGCTATTTGACCAGTTGTTAATTGGAAGGTGCAAAGTATTTAGAAACATGTTTTTTAAGTAAATAAATACAGTTACACTATGGTTGAAATGTAACATTGCAACTGCAACATAATATCGAAACAGAAACACAAGATAACCTTTATCGTGTTAAATACCTGACTGTCGTATATGTGGTTAAATCAGATATTTAACCAAACTGTAAATGTAAATATAATACAAAAATGACACAGAGGTTGCCTGTTGTTTGCAAGTGAATGTGTTGACCAACTGACACTTTCAATCACAAGGTAGTCACAAAGGATACTTTCAGACTTGGACTGTCTGTAGTCCCGCTTAGACAGATTGGTGAAGGTTTGCAACTAATCACCATCCAATTCATAAATGAAGACAGACTCCCAACATGACCCAATCAATCTGAGTCAGTCTGCAATGATGAACACAACTTGTCTGCAACATGTCTTTTTGCGAGTGGTTCCCAGCTGGTTATATTATGGTTACATAACTATATAAAGCAAGGCTGCCGAGCACCTGTGTCATTTTGCATGAATAGCTGCAACTATGACAGCATAGACGGCAACTATGTCACCACTTGTGAAGGAATTTCTGTTTTAAATTCATGAGTTTATGTCTGGAGTCTAATGTAAGTAGCAAATATGAATTTCTGTGCATGCAGATAGCAACCGACTGATTAATCACAGACTGAGTTCACTTTATTGCCATTTTATTGCATATTGAAGCACCAAACTCCCTTAGAATACAGCAACTGTCTGCAAGTGGTTGCAGAACTGGTCCTTGTCTTTGAAGCAAGTTTCAATTCAAGAGGACCGCAAGTTCATTGCATACAGTTGCAATTCTTTTCATCATGCGGTGGATTCCAACTTTTTTTTGGCTTTAGCAGAACAAGGAAGTATTCACTTAATACCTGAAATCTATTACTTTGGTGTCTTATTCTATCTATTTGATCTATTTACTATTTAGCTCTCTGTTTGAATTTCCCTTCTGGGTATCAGCTTTTTCCTCATCACAATTTTACATTTGGACCTGAGGAACTAACTGGTGCAAACCTAAATTGAACATTCACACACTTGTAAGAATGAATGGGATATGGGAAAAGATTGTGATTTCAGTGTTTTTCTTTTCTTTAACGGAGCACCATTATCATGTGTTACACAAATGTTCTGGCCAGAGCAGTGACCAATATATTTATGACTATGCAGCATAATATCTAGCTCCCCAAGGAGTGTTTACAAAAGGCAGGAAATTACACGAGTTTGGAGCTTGTATGGTTTCCCACGCTGACTGGGTGGCAGTGACAAAACGGAAAGATGTCCAATGGGAGCCCTGGATCTAATCTTAATTACTGAGAGGTCTTCATAGTTAATGTACAAAATTGCTCCAGGTACATTCATACTCTGACTACACTTGCATATGTTTCTTTCATGCTGATGTGGAAAGTTTCCTCTGAGGTCTGTTTGAGTTGAGCTAAAAGAGTTTTAGAGTCAGACTTATGATTCATTTAGCTCTGTATGAACTGAGAATCACCAGTGTATTTCATCATCATTATTATTCATGAGAGAGTTGGAGCTGCACTGCCCTTAGTAATTTTCTTTATTGGGAAAATCCATCACAAACTCATTTAAGGATCTCTTAAGGCAAACCCATGATTTAGAATAAAAGGAAGGCTTCCTCTGGACAACATGACAAATTAATGACGTGTCTGCAGTTACTTTCATCTCCACTGGCAGCGCTGTGAATATTTCATCCCCTTGGGGAAACTCTTGACATACACTGGCAGCGCTAACTTATAGAACAGCTCTGCCTCTTTTTTCAGTCAGTTCTGGTTGGCATCCACTACAGACAACTTGGCCAGGGGCTTGAGAAGCCGGTCCAAAAGGCCCCTGCCATGTTTACTGTTCTGTACAAGCCTCAGCACGGGACAGCATGGGTGGCCCTGCTACGCAGTCGCCTTGAGTCTCATTGAAAATGCGGCAGTATTATGGAAACACCGCACCCATCTGGCTCAGGTTTTACCCAGCACATAACAAGTCAGCCCTTATGCTTTACATGAACTATATGGATACTGTTCAGGGGAGGTTTGCTCATGTTCCTTTATATGGACGTGGGTGTACTTAAAGTGCTTGTGAATAAACATAATAATGTCTGACAAATAACATAAGTGGTGAGTTGCATAGCTTTGGATCTGCACTCCATATTTACAAGGACCACAAAAATCAAATCTTCCATCTCAAAAAACTGAACTTAAGCTTCTTGTCTGTGTACACGTAATAGACTGTATGAAACAAAAAGACGTGGCCACCGTAAAATAACCAATTTGTTTGTGAAGCTGAGCCTCTTGAACATCAAAACCTAGGTGTTGACGTTCAACAGAAGCAATGAGCAAGGGCTGGATTTACCAGTGACACATAGAGACCAGTCGGCAACCATCTGGCAACCACTGGTCACTGGAGAAAAATGTTGTATTCTGTGGTTGGTGAGCGGTTGGTTGAGGCTTCTGTCAGTTGTATAAAATAAATTGCTAAAGTCTGAGAGACCAATAAGTTTGTGTGGGAAAAAGTGAGACAAACTGGAAACAGAGACCTTTCAAGTATGTTCTGTGCCTTAGCACAGCAACTCAGCACACATAAAAAAGAAATGTTTTTTAGTTTTCAGAAGAGCAAAATGAACACAAACATTCCTGATTCCTGTTTGTGTGCACACACCTGTCCAAATACAGATGATTCAGATTTAAAAGGTGTCATTTTTACTTTGTGAACATATTCTGTTTCCAGTTCATGTTACACGTTTCAGTAATACTTGGCGAGTAATTTGCGAGTGTTTGCAGTCAGCATCCTCCATGTAAAACATAAGCGACTGCAGCAATTGACCAAAGTGATCACAAGGAGGTCTCCTTGTGACCAGTTTCACCATTCACCAGCCAGCAACTTCCAATAACCAACTGGTCAAAGAATACACATCAGAAAACTAAGGTTGTCCAATCTCTATGCCTGTGGACAATGCTTGTTGCTATGGTAGCTAGTTTTCAATCACTAAAACACACCTCGCTTTATTATATTGTATTAGATAAGGCCTGAAACTAATGATTAGGACCGTAAACTCATCAGTACATTGTTTGTCAAGGCCATGAGTGAGTTGAAGGGGTTGTAGCGAAGTCATTTTCTTATAGACTTCCTCACTTATTGGCCAGGTGCAGTAGATGCAGAAGCTAACTTCTGCATTAGCATTTGTTCTTGTCAGTATGTAGTGGAACTGTTACTCATCGCAAGCTTTCACAGTGCCATTTTTTAAATAAAACATGTTCGTATTGACAGTATGCCAGGTGTGTGTATTTTTGGGTACAGCTCTGGCTGCTACAGAGGCAACACAGTCCAATAATTCTTGCTTTCCTTGGCTGTTTTATAGCTCCCTATCCCCCCGGGAAACAGGACGCATACTCAACAGGCCGCTACTCCTTCAAGAGCCTAAAGAGGCAGGCAACCATTCACTCACACATTCACACATTTGCAGCCAGTTTAGAGACATCAGATAGTCTAATATGCATGTCACTGGAGTCTGAGAGGAAGCCACATGGAAAGACCCTATCAGAACAGCAGATTAGAGGGTAGAAGCTTCTTGTCACAATGCTAACCAATGCTGGATCTCCATGTCTTAACCTGATATATCGTAGCTATATGAACCAGCACTAATCAAGCTCTTACGTAAAGGTCAGACACCCAAGAAGGTCCAATTATTATGTAACTGTTCTACAATTAAAGCTGCTTGCCCTTCAGAGACCTTAACAGTGGCTCAACAAAACAATGTGTCTTATAGTCTTTGTTTGGTGTTCCTATCACCATGCATTTTGCATGTGTGCCCAAGGAAGTGTTTGCATTATAAATGTGACATGCTAGCCAACAGTGACGCACGACATAGCATATGGTGCTCCTCCAGTCTTAATAGTGCATTGGACCTCAGACCTCAGTTACAGCATTTCTGCAAATGGCTGGCAGTCATTCCTGTGTCCTACTTCGGTTGGACTCTCGTGTACATTAGGTCAGTTCAGGTAATGGGCTTTTTTGCGTTTTATCACTTCAGCTTTTCCGGAACGCTCCATGTTGCACCTCGGAGATGGTTTTCAGACTATAGTTTGGAACACAAGTGGGTTAACTCTGTGGAGTTTCAGACAAAATAAATCATTACAACATTTGGATGAAAAATCGCAGACAAACATAAATGCACTCAAATATATGCACACACGCTTTGAAAACAGTTTAACATGGTCAGTGTTTCTTGCTCCATTAAGAATTCAAGGGCCAGGATGACTCACAAGCGTTTCATCTGTTCTTGGTGTCCACTACAGCAGTGAATCCAGCGGCTTGCAAAATATGACCAACCGCTGAGCTGCTCCCTCATCCGCTCTGTCCTGTTTTTACAAGGGCCCGAAGCTTTCACTGACTCAAGCCCATCCTGTGACGGGTCATAGGTTACTGTAATTTAGCATGTGCGTTCAGATGGTAGTCATTCAATTTTCCTCTTCCTTTCATGTACTTTTCTGTATGTGTGGCACTTGCCGTTACTGCCATTTTCCAAGATAACAACTGTCAAACAAGACTAATTGAATTGGGAGTGGAGGGACGGGGGTGTCCGCATAAGCTGGGGAGAAGGAACGACTGAAATGATTAATGGCGCAGTAATGGAAAAGTACGTTCCTGCAGCGCCAAGAATGTTTAATGAACTGAAGCTGAACAAAAAGGAAAAGTGAAGTGGGAACTTTAGGAAAAATGAAGAAAACAAACAGAGGATGAAAAATGAGTTTTCACAGGACAAAACAAAAAAAAGGGAGATAGTAGCACTGCAGAACATATAAAATGGATTATAACAGTGGGGCGTATGAGTGATGAGATTTTCAAAAGGAATATGTCAACATTTCTGTAAATATCCTTATTTGCTTTCTTGCTTTGCCAAGAGTTAAATGACAAGCCTGAAACCGCTGTAACATGAGAGACTGTTAGCCTAGCGCAAATACTGGAAGAGAAAAAACAGCTAGCCTGTCACATTTTCCACAATGAGAGCAGGAAGAAGGTGCAGATACAACCAGACAGGAAGAGACAGTTTAGGTGGTTTATTTAAAAGGTGGAGTAGATGCTCAAAGACAGGTTGGCAGACAGGCAGGCATGCAGGAGACAGAAAATGGAAACAATCATAAATCAGACAACAAAGCAGAGCAGAACTTCTAAGCCAAGTTTGGGGAAAGGTGCATGAGTGAGAACAATGGAAACATCGATGATTCTGGTGGATTGGGAACAGGTGCACCGGCTGTGAAAGTCATGTGACTGAAACCAGAACGAGAGCATGAGGACATCTAAGTGGGTGGATGTGGCTTGACACGAGTTTGAAACACTCCCGATGGGAGATCGGATGAGGTCAAGGAAAGATGTGAAGGACAATTCTAAAGAGCTTAGAAATAAAAGGTGCTCTGACAATCCAAGGCTTCTCAATGGCTTATCATTCACAATCCCTTAGCTCCATCCTCACTTAGAATGACCAACATTTGGATGTAGTGTGCTCCCCCCCCCCAATGTAACCCAGTGATTGAACCTGTAAACTTGTCAGAAACATGTTAACGGAAGGCCATTTTCCATAGATCACCTATGGAGATCTTTTTGCAACCACTAGTATCGCCCTCTAGTGTCCATTAAAAAGAATGCAGGTTTAGGGCACTTCAGTGTTCAATGTCTATGAATCGTCTAAACACGGGCTACAAAAACACATCTTAGATACTTTGCCTCATCTGTTCTTACTGTGTTGCTTCACACAGGCCGTATCAACCTGAATTCCCTTTTTGCTCTGTTCTTTCTCTTTTCATCACTGATAAGACTCCACTAATGTCTTCATCAACTCCCTAAATTCCTCCCCCCCATACATTTGGTGCTCCCTCACATTCTCCATAAAATTAACAACTTCATATCTTAAACCTTTGGACCTGCATTTGCCTACTGGTTCCAAAAATGTAAAACCAGAAGAGATGGACCTATGCTCCCGAATCAAACCTCAGAAATCGCAGGTGTGATAAGCCAGATGTTGCCTACTCATTTCAATGTGTTGACTGGTGAAATCTGTCAAGGTGTCCCTGCTGAGATAATAAATCCATCACTGCACCCCTCCATCCATGGGTGTGAGCAAATATTTCGTTAGAGCAAAGGATGAATAACAAATGACGGCTCTTGTCTTGAAAAATATGCTTTGGCCTACAGTGAATATGGTGCGACACGGTTATTGATTCCCACATGATCCAAAGCTTCAAGGATAGGGAAAAAAATTACAGGCAAGAATCAAAATCGTTGCTGCCTGCATGTTATCATTACGCTGAAATTATGGTCATTATAAGACATATTGAATAATATTGACTCTCTGTTATGTGGTCACGTTGAAGGCTAAACAGATGCGAGCAGGGAGTCTGGAAAATTTGGAAAATAACTCTGCTTACATCAGCAGCACTGGGGAGTGATGTTGGCTATAACAAGCTACTCCCATGCACAGTTTGTTTACAGAGACGACACCCAGATCAGAGTCTCGCCTTCTCATTACATGAACTATGCAGCGGGGGAAAATGTCACGAGTTGTATTCAATCTGCTGAGTGTGACAAGGCAACAAAGCTCAGTGTGACAGAGACTAATAATGCTGAAGTTTCACTGCGTGGGGATATTAATGACATTAGTAGAACTAACAGCTGTGTGCCTGTGTGTGCATATACTGTCTTTGCATGTGGACACAAAATAATGAATTGACTCAGCATTTGAAGAGAATATTTGAGAGTGTGAGTGTTATTTTAGGCAGTCTCAGGGAAAAAAAACTTTCACTGACTGATCTTTTTGAGCTTTAGATAAGAAAAAATAACAATCTGTAATGTGTTTATTAAAGTTTCTGGCAGACGTGAGAAAGAAAAATGAATTCATATTTTCCCGAGACCAGAAATTATTCTTTGAGTCCTCCCAGTGTAGTCGATGTACTCTCAAGGTCGATAAAAAAGCTTCTGGAAAGCCTCAAAGAGGTTTTCTTCTTAACAGTTTGTGCTTAGTTATTCAAAGAAAATACTTTGTAATCCAAAAACATTTGGATATAATGTATCATTCTCTGAATTTGCTATTTATCTTTCAATTTTGGTATTTTTGCATTTTTTCATTGTTTTCAGTTTTATCTGTATTTTCTGTTTTAATTGACCTGCTTTTTACCCACTTTTGGTTGTTCAAATACATCATGAATTCTGTTAACAAGCTTCAAGTGATTGATTTTTCAATTTATGTAATTTTTTTAATCATCATCATGTTTTCTTCACTGAATTTGTCAAATTACTTCTCTTACAGCTTTTCATAGATTTTTAAAAAAAAATTGTACATCCATCCATGTGGTTATCGAGACAACAGTTAAAGCAAAGACCTCCATCACCGCAGCTACTTGGCCTTCTCCCAGTTTGATGTGCCTGAAAGGACTCATCTAGGAGGTGTCCAGGATGTCAGATGACAAAACACCTCAACTCACTCCTTCACTCACTAGAAGAGTAGCAGCTCTACTCAGAGTCCCTCACAAATGACCGAGCCCCTCATCCTATCTTTAAGGGAAAGCCCAGACATGCTTTGGAGAAAACAAATTTCATGCTTTTGTATATGCGATCTTATTGTTTTAGTGGCTACCCACATTACAGGCTTTGTATTTTAATTGTAAGTTATTTTAATTTTCCACTTCTAAAGACTACACTGTAAAGTTTGGCTGTGAACCATTGCTAACAGGCCCAGTGTAGCAAGATTTACTGCTGCAGAAGCCTTGTTGTAGGCACTTAAAAAACAAATGACAATGTAAACAGCCAAATGGACCGAGACGTGTCAGCATCAGTTAATGAAGATCACATGTCTGAGATGGTAATTCATTCTGCAACACAATCTCTCTATGGGGGTTCCTCCCATAGCAGTGGTTCCTCGAGGAGGTGATTAGGATGTGCATGAAACGGGAGTCAGAGGCCAGGCTGGTGGATGAACATGTGGATGAACCCAAGGCCAAAAGCTGCCACCAGCAGACTAACCACATAAACAGCATGTGGTAAACATTGGATCACCTGTTTTTGATATGACTGGCAGCTTATACACAGGCAAAAATTGAATAACAAGGGAATTTTGAAGAACCATAGCTTGCATGCACGGAGACAACCCCATTTAACGAATGCAGGCAGTGGACCGAACCACTGTGAAAGTGCATGAGGGGGAATCACTTTTGCAAATCTGACTATTTCATTGCTTAACACTATACAACGATGCATCATCCCTGAAACTCAGTACTTGGGGATCTTGACCAATATGTCCTCCTGTAATTTCTGGCTGCATGGAAAGCTCATGCCATGGTCAAGGGCACAGCAACTAAATACCAAACCAACACGTAGTCCTCTCTTGCTCCATGCCTCTTTCATTACCCTATTCACTTTAGCTTTTTATTTATCCACTAAAATTGCACATTGTGACTGAAACCATCCATCAAGGAATAAAAAAACAAACCTAATCCAAAGGTCCAGCTCAACAGCTGACTTAATCCACCTGCTATTTAAAATCATTCAGATCTTAAAACCAGATAAACCTTTGACAAGGTGCTGATCCAAAGCCAGCTTAACTGCACAATCATCTCCTGAATCACTCAAATGTGAAAGCTGGTTGATGTCCCAGATATTACAGGAAATTCAGAGAGTATAAGTAGCTAAACATGAACTCCTAACAGGAGTGGGGCTGACTGAGTAGGAATGTGACATTTTTATAAGGAGGCCATCTGTCATTTTTATAGTATCATTAATAAAGTGTCTGGAAGGAGCTTTTAAGAGAGCATCTAGACAGAGACTCATCCTGAGACAGTTCAATATAAAAGCTCCATGGAGCAATTCCATTTTATCAGAGGGCAGTCCCTGGAGCAGCACACAATACTTCATAACACCTGTCTCATAATATGCCCCATTTATCATATACTATAAATATGATATAAAGCACAATGTTGCACTGGTCCGAGAACATTAGATAATTGTATAAAAGTTATACTTGACCCACTGCTTTCAAAAGATCAGGTACAAATTTATTAAAGGCATAAATCACTTAAAATGTTCTTTTTACCAGCTATCAGCTTATAAGTGGATTCTTCTCCTTGTCTGTGTGAAGCGAGAGTTGGGTGGAAGCTGGCAACAAGCCCAGCCCAGCCAAGAGACTGGCAGTGGTGGGAAGCAGCCAGCAGAGGAACACCTCACATTTAATAATTATCATATCATCGACTATTTGTGTGGTCCCTGAATAGGAGAAATGAAATTTTGTGGTTTTTAGAGACTGACTTGCTGTAACTAGCCCATTACATGTCTTAACAGCTGGACAGAGATAAACCTAGAGCCTGGTTTGCACAGAGGTTGCTCAGTCTGTACGAAAGCAACCTGAAAAACATATGCAGCTGTGTTGCATTCTGGTACTGATTCATCAACTCAAGCTAATGCTTTTGAGTCCACCCGACACTCCATTTCCCAAAAGCACTCATTGTTACAGGTCACTAAAATACACATCAAATCTGTTTTTGAGGACATCAGGAGAAAGCAGGAAGTCATACACAAATATAGCAGAGAGATTCAGGAATTTTTTCAAAATAAGAGACCGTGTGCAGACTAAAAACTGAACAGGGTCAGCGTGCTTTAAACCTGCATGAAGGTTTAAAGCACAACCAGTTCAGAGATGTGATATCACACCCAGTTTATTACTAGGCTAACGCCATCAATAAAATCACCTGCCTAATGTTATTGTCACACTACAGAAAGCAGTGGATCATAATTAGAGAGACTGTGTGCACTGAACTTGTGATCTCATTGTTATAGTTTGTCTTTTTTTGTCTCTCTGTGGTCTTTTCTTTCCTCCTTCCTCCCTCCTACCGGGCTGTCCCTACCTGAGCCTGGTTCATCTGCAATTGTCTTCCTGTTAAAAAGCAGTTTTTCCTTTCCACTGTCACCATGTGCTTGCTCATGTCATGGGTCATTGGATTGTTGGGGTTTATTGCTAATACTGTAGGGTCTTTACCTTACAATAAAAAGCAACTTTAATGAATTGGTGCTATAAAGAATAAAACTGCTGAACTGAATTGCCTTTGAAATGGTTGGTTTGAAGATGGGGACCAGGTCTGCCACTTCTCACAGTTTCTGTCTTCAAAGAAATTTAGGGTTCTTAAAGACAGAAATAAATTGGCAATAAGATGGTATCAGTCTACCATCAGTCTGCAGCTGAGAGTCAAGTTGGCAGTTTGTTATTTGTGATAATACAGCAATTATTTTTGCTTGTCCTGAAACAGTGAAGTTCCTTCACAAACAGTGACATCGTTGCTGCAGGACAGCGATTTAACTGCAAAATGGCAGAGGCATTTGGTGACCATGCTTTTATAAATAGGAATATAATCAGAATACAAGCAGTGGCAATCAGCTGAGCCCCCTGCAAAGAGACGCACTGCAAATAAGGCGCAGACTGACTCAGATCGACCGCAACGTGTTGAGTGTTGTTTTACAAATTAGATGGCAATTATTCAAAACACCTTCACTAGTCTGTGGTCTTAGAGTGACTGCAGTCAGCCAGTATCTGGTGAATGGAATGCTGCCTGACTTAACTGGCATTGAGACGGCCAGTCTAAAAACAAATGTAAATTTTTTAAATTTACGTTTAAATAAGCAAAGCACAAATTAACTTCTGTAGTAGCACGCAGAGAGATGTGATAGCAGGGGGGTGACAAACCCACAGGGATGACTTGATGAGCCACAAGTGTGCATACCATGAGCACAACTCACAAACGTAATGACACTAATAAAGGCGGGGAAAAAATAGAAGACCAGGGAGAACACAAAGGACGCAGACGATTGGAAATTTGAATCAGGCTAAATGAGAAAATATCACACACCTGTTAAAAACATAACAATAAAATCTCACTTCAGTTCCATTTTGGCTTCAGGATTTTGGCTTCCTGACATTTTGGATCCCATTCTGGGAGAGCTACCCAATCACAAGCTCCAAAACAGTCCAACTTTTTTGAAAAATGG
Source organism: Aulonocara sp. 'chitande type north' Nkhata Bay (assembly GCF_057382095.1). NCBI lineage: Eukaryota > Metazoa > Chordata > Actinopteri > Cichliformes > Cichlidae > Aulonocara > Aulonocara sp. 'chitande type north' Nkhata Bay. The sequence continues at coordinate 35,179,313 of NC_141359.1, forward strand.
CCTTTTCTATTGATGGGACAAGCTCTGGAGTGGACCAAGCAGAATATTACAGTTAAAAACATGCAGGGGTTTGACATGAGACTTGGCAGTCCTTAATACATCCCAACATATTTTATCACCCATGTAGTCTCATGTGAAGCATTGTCTCACAGCGACTTGGAAACTTGAAATGTGATGGATGCTACATTTTTTAAAGTTTGTTGTCAGCCTGGATTCGAACCAGTAAGTCTTTTCCAAGTTTCACTGGGAAAAGGATGCTTTTGTCATTATACACTATTCTACAAATGGCTTTAAGGGAAAAGCCCTGCAAAAAATGTGTATCTATATTAAGTTCTGACATGTGTTTGTCAGGGAAGAAGCTTTACTACCTTAACAAAGACCTTTTAGCAAAACGTATCCTCGTTCTTTATTCTTATGCTTAAAAATGTCTCCTACTCCCACAAACCGGTTTTTCCTATACTCTTGGGCATGACTGACCACCATAGCTTTAATTATAAAAGAAAGCAGAGACCTTGGACGAGTTTCAAGTCACAAAGCACATCACTTGAGTTTTTAAGCAAGGATTTCTGTCTAGGGCAGCGTTGTGCTATACTGCACATTATATATCCTCCCTCATTTTCTCCTCTCTCTTTTCTCTTTCTCTATAATCACGGAGTGATGTTTTGACTGGCCAAATCCCCACCATTTCTTCCGAGGTTAGCACACAGTCTATCTTAAAGGCTCGGGCCGATCTTTTTTAAACGAACCTCTAGATCATGTTACCTCCACCCAACAGGCAGCTCCATTGATCTTGTTGGGCTCGTTGTGGCCTCCACCAAGTGCGCACTGTTCGTGCAGATTTTCCTTCTCATGCACTCCCTGTCATGCTGCTCTCTCTTTTAAGTGACATGTTTAAGGTTGGTAATTAAGCCCAGATCAAAGTGCTTCTACTTCTTAGGTGTGTGAAAAGGCAAGGAGTCAAAAGCTAGTAGTTAGTAAACCTAACAGCCAAGGTATTACTAAGAAAAAGGAAAAGAGGTAAGATGCACCAACACTTTATTCTTTGCTGGAAACATGTAATCATTTGAAAGAGGATAAGTTGGAAGTTCGCACATTACTAAAGCCACATCTTATCAAAACAGTACCTAAATAAGACACTGGTGCCCAAACAAACTTTCCCCAGATGAAAAGAAAATGGCCTGGAAAAAAACCCTGTTCTTAAATGAAGTTTTGCACTGTATGTCTTTAAAGCAGGCTTTGGTATTTGTCCATCAGGGTGGTGAACACCCATGGACGTACAGTACAAACAACATTAGAATAGAATAGAATAGAATTCAACTTTATTGTCATTGCACATGCACAGGTACAGGGCAACGAAATGCAGTATTACTCAGTATTTCCAGCAATGCTTGGTATGTGCCTTACATTTCCCTCTTCATGCAACACAGATCTGAGAACATTGTGTTCTTGTATCAGTGTTAATAACTGTGAAGCGATACCAGTCTGCACGTGAGGGGAAGTGCGTCCAAATCCTGGGAGATGATGAGTTCCTCCTCTGGTTCATCATCAGTGTCCCCTCTAACCCAAACATAACATTTACAAAAGGGAAAAAGAAGCACATGGCCCACTATGGACTGATGTAAATATTATTGGGAAAAAGTTTGCCCAAGCAGGGAAGAGATAAGCAATAAAACCGCAATGTATCAGAATGGAAATCGGCACAGAGCAGCTTCGGCATCGCACGGACTGTAATTTATGACTTTCAACTTGGCAAGATTTTGAACTTGGCGTCTGCTTCTGCTGACTGCCTCTTATGAACCCAGAGAGCATCCAGCACACACGGGTACAAACAATCTCGCCCTAATACTCAGGGTAAAATAAACATGGATTAGATTTCTGTTGAGCCAGCAGATTGTTGGAGATAAGAGGAAGAAGACACTGGAAAAAAGGGGTAGAAAAAATACTCATGAACACTTTATTTCTTCTAAATAATATTTATTATATTTGGCTCCATCTCTGATTGAAAAAACAAGATAGGTATGACACCATCAAAGAAGAACACCGTTAAGATGCCTCATGCTTGCCTATGCTTACTGTTTTAGGTTGTATGTTAATATAGTTGAAAGAGTCTTCTAGAGACTGATAAGAAAATGAGCTCAAACACTGCCATGTGTTACACTTAGAGAGCAAAACGGTACTCACATGCACAAATAACACTGGGTGTCTGGGTGTTATCAGATATAATTCTCAAGCATCCTTGTAGCAAAGCCTGGGTACTAATGCAATCCTAAAGGACTCAATAAAAATATATGCACTTTACTCAAGCCCTTTCTTAAGTAGGCTAAAGGTGCAACATGAAGTTTGATGACTGCACCCATAAAACTCAAAAACCATAATTGATTTAAAGTTGGCAGATCTCCCCCTGTAGGCAGTGCCTATGATGTGTCAGGTAATTTTATATCGCTCCCTGGAAGTCTCATCCTAACCACCTGTAATGCATGAACTTCTTTTCAAGGAAGAGAACAAAGCCACAGAAACCAAACCTGGTTAGTGTCATGGTTGTTCTCCAACAACTATGTTGGTGTGGCTGTAAAACTTGTCTGCAGGGAAATTCACAGATTGACAGGCGTACATCAACAGAACAGGACTTCACAGCATGACCTAAAAATAGAGTGGCAATCAGTTGATGAAGGTTCTGTTTTAGGAATATCACTGGCACAGGCCACAAAAGTTGCTGCAGATGACAACTTTGGTGATCCCTTCACTTTGCATCTAGTGCTTAAAACAGGTTGGATTTCAATTGAAAAAAATTTATTTACATAAATTATTCAGATTTCTTTGTTCCTCAAAGGAGTATCCAGTCTTTAAGTCTGACATCATTAGACGTTTCCGGGTCCAAACTCTGCTTCAGGTCCCAAAGTCAAACAAACACTGTGGCACCACTGAGAGTTACAAACTGTCTAAATTATTTCATCTTTAATAAAATGATCAGTGTAGCTGCTCTACCAGGTGTAACAATTAAGTTTAACATCCAGGCATCCATGAAAACAGAATTTATGAAGTTTAACAGAGTTTGACCTTAGCATTGAGTTAGCTTGCTAGTTTCCATATAAAGATGATGCACCATGTTCTGATTGAGAGATTTCTGAAAAATTAAAACGTACTGCTCTGCTATCATAAATGAAGGCTGAAAACTATAGAGTAGTGATGTTTGTGGGATTACTGAATTTGGGCTACCTGGTATAATGATGTGCTACATGGTGACTAGCTACATGGCTATGGTTAGCATAATATAAACACAGTGAAGCTGGAGGATGAACGCTAACTTTTTTCCACTCGATAAATGCAATCGCATGGCAGGATGCTATAAATGGACCGATCTTCAGTCAGGAGAACAACTGAGATAATCCATCCACAATATGAGGTTAGTCACTAATATACTGCTGCATGGGCTGGGCTGAAGTTACATCGTAAGGTTTTAAAAACTGAACGTCACTGACTTTTTTTAGGGGCTTGTTCAGATTAAACAGAACAGTGTGTTTCCCAACCTTTTGGAGCCAGGGCACATATTTGACATTTAAAAAAATCACACGGCACACCACCAAACAGAAATGTCACAAAAAGTATAGTGATAATTTTTCCCCACCCACCAGGTATAGTGGAATTGGCTCAGTTTTTCCCCAGTATACCCTTTTTGCTTTCTTCTGACCACTACTCATGCAAGGGCCTTCATCTGGGTCGGAATTTTCTCCAGCACCCAGGTCAGATTGACTACTTTTTCTTTTCACATATGCTGCTTCATCTCACAGCATGACTGTTATGTAATTTCTTCTTCGTTGTCTTCTGTTTTACTGTCAGTTGGTGACCCATTTAATCAGAGCAGGTAGTTAAGCTGCCCTCTAGTGGAAGAAAATGCAATTGTTCCGCCCGTTACTCACACTGGTCGCTTAGAGTATTAATCAGGTGGAACCAGATAATCTTCCACGGCACACCTGATCATTTCTCACAGTGGTTGGGAAACACTGAAATAGAACAAGATACAAAGCATTAAAAAATGTTAAAAACACAACAGCCTTAATAAACACAGAGTAGTTTGGACCCTGAAGCAGGTTTCATACGTCATCACTTAACAACAGGATCGCTCACCTTAGTGATTCTCTCAGTTTTACACACCACCACCAATCTACGTGGATAACCTGGTGCATTGGTGCTCATATTAATCTGTAAATTGTCATGATGCATCTGACTTTTGGTCTAGCCTCATTATAAATTCAAAGTTCCAAATAATTTTTCATTGTATTATTTGTAATTCCATCATTTGTCTTCACAACAAGCATTGGAGCATCACACACTCATTACTATGGTTGAGCGAGCCAAGATGAGAGCAATGCATTATTTAGAGGCAATGTGGTGGATTTGAATGACAGGCAATCAAATCAGGGCCTCTCGTTACCTTTAACGTAACAGAAAAGTTAGTCTTACTGCACCTACCTGTAATCATGATCCTTCTACTTGTAAAACTCTGTCAGTGACCCCAATTGTGTGGTTTGAGTATTTTTCTAAACATTACTTCACAGAAAAAATGTGACCTTTTAATACAGACAGAAGAACTTTTGCCTCTGGGAAAAAAAAGAAGCAATTTCCGGTTGAATCACATCTTATAAAAAGTCCCCTTTGGTTTAATCACTTCACAGCTGGCTGAAATGGCTTTAGTGCCAGTTTTCCTTCCTGCAAAGATGCCCTGTCTTCTCTTATTTCGAGATGTGTCAAGTCTAGAAAGTCCAAGAGCAGCTGATGAACTTCTTTTCTGGTCTTTTTATAGCATTAGAAACCAAACTCAGAGAAAATAAAAAAGAAACTATACACTCAGGAAGAAAGGGGCTTATATACATTACTATACTTGCACTGAACCATCAAAGTCTGTATCTCTTTCACTAAGTGTGTCTCATATCAGAAGCCTATAATTTCATTTGGACAATAAAGTATTGCTTTCTTTGCCTTTGATCATCCATATTTTATCTGCTTTGATCATTTTGCCAGTGTTGGATGACAGCATGCGATAAAATAGAGGAATACTTGACAAGAAACAGATTAAAAAAGAGGGAGATTGATGAGCTTTTGTTGAGATTTGGATACAGTCCTTTTCACGTGACTCTGACCAGGCCTGTGAAAAATAAGTACACCCTTACTGCTGCAATAGTAATTAAGAAGCGGCAGCCAGGTGCTACTAAGCAAAGACACTCAATTAATTGATCACCAGCAAGTGTGAGCACCTCTGCAAAAACAGAGGTTTTGTCAGTTTGTTGGTCTGGAGCATTCAGGTGTGTGTTAACACAATGCAACAGTTTTTCCAGGAATAGACAACCCATCCATCCGCTTCCACTTATCCTTTTCAGGGTCACGGGGGGCGCTGGAGCCTATCCCAGCTGTCATAGGGCGAGAGGCGGGGTACACCCTGGACAGGTCGCCAGTCCATCGCAGGGCCAACACACAGGGACAGACAACCATTCACACTCACATTCACGCGCACATTCACACCTAGTGGCAATTTGGATTATCCAATTAACCTATCCCCACAAGCTGCATGTCTTTGGACGGTGGGAGGAAGCCGGAGTACCCGGAGGGAACCCACACAAACACTGGGAGAACATGCAAACTCCACACAGAAAGACCCCAGCCTGATGGTAGAATTGAACTCAGGACCTTCTTGCTGTGCAGCAACAGTGCTAACCACCGTGCCACCGTGCTGCCCAATAGGGCATAGACAACCCAGCAAATTCAAATAGCTGAAAGTCAGAAAAAAGAGGCTAAGGTAATCAATAATAATAATTTGGTGAATATGAACAAATCACAAGACTTCTGCAATGTCCTTCGGACACATTTGAAGGTGTTTGGCCACAATTCACAGTGCCACAAATGCCACAAAAAACCCAAACAGATACCAGCTAATAGCGTGGTGGTGGAGAGGTCATGACTTTGGCTTGTTTTGCAGCCACAGGACCTGGGCACCTTGCAGTCCCTGATTTGACCATGAGCTTCTCTGAACAGCAAAGTTTTCTAGAGAGCTCATCTGTCCAACTGCTTAAGCTTGAATCAGCCTGGGTCATACAACAGGACAATGCTTGAAAGGACAAAAAGAATCAAAGTATTGCGAAGGCCCAGTTAAAGTTCAGACCTCAACCTGACTGAAATGCTGTGGTTGGAGCTTCAGAGAGGTTTGCGCAAACGAGTGCCCACAAATCATAATGAACTGAAACAACGCTGTGAAAGAGAGTGGGCCAAAATTTCCACCCAATTTTGTGAGAGATGGATAAAATCACACAGAAAACTGATGACTGTATGTGTGTTTTCAAATAACAGCACCCTTAAAAGATGATGAATGTTAGAGCTTAACTTTCATATTATTAGAACGGTACATGAGGCACTCCAAATAGCAAAATTAATCAATAACCTGATGAAGTAAGAGGCCTCATTGCTCAGCCTGTGTCTGTTCTTAGGTGTTACTGGCAGTGACTAAGCCTGCCAAGCTCCGGACACTGATCTGAAGATCAAAAGAAGACATTTCCTGATATTTAATTTGTCCACAGCTTTGATGTGTCATGGCTTTACCCCTTATGAATAATCCATTTATGGCTGATTGAAGACTGCCAAGGTTGTACAGCTATCATAACAAAGCAGCAGGTTATCATCGACGAGGTCTGTGAGACCAGCTTCTCTGCAGCCAAGAGAGGGCAAGAGAGTGTGAACAATGTGATCATCACAACTGGTAACCGGCGTTGTGGCGCCCAAACATGTGACCACAGCAGGAGGTGCACGTCTGTTTTCTTAAGCCTGTGCTGCTCAGACAACTGCATTGCAACCCGACGCTGTCTCACTGTTTGTCACATCACAGCAGCACCCACTACTTCTCCTTGAAAAGCTGTAGATTGCCAACACAAGCAGAGGTGTATAGTCCAAAATCCATTAATTCTGGCTGACGGTTCCCTGGCTGCGCAAAGACTGAACAGCCAATTTTGATTATGACCAAAAAGTAATGTTCAGTCTGATGTTCAACTGTTTTTTTTTTAGGTTAAATATACTATAAATAAGTCAATATATAGCATTTTTATTCTTTTTCCCCCTTTTAATGTAATAATCAACAGACTTCTGTCATGAGGCAATTTTCTATTGCCAAAGCAAACAGGAGAAAAAAAGATGAGAAGAAGCCTACATAATGCCTTAAAAGCCATTTCTGACCAAAATGTTGCATTTATAATCAATAGCAGAGGCCGTGCTGTTTATTTCCACTCATCACTCATCAAGTTTTTATTTTAAGCTGGAGTGAATCAACAAGTATTAGCATTGTAAATAAACTGTTTAAACCGGTGTGGAAAGCTTGGAAAAGCTAAATTATTCCACTGATTAAACTATTTATGATTCTCCTTAACAGCTACTTTGGAAATTCAGCACTTTTATCTCTGTCATAGACTGTATATAAAATATAGACATGGAGCCCCAGTTTGATAGCCAAAGTCTGATAGAAGAAAAGCACAAATGAAATTTTAGTTCGAGTAGACCTGAGTTTATGGTCTCAGCCTTGATTTTCATGTCTTTTTAACAAAGCATGATATTCAGTTGTTATTTATAGTCCCATTTAGATATCATGGATGATAAAGCAGGGTATTATGGGCAGAAATTTCACACCCACATTAGAAATTAAGGTTGACATCCACTCTTAGTTTCAGTCTTTTGGTAGAATTCGGCATTCCCCTGACCGTAGTCTGGTCGTGAAACATACTAAATTGACAATCTAAACAATATATGCTATGAAAGGATCATTGTGCACAACCTGTCCTATTGCATGAGCTTTGGGATGATTGAACTCTCAACTTTAGCTGAAAAATATAAGAACAACTTAACCTCCATTGTTTCTGATAGCCAGGGGCGTGACTGAAAAGACATCAAGTTGTATATCTTGTTGCATATCTTGAACTGTGAGCTGTTTGTTTGATTTATATCATCATTAAAAAATTTCCCGATGACTTTATCGGCTCAGTCATTAGTATCCCGGCTTTTTGACTGCAGCACGATGCTCATGTCGCAAATCACAGTCCTCATTAGTTTCCTAAAGCAGAGTGTGTGTTACCAGGTTAGTTCAAAGTTGCTAGCATGTGTGTGCGGTGTCTTTTGGTTTTATAATCCAATCCTGTCTGCTGTCAAAAAGCTAAGATAGAGAGGGTCAAAACTTTTCCAAAAATCTTGCAAAAAGAAAGTTATTGTGGCAAGCTGAGGAATCTCAAGAACTGAGAACCCACAGAGGTTGAGCCTGTTATTTCACCCCAAGCAGGAAGGGGGCGCTCTTTATTGAACAGGCCACACAGCAACCCCACACATGAACTCACTCACGGTGCAACATCTTCCTCCATCAAAACAACAACTATCAGTGAATTTACACCAGAATATCAACAGGATTGGTTGTAAGAGTAACGTAACAAAAACAAATGCAAATACACAGTTTTACGTCTTAACTGATAACACATGCTTCCGAGGCATGATGGGAGACAACTAGCTGCTACCAATCCACCACATTATGTTGTACCACTGTCTTTGCTTTATGAGATTTTCTCCTAGATTTCAGTCTTAGGACAGTTTAAGTATCTTTGTCATAATGTATCTAATCCGACCTTCTGAAGTTAAAAAGCTTCACAACGTGTTCGCGATGTAGCATAGTTTACCGCAGCAACTGACCTGTTTCAAACTGCGCTTTGTGATAAAGGGAAAACCTGGGTAGAGATGGCTGGATAACTCACGGTGATCTTTTCAGGCAATGTGAGCGTGGATTGTTAACAGCCCCATCCGACAAGTTTTGAAATATAAAGCAAGAAGGAAGATCCTAAATCACCTAAAAATGTAAACAATAAGCTAACAAGTGGACAGCCTATTGACTGTGATTAGAACAGAGCTATGCAGAACGATAGCTGACATCCATCCAAAGGTAATGTGGTTGAGACATTTCTCTTAAATCCAGAAACATATTCAGTACACACATCTCAGCAGATTTTCTGAAACAGAGGAGGCAGATTGAGCAGCTGCTTCCAATTTTTCTATGAATGAAGTCTGGAAAAACACAACTGATCAATAGGCTGTAATACGAGGAACACACCCTTACTGTAGACAGTCTATACACTCTGTCAACATCTGCCAAGGGTGTGGTTTCCAGTCTTTACAGCCCCAACCTCTTTATATTCATTTTCTCTGTCAATTGCATTCACAAAAACTTAAATAAAAGTTTATTAAAGACATTAAAGATGTCAAACGGCATTACACAAGTCAATGATAATCATCGCCTCCTTACTTGAAATTCATAGTTTACCTTAAAGGTTTAAAGACTTGGAATGGCCATAATGTTCCTGCCAACCAGGTCCACCCACAGCACAAGAAACATTCTCTTTACTTTAGCATTATAGATTTAATAGATTTTCTACGCTAAATAATAGGAACTGCTACTCACCCCATTTACACTCCAGTGTTTTTTAATAGCACATGTCTAATTATAAAGAGAAAAATGGGGTCTTTTCACTCCCCATTCTCATGTTGCCGCAGCCCAAAGAGACCGAACTACTGTGCAAGGTTCAGGTCATAGGACAGCTGCAGTGATGACAAAGAAAGGTCTCACGGCTAAGATGCTCTCAGAGGGTTACTAAAAACACATTTGTTAAGTACCTCAGGGCCAAAAAAAAGAAAGAAATCTCCATACAATACTTTGCTAATTCCCGCTTGATTCATGTTTTACAGTTTGGAAAGATAATGAGTCCAAACAGACCAGATTTATGACCAGAGGAAATGGTTTTGAACAGTTCGCAATCAGGTTTTGGACTTCATTAAGAGTGTGAATCCAGAATAGCATGATGAGAGGCTTTCGTATGTGGCTTGATAATGATGCTTGGACAACTGTGGTGCTGAAGAATCTAAGGGTGGCAGGTTGTGGGCTCATACGCTGACTAAACATAAAACTTCCAGGTTTGGTTCAAGTACATGAAGCAGAGCAAAGCACAAAGGGGCTGACTTAATGGAATTTAACTTAGAGGGATGAGACCTGCAGCAACGAGTGCTTGACAAATGAAGAGGGGCTTTTTCCCCCAGATATGATACTGTGACTGTAAATACACAGGACCACATTCGGCAATGGCAGAAAAAAATAAAAAATATTTTACAGTTCAGTCCAATGATATTTCAGTTTTATTTGACATATTCACATCAACAATTTAGAGCATTTAACCACAAAAAGTGTCAAAATCATGTCTGAGATCAGTTTCCAGTCTCTCACATAATCAACAGGACATTGACTCATCAAAAACACGGGCAACATCTGCTTTGGAGATAAAATTTGAAACTTTGCTTATGGACTTTTATGTGCTGAATCCAAATGACAGATGCTTCACTGTGTTTAAAAAAAATCAAATCTGGACTCATCGCTCCATCAGACCTGCTGCCACTGATTTTAGTCCTTCATTGTGAGAATCATTAGTTTAGAGATCAGTGCTTTCCTTTATGTTTACCATTTGATGCCATTTTAGGAATAATAAATTGCAACTGACTGACTCTGTACTAGAAACTGGTGTCGTTCTGCGATGTTTGTTCTCAGCAGTGTTATAGGTCACAATTTCCACTAACAAGCTCAGCTTTGTGCTGACTCATACAAATGAATCACCCACCTGTTAGCCTCTTTCCTACCACCTCTCCACTGTGTGCTTTCCAGACAACTATCACACCAGTCCTAAAATTTCAAGGATAGCAAATGGTTAAAATGTTGAGTGGTGCTTGTGCTGGTTATTGTGTTTACTGTGGTGAAAATAAGACATTGGCTTTTAAAAAAAGTTCTAAGTTATTTATACAAACGAAATAATAAATAACGAAATAATAAATAACGAAACGAAATAAACGACTTTCAACAAACCAGGAGAAATGTTTGATAGACGCTATCATCTTTTAGGGGACTGTCATCTGACACAGCCCAAGGTGCCACTAGGCTGGGTTTTGGTAGTCTTGGCAGCCCACTAGCCCAACAACAAGCCTCGGTCACTCTGAGCTCAACAGAAAAACAGTAAAAGAAGCTTTAAATGTGCTGCATGTGTGGGAAAAATTGTACACTCGTAAGTCCAGGAAGAAATATCCAGTCTTTTCAAAACGGTGGGGATAAATTCATCAGTGCGTCAAAGGAAATGGAGGAGAAACTTGTTGTGGATGGATGAAGCTTGTTTTCTAAGACGTGGGGTCAAAGTTTCTGACTTACACTCAACAAAAATATAAACGCAACACCTTTGTTACTGCTCCCATTCCCATGGGATGGACGTAGAGACCTAAAATTCATTCCAGATACACAATATAGCCATCCCTCCCAAACAGTGGTCACAAATCAGTCCAAATGTGTGGTAGTGGGCACATCTGCTATATTGAGATAATCCATCCCACCTCACAGGTGTGCCACATCAGGATGCTGATCTGACATCATGAGTAGTGCACAGGTGTACCTCAGACTGCCCACAACAAAAGGCCACCCTGGAATGTGCAGTTTTTTGCGCTATTGGGGGTCTGGGGACCCAGAACCGGTCAGTATCTGGTGTGACCACCATTTGCCTCATGCAGTGCAACACATCGTCGCATGGAGTCTATCAGATTGTCAATTGTGGCCTGTGGAATGTTGGTCCACTCCACTTCAATGGCTGTGCGAGGTTGTTGGATATTCGTGGGAACTGGTACACGCTGTCGTATACGCCGGTCAAGCACATCCCGAACATGCTCAATGGGTGACATGTCCGGTGAGTATGCTGGCCATGCAAGAACTGGGACATTCTCAGCTGCCATCTGCCCTGAACAATGTGAACCATGATTCATCCGTGAAGCGCACACCTCTCCAACGTGCCAGACGCCATCGAATGTGAGCATTTGCCCACACAAGTCTGTTACGGCGACGAGCTGGAGTCAGGTCAAGACCCCGATGAGGACGACGGGCATGCAGTTGAGCGTCCCTGAGACGGTTTCTGACAGTTTGTGCAGAAATTGTTTGGTTGTGCAAACCAATTGTTCCAGCAGCTGTCTGGGTGGCTGGTCTCAGACGATCTTGGAGGTGAACCTGCTGGATGTGGAGGTCCTGGGCTGGTGTGGTTACACGAGGTCTGCGGTTGTGTGGCCGGTTGGATGTGCTGCCATATTTTCTGAAACGCCTGTGGAGACGGCTTATGGTTGAGAAATGAACATTCAATGCACGGGCGACAGATCTGGTTGACATTCCTGCTGTCAGCATGCCAATTGCACGCTCCCTCATTGCTTGTGGCATCTGTGGCATTTTGCTGTGAGACAAAACTGCACATTCCAGGGTGGCCTTTTGTTGTGGGCAGTCTGAGGTACACCTGTGCACTACTCATGATGTCAGATCAGCATCCTGATGTGGCACACCTGTGAGGTGGGATGGATTATCTCAATATAGCAGATGTGCCCACTACCACACATTTGGACTAATTTGTGACCACTGTTTGGGAGGGATGGTTATATTGTGTATCTGGAATGAATTTTAGGTCTCTACATCCATCCCATGGGGAATGGGAGCAGTAACAAAGGTGTTGCGTTTATATTTTTGTTGAGTGTAAATAAAGGATCATGTTTTTCTAACCCTACTAACTAAAATTAATAAACCTAAAACCTCTGAAAAATAAGTTGCCAAACAAGTTATGAACCACATGAGCCCCTATGGTTGTAAATATGAATTACTGGCAATCAATTCAGTGTGTAGCTAAGGTCCGAGGACATGCTGTCAAACTCTAAATGGTTAAAAAGAAAAACAAGTAAAGCCTTTCTTAATCCAGTCACCTCTGCCTTCAAATAAATGTGGACTGAAAGACTTCCAAAAGTCAGTTTTCACAAAATCTTCCCAGCTGCAACTCCTTCGTGCCCTAACGTTAGAGCTTTAACATTTGTCTAAAGAACTGTGAATAAATATGAAATATCCTGACAAAGTAGTTTAAAACCTTACACATTAACACAACTTTTCCATGGAGACGAAAGCGAGGTGTGTTCTGTTCTGTCTAAATCCGACAGCTGCACTTGGATACTGAGGGAAGTATTAGGAAACTATTAATTGGACATGAGTAGGAGCAAGAACTGTAGGCCAGGAATGGCTCTCAGTGTGACCTTTCACAAAATTACATTTATACACTCAGGGATTGGTTTTCTGCACTTCACTGGACTTTTTCTTGTGAAATATGGGCAGTCAGAGCGAACCCAGCCTTGTGACAGGTATACACAATAACACTGAGTCACTGTGAGGAACAAGCAGATTTTTAGAAGTACTTCCCTTTGTACTTCCCCTGTATTTATAACAACTTCCAAGCACCACATTCCTCACTTCAAGTACACAAAGTGATGTCCTGACAGACACAGAATCATTCGCCAGAACCTTTGTGAAACCCAGTTAAGTGAGTTAAGTAAGACATTTAACATATTAGCCCAATATGTGCCTCATAGATAAAACCTAATAGACTCTTAGTTGAGACAATGAATTAATTAACAAAATCTGCGTGCGTTTGGTATCCTTTAATTTGGATTTTTCAACCTGCATGTTTTGTTTTGCAGTGTCATTTAATCCAAACAAAGTGAAAAATGTAACAAAGCCACATTTTTATAGGGAATAATTGTCTGGTTCCTTCTGGTTAATGTTGTCTCATTGCCTGTTTACCAGCATGCAACTTGGGCTCTTGGTGTTTTTACCCCCTAGATATAAAACAGGATGACTCAGATATCTACCACAGCCTGCTTTTAATGCCCATTCCTCAGCTATATGATATCATTTATGAGATCTGATCAAGTACAATTGGTTAAATGTAGCTTTTGACTGAATTTACTGAAGGAGGGTGTGGGTGGACATCTTTGCCCTGGGCCCCTGTAGACTCTAGGATCACCTCTGCTGCTGCTGAAGGGGGTTTCCAAAACAGTGAGGAAAGAAACCCCAAAAGAATCAAAATTTTTATTAGTTTAAATCATATGTGAGATTTCTTCTATAATACATTTATCAATTTTTCGAGTAAAGTAAAATGATTAGTGAAATTTTAAATGTGACAAACATGCAATATGCTTGTCTCCAACTCATGCTGGAGTCCATTTTACTCTGCTGGCGTGTAGTTTATTATGGTGATGGAATACACTATTTATTATTCTTGTCTAACATGTAATCTGTAATTTTTATGAGGAGGACTTGAAACCATATTAAGGAACAATGTGTGTTCCTCGAAATGGAATTTACTGGGTAAGAAAGCCACAGGGGGCCCTCCTACAAACTTGACTATTTGTTCTGGTCGTTGTGGGGAGATCTGTAACAGTTGGAAGAATTGTAGAGCCCACCTATGGACTGACAGCCCGAGACCAACCGGGCCTTTTAAGGGCTGCTGGGGATCCTTGGCCGTGTTCATATCAAGCACACATGGCCAGGGCAGATACACAACTGCTACACACACTGCATGTCACTAACACAATGCTGTGCCTAGAACATGAGATCACATGTTTAATGTTAGCTGAGCTAAGTCCCATTCCCTCCCTGCTGCAGCCTTTGAGAAGCCTGTCCCAGAAGAATTCTTGCAAAATAATATTAATGATGATGATGATGCAGATGATATTAACAGGAGGCAAGGGGAGGGTGAGGGGGGGGGGGGGGGCGGGGGGGAGTTGGCAGGTTTAATCACTTCCTTCCATCCCGAGTCTTGCCTGTGTGAATATTGGAGGTGGGGTGCGTGGGAGTCCGGTGTGATTGTCACCTTTTCCCTTTGACTACGGTCCATCTCAAACCGCACAGCTGGACGCACACAGGCCTTCCCATCAGCCAGCAGCTGGGCTTGTCAGCCAATCAGGCACCTGCGTGATTACCAACAGCTGGAAAAGTAAAACAGACTGCTGAGAGGACGGGGTCGAGGGAGGCTCTGTGGTGTGTGGTGGTGATGGTGAGGGAAAGGGGCAGAAAGAGGCAGCTAAAGAAAGAAGGAAGGAAAAAGAGGGAGCATGAACTGAAGGCTTGCTAAGAGAAAAAAAAAGAAAGACAAATGAGCAAAACAGTGACATCTAACAAAGTAGGGCATTGTGGTGTTTTTTTAATATGTTTCTTTATGTTTTCACAAAAATCACATTGTGCTCTCACAGATGTCCTTTATTGCTATGTTGTGGGATAATTATGTGAGGTCACACATTTGAAGGGTGAGGACCCCTCAATATAAAACACATGCATTGGCCTTTTGGGTGTAATAAGTATTTGCTTGAGTTAATAAATTGGTGACAACAACTTGGGCTATGTTCATGGATGCTCAGACATTCTGTCCCTTTTTGAAACCATCATAGTTTCATCTCACTATGCATGAGTCATGCATGCCTTTTACAAGCATGGATGGCACAGGGGTGAACTTCATTTCAAAGGCTATAACCGTGTTCGCCTGTCGCTGCCTGGATGAACTGGAAATAAAAAAACAGCCTGAACTCTGAGTACCCTGAAGAAGCTGATTGCTTTTGCCATCCTCCTGGCTCAGAATGGTCTGAGGCTCAGCGTTTCCCCCCTGATCTCTTGCAAACTTTTGTTTCCTTAAAGTGCATAATAAACATAACACGTCTGCTTCGCTTTCAAGGTCTTAGCCATAACATAGTGAGTGTTTTAACGACACTTCTTTCAATTGTCAGATAAAGGCAGCACTTTCACCTCGCAGCGGCTTTCTGAACTGTCTTGGTTTGATTGTGCTTCCTCTGCTTCAGCTCTGAAATCCTCTGCGGTTATGAGAACATTCATCACTCTCACTCAAACAGCTTTAAAGCTTTCCAAGGGGAAGGAAGGGGAACCTAGAGTCAAGCCAAGTGAATAATGGGGAGTTTCTTTTCTTTTTAATAATCAATACTATATTTTAGCAAATTTCCATGTCCTGCTTTCTGTAACCTAAAAGACAGTTTTGTTTTTTTGATGCTTATTTATTTTTGTTTTTAAGGCTAATTAACTCATAGTACTGTCCAGGCATTTTTGCTTTTTCTGAGCCGTAAGTGACCTTATTTGCAAAGTTATTTGCTGTGCGGTGAATTTGTTGGTCCTTGAAAAGCTGAACTTCTCTCAACTCTAATAGTGAAAGCGACGCAAATCCTTGGATCAGTTTAGCATCACATGACGTCACTTTGTTCCAAGTGAATGAGACATATGTGTGACCCTTCCTTACTGAGCTATGGTTATTTTGATATGCACAGAGCCCATCTCCTTCAGTAGATTTGGCCTGATTACATTCCTGGGGAGGTATCACAGAATAAGTGAAAGAAAAGTTCTCTAATCTTTAATTGCCCGGATGGTTATAAAGAAATTAAGTAGAAGGGTTATTTATTTTTATTTTTGTTAAAAAGGCGTCTTAGCACAATCTGAAAAGCTATTTTGACCTTTTGAACTTCAGCTGTTAAGATGCCTCCCAACACTGAGAGCGCTCCTGAACAGCTTTCCACCCTAAATCAACTGGACAGCATCTCTGACTTACATGCAGACATACTTCAGGTGTTTCGAACAATGACGGCAAAGGCTCCAAAGTAACGCAGACGATGAAATACTGACGCTTCCTGTCATCGTTTCCTTTAAGTCAAGGCGCTTGAAGGGTTAAACCTTTCAAGCCTAGAAAAATCCAGTATAGGGGTGAGATGAAAGCTGCGGAGAGGAAGAAGACACAGTGGCAGGACAGCAGCCGTTTTTCCTGTATGCATGTAGTCTGGATGTAAACACAGCTGCTGGTTAGGAACTCATGCATGGCCCGTATACTATCTAGGTGTAAGAAATGAACTTTGCCCCGGCAATGAGCCCACTCCTGCTGCAAAAATGAATTCCAAGTCATGCCAAGGGGACGGGCTTTGCGTATGAGGCAATCACTTATGTCTGCTTTGCCTTTGTTTTTCCCCAACCCACGCCTTGGCTCACATGTATTATTCTTATATATTCTTTCAATCCCCACAGCACGCCACCCAGATCAGACCATCTGGCCTTTAAGCATAGAACGAACAAAGCAAGACCATTAGTGAAGGAGAGAAAACAAGGGGGGCGAGTAGGGCTTTGCAATTTTAAAGACAGTCCTAATGCCACTCTGTGTTTTTACTGTGGAGTGTACCACGGGTGAATGCTTTAAATCAGGTAACTTTTCAGCAGCATTAAGGGATGACATCATTGCTTTTGAAAAGAATGACTCACTGGCTAAGAGTTCACCACCATTACCCCCCCTCAGTATCCCAACCCTCCAAGCAGAAGCATGGCATAACACGTGCGTTTTTCTGCTTACTGTAGACGGTGTGTGAAGTAGACATGCAAGTAATGGCGATAAAGCGGAGAATGACTCAGAAGAAAAAGGCACAAAAGCAGGGGCAGGAAACAACAATAAAGACAAGAGAGATAAGGAGGAGGTAGTTAGAGGAAGGAAGGGTGGAAAATGGCTCAGAAAGGTGTAATAATAAAAAATATAAGAGGGCAAAAGCTAAGAGGAAAGATGAAAGAGTGGTCAGTAGATTTTCCCACGACGCTTCGACTCTTAAAACCTGAGAAAGAAAACTGTGTGAAGTTGGAGGAACATGAGGGCAGCTCTCAGCAAGATCCGGTATATCAAAACAGCAAGGACGGCATAACATCCAAAACAAATCCAGCACACAATCCTGCTGCAACATTTAAAGCAAAAGAGAGCCGGATCAAGAGAATGGATGGTTACCACAGATTGGTAATCCCTCAGAAGTTTCATAAATGTTTTGGTTTTCGGTTTATTGTGTCTTTTTGGCTGCCGCTCCGTTTGCTTCGTATTGTTTTGTGAAGGAAGATGCTGAGCAAAGACCAACACTAATCCGAAAACACAAGATGTTTCACGGGAAATTAAATAATGTGGCCACTCCGTGCTCACCTTCCCAGAAATCCGGGTTTATCTTGTGTTGAATTCACAAGAGCATAACAGTGCTGGTAGAAACCTGTGCTTGATGTGAATAAATAAATAGCTGATTAGTTTAGCTCAGCCAGTAACGGAAAATCCCCGATCCCCAAAAGACTGCAGTGTACAAGGGGAGTCTAACATTGCTTATGATTGATTATGGAAAAATAATAATAGCCAAAAAATTTTTTATGGATACTGATGGAAAAGCAACGTGTTTTGCAAGCGATGCCTGCACACTCCCATGAGTACACATCAGTTGTGTGCGAGACTGAGGCTTCGAGCTTAATAAGAGGCGTGAATTTAAAGCACATTTATTTTTATTTGGTGTCACCCACAACTTAGCAAGTTTTCCATTTTAAGCAACTGCATTGTTTATTCATTTAAGCTTTTTGAGGCATGCGCAAGTTTACTGGTGGTGGTAGGGTTACATAAATTTTGTCAATTTCTTCTTTTTTTTTTTTACAAATTTTATCCAGGAAAATATGCCTCAGATTGAAAAATCTGCTCTGCAAAAGTGCCCTGGTAACGGCAGACAGCAGTAAGCACAAATGTACACAGCAAAAACACACGAGATGAAGAGTAAAATACAAAATCACACACATCTTAACTGAGCAAACTTAAAACAACACAATCAGTAACTGTTACTGTCATCGCGCCAAGCAGGATCAGCAATGTTCAGGCATGATGGTTTGAGCCTGGAGTAAACTGCCTCCAGGTTATTTAAAATGACCTTTAATTCGTTCTTACATTTGTCAACAGCTCTCTAACATTATTTGATTTCGCAGTTCATTCCAAGTGTAGGGAGTGGCATATTTTCTCCACTCATTACAAGCTTTTGGGATAGTTGGAAAGAACGTGACTTGGGAACAAAGACTGTAAGTTCCCATACTTTAGTGGATGTTGGTCAGTTAGTGATATGAGAGACTCTAGAATAGACTGAAGTATAACAAGAGCATGCAATGTGCAGTAGTAGAAAAGATCTGGAAGGTTTATAAGTAATCTCAGTGGTCCATCTTGCATAATACTTGATGTAATACGTGATGCGCATGCATACAAATGCCATCACCATAATCCTTTGGGATCCTTATAAATAATGAATATGGTAGTAAATAAGTGGTAGCAAATATTCTCCTTTTGTGTCAATAGAAGGTGGAACTTGATTTTTGTTTTAAGCTCATTTGCTGATAAAAAAAAAAGGAGCGAGTCACTGATTAAAATGATTTGTGTTGGGACTCTAACGCCGTCTCAGGGCTCTCATCTAGGTTCAGCTCATGTTTCAGAAGTGAACTTGGTAAATATGTTTTTGCAAAGTGCAATTAAAAGAAAAAATATCCAAATAAAACTGGAAGTTGGTGTTCAGCCAGTCTAAAAACCACCCACTTTGTGGCAGTTTGCAGTAGAAGCATTGCAAAGTGGCACAAGGTGGTGCCTCCTTCCTTTTTTGTTGCAGAGAGCTCAGAATTGTACATGGAACAGGCAGAGATTCTCAGAAATCCCTAGCGACTGTAAACCTGCATAATATCATCAATGAAGTACTCTATACAGAACCACCAGCATGGAAATGTCCATTCCCATGTCCAACAACTGTCTAACCTAACAAGATATCCTGGGCTAACGCTATGTATGCTACTATAGCCACACAGCAGTGCTAGCATGGGTGTATTGGTTAGTCCACTGATGTTAAAAAATCAAACTGGGCACGCTGAATGGTTAATTTTTTCATTTTAGCAATCAGTTTGTCTGGGCTTTTGAGATCTTTAACACAATGACTGACTACCAACCAGTAATAATCCCTTTTAATTTTCCTTGCTAGCAAATTTAAGCCAACGTGCCAATATTGAAATCTGAGAAGAAGAACATGTGATATCAGATAAACTGCGTTTATAGGATCCTTAGTTTAGCTGTTGACTCAAGAGTGTTTTTTTTACTCTAGTGAATACTAATAGTAATTACTGCACATATTCTTCTGGGGCGGAAGTGGGTTGCAAAGCAGTTTTCAGAAGTGCAGCAACTGGGGACGAGATAAAGAAGCTTAAGTGAAATATTCTATACGAGATTTGTCAATTTAAATATGAACCCGAAGCATCAGCTGATGTGATCATGCACTCAGATCTGCGGCAATGCGACTGAGCTCAACTTCACGGGCTGCCTGAACTATTGCGTGTTTGATAAAAAACATTCGTGCGCAAACATGCTGGCAAACAAAACACTGAAACTAACTGGAGCTCTGCCCTTTTAAGATTTATATAGTTAGAGCATATGCTCAAGACACACAGCATGAGAAGATAGGATCGTTTTACCAAGAAAGGCCAGGATAGGTGAGAAGGAGTACAGGACCCACAGTAAAATTAATGGGGTAGAAATTCATTCAGGGCCGCAAGTTTGACCTAGAGTTAACCTCTTAACTCCGAAGGCCTCCCACTAGATGAACAACACTAATTTAGAGCTACGATTACTCATGGTTAAGAGAGATGCTAAGACATAATTGACTGTGGTGAAACACAATATGAATAGATTGTTTTATTATAGCAGCTGGCAGAAAGTAAGGGCAATAAGGGTTGAATGACTAAGCCTCTTGAGCTGAGATTAGGCCTCCATCTCCTCATCCTTGTCATGGATGTAAATTACTCTGCTCCCACATTAAGGGAGGCTTGTGTAATTGCTCATCTTATTCAGCGGGTGAGGTGGGATAAAATGTTCATGTTGGCCAAAAGTTAAAGAAGTGAGCATGTGTTCCTGAGAGCAGGCAGCATGTGGTTTGTGGTAACTCTGATGGGGAACATTATCTGTTTGTGCCAGCTCCACATTTCTCAACATAAAGTTTGGGTTTCGAGTTACCAGACAAGGTGAGAAGGGTTTTTGTAATTCAATGCCCCTGGACTCGGTCCACATATTTGAAGTAACCTACACTGCTCACGTTTAATCCTTCTCAGTTAAGATTGTAATAAACGGCCTTGGCTTGCATCACTTTAGTCAATCAAGTTTATTGCCACAAAGGTTCATGATGAGGATAGCAAAAACGTAATAATATGGTCTGCAGCAAATGATTTAGAAACATAGTGCGGCCAAAGATCTTATGCTTTAACTCATCCGATTTCTGTCAAATGTAACAGATATTCAGTCAAATCACTCATCATTCATATCGCCTGGAATCTGTTCACTATTATCCCACACAACAAAATATATTTACCATGTATCACACTTTTATTTTCACAGTGTAATTATTTAATATTTAACAGTGCAAACTAAGATGCAGTACTGTGTTATCTTACACATAGTGGAGCCTCAGGGGCTCCGGTTTCTTCCACAGTCAAAAACATGCAAGGTTAATTCTCCTGTCACCTTCCCCATGATGGGGGCACTGGTTTGTGAGTGGTATATTTTATTCTCATATGACGACTGCTTCAGAAAATGAATAACTGTATTTACATAACGTCAAATTATTGCTCTGACATCCATGTAAATATCATATATCTGTGTGATATGATGATGATCTTAAGTGAGAATTCAGCTACTACAGAAAAACATGTCCTATCATTAGGTCTGTGTCCTGCTGGTCAGGTTTTCTCCATGTGGCCTGAATGTAGACACTTAATCCAGCTGAACGACTTCTTTCTCAGTTTGTACTTGCACTCGGGACCAGCAGAGTCAACCATGTGTTAGCTGGATTGCTTTGAAAGCTATAGCAACCAAGTAATCTAAATATAGCCCAATAACACGCTTTAAAATAAAGAAAGATGCTGTATGTGGTGCTTTGCAAAATACACATCTGGATCCTTATGATTTCTCCAAAGCAAACATTACACAGTTCAAAACAGTGACATCATCAGCAGTGAGTATCCAAACGGTTTAGGGCTTCATCTTTTAGTGTTCCAGTTCAAGTCAGTCTGAATGAAATATATAACAGTCCTAATGCCCCAAACCACAATCCATTTCCCAAGTACTAGAGTGAGGGTTATGCAGTCAAAGTACTTAATTTCTGATTTATTCATCTTGGGAACATTGTGTTAGTCTGTACACAGGGTTGTATGAAGAAAAAAAAAGTATAAAAAGGAATATTTTGTTTGCTTGCCGGGAGATGTGCTTACCACTTTAAATTTAGTGTGGTTAAACGCTCTCTTGTGCCATTCTGTTATGATAAGTGGTGCTGAAAATCATTATTGGCATCCAGAGGCTTTTAAAAGCACCCTGAATCACCACTGGTTAGCATACGTATTAAAATAGGTCACGACAGTGATAGGGGAGTTGAACTCATCAGAAAAATGCTGCCTTTCTACCCCCTCAAAGGACATATTGGTTTGGTTTCACAAGTGCGTAAAGCAATGAGGAGAATACAATCTGTAATTGTTCTGTCAGTTTTATTTGTAAGCAGCTAACCAGGACTGAGTTGGCTGCACTTTCTGTTATCTAATATCCTTTATGGGCACATCAGATGATGAAATCTTAAAATTGTAGAATTCTGGTTACAGCACAGTTCAGAGTGGGGGAGCTGCCACCAACATGGTCGGACCGTCTATTTGACGAGAGAACTCTGGGCTAATGGAGTTGAGACTCTTCCTGCTGTTGGTTAATAAGACTTCTCTGCTTAAAACCTACCTAATACAGCAAATAAGAAACAAAACAAAACAGTAACCTTTTAGTGACTAGTAAAACTTGTGATTGCCTCAAATTTTTTCACACTTGGCGACTGATTGGAAGTAGCTGTGGTGACCACCTGTTTGCCCAGAAGGCAAAACACCAAGTCAGACTGACTTTATTCACTCTCACACAGATTTGTAAAGGTTTGCATATAATCACCATCGAATTTATAAACACAGACAGATGCCAACACGTTCCAGTCAGCTGGAGTCAGTCTGTGACTTTGAGTGCTACTTGTCTGTGGTGTGTCTCATTGCATCAAGGCGCTCGACTCAAGTGGCTGTTTTCTGGTTATGTACTAAATGCTTTGGTTTGCCATTAAATTGATGTCCTTCAACAACTACATCACCATTTGTGGATGAGTTTCTGTTTTTAAATCGTTGAATGCATCTTGTTAATATGAATTTCTGTGTATGAAGACTGCAGCAGATATGAAGTTTTCCCCTATTTGTCACAGTTATTCACCATGTTATAACAAATATATTGTACTGTATGGACTTGCTAACTTGACCCCACGTGACTGCAGATGGACACGTCTCATTAGTGTTTTCCTCTTAATGCACCAAAGTTGCTTTGACCACTGACTGAGAGGTCTTTGACCCAGTCCCCATCTTTGAAGCAATCATTTCACTTCAAGTACACGGCTACAATTTAATTTTATTCCTTCTGTGGTCTCCACTCACCATTTTACCTCAAGCAAGTGCAGCATAAGTGTGCAAAGAAAAAAGTTTCAGGTTTAAATGATCTGCTTACAATTACAAGAACACCAGTTTTTGATAGTTATGCTTCACAGTGCATTAGATGGTCAGCTAATGCACTGTGATTCAAAGAGAGGGCCAAGGCATCTGCTAAACCTTATACCGTTGTTAATGTGCTCTATCTTTTGGCCATTAAAATTGATTTTTAAAATTATGATGTATGCAAAACTTTGTGAAGATGGTATCCTACCTCTCTCTGCGTCCTATGGTATATTTATATAGTCACGAAGGTACAATCCTATCGGCTAATCCACCTACCAGCACTTCTGAAGCTCACTGATAACCATATTAGATCGAGGAGCTGGCAAGCTAGCATAGCAACGTCTAGGTGTGGCATTCAAAATAAATTTGCTAATGAAGACAGAGTTGATGTGCCGTTTCCAATACTCGTGATATGTAACACAGTCACGGCTTCCTGACATGCTTCTGACCTCATGGTGGGAGAGGATGTAGATGAGCAGAGGAAGAAGAGGAAACAGAGCCACCGCCCACTCACAGGCTTCCACAGAGCTCCTAGGGCTGTTATCAAATGTCCAGCTGTGCCATTCAACCTCAGAACAGCTCTGCTCTGCTCAGTGTTTAGTTTTCTGGGTCAAAGGTTGAGCTGAGTTCTCTAAATATTTTATGGACATAGAGGCATAAAGGGAGCATGAGCAAGCATGTACGCAGATGTCTCAGGATGATTAGAACAAGATCCCAGTAAAGATGAAAAAGGAAAAACAATATTTTATTCAAGGTCATGTGATTGAAGACTAGCACACGCAGATTTACAACAAATGACCTAAAGGATAAATTTGTATGCATGAAGGCTAAAGGAAGAAGAAGTCAGGGAAAGAACTGCAGTGTTAGAAAAGATAAATAACGCGATAAAAAATATTAAGCAGTCATTTCTTTTACTAAAATATGATTTTTGATTATTTAGGTTGTCTGGAAAAGAACGAGTCCATCTTGGACTAACAAAAAAGAAAACATGCATTGCCAGAATAGTAGTCAAATTGATGCAATGTTACCAATTTAAAAACGTTTAATTGTGCAGTGCGGATCTTGAAATAACAAAACCTGCACTTTGCTTTGCTCTCTGGGCGACGGGACCTTGAAAACCTTTCGGTAAACTTGACATGAGAACTGTGTAATGTCTGCAATTGTGGATTAAACATTTGCGTCTTTGTGGGTTTGCCTCCAAAATACACTTGACTCACCTCTTGGAGATGGTGGGATACTATCCCCCGTGGACCTTTGATGGAAATTGATATTGGCGCATGTTTGAAAGACTTTCTCCAGAGGAACATCATTTACACACATGCTTGCTTTCTGTCTGTGAGAATATGCTCTCCACTGTCCATGCAAATGTTGTAATAGGCCTGGGAACCAATGAAGTGTGGTTGCTACTAAGCAACAGTATCAAAGTAAACTCAAACAGACTGGCACTTAGTTACCAACTAAGCACGTCAATGGTTTATTTTGACCTATACTTAACAGTAAAAGCTTACCATATTGGTACAAATATAAACTGCATTCTGTAGGCCACAATCCCAGGAAGCAGAGGGTTAACTGCCACAGTAACATCTGTTTCTGAGTAGTTCAGCACTTTTGGAAATGGATACCGCTCTCATGTGTGTGCTAAGAACATTACCACCCTATCACCACCTCACAGCTAGATTCTTCTCCAATTTCAGTTGGTCTTTACACAGTTTAAAGGAATAATTTTCCCTTTTAAATGTACTTTTACCATTTTTTTTAACAATTAGACTATTAGATTGGCACCACTGTCATATCTGAGAATATGAATCTGCAGCCACGAGTTAGCAGAGCTAACCATAAAACTATAAGTAGGGGAAACATCTAGCCTCGCTCCATCTACATCAGCATTTAAGAAACTACTTTTTTAACACAGTATTTTTTCTTATTCAACAGGCACAAAAACACTTAGGTTCATAAATATATTTATGAACCTAACTATATATGTTGTTTATACTTTATAAACAATGTTTTTCTTAATTTTGCTGAAGCCATGGACATCAACAAATGCTGTATTTCTTCCCTTGAGATGATCTTCTAGGACTGTATTTGGTGCTTCTTCATCTAAAACTGAAAAAATGCTCTGTTGGCTTTAGAGCAGGTGACTGTAATGGCCATTAAAGATATCAATCATCTCAATTTACTTGTCAGTTAATTGTCCAACATGGTCTCTGAGCTGTGTATAAAAATGGTTAGTTAGTGCAATATTTACCCCTTGAATTAGTCATCACTTCAATCTAATCCTGATTGCTTCATCCACTGTGTTGGCGTACAGAGGAAAAAGGATGTGGTTGAAAACGTATTACCTGTATAGAAAATTCCAAATGGTTTACAGTGTTTTTCCTGCAACTGTATATAAAGTGGTGATTAAAGATATACAGGCAGGTTTGATTACGGAGCTATTCCTATGGTTACCTAACAGCGCTACCGCAACTCCGGACAGTTTGTTTGCCTTTCACGTGAGAGGTGGGGCAGGAGGGTGCGGGATGAAAAGTGAGGATCGCTTCCCTTCTTACTCACTCTCTCTTCCCACCCAAGATTTCCAAGATGATTTAAAACAATACTGGTTTTAGGAAAGAATTTGATCTAAGTGGGAGTTCCTCTGTTTTGCCAAGGGCTTAATGGTTTCTGTGTTTCAGGTAAGGCCTCTTTGCGGTGTCAGCTTTGACAAATTACACAAGATTTTTCCAATGTCAGATATCACCCCACTGCTTACTGGCATGTCCGGAATCCCTGAAAAGGAACAGCCCTCACTGTATTCCCACCCTTTCACCATATCATGCTAAATGATTCAACATTCATTCAG
Source organism: Aulonocara sp. 'chitande type north' Nkhata Bay (assembly GCF_057382095.1). Taxonomy (NCBI): domain Eukaryota; kingdom Metazoa; phylum Chordata; class Actinopteri; order Cichliformes; family Cichlidae; genus Aulonocara; species Aulonocara sp. 'chitande type north' Nkhata Bay. The sequence continues at coordinate 35,205,448 of NC_141359.1, forward strand.
AGGAAAGCAAAGACGAAGCATATGGGTAGCGGTAAGATATGCTGATGCTGAAATTTAGGATTACCTCCCTGACTTAGAAGAGAGGTAGCAGCTCCACAGAAGCCAGCTAGAAAGTTCAAAGTTGAAGTGCAGTTCTCCTCTTCCCTGCAGGAACTGTGGTCTCCTCCAGCTGTTCTGCTGTGTTTGAGGGCTGGGTGTGCTGCAAGTGCATCCAACAGACTTACAGACAAAAGAGCACTCCCTTTAACCTTCTCTGGGGGGAACGACGGATGACTTGGCTAGGTGTGTAAGCCATCACACACCCTGCTGACAGTCCGGCCTGTTCCAGCTCCACGGCTGCACATCACACAGATGGTCTGTGTGTGAGCGAGAGAGAGTGAAGAGGTTGTTGCTTCTGGTTATCAACACAGCACAGCTTTATGATTCATATCTAGCATTAGTGTTAAGCACAGAGCAGGGAGGTTTTATGTTAAAATTTCCACCAAACCTTTTGTTCTTCAAAAGTACAAATCAGCCCGATGAGTTCATTAAAGTGTCATACCCACAGGAAACAGACTCACGGGAACCTTTGTATGAACTATTTTAGCATTTATTGGCCATCCATCTCTTAAACTGCATATTACATCTTACATCTATTGTGTGTTCAGTACACTTCACTCAAGCTAAAGTGGCCCTTTTTCACTTTGTTTATGCTAGAACAATACATATGAATTAGTTAATTCATTAATCAGATTAACATTAGCATGACACACATTTTTTTTTGGCGTTTACCCCTCCTAACTGTCTGTTAGACGAAAGACCACACAGCTATCAGACAGAGGAATTTATCACTATTGAAGACTTGGTTTTCATAAATAACATTTGATGTCATCAACTTATGCTTCTCATGCCAAAAAACGGAAGAAGAAAAAAAAAATCATGCTGGATATTATGTCATTAAATAAATAAAAAAACCACATTAGTCTCCCAGCTGTTGCACAAGATAGTACATGATCTGCATTACATACAGCAACGTAATGGTGCAAGACAGTCCTGTGCATGTCTTAACAGTTTTAGCTGATGTTAGCTTGCGCACGGTGTATAAACAGGAGCTTTGCACAGGCACAAAGATGTTTATCAGGAGTAGTATTGGATGACTTTTAAAAAGCGATCCTAAAAGGATAGCCAGTGCTTTGAGATGTTTTGACCGGACATCAGTATCTGAGTAGTTGGTATCAAGGGCATCCTCCCTGCATATCAAATGCCCAGTCCTTGGTTTTTGATTATCATATTGCTTGCACTATTTTTTCTTCATTTGTCAGACAAACACTTGGCTCTTTATCAAAAACACTAACACCAAACTGCTGCGTTCGGTATGTGGTTGTGTCTGCATTTGATTTCCAGTGTACTGTACACGCGATTCTTGCTGGGTCACTGGTTTTACTGGTCTGGAGATGATAAAGAAGCTGACTCAGCAAAGCAGCAGAGAAGGAAAAGTCCCACAGATGAAGAAGCGATAACTCACACTGATCTCAATGTGTCACATTTAGTTGGTTTGATAGATTCCCCTACACCAAGTATTACTTCCCTTGAAAGTGCCAAACCACTGCAGCCACAGAGACCATTCCAGTGAAAACTACATTATGACTTTTCTTCATAACAGCATTCAGACACAGCGACAGACCTGAAGTCACATATGTGCAGTTTGCATTTCTGAAAGGTAATTTACAAAAAACAAACAAACAAAAAAAACCATTAAAAACAATCTGCTGAGATTTTTTTCATTTATTTTGATGAAATAATAACATCCTTTAAACTGTGTTGCCACACTTTCTGTGAATACACACAGACTGGAGTTAAGGATAGAATATCATTATCCTTCTGGATGCTCATGCAATAGACTGGTTTGTTACAAAAGAGCCAGTGACCTAAATGGTCCATTGTACTCTGCGTGCAACGGCACCGAAAATTCTCTTTCCGTTGGTTGCAGGCAGTTTGTGGTCATGACTACTATGGTATATGGAATGTATGACATGTTTAAACTGTTTGGCATATTCAGGGTTAGGACAACAAAGCTGTGTATATATGAGGTTTATGCAGATCAGCCACAACATCTGAACAATACAAAACAGCTTTGACCCAATGAAACATGAATATGGGATCTCGGAGTCCAATCCAAAAAGCCAGATCCTTATTTTGTATTCCAGGACCTGCATAGCTTAAGTCCATCCTTACTAACGCACAATAATCTTCCTACTCTGGCCTCGCCATTATTCCCATAGAATAAACTGCATAAGTATGTGCTTATTTTGAATTAAATGTTTGACATTTATGTTGCTGCTTTTGCTACTGATTCCAATAAAACACATACAGTATTTGGAAAAAGGAAGTTTTCTCAGGACTCTATGTAATCCTAAATTTTAAATGTGAAAGTTCATGACAACACAATTTGAAATAGACTAAATAATTAGGAGTTGCTTGGAAGGATTGCAGTTCAGCACAGGTTTGCAAAGTTGCAACTGAACAAACAACAAGACTTTGTGAACAATGTCCTGTGGACAGACAAGACCAAAGCAGTGACATTGGCCCTGATACACAAACCCAAACACACACACCTCATATCAACTGTCAAGCACGGTGGTGGAGGGATGATGATTTGGACTTTGTAGCTACAGGATCTGGACACCTTGCAGTCATTGAATTGACCATGAACTCATCTGTACACAAAACTCAAATGTGAGGCCATCTTTCTGACAGCTAAAGCGTAGGCAAAATTCGGTCATGGAACAGAACAATGGTCCCAAGCAAAACAGAAAATCTAAACGAGAATGACTGAAAAAGAAAGACGGCCCAGTAAAAATCCGGACCTCGCCCTGTCTGAAGTACTGTGGTGGGACCTGGCATGGCTAATGTTGTGAGTCTGTTTCAGCACTTTGTGTCCCTGAACCTAACCGAGTAGTTTTGTTGTCTACCCTAGTCTCTTGGATGAAAACCATATGGATCACACCTCTACCACGGCACCTGCCTTACGAGGACTTTGTCCATTGTTCAATGGTAAGATATTTAAAGTGAGAAAATATAATTGGGACTATGTTTTTAAAAAAGAGGACTGCATGTGAATGGGAAGTATAAACAACTCTTAGATCAACTGAAAAGAATACAAGTAAAATAAAAATACATAAACTGCTCCATTGAATACCAGAGAAGTCCCAGTAGAATTCATGTCAAGCATGTACTGGCACATAGGAAATCAAATTTACTACAGTAAAGCTGGACCTGTATTGTAATACTTTTATGCAATTTGAAAATGCCAAACTGCAATATATAAATATTATATAATAGTTAAACTGCCAGCAAGGAAAAGCAATAATGGCTACAATAATGATGACAAACTAGTGAAGTGTGCAGTTATGTAACATAAACAGCTGCCTTGTGGGAGCAGTTATGGAACCAAACAATTTTTATATTGGTAAGAACAGTATTCATTTTGGGGTGGCACAGAAATCTGTGGCTTTTTTCCCTCCTGAATGTTTACTATTTTAAGTCACACACTGACATATGCTCACTCAGGCAACAGTGACCACCATATGAAGACCATTGTAATGAACTGCAAAGAGCAGGTTTCAGCATGGATTGCAGAAACCACAATGTAGGCTCATAGGAATAAGTGGAAATTATCTACACAGCAAAATAAAACACGATGACATTGATCATCCTGTTAATAAACATTGCATTTACCATATCCAATGAATAATTGCAAAACCAAGGCAAACAATGTAGTTTGAAATGAATTGTGTGGTCATAGGTACTGAATCTGTGGGGTTATTAGAAAGGTACAATTTACAACAAAAAAAGAATGACCTTTGCAGAGATATCTCATGGTTTCAACATGCAGTCTAGCTTTCTACCTTAATGTTGTAGCACATGTAGACCTCACACAACTGTAACTATTAACATTGTATGCAGATTTTCTGCAATTACATTACTCAACATAAAGGGAACTACAAGAACAACACTTAGCAACACTTATTCTTTCGTGCATGCATCCACTCGGAACAATGACAGAGCTAAGGACCTAGGTAGGACCCAGTAGCTCATCAGGCTGCTCTGGATGTGCCTGACTGGGGAATGTGATACAGCCATAGACAGTATAAAACATGGACATAGTTTGCAGGTCAGACAAAAAGAAGCTAGTGCAGAAATGCTTTAAACCTGAACTCTATGTGATGGCCACCAGATGGAGATAGCTATGGCTGCAAAAAGACTTCCTGTCCCACAGAAGTGTATAAGAAAACGGCTTTCTGATTTGAGCACTGTAAACACTTTCCTGCTTGAGGGCTCAGTCATTCAGTCGTACTGAATAATGGATCAAGTCTGTTCTGTAAATGTGGATTATCCATGGCATGTTAATTTTTATGTTATAATGAGAATTTGTCTATAGGATAACAAAGTGATAAAAAAAATCAATATTAGAAAGAAAACACTAATCAGATGACCCTCTACAAGCAAACACTTGGCGACAGTAGGAAGGAAAAACTCGCTTTTAACAGAAAGCAACATCTGGACGAACCGGGCTCAGGGAGGGGCGGCCATCTGCTGTAACTGGTTGGGGATGAAGGGAGGAAGACAGAACAAGGACATGCTGTGGAAGAGAGACTGAGATTGATAATAACTAATGATTAAATGCAGAGAGGTGTATAAACACAGAGGTTAAATTTAACAGGGAGAAATATGCTGTCTTTTTCTAGCCCCTGTCAGGACTCTTGCTGCAGCATTTTGGATAAATTGAAGGCTTTTCAGGGAGTTTTTAGGACTTCCTGAAAAGCAGTAGTCCAGCCTTGAAGATATAAATGCATAAACTAGTTTTTCAGCATCACTCTGAGACAGGGTATTTCTAATCTTAGAGATATCGCACAAATGCAAGAAAACAGTCCTCATTTGTTAAATAAGCATGTTGAAGGACATATGATGGTTAGAAATGACTCCAAGATTCCTCAGTGTTACTGGAGGCCAAGGTAAAGCCATCCAAAGTATCTGGTTAGACACCAAAGCAGTCTAAGGTCAGTAATAGACACATGCAGCTTTTATGTTGACTATGGATACAATAACAATTTCTTCAGACTCTTTTTCAATAAAAGAGAGCTCAACAAATAGAATAAGATTTAGGTCCATAATTCTGTGCAAAGCTCACCTGTAAACTGTATATGTTTACTGGATAAAGGACACATCTGTAATCACTAAGTACACTCCTATAACACTTTTGTCATTTTCAATAAAGAAGAACATTTTAATAAATAAATATGTTCTTCAGTGCTCTTGATAAGCTCTTAACAATGATTACGCAATTTCCTTTCCTGATTTAATAAGTACACAATATTAGATGTCAACCTATTAATTCTCTGTTACACCCATTCTCTAATTATTGCCACAGTTATGAAACTGTAAAACAAGACAGGACTTTGTAACACCATCCTGCTGTGCACGCTCTGTTTTCAAGGCCCATTCAATTTCTCCAAATGGAAACCTGTGCTTGCCTTATTAATTACCAGGAATGCCCTCTCCCAATATCGCCCCAAAACCTGAGTGCTGAAAAGCATGCCATCAAGAAGCCACAAGGCATGTTAGCTGTTTGTTCTCTCTGTCCAACCAGTGTGCCTACGCTTCGGTTTCAGGGAAAGAGCCAAACTATCTGTGCTGACTTGTTTAAGTTGGAGAGCCTGCACAGAGACAGAGTGATTTCAAAAGGAAGAGGATGTGTAAAAATGGGGAGAAAGGGTGGAGGGAAAATAGCATTTTGTGGGGAAATGGTCTTTAAACTTCAGAGACTTCAGAGGAATGGTGCAGTTTTGCACTCATACAGCTATAGTTCACTGACCCAGTGGAATTTGGACATGAACAAACACAAACACATACAAACATTACTGCAGAGGGACACTGAGAACACCCTGTGCTGTATGATTCTGGGAGCAAAATTACTATTGGACCTGTAGAAACATTCCCCGCAGCCATTCACCACAGAAAGAAAAACAAAAATAGGAGGGACCTCTGTCTGCACTGCTGTCAGCAAATCTACCTGAAACGCTTAATCAGAGTGAATCATAGATAAAGAAGCGTTTCAAGATTTCGAGGGCTTTGATCGAATGCCAATCAAGTTTTAATATTTATTTTACTTGATCACTTGGTATTTAAGGAAAACATATTTTTGCTCCAGACTCATGATAAGATCCTGCAAGACCAAATTTAACATAAAGAGCCTCCAGGCTCTGTGCCATTTTTTAATCTGCAGCTTTTGATTGTATGCCATGACTTCCTCTCCCCAAGGCCAAGGAAATTTGCCATTACTGTACTCAGATCAAAAACTTAATGGAAGTTTTAAAAAATGAATTCTACTCATGTAACCTGGTGCTGGTCATCTACCGGACCCCTTTGGACTCCACCCCTTATGCCTCACACTGCTCTGCACTCTTGCACTTTGCAATGATGAACTTTAAATCTGTTATTTACTTCTAACACTCGGTAGAATGAAACGTATTTACAGTTGGAACCAGACTGCTTTTTGTTGGCTTCATTACCTCATGATTGAATGTTGTTGTTCATTGTGGCAGCCATAATGTTACAAATAGCGAGGTCTCCTAATTAGTATTTATGGAAGCAGGGTGTATATACACAGTTAAAATCATAATAACCCACTAAAGCTTTAGTCAATACTCAATATTTAGCGAATTATCATTTTTTTAATGTATCATGATACTCCACAGTGGTTTGGTTTGACGATATAATGTTTCAATTATATAAAATCACTAAAATGAGACACAAAAGATGTAAAAGGATCAAAAGGAGAAACAAAAGGTGCACAAAGATGCATCAAATTACAAAAACGAGATGCAAAAAAGACCACAAATAAATGTAAGATTGACCAAAACAAACAAAACGACAAGAAAAAGATGCAAACTAACCAAAACTAACCAAAAAAACCAGCCTCAATAACATCTAAAATGACCAAAATAATGCACAAAAACAACCACAAAAGATATAAAATGACCAAAACAAGATGCAAAATGATCACAGTGAAATGCAAAACATCCACAAGGAGATGTATAATAGGCAAATGAGACACAAAAAGATGTAAATGACCAACATAAAGCACAAAACAGGCACGAAGAGAAGTAAAATGACCAAAGAGACTTAAAACAACTAAAAAAAACAAGATTCAAAAAGATAAACCTAGAAAATGATGAACAAAGACATCTGACATATTACTCTAAAATGCAAGACAGGTAGAATATAATATTATTTGTCCTAATATCAGATAAGCTAAACATTTTCCACACACATGATCAATCCATGCTAGTTTTCAGCTAATGTGCAGCAGACACAGTTGTGTGCAAACAGTGCATTTAGAGTCATGTGACTGATCCTCTGAGAGTAAACATCAACAGCTGACGGCTGTCAGATTTACAATCCATGAATTTTGACTAAAATGAAAGTTGTTGTTCTCACAGCAGCAACTTTTGAGAGCTTCATATTTCTAAACAGATCAAAGTGTGAAGCTGCTAAACGATAAATCGGTGTGATCTTGATAAATTTTAAAAACAGCACTAGCTGCTGTACGGCTCAGGTTAGTTAGGTTAATTGTGCGTTGGGAATGAGAAGGTCTCAGAGGATGTTCAGCTGAGTCAGAGTTTGAGGCCATACAGGAGTTTTGTTTAAGGGTCTCTGCCAGGGACCAGGTGTGGGCTATTATTCCTCATCTGGACAACATAACCCTGGTCCCCAGGGTCCAGCAGGAGGTGGGGCAGTCCAAACCAAACACGCATTGCCCAAATTAACTTTGCGATGTAATATTTTGTCCCTATTGTGTTGCCACAAAATCACTCATGTGTAAAAGAATTTCTCCCATCTCCTCTTTGTTTAATTTTGCCCCTCTTATTCCCACGAGCTGTTATGACGTCAGGCTGTTAGGTCTCATTTGTGCAATTTACTTAGATGGATTTTATATTTATGTCATTTCTGAGGTCATCTCATCCACAGCTACGCTCGCAAATGGTTTCTAGAATGTATAAGCCGCTTTCACGCAATATTCATGAGTACTGGCCAATTTGTTGCAGAAAGATTGATGTTTGGACACGTGAATGTAGTTTAAATTGTTTAGTTTGGGTATAAATTTAAAGAACGTGCTCTCTTCTAGATGGAATCATTCATCAGCAGTACAAAGCATGCAGACGTGTCACACCTCTACATTTTAAAGATGATATTTCATGGAAACTTTTCCTAAATATAGACCCAGACAAACTCAAGAAACAGACAGAACTGCATAAACATACTCCAGTGACAATCCTCCCTTTTGTTCCCAGAGTTTTTACAAGGTATGTACACACTTTCACACCCTTGCCATTTAAGTAAGCACCACCGTTAACACACTCTGACACACTCTTTTCTAGGTGATTGCCTTTGGGTTATTGCAGCCGTCTAGACAGAGAGAAGAAGAGAACTCTTAGGAATGTTCTTTGTATCGCAGGCGTCAATAGCAGCGCAGCCAGAAGCTCGGATAGTAATCGGGAGCTGTTTCTCAGAATCGGCTAATTACTCAGTGCCACTTGAACACACATCCACAGACATGAAAGTGATAACATAATGTGACTTCTATTCCAAGCACATACCAGAGGGTTTTACTTCTAGCTTTTCCAGCCCATATTACATGTTCTTTTCTGGAAACTATGCCTTTTGGACTGCAGCCTGGAATTAATTAGCAGTCTTAATTGTAAGACTATAGAAGCACTGGGAGACCTAATGTACAGGATTGAATTCTCATTGACTTTTGGTTTAAAGGAATCACACAGTGTTTATTTTGATTCTACTGTAACATGTTCCTGATTATTCATTTGTAGTCGACATTATATTCTCTGGACACTTTTAGGTACACCTTGGCAGTAAGAAGGCGCATCCAAGATGCAATTAAACCATCACGCCACGTTCTGAATGTGCTCTGCTGGATAGAGATCTGTGACTGTGGAGGCGATTTGAGCACAGTCGACTCATTTTGATGTTCAAAGCCCTAGCTTGAAACCATCTGATCATCAGTGTTGGGGAGTAACGGAATACATGTACCGCCGTTACATATTTAAAATACAAAATATTAGTACCTGTATCCCGTTACAGTTACCGTTTAAAAGGGTGGTATTTAGAATACAGTTACATTGTTGAAATAAAGGGATTACATGGTGGTCTTTTCCTGTTTCATATGTTAGGCTATGCCCTCTCTATTTTTGGTAATTCCACGCTGGTGGAAACCCAAACAAAAGACGCATTAAGAGGCTCAAATGCCTGTGTCTCAATCTCGCGTCTCATAATGTGAAGAAATATTTTTTTAAATGATTTAATATGAAGGCAATAGGCAGAGTGTTACAGGCATAGCCCTAAAGAATGTAGCCTCATGGGCAGTGTAAGTCCGTGGTGCAGGGAGAATGGACTGCCATACCCGTTATGTGTCTGTGAACGAGGGAGGGAGAAAAAGGAAAAGTACGAGCTGTCACCGAGCAGAAACGGGAGCTGGAAGCATGTAAATATAATAATAACCACTGCAGCCAAAAAGAGTGCCTGACGAGCCCAGTTGTAAGTAAACTATTAAGACTCGACTGTACGCTGTGTTTGTGTTTTCCTCCGAAACAATGAGTTCTGTTGGAGCAGCCTTTCAACTCCTCTCTCTGTCTCTCGCTAGCAAAGTTGACTCAGACAACAAAATAAAGCTAGTTTTCGGCTACGAGCCCGACACAAACCCGACGTATTAGCCAGAGGTCCCTATACTACGGTTCGGAGCCGCAGACCTGTTTTATATACGCGCGGAATAGTTTTCTACGAGATCGCTGCAAAAAGTGCAGCCTTACCTAATGTCCACCCTACTGTTACTCATTTATATTAAGATTTAAAATCTAGTTGGTACTGGTATGGCGAGTAACCTTCAGTAATACTAATAAATCACACAGCAATAGGACATTCATGTAATTGTAAAAAGCATGATAATATATTAAGTAATCCAAAGTATTCAGAATACGTTACTCTCATTGAGTAACGTAACGGAATACGTTACAAAATACATTTTGGGGCATGTATTCTGTAATCTGTAGTGGAATACATTTTAAAAGTAACCTTCCCAACACTGCTGATCATTGTGACATGCTATGTTATCCTTTTAGAAACAGCTGTCAGAAGATGGGCTGACTATGGTGTTTAAAGTATGTTCAACTGTTCCAAGAAAACATCCCTCACAGCACCAGCAGACAGAGCTGTTGATACACAGTAGATCCATGCTTTAATGTCATTGCTTCGAGGCTCAATATAGTTTGAATAAATGGTTATTTGAGTTACTGTTGCCAGCGCAAAGCAGTCTGGCCTTTGACCTCCAGTGTAAACAGGGGATTTTCACTCAGAGAACTTTCTCCTTTTCAGGTTATTCTCTAAACCCCAGAGATAGTCGTGCAGGAAAATTCCAGCAGTTTCTGAAATAATCAGACCAGCCTGTCTGTCACCAACAACCATGACACATTCAAAGTAACTTAGATCGCCTTTCTTTCCTAAATGTGATGCTCAGTTCGAAATTCAGAGTGTTGTTTTAACCACGTTTGCATGCCTACATGTTCGGGGTTCTGAGTATTGGGTGCACTGGGCTTCTGATGATTTATTGTAGTTTTTTTGGTTGTTAAAAAAGCAAAACCCTTAAAGACTTGCAGAAATATTTTATTCTGTTCCCAGCAGAAGTGAACTACTGTAAGCTGATGAACACATTTTTCTTTTTCAGTACTTTTCTGCATTTAATAAAATCTGTCACTGTGCTGAGATTTATGGAAAGTGCAGAGACTTAAGAAGTAGCTGTTATGAAACGTAATGATATAGTCATAACATCTGAAAATGTAAAAAAAAGGAGTTGTTTGTTTAAAGGCATTCTCATTAAAACCACAGCGCTGTCTGGAACCTCTTCTCAAACCTGTACAAAAGTTGCTTTTTTAAAATTTAATTTTTTTATTAAGTTTTTTTTTTTTTTATGTATGCAACACCTTGTTAAATTCCTCCAGAACTGGAGCCGTTTGAAAACAGACGCTGTGTTTCTCAGTGTCTCGTTTATCAGAGCAGAACAGTTTCTACTACAAGCTCAATTAGGATGTGGTCATGTGTTTAGCTGACAAGCTCTGAGCCAGAAAGCTGACTGACTAATTGAGGCAGTGGAGACCAAATTTATAGGTTTTGACCCAGTAAACCCTGAAGGAAGACACACAAACACACACAGACCCACACACACACACACATTGAGGGTTCAACAACAACAACATGTAAACTGCCACCTATACAGTATATTACATTTTGGGCTTTAGGCCTCACCATGGCCTTTGTGTAGCAAAACAACTCATATACACTTTGACAGAGCTGTGGCTACTCATGAAACACTTAAGACTTAAGTGAGTTATGTAACATTTAAGGTTAAATAGTGGAAGGAAACATGTACTGCCAAAGCATTCAGACATTTCTCATGCAAGAAGTTTGCCCGTGCTTTTCCCCAGCATTTGCAAGAGAATTAAGGAAGAAACCTTAAACCTTTTTTAACTGAATTTGAACTGTGATGACTTTGTAATTACAGCTACAAGAAGAAGCAGTCATCGCAGAGCAAGAGAGGGTAATGCATACAAATCTGGGAACCATGCAGTGTGACTACAACGCTGTACTGTCATTAGACAGCACTGGTTGTTTCCATACTTTGCTCAACGGCACTGTGAGAGCAGCAGCCGAAGAAGGAAATACTGTTAATCTTTTGATCTCGCGGAAACGGTGTGTTTATTTGTCAGACTTTAGGATATTTTTATTTTAACCATAAATTAGGGCTGCGGCGTTGCCAAACAGCAACCTTCAGAGCTGAAAAATGAGGCTTAAACAGAAGAGACAAAAGTTGCAGTACCTCTAAACGGCCACTTGAGGTTATTGCCAAAAGCAAGTTTATCTCCATATACTGTATGTACTCTACTGTAATAAAAACACGTGTTCAAAGCATACTACAAAAAGCAGTTTGGGTCTTTATTCCTTATTTTACCTTTAGTGATAGTGTGACTGTATGGGGGTTACCAGGTGGCATGTTTATCTGTTACCCTGCACAAAAACATTGATCTCATGTGAGGAAAAGATACCTTGTAAGTTGTTTTCATGGTTCATTGTGGCACACTTGAAACAGTAGTTTGGATGGGTTTGGGCTTGGGTGTTTCTTCAGCAACTGCTGAGCTATCAGTATTATATTGTTTAATATTAATTGTCTATGACCTTTTAACAAGGCTGAATAATTGACCCGACTTTAACCAGTTTCTTGTTAAAATACAAATATATAACAAGAATAACTAAAACCGCCATGAACTGCAATTTGAAAAACCATCCCGGCGCCCTTCAGTGATTGTATAAAAAAAAACCTTTGCTTGCTATGCTTTGCTTCTTTCATGGTCTATTTTTGCATCTGTATGCATGTTTGTTAAGCTAACCAGTTGTCAACAGGACCAATCAGGATCGTGGATCTTGGGCAGGACAGCAGTCTCTTGTTCACACTATTTTCAGCTTATATTTTCTCTCACAGGAATTGGAAGCTGTTTCTTCGCCCCGCTGGAACAGTCTCCCATTTCTTGTTGTTTCCTGCAGCCTTGCTGATGTAGTAATTCACACTTATCACTTTGTTACTCTTGGCTTGTTTGATTCGAGCTGGTTTTGATCAGAATGTTAGCCACAGATCTAAAGTGTACAAAGATATAACAAGAACACTGTTTTTCAGTCTGAAAATCAGTGTCAGAGTAGCATACATTTTCTGCAATTACACATGCCCACAGTATTTTATTTTATTACAGCACTCCAGAAAACCACATACTGTGCCATACAAGTTTTCTCTGGCAAGTTTTAGCTCCAAAAGTTATCTTTAGCCCTTGATGTTGAAGTAAAACACAACATGTACTTGAGCAAGTTCCCCTCGAATCTTTTAAACTCCATATTCTGGTTTCTCTTGTTGACTTTATCGGAACATTTTTGAACGGTTGGTGTGAAGTATGGTACAATATTCCAGTATGGAAGAAGGCAAAGTGTAAACACAAAGCAGCGTCCATGGAATGATTCAGAGGCTATTTTGGGCCTATGAATGGAGAAGATAGGAAGTGAGAACTTGCGAGAGGAATGCGATTGGTTTAACTGGCACTTCAAAGGCAACACGGAAGACTGGAGCAATATGGAACATGTTCTGTCAGTAGAAACAAATTATTATTGCAATTTACTATAAATACAGCTCACTGGGTGTTTTTGGCAGTCTGGAAGGAAATAAACCATTTAGAAATACTACCCCTGCTGACCTCTCGTACATGAGTCTTACGAGTGTTCGTAATAATATTTCCTTCAATGGAAAAGCTGAAGTAGGATATGTTTGGATATCTAGTTTTGTTGTTTGTCTTAAACTGTGAAAGGTGAGTGAATAAAATAATCACAAAATCTTGGTCAGGTGCTGTTTTTCTTTCTCCCATTTCAATCTCTGCAGTGGAAAGAAAGCAACAAACACATTCGGCTTTTATGAGATGCAAACCCCCAAAAGCAACGCTTAATAGCAAATCTGCAGTGCAGAAAACTGTAGTTACTGCTTGATGCTAGCATCAAAAGCAAGTCAATCCCCAACTATCATATCAGTGGATATGTGGAGCCAAAATATAGACTTGAAAACTGAGTTAATAAATGCACTGGACTGGTTGTAGTGCTTTTCTACTCTACCTGAGTGCTCAAAGTGCTTTTTACAACATGCCTCATTCACCCACTCATATCATAAATAAAAAACAAAGCTTTATTTGGGTGAAGCTGAAAAAAACAGTCCAAAAAGTCAACTGAGGAAAGCACTCAGGCAGGCAGACAGTTCAAACAGTGTGATACAACAAGACACCGAGACAAACAAAGGCCTTAAATAAACACCTGAGATACTCAAGGAAGTGGACACAGAGGGTGATGAGTCACAGCTGGAACTAATCAAATGAGACAATGAAACTGCTATAGAGCCTATCCCAGCTATAGGGGTACATAAGGTAGTCTGATGCAGAGAGTCAGTCTTAGACAACTGGTCCAAAGTCTCAGTAACATTTAAATGAAAGTGGATGTTATTAAGTTATTGCAAAAGGAGTCGGGGAATAAACATTATCAGGCTTTGTTTACGTTTTTGAGAGAAGCAGTTTTTGAGCACGATTCCTGTCCACACTCCATACCAGTGGTGGTGGTAATGCACCATGCAGTTGCATGGTGCATTACCACCACCGTTTTATTAGCGGTTTGCCAACCGCTAATAAAACTTACAAGAAGAAGAAGAAGAAGAAGAGTCAGTCCCATTCACACCTACAGTATGGACAAATTTGATTCGCCAATTAACTCTGCCAATATATAAGCCATATGTTTAGGACATATTTGGCCAACTGATGCCAGGTAGGTCTCAGTTTTGCCAACACAACTTTGATTGTCTTGAAGTATTTTTAACTGAATTATCAGACAAATAGTAAAGCTTGCAGTTTGTTGGGTCTACAAACATTCCCAGCATTTATGCTTCAGTTTTAGCAAATTATCTGTGTGCGTCTTCCACCCATGTAAGCCATGGATGTGGCTTCCTAACCAAGCTTGCTAGTGTTAACTGATAACATAATGTTCCACAGTATTTTCCAAATATGGTAACTTGTGGCTCTAAAAAGAAAAAACCCAACACTGTGGGAACCAAAAGGCCATTATCATCGTGTTGAGTATGAAAACCACTGGATGAGATCGTGTGTCAAATTCAGTTTCTATATACAGTTCAGCCCTGTTGTTTTAATCTACCAGCCAATTGAAGCCTTTCAAAGTGGAGTTTGCCCATTTCCACCTGTAGGTATGCTGTGTTCCTTCCCAGGGTCATTTTCAAAATACAGAGCAGTGAATCAAATGATCTTAACTGCTTGTAGTGTCTGTTTGTACATTTGTAATGAGTACACTTAGTTAAAGAACAGACTGTTCCTAAGAAGGGTAGGAGGCTAACCGGCCCTTACTCAAGTCTCGAGTTACCACTCTCACTCACAAATTGAAATTGCTCACCTGATATACAGTTGTGATGTTTTCTAGCTTCAGGTGACCTGCTGTATCTCCCGAGCTACAACCACCGTAGTAAGGTATACAGGCCAAGATCACCCGTACAAACTTATGCGAATCCAACCTTTTTGTCCAGAAAGCAGGCCTTAAACAAGCGCTACTCCAAGTTCAACAGAGTTCAGAAGCAGTTTCAAAAAGCCTCAGGAAACACGCAAACTTCTTGGTCATGTAGCCCTGGTCAAATTTGAATCGACTGGAATATGTAACCTTTAACATTATTCAAAATATCCACTAGTGCTTGATATCTGCCTTCCTGGATAACAGAGGTAATACCTAAGCATGCTGGAGAGCCCTCAACCAACCTTAAACTTGGAGGTAAGATGGTAAACTTTTAGCCTTGGGTGCCTTACCAGCCGTTCTCCTTGTTCTGTTGAATGCAATGTATCTCCTCCATGTCTCTCACGTGGCACAGTTTTATCTCTCTCTTTCTCTCTCCACTGAGTTAACCAATCAGTATGTCTTTCAGAAAGGAGAGGCCTTTTGGAGATATGCCTTCAGTGGTATCCACGCATCATTACACGCATCAGTTTTGTTGGAAACAATTACTAAACCACTGCCACATGTGGCTTAGAAAGCATGAAAAATGCTGTGTAATATGTTTTCCAGCACGCAGGATTAAAAAAACAGACAAGCATATCATACACACATGAAATGATTTTTATGGTTTTACTGAGGTCTCTACTCTGCAGGAGCCTGCCACCCAAACCGATGAACAGTGCATGAAAGATAAGCTCTTATCTATGTTGGACCCAAGTTCAATGATGCATAATTAAACAGCATGAACTTGGTATTAGCCAGGATATAACCATTTCTAAATATGTAGAAAAAATATGTTAGTTTATCGAACAGTTTTGAACTAATAATACCAGATATGAACTTATAAGTACCCCAACTGACCAACAGAAGAACCTATAGAGATTCTTTGACCCATTTGGGATTAGATCCAGTACTTTGAGAAAAAACAACTCTCAACTTGTTCTCATCTAGGGGTTTCAAATTACTGATGTACTGTCAGATGCTGCTGGTGTTACAGAGAACCGTGAGATGTGTACAAGGTGTACTTTGGTGTTGGCGCTGTAATGCATCGGCCATAGTAGTACTGGATGCCAAGCGATAACAGTCATCTTTTGAAGGGCTAATAAGTCTGAATTTGGAGGTTGTAGGACTGGAGTAGGCCACAAGTGTACGAGCCAGGAGAAAGTAGTGTATTATTTGGCACCTTCTTTCAGTGTTTTCACTTATCGTGCCCCTGTGTAAAGGTAGAGGAGTGCAACATAAATTTACAAAGGAATTTCATCAAATCAAAATCAGAACAGTGATTTAGCAGTAATGTGGGATATTAAAGTTTCTACACAGGTCTAAAAAAGGAAGTGACCATGAGTGGAAGCAATTTTACTCCAAGGTGAACCTCGGCCAAAACAATAAACAAAGCAGCACTACCTTTCCAGAAAAGTGCTGACTAACATTCAGTGGAAACGCACTACAGGAAAAGACATTTGCTTTATGTAGTAGCTAGCTAAGGTAACCAAAACAGGAGAAAACAGTGCAAAAGGGGAAAAAGGCAATCCAACTCTTTAATGTGACTGCTATTTACATCAAAAGTAATTTAATCTGTGCACAGCAGAATGAACGATATGAACTAAACTGCTGGTTTGGAGATTTTCAGACAGTATGAACTGTATTAAAGATGGATAAAGGCACAAGTACTCCCCATTTTGAAGCTTTAATAGTAGCATTTTGGCCTTTGCTATTTATTTATTTATTCTGGAAGCAAAAGTGACCATATCTGAACGAAGGAGGTAAGAGCTAATGCGTATAAGCCTGGTTAAAAAGTTGTATCTACAAACTGTATTTGTGCAACACATATACCTGTTAATTACTGTTATGAAACAGAATAATAAAATATTAGACAAAAGCACGTGCTAATCCGTGTCAGATAATTATACACAGAAGAAATCCTGCTCAGTGACTCACGTTAGCAGAGGTGAAGCACAAGAACTGTCATGTGCTGCCACAGGAGTGCTGGCACACATGGGGATTTTAAATGGCAGAATGCTGTAGTAGAACAACCTGCAGCAGACAGTTTCCAGGGGCAACCCAGGAACGCAGCCAATCAGGAGGAGATGTGCAGATTATATTCTCATTGAATTTTTACTTTGACTTTCATTCTCTTCTTAGGATTATGACAGAAATATCAAGTAATGATCAGGAATAAGACACCTTTTCCGCTTCTGAAAGCTTTGATGCTATCACCCTCTGCCCTTTCGCTGTGTTGAAATAAATCACAAAAGCCTTATCTTGAGAAAAAAAAAAGACTTCCATGAGTGACCAATTTGTACTGAAATCTCCAAGAAATAAACTCAGAAGCACACACACTCAAGCAAAACTGCACACACGTGTACAGAGTGCACTCCAACGGGTCAGCGCTGCTATCGCCAGTTGATAATGGAAGTTCCAGCCCCAAAAAAGAGCTTCCATCTGTGGTGACCAGAGAAAATATTATGATTAATTAATCACAAGATTGATTGTGCCAAATGTTTCCCACAAGGTCATTCCTTGCATCCAGAAAATAGATCCCATGGTACCTTGTCCAAGAAAGCACTGTAAAAGCTTGGATGACAGATGCAAGTTGAAGAAAATGGCTGCGGCTCAAACAGCTGTCATGAGGCATTGGTGAATATTATTTTTAATGTTTTCTAAACAACTGTCACAGACATGCTAAGTAAGCGCATGAGTCCACATGGTGAAGCTCAGGAGAACCTTGGCTGCTGACTGGGGCAGAGGTAAAAAGCTGTTACTGACTATATGTGCAAATGCTATTTCAGTGTTGCATTGTTATGAATTTTAATGCAGTGATTCTTTCTTCTGCAGAATTATACATGAAGTCTTTTTGGAGCTCTTTTGGTCGTGGAAACATTTTGCAGGATATTTCAGTGAGTGACACTCGGCCCACGTTGCAGGGAGCAGAAACTGGCTTGCGTCCCTGCCTGACTTGGCATCATGCAGAACTGGCTGCAGAACAGCGTGTGCGCCTGCATGCATCCGTGTGTGTGTGACAGTGTCAGTGTTTGTATATGAGAACGCACTTCCAAAGTCATTCCTGTAAAAGAAAATCTAGTTAAAATAAACACAAGTCTCTTTTCAATCTTTTAGGTTTGAGATAAACAGTGTTAGAAAAGTTACTGAGGAAGTGTAAACAGCTACTTTTTACTTATTAGACTTAAAAAGTAGCAAATTTACATAACTTAATACTTGATACCAAAAGTCAGTTTCCTCATTAAACATGACTTTTGTTATATTTTGTTTTGTTTAACCTCGAGTGTTTCGGGAATGTCAAAATCGAATATTGCTTTTTATAGAAGATGCGGTTCTGTTGGTTTCATCAGAATGTGAACTTCACCAAAGGTTGGGTTGGTTTGGAGCTGAGCATGAAGTGGCAAGAATAAGAGTCACCACCTCCAGGTTTGAGGCTGTGTTTCTAAAGAAGAGTTGTTGCCCAAGTAAGGCAGTTCACATATTTTGGGAAGTGCTGGGAAGGTGGCTCATTACTGGACTGCAAAGAAATGTAATAATAATAATAATAATAATAATGATAATGGATTGGATTTATATAGCGCTTTTCAAGGCACCCAAAGCACTTTACAATGCCACTATTCATTCACTCTCGCATTCACACACTGGTGGAGGCAAGCTACAGTTGTGGCCACAGCTGCCCTGGGGCAGACTGACAGAAGCGAGGCTGCCATATCGCGCCATCGGCCCCTCTGGCCAACACCAGTAGGCGGTAGGGTAAAGTGTCTTGCCCAAGGACACAACGACCAGGACAGAGAGCCCGGGGATCGAACCGGCGACCTTCCGGTTACAGATACGCTTCCCAACCCCCTTTTACTTAAAAGTCCATGCATGTTCCAACCCTCACCCATGCTCATGAGCTCTGGGTTATAAATATAATGATAGGGTTTGTCTGTGAAGGTTCTCAGTCATCCAGGTCATCGTAGTCTAAGGAGCTTGGAAAGAAAAGCGTCTGGACTTCTTTAAGTTGCTTGAAGACGTTTCACCTCTCATCTGAGAAGCTTCTTCAGTTCTAAGGTCAAATGGTGGAGAGTCCCAGATTTAAGCCCCAAGAGGGACATGGACCATCTATTGATCCTCTACCATTTTGTACAAAGAAGACAGGTGGTTTGAAAGAGGAGTGAAAGAAGCCATCTATGGCCACTGTGAATGATTATCTTTAAACAGAGGAGGTGGCTTACGACACCTACTGTCTGCCATTTATAATCCAGTTTTGAGATTCCTTCCCAGATGCCTTAATGCCCACTCACATCCTGGGTCTTTTGACCTCAGGAAATCACATGATAGGGTGGGGTTAGGTTTCACAGTTGGTTCACCCGAAACCTTGGCTGATTGTGACCTACACCTGTTTTGACATCTTGGCTCCTGTGATTAGGTAGAGGATCGTTAGGGGGTCAATGTCCCTCTTGGGGAACACTCCCATGGGACTTAAATCTGTGACTCTCCACCATTTGACCTTGGAACTGAAGAAGCTTCTCGGATGAGAGGTGAAACGTCTTCAAGCAACTTAAAGAAGTTCAGATGCTTTTCTTTCCAAGCTCCTTAGACTACGATGAGGTTGAACATATAAGATTGAGAAATTACTTCCTTTCATAGGGTGGCTGGGCTCATTGTAAGAGCTTGAGCGAGGAACTCAAACATCTTTCAGAGTAGAGTCGCTGCTCCTTCTTGGTGAAGGGAGGGCTACTGAGGTGGTTTGGGCATCTCCTCCATTGGAGGTTTTCTGGGCCACCACACCTGGAAGGAGACATGCACCAGATTTTGGTGCAGAGGGAGTAACTCAAAACACTGCTGTGGAAAAGGAAGTTTAAAACAGCCTCTTAGCTTGCAGCCAATGTGACCCCAACTGTTGATACCTGGAAAAAGATGGATGGATGGCTAAACAAGGAAATATTTCACATTCTTGCTCTGCTGTCATATCAGACATTTCATTAAATAAGATTCTGTATTTTTCATTGTTAAAAGCTTTTTGCTTCTGGCACAAAGTGCACAACAGAGTGTTCTTTGTATCTTTGACTGAAACAAATGAGCTTTTTTGCTTGTAGCCCACGTGAGCTCTCCTCTCCTGCTGCACACACACATAATTTCAATACTATACTTATTATATAAAGCTTTTACCAGTAAAAAAATACATTTGAAATAACCTTCTGAAGTTTCTGGAAATTTCAGCTATTAAAAGTCCAAGCTCTCCAGAGAAACACCTTATAATGATGTTGATAAGAATCTGTTCTCAAAGTTTAAATAATCTTAAATCTCCAGTAAAAACTTCCACACATTTTAAAACCTTGTGGATTTGAAAGGAAGGGAATCAGCTACATAATACATCACTGCTGTTTGATTGTTTTGTGTATGTGTTTGTTTTGGGTAATGCAGTTTCTTCAAATGAGGCTTTACCCGGAATACCTTTTGACCTGGTGTCCACTTTGGGGCTTCTAAATTTATTATTTTATAAAATAATTTGCTCTTTGTACTGAATCTGAAATGAAGTTACCAGAACATATAATAGTATAGGAGGTATTTTCATGATTTAGTGGTTGTTTGTTAAGCTAGGAAAAAAATATTATTTCAGATATCAAGTAGTTCAGCAATGATAAATGCAGAGGAAAGTTTTCTTAGAGCACCACATCTTTATAAAGTGGGTTTTACTTGGATACGGTGAAGTGACTCTGGGAATGTGAAGGGTTTTGTGTGTGTATGATCTTTCTTAAGCCAGGAGCTAAAGTAATCCTTTGATTCTGCATGATCATGGTTTGTGGCTATCTGGCCAGCAGAGCCCTTGAATAAGAGGTATTGTGTTTATATATCAGACTTCTAAAGCAAACACTTGATACTCAAATTCCTCTTTTCAAATATACATGGCTTATGAAGAAATTGGCTCAGAGTATTGAAAACAAGCTTATTATGAGTAAAGAGAGGCAGATTCATGACTGACAGGGGTGAACATTAAACACAGAGGGTTTCCTGGAGAGCAGAAATGACTAAGAGTTAGAGAAATGGCACAAGACCCTGTTTTACACGCCTTAAATCAGTTCTAACCTGGCCAACTGCAAATATTACACGACATGTTTTCCCCCTCCTGCGACATAAGATTGATCGTGCAAAACACATAAATTACTTGATCTAAGGTTGCTTTAGAAGAAGCCCGCTTCAGCCTGAGTGACATCATGGGCCAGACATTAAATGTACTTCAGACACTGGCCAATGCAGTCAAACAGCAAATAAATACATCTCCTTGTAATGTGGATCTCACAGGACCCACACTGGTATGTTAAGCCCCAGGGGAGTCTATCAAAGTCAGACTGCATTACTAACTGGTAGTCTCGTGTTATGTGGTTTGCGTTTTCCTACACAACAAATAAATTTGTCCAAATGTCCAACAACCACTGTGCCAGTTATTAGTCTGCTTCTGTGGGGCTATGTGTGTTGCCGATATGCGGATCCCCAGTATAATATAATATAAAGCATATGCTCTGTTGTGGCTCAAATATTGGGGGAAGACATCTATGCCTCCCCTCCCCTCCCTGCGTTACTATGTTCTTTCCACAGCTTTCCATCCTAGATTTATTAAGCCGTAAACACAGGTCAAGTCGACTTTCAGCACATCAAAGTCTCATCCATCTGCTGCCAAGTTGGACGGACAGAGGCCTTCCAAGGCTACAAAGGCGCCGACTCCGGTCCTGAGAGAGGATGTGGAGCTGAATTTGCCTCTATAAATGTAATCACGTTCATTGGCTCTCTCTGTGGGATAGTTTGGCATTACAGGTGGGTTGTGTTGCTGCGGGATGAGATTTCCATTCGTCAGTTTCACCAGAACAGATCTTTTGGGACCTTCCAGACTCCTGTTTCTCATTCGAGAGTGCATTTGGTAGATAGAAATTTTAAAAACTCTGTGTGTTCAAGATGTTTTTATTTTTTCTGGAGGGCCTCTTGCCAATGTATGTACTTCATATTGTGTGGCTCAGAACATCAGTGCTCGTGCAACTTTTGTACAGTACTTCTTTAAGCTGGAAGCCTTAGATCATCCCTATTAAATCATTGCGATTTGTCTTTTTGTCATGGAGGACAAAGCACATTTAATTACTGGACTGCTGCGGCATAGCAAACGTTCATGTTTGTGGCTGTAATATAAGAAAGAGCTCTGGGAAGTTGGGTGGTGTTGGTTGGGTGGTGGGATCATCTAATCATTTTGACATGCTTTATCAAGACTCTGGGTAATGTAAGGTCAGACCATGGCTAATTTCTGATGGCACAGAGACAAAGCTCATAATGAACCAGGTAGTTACAGTACAGGTGACCACATAGTGACACTTTCTGCATTCACTTTTGGGAGACAGACACTATCTCTACTTTTAAGATTAGGCTTAAAACTTTCCTTTTTACTAAAGCATATGGTTAGGGCTGGATCAGGTGACCCTGAACCCTCCCTTAGTTATGCTGCAATAGGTCTAGGTTGCTGGGGGATTCCCATGATGCATTAAGTATTTTCTTTTCAGTCACCTTTCTTACTCAACATCTTCTAATAGGCCTTTCTGTATTAAATCACACTTGTTATTAATCTCTGACCCTCTTCCACAGCATGTCTTTTATCCTGTCTTCCTTCTCTCACCCCAACCAGTCGCAGCAGATGGCCCCGCCCCTCCCTGAGCCTGGTCCTGGTTTCTTCCTGTTAAAAGGGAGTTTTTCCTTCTCACTGTCACCAAAGTGCTTGCTCATAGGGGGTCATATGATTGTTGGATTTTTTCTCTGTATGTATTATTGTAGGGTCTACCTTACAATACAAAGCGCGTTGAGGTGACTGTTGTTATGATTTGGTGCTATATTAACAAATAAATAAATTAAAATCAAACACAGGTATTAAAGGGTGTTTTTGTACCTTTAATCCTGACATTGTTTTGGCCAGTGTAAGACTAAGAGACTTGAAGAAACTTATACCAGAATAGTAAGAGCAGGCAGCCCAACACAAGCTCTGTCAGAAACTTCAGTTCTGTCCGTCATTAGCTGCCACCTCAGAAAAAAATCAAGTGCCATGGTAGTTTTCTAGACGTTTTAAAACATCTGCACACACAGACTGACGACAGGGATGGGGGAGAAGGATGCGTGTTGAGTGTGGGGTAACATTGCTTTCTGACTGAGTGAGCATCTCTGTGGCTTCACTCAGCTGGAAAGATTGACAGGCTGAAGCGGTATGGACTCACTTAACATCACTACAGTATGCGTGACACATAACACTTAACTTAATGTAGTGCCCGTCATAACTGTCAGAGGCTCCACTTATCAGAATGTTCGCCTGTGGAACCAGCTCCCAGTTTGGATTTGGGAGAGAAACACCTCTACTTTTAAAATTAGGCTTCAAACTTAAACTTAAGAACTAAAGATAAATCAGGTGACTCTGAGCCATCCCTTTGTTAGGACCCTAGGAATCTTCACATGATCCTCTGAGCAGTTCATCTCCACTCTTAACTGTTGCATTTCCACACCTATTGTTACTCCTTTCCTTTTACCCACAGTTCCTGTTTTGTTCTTGGATTTCTACATTCACCATTTTCTCTTGTCTTTCCCTCCAGACAGTCAGTGTAAGTATGAAAGTATGTGACGCGAACATCACTGTTGAGCTATCTTTCTATTCAACAGGCAAATAGAGCAGAAACCTTTTTAAACCACACATTCTTTGCTATCTGGTCAGGTTTTATCCTTTTAAATCCACTCCGCGGTCATTGCTGTATTACGCTGAGGCTATGACTTCTAGCAAAAAGCCACGAGCCATAAGAGAGTAACAAGAAACCACATTCAGATATTTGTTTTACTTCCACCATTTATTGCCATCAGTGTGACTCGGTGGGATACCAAACCCCAGTTTAACAGCTACTCTGCTGACACCAGAGTTTTCTGTGGCCTTTAAATTATGTTTCTGTGGAGTGAGATCTGGCAAAACAAAACACTGGCTCAAGACAATTTAAAATAAACAGACATCCAGGTTGATATCGGTCCAAGGGTTGGGAAAATCAAACCTTTGACCAAGTGATTGTTTCTTTTAGGTTTCAGATTCTTTAATTCTCACAGCCCTTTCACAAGATCCACCCACCTCTAGTCGGCCAATTTATTCATCTCTGAGGTAACATTGTCTTATCTTGCTAACAACAAAAGTCAAGTGAAACTGATACTATGGTACAGATAGACAAAATTAGAAGCACATGAAACCTGGATCAAAGCTAATCCAAAGGCAAATAATACACGTTCTTGTTTCCCAAGTTGAGACATTCCATCAGCATCTAAAATACAGAAAGAGAGAAAACAGCAAGATAATCGAGAGATAAAGCACTTCAGAAATCCTCTTTTCATCATCTCGATGGAACATCGGACCCGGAGCATGGCCTGCAGTTCTCATCCTTAATGGATTGAGATAATGGCTGGACAAATTGTTCCCAGGCACTGTCTTCACTCTGTCCCGCTGAGTTCAGGGATCCGGGGAGTAAAATAATCCAATTTTTCCTTCCTTTATCTCCCAGACTGCAGGGAAGAAGCGAGGGGTCTTTGAAATGCCATGTCTACTTGTCACGACCCCTTTTGTGTACCCTCCGCCCATCTGTGGACCCGGCTTTAGACGCCATCCCTTTTCCAAGGGCTCACTGTCACGGCCTCAAATAAACCTGCTGGAAGTGCCAGCCCTGTTTTCCATTTTCCTGTCGTTCTTTTTTTCCTATTTCTTTCTTCCCCACTGTTTATCAGACTCTGCCCTCTCCCAAAATGAGGAGTCTCTCATGGTTAAGTGGTAGAGTTCATGCCGAGGTTCGTGGAAATTCACCAGGTCTCTTACAAACTATTGTGGTGAGAAAACGCTTGAGTCTGATCACCGGGATGCGAGCCACGCCAGACTCCCCTGTGTCAGGAATGAGTATACAATGCGTAATAAGCACTTCTGCTGCGTGCTAAGTTGGTCCGGTCATGACATCCTTAAGCCGAGGGCTGTGCCAGCTCTCCTGTTACAAAGAGAAATTGTGCATGCGGAATTTCCTGGAGTGGCTCCGAAAACGCTCTCCGGGTCTTTCAGCCAGGCACTCTGCGGGGACTTGCACTTGAGAGATTTACTGCCATAATTTAGTCCTTGCCCTCATCTCGGTTCCAGTAAAATCATTTCAAACACTAGCTTAGCCACCTGATTAGCTAAGCAACAGGTTTCCATGAGGGATATTCGGCACCGGTGCTGGGGTAGCTTGAGGGAATAACGGCTTCCGCAGGAGTCTCGAACGATAAGACAGAACTCCACCTTGGCAACTGGGAGTCAAAACAATGAGACAACTTTAAAGGAATTCAGGTGAACCCTGGTTGATGTGAGTACTGCAGCGTTGTTTGTCAGGTGATGCTTGATCACAACAACAGGATGGAAGTACTCTGTCTACAAGATGCACCTTATATTTTACGGTTACGCTGACCTCTCAGAATGACATTCTTGTGAAGCATTGTGATACCCGATCTGTGCTCTGTCACATACACTTGAAGGCTCACAGATGTGAAAGAATAGGACATGGGAAGAAAATCATTTCACATCTGTCAAGACAGTTTGATTGCCTCCGTTCTCCTCTGAAAGCCAGTTTTGGAGACCTGTGAATTCTTCCACAGTTAGTCATTCTTATTTGTGCATCCTCACAAGTTGTTTGCTTTTTTAGTTTTTAATAAACTCTTAAATATCCCATGACATTTTATGCCTCTAATAAAACAGCGAACCTCAGAGGGGAGAAAGTTATGCAAAATATGCTGAAAAGTTGCTTTAATTCTGATTAATGTGGTCCTGGAATATCTCCCTGGGTGCACATAATTCATAAACATAATGATTTGCTGTGCCCTTAAAAATAAAATAAAAAAAGTACCAGAAAGCATCACTCAGAGGCAGTAGTCTGTAGACTTTGATGTAGTGTGTCACCCCCAAGTATAAAATATGTGACTGCTGGGTGTTAAATAGGTTACATGCATTCCTCACAGGCTCCTCGTAGTAATTTGCGTTCACTGTAACGGTTTGCCTGATTAAAAACACATCAATCAAAGCCTGAAATGTTTTCATGAATAGTGATTTTTGGTATTACTTATTTTATCTTTCAAATACAAAGTCATCCACAAAAACTG
Organism: Aulonocara sp. 'chitande type north' Nkhata Bay; assembly: GCF_057382095.1. Lineage (NCBI taxonomy): Eukaryota > Metazoa > Chordata > Actinopteri > Cichliformes > Cichlidae > Aulonocara > Aulonocara sp. 'chitande type north' Nkhata Bay. The sequence goes on from NC_141359.1 coordinate 35,231,773, forward strand.
TTCAGTGAGGGTTTCCCAAAAGAAATTCATCAACGTGCAAAATGAAGCATCATGCATAATGCTGAACTGAACTGTGATGTATCCCTCTACTTCCCAAAACGAGCTTACTCACACTCTAGCCTCTGTGAGTCACGGGGCAGTCAAAGTAAATGACCCGTGGATAAAGTACATAACGTCATCCCCTCAGCCTCAGCCCACTAATCTCACATTCCAGTGACAGAAATCTTCTTTCTCTCCACAGATCTCACTGTTTGGACACTCTTTATTTCGCCACAGTCAACTTTTGGATGCGGGAACAAAGTCTCATCCAAAACCTTGTGAAATGTAACATGTAATCTGATAAAAGTAGTTAAATAATGTCTTTGGCGACCCCTCAACACAAGGCGTGTGCTGTTTGGGGAGATTAATGTACACGATCATCCTTCACCCAGTTATACATCATTCTTCCTGATTGGCTACGGCCTGCTGATCAAACAGTGCAGCTCATATGTTCTGGGGCGTGATGTGCTGGCTGCCTCGAGCACATGCTGGTATGAGCTATTCATCCCCCATCTGATACTATGGGTGGTCCCTATCTGACTGATACATGACCAAGACCCTTTGTAATTTCAAACACTGGAGTCTAAGAAAAAAAACAACTTTTTTTTAATCCAAAAGAACAAAATGTGAAGTTTATGGACATGTGACACTCATACTGGGACTAATACTCTGTTGGACCGAGAGATATTCAGATTCGATCCGCAACAGTACACAGCGTGCTCCATAACACATCGTTCTCATTCCTCAGCTGGCAGGAACAATCACTGCTCTTACCATTACTGTCTCCACCTGTACAAACTGAGTGTAGTTTGGAGATTTAGTAGTGAAGTGATTCAATATTTACTTATACTAAAGTAACTGATGTAAAAACCACAGTGAACAAACAAACCTCCCAGGAACCACAGGCAACCACTGCTTTTACGACTCTAGAACAAAGTGTAACGCCAATCGGTAAACATCCATTTGTATTCCATTTTATTCTCCTAATAAAGCACTGTGTTATTTTCACTAGTTGTAGTAATTTTTCTAACTTACAAAAGGGAATTACTCTTTTTTAATTTATTTTAAACAAATTGTTGCAGAGGTGGGTTAACATGTTCATGTTATTGCCACCTAATATCCATTTTTTCTCTTAAACTGGTAACCTGATAAGAAAGTGCCTTACGTCTGTTTGATTTTGAAAAACTGGATGTGATCAGCCGACGGTAAAAACAGCTAAGAAGCTTGGCAGTGAATTATGCAAACTTATTCAAAATTATTCAAAGCAAACAAACAACAACTCTCAATGGCTAAAAAATGAAAAGTTACAAATAAAAAATCAACACTGAAGTGACAAGAGCTGCAGTTCCTCTTGTGACCACTTGAGGCTGGCTCCAAAATGACTCAATGATCACAGTCGTGATAAAATGCTCAACTTAACAGCACTGAAAAGCATGTTTACAGCCTGGAATGAATAGCATTTTTGTTTTGTTTAATAGTTTTCCCCTTCATCCATTTGGATCTAGCTAACGCTTCTTTAAGCTCGAGTTGTGTATGCACTGATATCCTGACAGAGGCAGCTGTAGCTAGTACCATTCTGCTAGGCCTCATCTCTGCTAACTCACTGCACTGGACTTCCTGACTAGACCAAGTGCCCTTTAGAGTCTTAATGGCATTAATCCCTGTTTTGTTAATTTTGTTAACTGTTAAATTATTATAATTTTTTTTAACTAATACTGTATTCATTTTAATACAGGAGTCGATGGAGCTATTTTTGCTATTGGAGCCGACCTCAAGTACTCATGCTTGATAAAAACTAAATTCTTCATTTTGACTTTGACTAGAAAATTGTGACTGGTCCCTGATAACCAACCTCAGATCTACTATCACGGTTTTTAATGGTAAAAAATAGCTGCTAATATTCACACTATGCATGCCAAAATCTACAATTTTCTCAATTTGTCAACTGGTTTGGATCCCAGTCTGAATTCATATTTTTCTTTTTAGTTTTCATTACATGACACTTATCAACTTCACTTTCTGTGTGGTTTGACACATTGTGCAAGACATAGCTCCCTACTTTCATTCTGTCTTTCCTCATTTAGCCGTCTTCTTTTGCTGACTCCCCATTCCTCCTTTCTTTCTTTCTTTTTTTTTCTTTTTTGGCAGTAACTCACAGCAAACCCATCATCTTAGGCTACTCTCCCCAATCATGTCCTGCAATTGGAAATGGATATCCAAACAAAGCTCAACCTATCATCTTTACATTGTGGCTAATAGGAGTATCGGAGAGGTGTTTCCAATAAAACAGGCACAGCTCTGAGTAGCCACACAAGTTCATAGGGAGGTCGGGTAGACCACATAGGAAAAGGAGGGGATGTGCAGGAGAGAGAAGCTGAGAGCAAAAAAGAAGCAGAGAGGGGTAAACAGAAGGACAGACTTTGACTGTGAGTCTTCAAAGCTGATAGATAATACAGTAAATGCTGGTGAAAGCTGAAGACTGCCTCTTATTATCACAACACACCAGGGAAACAAAGTTTGTCGGCCCCGGTGTCAATGTCTATACTGCCATGAGTGAGAACTTCCAGAGGTGCAGCATTACCGTACACCCAGCAGGAGTATGCAGTGGTTATCACTGACAAATTATTAACTTTCATCTAAAGTTATCAGGCATTGTCAGTTCAGAATCCAAGCAAAACTTTTCTTGAGTACTCAGACGTTTAGGTATTCTTGATGTTATCATCCACCCAACACTACACTGTAAAAACACATACCAAATGTATTTGAGTGTTTGAGAACATCAGAGTCAAATAATTTCTGTAATAACGTTGGAAAATTCACATTTTAGTATGCCAAGATTTCTCTTGCTGCTTAGCTTTACATTGTTTAACAGTCTGTCATTATAAGGTTCTCACATATGGAAAGAGGTAGATCTGTTAATGCCCTTTCTTTCAAACCACCACGATCATCGAAAAAAGACTACAGTCTTTGTTTTACATACATGTTTAAGTTCAATCAAACCAAATGTGACTCTTCTGTGTCCTGGTCAACACATGTACACTTATAAACTAACAGTAACTGTCAGATGAATCAAACTGATTAATTTTATTTACTCAGAATTTAAAATCCACAATTTAAGTTAATCTGTTTGCTATCATAAGTATTCATTGAGTTTTAAGTATACCAGTGTGTATTTTAGCATGGAACTTTGGATGTTATATTTCTTTATTTGTTCACTCATATTTGAAGACTATTTGTCTTAAAATAGATAAAATACGTTGGTGAAGCAGAGCTAAGCAACATTGTCCCAACATCTTGTCGATACCGAATCCCCCTCTGTGTGGAGAGAAAGTTGGAAGATAGGCAAAGCCTCACCAAGCGATGGAGAAAAGATGCGTTCCCAATGAGCAAAAACATATCTCGCTATGTGACTCCTACTATATGCGGATATACAATGTATATCCGCATATAGTAGGATACAGTGGATATACATTGGCAATATGCCACTGTACTCTTTTGGAACTCACCCACTGCTCGCTGTGACCATCACTGGTGGTAACAGTGTCTCCAGTATTGTTGATGTCATCATCCATCCAAAACTACATTGTAAAAATCAATCTTTTAGTGGTGACCATGTTTGAGACTGGTGCTAGAATCTGTCGATAGGGTTGAGCTACTTCCTGTAAAGGTAGCTGATTATGGTTTTGTTATAATATGTTAATTAAATAATTTATTTAAGAAAGTGTGGCCATGTCGGTCTTTTGTGCACACATCCGTGCCCACAAAAACTCATGCAACAAATCCAGTTTTGCTGGAAATAACATGTAGCTGCTCAGCCCAGCTGCAGTTCAGTCCAGCACACCTGCAAAGCAGTGCCCTTCTTACAGGTACAAGGGGCTCATGTTTCGTGTTGCCTTTGCCTTTGGCCATCATTTGTAATGCTTTAGATTTCCACACAGAAAGCAAATGTGTGTCCTGGTTACAGTTCAGCAGAACAGGCATATCTCCTGCCTTCCTGCTGACAGCACTGTCTTCCAAGTCAAACACACGGATTGGGAGTGAAGGAGGTTGAACCAAAACAGCAGTTTAGCCAGTTTTAGTTGAGACTGTCAGTGAAACTCAGACACATCAAGCTGTTGTGTGTTTTCTTCACAGTTACTTTTGTACCTGTGAGACATCAACTGGTTTTTAACACCATCCAGTCTGCTGTGCACAATATATTTAAGAAATTCTTGATGATTACTAACTCTTTCAGCGTATACATTGTGTAACGTGCACATACTGTGTTTAGGTAGACTTGAATCCGTTCTTTTATCATTTCAGGCTATCGCACACAGTCAGTGACAATTGATTTAAATGCACCAGAATGCACTTTGGTTTGTGGATGAGTGAAGAAGACAAAGACAAATTTTGTGGCGACATATTTTAAACATTTGCTTGTTGGTCCTGAATCACAGAAGAGATTTGACATTTTACATCAGACACGATTAAGTTACTGATGTATTTTCTCCGTGTCTGTTGCTATGATGGAGGGTGCCTGTTTGTTTTTGAGAGTGCATCACCCCTATGCCTGTCTTCCTCCTCATGCAGGTAGCCCAGAGGGAGAGAGAATGGAGCTCTTTGACAGGAAAGAGGAGGGGGAAACCAACCACCATCTACTGCCTGTGCCTGGGCTCATTCTGTAACGAAATGGCCTGTGTCATGGAGGCCTTGTCCAAACAATGGGCCTATTCAACCTGGAGAGGGGTCACTGTCAGGACCAGGCTGAATACGATACCTCTGATTCAGGGCAGCACTCCCTTGTACTATTTTTTACTCTGTCTCCTGTCGCTGTTACTGTTCTCCCCCCCCCTTTTTCTCTCTCTCACCCTCTCCCCTCTGATTTTTTGCTGTCTATCCTCTCTCTTTTCTTCTTCCTTGGATCTCAGCCTACGGAAAGTTTTTGAAACACATTGTGGTCGTGTTTTTAATCACATCTTTGTTCACATATCAGTTGAAGCCATTTTGGTTTTATGCATTACTATACAATATTTCGTGTTATTAAGGTTTTTCGGTATTTGTTCTTTTAGCTCTTTGGGCAATTTGAACCAACTTAAAACAATTTAGCAGCCATTTGGAATTATTTGATTTAATTTCAACCTTAAATACATTACTTTACAATACGTTACTTTTCAAACTGCTTCATACAACGAATTCAGAAAAATGTCTGTGGTTAAACTCTAAAGCGTGACATCAATTGAAGGCATAAGACCAGCCATGTATTAGCATATTCACATGCTTCATACACACTAAAGAACGATGACATTTGGCCTTACAAGCATTTTCAACCTCTGAGGTGCAAAGGGTTAAGCAAAGACATTTTGCTTGGACAAAATTATACTTTACATAGTCTACTTTCTGCTCAAATGACTTCATTATAGATGGTTTGTCCAGCTTTAGAACCAGATATTTCTTAAAATGAGGTATTACTATGTGGGTCACATTGAGCCCAATTTGATCTTATGTGGGTTGGATCTCCTGGTTCACCTTCCTTTGCACATTCTGTAAATATTCTCATTTAAATAACAATCAGTCTGTAAAGCTCATGATGTCTTATGAAAAAGTTCAGTTTGTTTCTACATTCGTCATTAGTAGTAAATCAAATAACCCCATCAACACGGCTCCTTGGGCTTAAACACATGTCTTTGGTGGAGCATGGCAGGTCATGGGTGATGACTTTTCAGTAAACGGCTGTAAAACGGGATGATTCAGCATTCTAACATTCTCAATATGTGATTCATACTTTGACTTGCAACAGCGCTTTTTACTAAAAAAGCTGTTTAGCAGATGGTCAGACTGGAAAGGGAGAAGAGGGATATGAAGATCGATATGAATATTTGTTGTTTAGTTTCGCTCTCACTGTTTTCTGTGCTATTATGATTTGTATCATGTCACTGGCCAGTCCCTAAATCCCAGTCCCTACCTCTCAAAAAACCTTAAGATAATTTCTCATTTGAACTCCCTGGAAATCTAGGATGAAGTGATTTGATTTTGGTCAAAGTTCACTGTGAAATCACAAAAGAACAATTTCTGTGCATACAGTCTGCTTCAGTCTGAGGTCTTTCTTGGGGCTTTCTGCAGATGCCATGGCAAATGTTTTGCCACCTACAACATCATTCAGCACGACCAGTTTGGCACTGGGTCAGTGATGGCATTTTGTTGGATCGGCACACAGACCTCTGTGGGTTAGCCAGCAGGACTTTGGCTTTTATTAGGTAGGTTATAAAATCCACAGACTTCCAGACCTTATCCTGGACACCGGATTTCTCCTCATGCAGCCAGAGTGTGTAGGTAGCTCCTGCAAAATGTAGCTGTTGATGCCACTGTCTGGCCCTCATATTCCCCAGACCTGAATTCAATTAAGAACCTCAGGGATGTTAAGTATCTGCACATCAGCCAAACAGCACCACAGACGGTCTAAAAGCTAATTGGATCAGTCTGTAATTTCAGTGTTTAACTTTGAGAGCTGGGTTCAAAATCACACCAAAAATCAAAGTGTTGATGGTTTTGGTTTCCTCTGATGCCATTTTCATCTCAACAAATGACTCAATGTATGTCAGTAGAGAGTTTCAGCTTTAATATTTCATTCCGATGTTCTCTTAATCTTTCTTGACTGAGTTGAAAAACAATAATACATTTTCTTAATCAATATAGCTTAAGCAGACTGCATTTAAAAACAACAACAACCTACTTTACGCAAATCACTGGCAGATTATCTCAGTCACAGCATTCAACAAATGCCACGGTAGAAACAGTTTACTGTAGAGCTTTGCCAAAACTTACATGGTTAAATTCACAGCATTAGATTTTAAAAGAAAACCTTGGTTTAACACAAAACCCATGTCAGAGGACATTTGGAGATTGAGTTTCTTCCTCAAATGTGATGCAAGAACTTTTGATGAGGAAAACAGAAGCTGAAACGAATGTTCTGTAAATTGAATCAGCAGGATGTTCTGTTTCAAAATAAATGGACATTTGTGTTCACTCAGATATATGTCTCTTTCTCTGTGTCTTTGGACTCGGGCAAGTGTGTGTATGTGGTTGTGTATTGGAGAGAGAGAGGGAGACAGAGGGAGACAGAGGGAGACGATGGGCGCTTTTGGCAAGTAGGGCTGCGTTAGAAAAAAAGCCCCAATTACACAGTCAGGCTCCAGGAGACACTCTGGCTATTTGTTAAGAGAGTTTTATCAGCATGTCAGACGGCCATGAAATGGACTTCTAATTAAATGGCTGTGCTTGGCTGTTGGCTGCACACCACTTTTGCAAACAATCAAGAATAAACAGCCGTAAAGTCCTAGAGAGACAGGCATTGGAAGCTATTAATGAATGACCGCAGGATATTTTTTATCAGCTCATTCTGGCGTTGTTGAGTTTTTCCTCGTGCCCGAAGGTATTTTGACGAAACGGGAATAGGGTCCTTCCTGTGAGTCCATAATTTGTTTATAGTCATCTAATCACGGCCAACCACAGACTTTCTTTGCTACATTACACAAAAAGACTGCCTTGTGCTGTATGAATAAAATGAGCTTGAGGTGAATTGCTTATACTGCTTCCTAATCTCCGAGTCAAGGATGCTATTGTGGATGTGTTGCAGTTGGTGTAAGGCAAAACCCGGATTGTGCTGAACGTGACAGAGGTGTTTAATAGAGTTAAACGCATAGTGCAAAGATACAGCAAGCTACAACAGAGCAACCTGATCCCAAATTGTAGAGAGAAAGCTCAACTGTGCATCTGTCATTATGCAGAAGGGTGGTGGTGGTAGGGTGACCGCTCCATCCCCCTGCTCCTCAAAACCAATCTCTCAACAGATTTTATCTCAGATGACAAAACGAGGTAAATGGGTTTGACAAGGAATAAAGGATTATCTGACTAGTGTACTGCACCACATGCACTCCCAAGAGGGTAGTGATAGCTATAAATTACATTTACAGTGGGAAGGCCCTATGGGAGTTCTTACAGAAAGATTACACTCGTACACAATCATGATCTGGTATCTATTGCTGGATTTAAGTTTCACTGCATATGAAAAAATGTACTGAATGTTTTCCTACTCTCTTTCAAATCTTAAATTACATTTTCTACAGTGTGACTTTGGACTTTACAAGGCACATCATAATAAACTCTACCTACCAGTAGCTAGAGTTTATTATGATGTGCCTTGTAAAGTCTGGTTCAAAGAAGCACTACACCTAATTACATTTCTGACAAGCAATAATGATGATTTATAGGTAGATTTGATTCCAACATGAACCAAGCAGTAGAACTGGAGAGGTTAACCTGTTGTTTCCACATCTATTCACTGCCTTCTGTGAGAATGGATAACAGGTTTATGAGCAATCAGTTCCATTATGACTGATACTTGGCACACACACATGTTAATAAATCTGAAGAAATTAACGTATATGTCTATACCTGTTTCTGTGGGAACTATTTGTTGTTGTTGATAGACAATAGTCTGCCAAAACTCTGATACTGATATGCCAAGTGAAGCAAAATTAAAACTCACTATTTTATTGTGGCATCACACGCCCTGACCTAAGTACTTAGGTCAGAACATGCACTAACATAGTAATTAGTATGCCACATCTATCTTTGAACTTTTACCTTGTGGTCGACTGAAGGGCACAGAGAAGAGCTTTGTCACATAGAAGGTCAGTCACCAGGTCAGTGGTGGACTTTCAGAAAAACCATCCTGTTTGTCAACCAGGCAGAGTCAAGGTCTTTGCACAGCAATATATTGGTAATCCATTGGCGCTACATTGAGTTTCGCATGCCCACATGTACAATCAAGTGAATCAAGGTTTTGCAGGCCAATGAAAAACTAACCATACCCTTACCGATATTAAGAAAGCAAGCATATCCCAAGTGCTTCTAATCAAATGAACTTGATTATAAAAGCAGGATTTTTTGCAGTTTGCTGGTGAATGTCCTAGAAAATTCACCAAGGTCGGAATTCCAAAAAACCCAAGAGCTACATCTCAATCTTCTGAACAGACGCCACCAAGTAGGATCGGCCATGAAAGCAGAAACTCAATGTTTTGGGGAGAACCAAACACAGCACACCAGCACAAACACCTAATACCAACTGTCAGTACGGGGGTCTGAGGTGGTGATGTGGGCTTGTTTCTCAGCCACAAGGCCTAGGCACCTTGCAGTCTATGACACAGCCATGTAGTCCTCTGTATATCAAAGTATGCTAGAGTCAAATCTAAAATAATTACATGTCAGTCCAGAATCAGCTCCATGACTGTCTGAATTTCACCACAGGTGTGCATTATGTTATATCCTGTATAACAATTCCAAATTGAAAACAAGGGTCATCCTTGGACCGTGACATATTCATAGCTAGGATTTCATGAAAACATGAATACACATCGTCTTTAATGATAAATGTAGAACAGTATTTCTAAAGTCAATGATAATAACATCTGGTAACATTGTTGTCATTATATAAATCTGAATGATAAAGTTCTTTCTCTTTCATTAATTAGACTATTTAGCCACCTGCAAGATATGTTTGTTTAAACTTATGTGCAGATATCATGATATGCCACAAGTATCTGGTCTCCTGTGGGACTACATGGCTGGGCTTTGGTAATCCTTGAACTGCTGAAGGATTCCAGCTGCACTGAGGTTAAGTTACACTGCAGCTGTCCAGCTGAAAAAAATACAGGCTAAGAAATATGGCCAGAGAGAAGCTCTTTGTTGACTATTGTCCCTTGGCTAACTTCTATCAAGTCGGTGTATGTAGTGCACTGATGCATATACAGTGCAAACTGCACTATTATTATAAACACTCATGGCTTTTCAATAGTAACTATTGTTATAGTACTCCACATACAGGGCATCACAGTTTTTCTTATTTACTTCCTATTTATTTATTTAAAAATGGATGATGCAAGTTAACATAGTTCTAATATGGAATGTATAACTGAAAGCTACGGCTGTTGTTAATTTTCAACCCTTGACCATCTGCTAAGTGTGTCTGAATTTCAAAATTGCTTAGGCACAGCAATAACACTAGTATTAATGGGTGAACAAAGCTTTAAGAGAGCGGTTTCAGTGTTGAAAGAAAGTAGCCGGCTTTAAAAGCACCGGTCCACTGCCGATTTTTTAATCCCTGTATTAACATTTCACTCATAAAATCGGAAGGAGGCCATGCCTCATGGCAAGTTGTATTAATTTCCAGATTATTCAATTAAAAAGTTATCTGAGGTGAGATCAGACAGCTACTGCAGCCTGTGATGAACCTGTCGGTTAAACCTGTCAGTCAAGTCACCCACACAACCTAACTGAATGATTTAAAACATCTATCTGAATAAATAAATGACCCATTGTGTAATTGTTTTGAAGAGAGAAACACTTTTTCTACCAAACCTTTTGTAATACTGTGATGTTGGGCATTTCAACATAGCAGCTTCAAGTGGCCATAAAAGGAACTGCAGTTTGGGCACGAGTGCAAGGTTGGCCTGATTTTTCAGCTCTGGAGGTTGTTACTTGCTTAAAAAGCGTTCAACACAGTATGCCTCCAGCTTTAACTCAGCATCTTGGTAAAGGGCACATTTGCCCCCCAAAAAGACATTAGTCAATGCAAACAGAAAATTGTCTTTCAAATAACTGCCAAGCTGAACTAAAGATTTTTTTTTCTCTTTTGAACTCTCTGACCCCTGATTTGCCAATTAAACTGAACACAGATTCCATTTGAAAGTCACTGAGCAATCTTCATCAGTCATGCATGCATGTGAGCAAGCACACGTACACCGACGGCTGCACACCGTCTTCAACAGACACACGAACAAACTCAAACAAGAGAGCTTAAGGGAGATTTGTGATCTTGTAAAAACACATTGAGCGACGAATAGCTTGGACTAGTTGCACTTGTCAAACAGCACCTGCAGCATGTGCCTTTCATGTTTTGCAGGCACAGCAGTGATGGAAAAAAAAGGACACAGAGAAAGGGGGGAGAGTGACTGTCAATATTAGACAGGCATTAACAAGTTGTGATGTAGTGCTTTCATGACAAACTGTAGTGAATATTCCATGAAGCTCTTGGGTAGAGCTCATGCGTGTCAAAACATTTGTAAGTGAGGGTTCTTAAATGTGGAGACTTGACTTTTTTGAAAAATAACAGCTTATTGTTAATTAGTCCCTTTTAGTTTGAGGCACATACATCGCACATACTTCACATTTTGTTTAGTACAAGTTTTTTTTTTTTCCATACACACACTGGAACATTTTGACTCTCATTCACTCTTCCACATATAATACTGAGTAAAGCAACACCAGACATCATTACTGTAGTATAACTTATAAACACTTGTGACAAATGTGTGCCTTTATCTTTGTATATTTTTCAAACAGATAACATGAAGCCTGTTTGGCACTAACTAATCCTGTTGGTCGACAGGTGAGAGAGAATACACGGGTTTGCAGCCGTTGTCGGGACAGAGGCCAAGAAAACATCCATCATTATTTAAAAAACCTGGCTTCTGCCTCTTGGCATGCACATTCACTTTATGACTGACAGCCCCAACAATATGGATTCAGCCAAGTAACAGCCCGAGGCACGATGTAACTATAGCCGTGTACTGATTTGCACCATACCCAACATATATTAACTCTTGCCTACTCTTTTCATACTTGGGTTTTCTTTTACACACTTTCATTCAAACAACTACCACATCTCTCTCTCTGTGCATTTGATAAGGCTGATCATATTTTTTTTAATCGAAAATCCTCAGATTACTCCTTCTTGAATGTCACAGAGATGTAATTTATCTCAGTGTCAACTTTTAAAAGTGTTCATTTGTTTTGCTCAGCCTGGCTCAGTTTATCCAACGGGTGGTGCTGGTGTTCATAAGAAGGGCTTTTTTGGAGATTCGTTACATTTCTAAGACCTGCTTTTTCTTGTGCTGTGCTCTTAGTGTAGCAGTGCCTTCTAATTATGATAAGCTAGTTGCTTAAGTACTCCCTGCCTGGGCTCTGTCTGCTGGGCTGGGGTCAGCTTTTTAACATCATGTTAGCTTCTCTGCTAGCTTCTGGTTAGCATGCTGTTACAAGATCCCTGTGTTGCTAGTAGAGATGGCACGATACCACTTTTTTATGTCCAATACCGATACCGATAAAAAAAAAATGCACAGAAATAAATTATTTTTCAAGAATAATTAAATCGATTCAATAGCTTTCTTCAACAGAATTGCAGAATTCACAGATGGTACTTTCCCAAAGGAAAAAGTAGTATAGCTTACTAGGGTATATTAGACTTAACAGTTACTATATACAGTAATAGACTTCTATACATTTTACATCAGATTAAAACTTTGGGTGTAAGATTCAGATAATTATTAAATAATTAAAAGCTAGATATTTTAAATGAGAATAAGAAAGAAAAGTATGTCTTTGTGCCCCTTTTCCCTTTTCATGCCTTATCGGCCCCCCTGGCTAAACTTTGCTAGATCCGCCCCTGCACAGTTACAGCCATCAGCTACGTAGAAAGGATCCTGGTACAAAGTAATATTAAATAAATTCTAACAACAGCTTATCAAGCTTAAACGTGCTGCTGTTGTTCAGCCGCTGGTTTCCTCTTTCTGGTGCAAAGTGGGCCAAAAACAAACCAGAGAGACGGACTCGTGACAGAAAAGCCGATCAGCTGATCGTTAAGCAGTTTCACATTGAAGTAGCAGCAGGAGAGGGAGGGAGAGAGGCAGTCGCTCCATATATCGGTTGTTAAGCTTAACATGGGAATGCTTTACAAACTTTCAGAGATGAACTTACACACTTGCTTTACTTCTCTCTGGGATAACTTCCTCGGAGATGAAATGCTGGTTTGGTAGTGAGGCTACAAATGCACACAGCTGCTCTATCACGTGAGCACACTGCTCCGATGTGCTACGGTTATGAGCCGAGTTACGCCTTGTCGCAAGTTTTGTAAGGTGCTTTTTTGATATTTAATGGATCGGATTACATTTTTTATTTCTCGCCGATATCCGATCCAGTAATTTAGGTCAGTATCGGACCAATACCAATAAGTAATATCAGATCGGTCCATCTCTAATGTTTATATCTCCTCATTTTTTCTGGGCTTCATGGGCAAGAATGCGGAAAAAGGCCATGTTGCTGTCCGCCCATCTCACAGATTTTTGAAGAACGTTTGTGAAAAAAGCAACATAATAGAATCTACAATGTGATTACTTACGACCTTATCTGTAAAATTACAGTATCACGAAAACCCCCCAAAAAACATGTGATGTAACTTCATAACGGTAATGCATCAGACCCAGTTAGTTTAAAAATGAAGTTTATGAAATTATAAGGTTCCTACTTTTTTGAAAATGTTTTTTTTTAATATTCAGGTTGGAAAATGGACAGTGGAAATTTGTAAGATGTAACTATTGCTGTGAAATGCTCTAATTTAATCTAAACTATAGCGTCATAAACTTAGAATGAGTAAAACCGAAACAGAAAATAAAAGTAAGAGTTAAAAACAATACAACAGGTATTATCCCACCATCATTTACCCATCAAGCAATGATGTGAACTTTGTTGGCTGACAGTAAAGAAATGCAGCATTAAACTAACATGTTTTGCAATCAGTGGCAAAACAAAAGGTCTCGTAGAAAACCTGCACAAGGAAAACATGTCACAACTTTAGTGGGGGCTGTCCAGTAAACCAAAATGCTGCTAGTTAGAAAAATATATAGAAATGAAGCATCTTTCTGTGTCTGTGCAGAATTTACTGAAGTTTTAGTTTTGGTTTGGTTAGATATTTCTTAAAAATATGGCCCTTGTCACTGATTTTTTTGTTTTAGTTTGTGAGATCATGTGCTAGGTTTACTTAAGTTTATTTGCCACTCTTGGCAGAATAAACACGTCATGATAAATGTCTGACACTTTGCATGTTTGTGCAGTGGTTGCTTTGTAAACCATTGCAACATTTTCAACAGCATTATACTCTCATCAGTGTTTAAATCAACCTTGAAAATGCTATCTTAACAAAAGACAGCGACATGAAAGATGATTTGATCCTCTCCACTCTGACTATAACAAATGGCTAAAATGAGAGACAAGCAAACAGATAGATGGTTCGGAAGAATCAAAAAACTGGATCTTAAAAAGAAAAATGTTTGGTAAAAATGATAAGCCATGGGATGTTGTCATCAGCAAAGATAAAACTGCTAATATTATACTCTGTTACATACATTAAAAACACAATGTGACTAAAAATGTAGTGCAATAAATCCTGGAATTTAATACATGATAATGTAAGGAGCAGATGTTACCCTAACCTGCGTTCATGTATATAAATGATTGCTTTCTTAAAGTCTCAAATCCAAAAGCATAAACTGTGCACACATACAGGAGACACCTGTAACTGTTTCATTGCGTAAAAGTCTTAAACCAACCTCATTTCTTAATATTTTGAAAGGAAAATGAGAAAAATAGATACAGCAAAGATTTGAAACCTGCAAGAAAAAACAAATACAGTTTCTAAGATAAAAAAGTTTGTACATTCTTGTGTACGTATTTTGTATGACCACCTTTATTCTTTACTATTGTTTGAACTCTCTTTGTCCCCTTTCTTGTTATTTTTTTAGATAATCTTCAGGAATAGTTCTTTAGGTTTCTTGAAGGACATCCAGGTCTTTTCTTTGGATGTTGTTTCCTTGATGAGATCCCACACTGCTTCAAGAAAATTGAAGTCCAGGTTGTGGGGAGGCCTGACTACCATGGCTGTTCCACTTTCTTTTTTTTCTATCCAGGCACGCTTTACTGCATTGGCATTTTGTTGACTTTCAAATACTGTTAATCTACTGTAGATAGCTTTTCAGACCTGTCACTTTGTCTTTTGTCCTCCACTTGTCCAGTGTTTTTTAAGGACACACTACTCAGATATCCCAAGTTTTCAGCTAGTAGCTCTTTGGAAATCACCTTGTTGGAAATCACCTTGTTGGAAAAATCACCTTGTTCTACTAGTACTTTAAAACTGGTTTCTTGCTAAGTTGTCGGTTATGTGTAGATGTAACACTAATTCACTGCTTGAATATGGTGCATTTTTAATGCTTAATTGATTCGTGTATCAGTTAAGTAAGATAATACACCATTGTATATAGTGTATTATCTTACTTTTTTTTATTGATTGTACTTAATTGTATTTTTGTATTTCCTTCATATATCTGTACTTGAGCTGAGGTGACGCAAAAATTTCCCCGTTTTGGGATCAATAAAGTCTTATCTTATCTTATCTTATCTTAGTTTTAAGTGGATTTTGAAAAAGATCCTGAAAATGTTCAGGTACAAGGACTAGGTGGAAAATGAGTGAAAAAGCAGCCAATGTCCAAAGAAGAACTACTGCTCAAGATGACTTTACGTTTTGCTTTCAAGGAGCTGGACTTTGTTGTAATCTTGACAGGTAGCTCAAGAATTTTGCACAATGCTGTATCGGGATTTTTAGTCATGCAGCAGAGCTAAACCAGTCAAAGAATGCAAAGTAACAAGTTTCATGATTCTTAACGTAAGAAACATCCATCATCCGTCCAATCATTTCAGTGATCTGGCTCACAACATGTACAAGGCCTGAGGCAGCAGCTGTTGGAGCACTGTACACCCCATCATTATCTGACATCACCCTGACACCATCATGTGTGTACACGTGGACTATGAATCATAAAGTTATGTGTCAAAAGTGGTAAGCTCGATAAACACGATACGCACAATAATATTATTATACAATAAAACTGCTTGTGTAGAGCCAAGGACAAAAAGGAGCCAAGAGTTTCTGCTTTGCTAGAGCTCTAAGGCAAATATGTTCAGCTTAATGAAGGTCTTTGAGTTCCCCAGAGTTACAATTTTTAAAACCAAAAGAACACGCAACCCTAATCTTTATGAGTTTAAACTCTCGGCCAGCACTCGGTAATCCTCAGTGCCTTTTTTTGGGTATCTTTGAGCACAAAATGGACATCACCTTCTGGATGTATTCATTCTTGGGTGGGGCTTTTTTTTCTGCAATAAGTAACAATCATGCAACACGGCTATATAACGCTGTTAAGTGTGCACTCATAACTTGCCAAAGCAGCCTGATGGGGTCACATTTGGATAAGATTGGTATTATTGGTTAGAATTTTGATCAAGTATTTACTGAAACCTGTTTATCCCAGCAAGAACACAGACAAGTGCACACACACACACACACACACACACACACACACACACACACACACACACACACACACACACACACACACACACACACACACACACACACACTGAGTTAAGCCTTGGTAAAACCTTTACGAGAACTAAACAGCATAAGACTCCAGGTCTTGCCTCCAGGTTCACCTCTAGTCGGGCATTCCCTTCCCGACTGCCTGCAAGACAAACCAAACAATGACTGACATGTCTCCACTGTTCAGCTGCTCTCGGCTGAGAGCGACACTATTGGAGGGTATTAATAGAAATACCTGTGGTTGATGAGTGATGTCCAATCCGCCCCGACTGTCACGCTCTACCTCTTCTGTCTGGCACGGGCGCATAGCTGCAGAGGAGATACTCAGTTGTAAACAGAAGTTGTCTCTTAATCGTCGATACTGTTAAAAATAAAAGAACGAGGAATGTGTTTGTTTTTTTCTTAGGTGTGTCACCAAGGCAGGCTTACAACAACACATACACTAACACAATTCAGGCACTGGCTGTTAGCATGAAACAGCTTATTTGTGTCTGCAGTACTGCTGGAAAAAGGATTTACTGACCAGAAAACTACCATTCAAACCTCAGTGCGGAGGCAGAAAGGGCTAGGTTTCGGGGATAGCCGAAAATCTATCATACATGTACATATGTAAAACAAGATGTTGGATGCATAAATGACTGACTGAAATGCACATCTCTGTAATATATAAAAAAGACTCATGGCTGAATGCCTTTAAATATGCAGGGAAATCACAAAGTTACTCAAAAATTCTTCATTTTGATCTTTTTAAAAACATAGGAACATTTCATTTTAACCACTTATCTAGATCTGAGCATGAGGGCAGCAGACCTCCCTCTACTTCCTCCTCCTCATCTGAGGGGATAGAGAGGCTTTCGCAATCCAGCCAAGAGGCTTAATCTCTCCAGCATATTCTGGGTCTGCCT
This sequence comes from Aulonocara sp. 'chitande type north' Nkhata Bay, assembly GCF_057382095.1. Lineage (NCBI taxonomy): Eukaryota > Metazoa > Chordata > Actinopteri > Cichliformes > Cichlidae > Aulonocara > Aulonocara sp. 'chitande type north' Nkhata Bay. The sequence continues at coordinate 35,248,957 of NC_141359.1, forward strand.
CCAGTTGGACATGCCCGAACCAACCGTCTCCTTTCGATGCGAAGGAGTAGCGGCTCAACTTTTAGCCACTCCTAAATAACCGAGCTCCTCACCCTACCTCCAAGGGTAAGCTAGTTTCCACCAGTTTTGTCCTCAGTCTCATTCTTTCCATCACCACCTACAACTCATGGCCACAGGTGGAGGTTGGGATGTAGATCAACCAGTTAACTGACAGCTCTGCCTTTGCTCTCAGCTTTCGCTTCTCTAGCACATTTGTGCCAGACTCAGTTTCCGGCTCCACTTTCTCCCTACTCTTGAATAAGACCCCCAAGACACTTCAACTCCTCCACCTGAGGCAGAAACTCATTCCTAGCCTGGCTGGGAGCGATAGCCTCAGGCTTTGTGATGCTAATCCAGGCCATTTTTTTAGGCCATGTTGCATTTGAGAACTTTGGGGATAATCACCTGATAAGGTTAACAGGACTACAACATTTTATTTTATATCAAAGTTAAGCTTTTTCTATAACAGCCGGACACTGTATGAGAAAACTATTAGCCAGCCTCTCTTTTTCCTACAGCATGTTCAAAAGTTGTAGCACATCATTGAACAACCAAAGCAGAGGTTATGTTACTCTTAATTTACTGTAATTTTGAACTGATATGTATAAACTGATTTAGTAATCACAAATGAAAAACATTTAACAGTCTAATGTATCATATTTCAATGGCTGTCATTCTTTTTTTTTTTTTCTTTTTTTTTGTCCCGTTTGGATCTTTAGCCATCAGAATTGTTGTCTTAAGGCCAAGAAAGATGCCAAGCGGATTTATTTTACCAAGTGGATCATCATGGCCTTGCCATATTGGTCCATTTGATTGACCTTTATTATAATTATGAATTTATTTTATTTTCAGTTGCTACAAATGGGACAGACATGACTGGGGGATAGGACAGGGAGAAAGAATGAAAGAAAGAGAGGGAGAGAAAGAAAACCAAAGGGGAGAAGAGACGGTGAGAAGGGGGGGAAGAAAGAAAAAAAAAACCAAACAAAAAAAAACAAAACACCTGGGTCACCTGTATGGAGAAAAAAAACAGAAGAGAAAGCAAACAACAAAGAGCAACATAATAAAAAAAACGGCACCATCACAATAAACTAGCTAGCAGTAGATATCAGTAGATACTAAGTAATAAACGATATTGTGCAGCACGCAAGATAGACAGCGCACAATGTGCTTTGAGGCAGCAGCCAAGAAAGCTGTAGTCCGCGTCTGTGAATACCCGTGTGTACACCTGTGTGCATACCTGTGCGGATCAGCATGCTTGCATTCCAAAGGTTTCTCCATGTAACGATCTGCTAGGGAGTGTGGGGAGCCACAGCCCCGTCCTCCAGGGCATGAAGCAGGTATGGAGGAGATCAAAACTCCAGACATCCAGAGGCCCCCAGAACACAAGAGACCAAGGAAGACCAACAGAGGGGCAGCCGCGCCACTGTCCCAGAAAGAGCTGAGGAGAGTCCCAGATGAGGGCTCACTCAGCAGCCGCGGAGCAGAAGCCAGGGGGAGTTGCAGTGACGCGCCCGTGAGCTCCGCCGGCAGCCAGCTGTGCCTGAGTGACCGAGCCCCAGGCTGAGAGGCCGGGGGCACCCCACCTCCGAAGTGGCCCGAGCGAGCCCCAGGCTCCAGGCCCCGATAAGCGGCCGCCAAGGAGTGAGCCGGTGTGTACCTGGACGCCCATCCCCAGACACAAAGAACCACCAACGCACCGACCCCTGAGGGAGTCCGCCACTGGCAGGGGAAGTGGTGGTGGGGGGAGATAGGCCTCCAAACCTTGGAGGGCCTGAGATGTCCCCAGAGAGGTGGCGTCTGATACCCAACCTGACATATAGACACAGACATACAGGCACACACAGACACAAACATCCATTCCCACCCTCATGCTCTCATATGCACTTACTCCACACTCAACCAATGTGGAGACAGACATAAAGAGACGCTGTACACACGATCACACTCCCCAAGCGTACTCTACGAACCGGGTCTAGGTACCCTTGCCCCTGGAGGGGGGAACTGCACCCAGACCCAGGTGGTGTTACCCTTTTCCCTGCGGTGGGGAGAGGCAGACCGCCCCGACTCCACAGCAGCAGGGAGGCCCCACACTCCATACCGCAGTCGGACGGCCAACTCCTCCATGGCTCAATGGCTGTCATTCAACATGTTCGACAGCATTAAATATACACATATGACACTCTGGGCAATGATAATAAATGATCCCTTTGTTTCTTAAATTGTTATAATTTCTTCTGATTAATCTGAATAATTTTATTTTACTTGCTCATTTGTTATTTATTTGTCTACAAAATTAAAAAAACATTGTAGATTTACAAGGAAAAATGAATTACAGTATTTAAAATAAAGAGGTATTTTAGACATTTAGATTGTGCATATTCAGATAATATGGTAAGCAGCCAGTCAGTCTTTGGGGATGACTAAAATAATTTGTAATCGTGTATTTATCTGCTAGATCAGTTTCACACAAAATTTTCAAATCTGTGCATTTTTATTATTTTTGAAGTAAGAGTGGTTATGGATTAAGGCTTATGTTAATATAAAGAAAAGTATAAAAAGTATATAAAGTATAAAATGATGCTTTAGAGTTTTAAACTGGAAGTTACCAGGTAAAAAAAATGAGCCACTTTCATAACACAGAAAACTACCCTTTTAGGTTTTTCATAGTTTGTTAACCTGTTAGTCTCATTTTGTAGTACACCCCTCTGGTGGCTGGGTTGGCCTGAGGTTGCCATTGCTATAAATTAACCTCTCTGGAGTTCAGCTGATGCTGGATCAAGACCAGTTTTTCCAAAGCCAGTCAAAAATCAGTCCCTTTGTTCAGGGTAATATTTATAGTCATGGTCACAGTACATGGTTAAGGAGGTCAAGTCTAAAAAGCAGTGATCTTACTTAAACTTAACGATGCGTATTTTGTTCAATGCAGGAAACATTGAACAAAATACGCAAAACAAAACTAGAATTAAATGAGATAATTAATAAAAAAACAAAATTCTTAGTACAAAGACTACGCTTACAAAATTATGAACATGGTAATAAATCCGTTCAATTTCTAGCAAACCAGCTAAAAATAAATAAAGAAAAAACAACTATAGGTGCTGTTCAAGATTCATCTGGGAACACAATATATGAACCGATACAAATAAACAACATTTTCAGGGATTTCTATAAAACGTTGTATTCACCACAAATAAACCCATCTAAAAAAGAAATTGATCAGTTTTTGGACAACATAACTCTTCCAAAATTTTAGCACCATTCTAGCACCAGTTTTCTACAGAACGTTGTTGGAAATCAAAGAAAAGGGCAGACTTCCATCAAATATGAATTCTGCAAACATTAATCTCCTGCTAAAACCAGGCAAAGACCCTGTATATCCCTCAAGCTATCGTCCAATATCCCTTATAAACGTAGACCTTAAAATAATCTGCAAAGCTCTCTCAAAGAGACTGGAAAAAATAACCCCCCTCTTAATTCATCCTGACCAAACTGGTTTCATAAAAGGTAGGCACTCATCAACAAATACACGTAGATTACTTAATTTGATAGACTACTCATACAGTAAAAACCTAGAAACTACAATATTCTCTTTAGACGCAGAAAAAGCATTTGACAGAGTTAACTGGAAATTTTTATTTGCAACTTTACACAAATTTGGTTTTGGATCCTCTTTCATAAACTGGTTAAAAATATTATATAATTCCCCAACAGCTTGTGTCAGAACAAATGACCAGACATCCTCCAGCTTCTGTCTCTTGAGGGGCACCAGGCAGGGATGCCCACTCTCCCCTTCACTGTTTGCAATTTTTATTGAACCACTAGCAGCAGCAATTAGACAGAATTCAGTAATTAAGGGCATAAAATGCAAAAACGTGGAACATAAAATCAGCCTTTATGCAGATGATGTGTTACTTTTTCTCCAAAACTCACAAACCAATATCTCTGGGGTGATTTAATTGATAAACTCTTTTGCAAGAATATCAGATTACTCAATTAACTGGTCAAAATCTACAGTCCTACCGATTAATTGCTCCCTCCATAATTCCTCTTCTACACCACTGCAATCGGGAAATATAAAATATTTAGGTATTAATGTTTCTCCCAAGCTTGCAGATCTAACTAAATTAAACCATATCCCACTTTTAAAGAAGGTAGAAGATGATCTGGCTAGGTGGAAATGTCTACCCATATCACTCATGGGAAGGGTTGCCGCTATAAAAATGATGGTCTTACCAAAAATAAATTATTTATTCACAATGATCCCAACTAAACCGCCACAAGATTGGTTCAGATCTCTAGATTCATGTATGTCCAAATTCCTTTGGAAAAATAAACCCCCACGTATAAGCTTAAAAACACTACAAAAGACCAAGGATAAAGGAGGACTAGAACTGCCTAACTTTCAGCACTACTTCTTAGCCAACAGGCTTCAGTTTATCTCAGGATGGCTAAAACATACCCTCTTAGATGAACCTTGGCCAGATGTAGAACAAGCACTTTGCAATAATCTAGAGATCTCAGACCTACCATTTATCAGCTCAAACATCCAACGACATGAATGCTTTAAAAGCATCAACATCAGCTCTTCTCTGACAGCATGGTGGGAGTTTCTAAAATTGACGGCGTCTTCATTAATCCCATGCAAACGTACACCTATCTGGAACAACCCTGACATATTACAAAACAATAATATGATAAACTTTTCAGATTGGAGTGGTAAAGGAATCAAATATTTAGAACATATACTAGAAGGAACAGAATTTATTTCATTTGACGGACTAGTTACACAATATGGGATCAACAAGAAAAGATTTTTAGAATATCAACAAATTAAATCCATAGTAAAAAAGAAATTTAAACCGGGTCAAGTTGAACTACAAACACCACCAAGTGTGGTTCAATTTCTTACTCTTAAAACCCCCAAATTACTATCCAAAATATACAGAATGCTTTCTAAAACGGATGAATCAATATCACTTCCTATTGCAAAATGGGAAGCGGATTTATCAGTTAACTTAGACCTAAACTTCTGGTCTCAGATTTGCTTAAAAACCTTTCATCTAATTAGAAATCCCAGTCTTCAATTAATTCAATACAAAATATTACATAGAGTGCACTATACAGGTCATCGGATGTTCAAGATGGGCTTTACGTCTACCAACAACTGCTCACACTGCCAAACCAATTCACCGGACAATTATATCCACGCTCTTTGGTTCTGTCCACCAGTTCAGAAGTTTTGGCGCGAGATATGTGAAGACTTATCGAAGTGTCTGAAATGTAACATTCCAACTTCCCCCTTAGTGTGTTTGTTGGGCAGCTTAGATAATGTCACTTCAGAAAAGAATATCGCCCATATGGTTTTCACTGCCCTATGCATAGCCAAGAAAACAGTCCTCATGAACTGGAAAAATAAAAATAATCTTAATTCTAACCAATATAGAAATTATCTATTAGATTACATTAGTCTTGATACAGCCTCTGCCACCACATCAGATCAATTGCTCTGGGCTCCTTTGATCAGCTCCATCACCTAGTGGGGGTGGGGGGTCATAGTTTGGTCCTGCCTTCACTGTTGTGATTGGTGTGGGGGTAGGGACAGGCTTAGGGCGTCGGGGGGTTCCCCGGAGGCATCTTCCTTGGGGGGCTCAACCCGGGGTAGCGGTCATGTCCGGTTAGGGGCTCTGTTGGCTCTCAGGTGACTGTTTCCTCGCGGCTGCGTGCAGCGGGGCTAGGGGAGGGTCTGTGCTGACGGACGTGGGTTACTGACCTGGTAGCCTGGCTGGCCCTGGGTGGGTCCGGGATGGGCGTGAGGTTCTGGGGGGCTCAGTCTCTGGGCTGGGGCCCTGGCCGGGCCTCGGGGGCTTGGGTCCTGGTTGGTGTGTTGCCGGGGTTGTGGGCGGGTGGGTACATGGGGGCCCAGCCCTGGCGCAGGGTGCCGCCCGTGCGTCGAGCCACTTGGGGGGCTCTTCAACTGGTGGGGGAGATTGTCACATCTTGCAGGAGCTTTCCTCTCTTCAGGAACTCTCTCTGCAGGAGGGGGAGATACAGGAGAGGTGGAGGAAGATCTCAGCCTGGGCGTCTATTGTCTTATGTAGTCTGGAAGATGAGTGGATGGTGGGGTGGGGGCAGTTTTCTCTGTGGTGGGGTTGGGTGGACTGTCCTGGGCTCTGTGGGGCTGGGAGGCGCTGCTGCAACGGGCCCCGGTCTGGATGGGCCTGGGCCCCCTTTCCCTGGCGGGTCGCGGAGTATGGGGGTGCCTACTGGGGTCAGCGGGGGAGCTGGCCCCAGGGAGGGGTCACTTGCCCCTCCCTTTCTTCCCTCCCCATCTCCAGCTGCCTCCCTCTTCCCGCTCCACCACAACCACCCACACATGCAGGGCCTTGGAGTAGGGGTATGTCACCAGGGTGCAGAGGAGGCCACCCCCCCTGTCCCCTTCTGGCTGCCTCTGCCTCAATTTTATCCCACAACTTAGACATTCACATTACTCACACTCTCATTACACATACATATAGGATCTTGGGGGTGGGCACGCTACACGGACTCCAAAAGACCATCAGGGTGTACACCTCACCCCTGGCGTCGTTGCCCACCCCTCAATTTTAAATACACGTAGACATTGAGGGCTAGCAGGAGGGGCTATGCGCTTACCTGCTGCTCTCTGGCAGGTAGCTCCATGCCCTCCTGGGTTTTAAATGCATCAACACTACAATGAGCGGGTGGAGGGAGGTTTGGAGTCTTCTCTCACCCCCATTCTCTGCGACCTGCTGGAGCAGGGGGGCTAGGAGGAGGAGTTGGCTGTCCGACTGTGGTCTGGAGTGTGGGGCCTCCCTGCTGCTGCGGAGTCGGGGCGGTCTGCCTCCCCCCACTGCAGGGAAAAGGGTAACACCACCTGGGTCTGGGTGCAGTTCCCCCCTCCAGGGGCAAGGGTACCTAGACCCGGTTTGTAGAGTACGCTTGGGGAGTGTGATCGTGTGTACAGCGTCTCTTCATGTCTGTCTCCACGTTGGTTGAGTGTGGAGTAAGTGCACATGAGAGCATGAGGGTGGGAATGGATGTTTGTATCTGTGTGTGCCTGTATGTCTGTGTCTATATGTCAGGTTGGGTATCAGACGCCACCTCTCTGGGGACATCTCAGGCCCTCCAAGGTTTGGAGGTCTATCTCCACCCACCACCACTTCCCCTGCCAGTGGCGGACTCCCTCAGATATCGGTGCGTTGGTGGTTCTTTGTGTCTGGGGATGAGCGTCCAGGTACACACCAGCTCACTCCTTGGCGGCCACTTATCGGGGCCTGGAGCCTGGGGCTCGCTCGGGCCACTTCGGAGGTGGGGTGCCCCCGGCCTCTCAGCCTGGGGCTCGGTCACTCAGGCACAGCTGGCTGCCGGCGGAGCTCACGGGCGCGTCACTGCAACTCCCCCTGGCTTCTGCTCCGCGGCTGCTGAGTGAACCCTCATCTGGGACTCTCCTCAGCTCTTTCTGGGACAGTGGCGCAGCTGCCCCTCTGTTGGTCTTCCTTGGTCTCTTGTGTTCTGGGGGCCTCTGGATGTCTGGAGTTTTGATCTCCTCCATACCTGCTTCATGCCCTGGAGGACGGGGCTGTGGCCCCCCCACACCCTCTAGCAGATCATTACATGAAGGAACCTTTTAAAAAAAAAAACAAGCGCGTCCATGCTCACAGGTGTACACACGGGTGATCACACCCACAAACTACACCCTTTTTGGCTCCTACCTCAAAGCACACTGTGTTCTGTTGATCTTATGTGCTGCACAATAATGTTTAATATTTAGTATTTACTGTCATATTCCCATATATCATTGTGATGTTGTTTATTCTATTACTCTTGTTCTCTTCTGCTTGTTTTCTTTTTTCTTTCTCAACAGGTGATCCAGGTGATCGATATATGCATTTTTTTAAAGAAAAAAAAAACAAAAAAACAACTTAACGATGCACTCTGATTGTGAACCTTGACGTCTTCTTGGTCATTCGTTCTAAAAGAAATGTGACCTCTGTCTGAGCTAATTAAGAAAACACTGCTGTGCAGACAAGTATGAGACCTCACCGAGGATAAAATAGCACGTTGGATCTAACTGGACAGGTTTTGTAGGACATTCTTTTCCTCAAAAAGCTGGTCTCTGCCATGCCACTTGACTGCTGGATTGACTAACAGTAAAAGCTGTATAATTTTATGGGTATTATAACTTACAGGTACTATATGAGCTGGCCTCATGCAGTGAATCATTTGGTACTCTGCACACTAAAGGGAAAAGCAAAGATTTATTTAAAGAAGCTAGTTGATCCATGTCTTAAGAGAACTTATGTCATCACGCACACTTACACTTACACTTAATCCTTATAAAATGACATCAAGGATGATGATTTGTAGTTGTGGTCAACATTAAACAATTACACAAGCAGCCAATGTCAAATGCAATGAAGAGGTAGCAAAAGAACACACATTTGTCACTCAAGTTGAAGTATAGATACTCGGTAAAAGTTTAAATCCTAATTCTTCCTTACTCAAGTAAGAGTGAGAAAGTAGAGGCTCTGAAATGTACTCAGAGTATACAAGTAAAAAGTAACTCTTTGGGAAAATTAGCTGCTTTCTCCAGTTGGCATATTAATATCATATTACAAATAACACAAACATTCTTTTAATTTAATCTAATTTGGATGATTATTTGTCATTTGTTTAAAGAAAAACAAAAGGAATAAAAAATGTCTTTATATCCTGTTTCCTAAATTGTAGATGGGCAATTTTGCCTCTACTTGAGTAGAGAATGAATGAGTACAGTCAGGGGTTAAAGTGGGATTTAGCAGGTGGTGCAGTGTAGCGAATAGAATGAGTAAAATAACATTAATTTGTATTTCCTCTTGTAGATTTTGTGTACAGGCTGTGATCGGCTAACCTGTACTGCTACTCTGCAGTACAGTGAGTGAGTGAGTGAAGCTAGTCAACAGGAGCTTAAATTTAATTTGACTGTCTGTTACTCTTGGTGTAACCAAACATTAACCATGAACACTGCAGGTGCTCTGCACCAGTCCAACCGTAAGCTAACCATTGTAGCCTGCACTAAACTGCCTTGTAGTTTCATGCAACCTTTAAATGACAAGAAGTTGGAATCAGTTTGTTTTGCAAGGTGTATGACAATAGGAAAAAAAAAACATAACTTCAGCAACAGATCATGTATAGATACTTATTTTATTGTGTATTACACACATCCCGAGTAGGTACTCATAAATTTATGTCTATTTTTATCGTCTTCTCCTATCCTAAAATAATCTGAATGTAAATTCACATGCTGCCAACGGAGAGATGCCAAACTGTGTTTCATTGTTCTTGTAACAGTGACAATAAAGATCTATTCTATTCATTTTAGAAACATCACCTCACTTTACGTCCAATAAGCACCAGCGGCAGACAAACAGCAGGATTGTCATTTGTGCATTATTGGTACCTTCATTTAGGTACTTAAAAATTATAATTATGGTCAGTACATAAGTTCCACTCCTGGGGCAATGTCCCATCTGCCATGTCTCCATAAATCCACAACTTGAAAATGTTTACCTGCTGCCATGTGATGAATTGCCTATCAAATAGCTTTGGTTTGTGTTTTCATGCCATTTTCATGCCAAATGTAAAAAATAAATAAATAAAAATTAAGAAAAAAAGCAAGCTTTTATTTATAATACAAGAAAAATCTAACAGATGAAGGCTAACATACAGCTAATTATTTCTATGGGGAGAAAACTACATTTCACTCAACAGTAAAAGGCTTTAAGGAAAAAAACAAAACTATCAGGCTCTAGTCGAGGCTTTTGCCATTCAAAATGTTTCTGGTCCCACTTAATGGCATACCAGAGAACATTCCACATCATCCGCATACCTAATGATAACAAATAGCCTATTATTACAGACATATAAATACGCTAATGATCTGTCAAGAAGTAGACAGACATGCAATTAAATATGCTGCCTAGCATTTTACTGCAAGCACAGCAGACGGTGTGGTCGTAGTCCTGGGATATCCAGTCTCCACAGGGGTGCTGCCATGTTTCCTCTCACTGAACCGTGTCAGTGGTTAGCCTTTAAATGCCACCAGGGCTACAAGAGTACTTTGTACCTAATGCTGGCAGCTCAATAAGTGGGTCATAATTACCAATAAGAGGAATGTTGATAAGAACTGATAATAAGCCACACACTGATGTGAGTGTGTGGCATGCAGAAAAAAATGCTGCCATTTTTCTATACAGGTGTGGATTCTAGAGTTTTTTAATGATATGTACAGTACAAAGTTACATTGTCCAGTAACTAAACAGGAAAACTTGTATAACAATTGGGTAAGGGCAAGATATAAGTTTTTGCTAAAAAAAATAGCTAGCAATTCCTATACTACAAAATGAAATGGTACCCAACTGTCTCTTAATGTAGCCACATCCTTATAGTACATAACTCTACACTGTAAACCCCAACAGTCTACCTGACTTATAAAGTTTGTGGATATAACAATTAAAATTCCTCACAAAGTTGAAACAACTTAAAACTTTTCTGTTCGGTTAACGATTCAAACAGTTATAATTGTACATGGCTTAGAAGTTAAGAGTAAATACTGCTTTCTTAATTATGATTTTTGAGTAAATGTTTTTTTCCGAGCTCCGCATGTGGACGTCATGACGTCATGACGTCTTCTCTCTAACCTGAACGACGTTGACAGAAAATTCTGTTCAATATGGCTGCCCTTCTCGAGCGACTGGAGAACACATTTGGAGAAACTTGTAAGTAAAACTGAACCTTCGTTATGTTTATTTTTTCCGTAAAAAAGCAAGTATATTAATATGTTTCAGCCAATAACTTGTTTTCGAATGCGCTGTTGTGTTAAAAAGCACAGACCCAGGTGGTGAATAGTTGTTCGCGGTTGTTCGCGCTCTTTTTCAAACATGGATTATGTCGTCAGTTTTACAGTTTTAACCGATTAAAACACAGTTTTACGAAGAATCACACATAAAGAAAGGGTCTTAGTGATATTTTAACGACCCCTTGCCAACGCAAGAAAGTTGGCGTTTTTACAACAGCAGCCTCATTGTTCGGCAGGTTTTTTTTTTTCTTCTCATTAGCATCATTCAAAAGTGACTTAGCTAGCAGTGGCAACTTCTATCTAAAACAATTGAAATATAGCAAGGTGTTGTATATTTAGTGTGCTGATAAGGTTTTCAATATTTTTATTTTTTCTTCCAAGGCTGAAGGCCAAAGACAAAAAGACAGAAGAAAAAAAAATTCAGACTGCAATTAATTTCAGGTGGAGACAGTAAACACAGGTGAGTTGAAAGATCTATTGAAGAAACCATTCATTAAGTCCCTTAAGGTGAAGATTTCATATATTGATAATGATAAAATTAACACAAATTAAAAGTTTCACTGATAAACACACAATTTTTCCTTGCTTTGAACCCCATGTTCTATATAGATCACAGCTCTGATCTGGAGAACACTATTTTAAAATACTGTGTAGGGTTTTTGTCAAATGATTAAGAAACATACTCTCTGTCACAAGAGACAGAAAGGTTGTATCTTAAAAGAAAAGTCTCCAAAATTTAGTAGAGTCTGATGTCATGCAGTTTCATAAACATGTATTCTCCCCAAAGAATGACACCTGAAAACTTTGCGTTAAATGAACTTTTCTTTTCCCTTTTTAGGAGGCGCCTGATATCAACGTGAAACGCACTGCAGTACTTCGTGCCCTTCCTGTATACCTGCGGGAGGAGGACCCAGAATTCTTTTAGACATGTAATGTAAGTGTATTTTTGCATTACTTAAATTCTGCCAGTAAGATAAAATGCTATGGATTTTTTTAAATACAATTTAATACCCTAGCAGCTACCAAATTGTACAAACAAAATACCCTCTCTGTAGAAAACCCACACACACACAGGTCAGGAGCAGGGCACAGGCGTATCACAGCACTATGGCTATGCTGCAGGTGGCCCAAAAACCAGGCTGAAGTCAAGATTTAGTTTCTTTTTGAGATAAAGTCATGAAATAAAAAATTTCTTTTTTTTTTAGAAAAATAATAAAAATACAAATTATGTAATGCAAGAAGCTAACACGTTAATGTACATTTTTCAAAAAAAGTAGAGTACCCTAACTCGTTACAAAGTAACCCACTACACTGCTGAATGTTTTGCTAGATTACAGGTCATGCTTGTCACATTCTCTCAAACCAACCTTACTTATTTAATTGGGGCGATCGTGGCTCAAGAGTTGGGAGTTCGCCTTGTAATCGGAAGGTTGCCGGTTCGAGCCCGGGCTTGGACAGTCTCGGTCGTTGTGTCCTTGGGCAAGACACTTCACCCGTTGCCTACTGGTGGTGGTCAGAGGGCCCGGTGGCGCCAGTGTCCGGCAGCCTCGCCTCTGTCAGTGCGCCCCAGGGTGGCTGTGGCTACAATGTAGCTGCCATCACCAGTGTGTGAATGGGTGTGGATGACTGAATGTGTAAAGCGCTATACAAATACAGGCCATTTACCATTGATACTGTGTCTATTCCAGGCGGACGCATTGGATGAGTCGACCCTCATTGACACTCCAGTTGCCCTTCTCACAGTGGTTACCGACGGCGCTTCCCAGTCCAGTCCATTTTACTTCCTCAAGCATGGCTGTTTTGGTGAAAGGTGACTAGGTGATGCGTGATATTCCCAGATTTGCAAATGCATTTGCTTTATTGTTTGGCTTGATCTATGCTCTGCATTTAGACTACCCCAGGAAGCTGGTTCACACATTTGCCTTAGTCCAAAATATCTTCATGGGGCTTGATGACGGCAAACCCCTGAAACCCCTGCCTACATGCTGTTAAGGAATATAAGGCAATGTTTGTCAGGACACGCACTCTGTTACTGAGCACTTTGTTTGAAGCACTTTAAGCACTTTAAGTTTACTACAGGCTTTGGGTGGATTTAACTCCATCAGTTTACCTAATTTTCCTATACTTGACTGCCTTATCTGGTTATTTGGAAGCTGATCATCTTTGTACCCATTTTAAAAAATTGTTTTTCATTTCTATTTAAAAAAAAGTGATTAGTATTTGACTTTTTGTTTTGCATTTTTGTGTATTTTGAGAAAGATGCAATTAGGACTGATGTCGTCCTTTGTGAGTTTATAAAAAGATAAATGTTCTACACAGAATTTATAATGCTCACTTTATGGTGCCGATGTCCATGTTAGTTGTTTTATAAAAACATTTGTGATGTTTTTAAATTTTCATGAAAAAATGTTAAATAAACAAAATGTAAAGTAACTGAATTTCCGTACTTTTTTTTTTTTTAGTAGTCTACACTCACAACATATCTTTTAATTAATAAACAGATAATTTGAGTTTAGGTTGTAATATAATTGCATTGTGTTGCATCAAAATAATAAACTACAAGAAACACAAAAATATTGAAATTAAAGTATACAGTCTTTGAGTAAAGCTCAATTAATAAAATATAAAATATAATTTAAAATTTTTAGGTTAACAATAAATACAAATTTTGAGTACCCCATACTTAGAAGATATGAGTTTTTGTACTTAAATCTTTTGAGGTAATCAGTTTCCACAAAAGTTTTAAGTTCAGTCAACTTGTTCGGGTTTACAGTGTAAGAGTAGAACTGAGTTAGGGTCTGTGTCCACAAGCTGTGAGCATCAGACTGGAAGTGAAAGGGTTCTCAGTCGGCTTGTTAAGTCTGACATCATCAGCCATTTCCCGATTCAAATGCTCTTTCAGCTTCCAAAAGGACCACTGAGAAATCTTCCAGCTTCAATAAAATAATCAATGTGGCTTTTATCCCACAACATCAATGGATCAATGGAAATGATGCTGCATGAGTTTTTTCAGGCTCATGCAGCATTTGTAAAAAAGATGAGCCTCATCCAAAGTAGTAGATACTTGGGCCTGGAAACATCTCTGAACATGGTGGAAGATTGTAACCAACTGCTGTTTTTGACTCTTTTGGGAGTAGTCATTTCTAAACATCTCTGTTGTGTGATATATTATATATATATGTACTTTTAAAAAAAAAAATTTAACCAAGACTACTCGTTTCTCCGGTAATCATGAACAAGTTATTTTCCTGCAATGATGTGTCGCCAGCAACCAACCAAACTTCAGCTTTTGCAGTGTCGTATGTCAGAGTCGATACGGGGAAGCTTTAAACTACAATAAATACAATAAACGAGAATTTGTCAGTGTCACAGACTTGCTCAGATGCCCTAGCTTTAGAGCTGACCTACGATTTACCCCACACTGTATAACCAGTCAAGCTGTGATGTGGCCATTGTTTAATGGCCTCTTCATAACAGTACGCTACAAAAGACCGGTTGACACAGAAACCCAATAGCCACAGTACTTTTTGACAGCACCAGCCTTTGTTGGAGTGGGAAAAGTTTAGGATCCCGGAGGATGGAGCTTCTTCATCACATACTTGCTGCCTCTGTACATGACAGACACACCAGGCCAAAAGGCCAGCGGAGAATGAGACTGTGGGGGAAGAAAGGCGAGAGCTGGAACGAGGTAGAGTGATGACAGACAGGGAAATGAGGGTATAGGAGAAAAAGACTGCAACTGGATTCTTTAAGTCGGAGCAATAGTGTGCGCTGAAATGAAAACCCCTCTCTTCCCTCTAAAGGATGCACGTGCTGCTTTATTTTGTTGTTTTGTTTTTTTCCATTTTAAACTCCCATGCCATGAGACCCTGTCATGCCCTCACTGTATGAGCACCAACATCTATAATTAGCTTAACGACACACCTACTTGCCACCCACGTAACAAGAACAAATGATCCAGCATAATTGCACATTGGACATGTTCAAACAAAGTGCTCCGCGCTGAAAGTTCTCCTTTTCTCATGAGGCAGAGCATTTCTGTACCCACAGGGAGGCAAAAATTACAAAAGGCAATCCGACAGACCAAGTGGACGTAGTTGGCCTTGCAGACGCAAATGCAGGGATAACATCAAACCTTCTAATAGCACATGACATAATTATAATGAGGTGAGAAGGATATAGGGTGGATTATTGAAAGAATGACAAATTCACACATGAAGAGAAGTGACGTGTAGAGGAGAAACTGAGTGATGAGATAAAGAAATGAAAATGAAAATTGGATGGGAACAGTGTGTTTGGAAGAGATGTCACAACAGATTAAGAGATAACGAGAAAAAATAACCACACTCAATTTCTCTTGTTAAAGACAGTAGCCTTCATGGAAAATCCCCAGTAAAATTCCCAAAGCCATGCACATATATGCACTGTCCCATAATTCCTTTTATTATTTTTTTTGCTTTCACTTCCGTTTTTATTAATTTCAGGGAAATCCATCCAAAAGTACCAAATATTTTAGGGTATGAGATCCAAGCCCGAGCAAAATGCACATAAACCAACCCCCCCCCAGAGTAAATACACATAAGCTGTTTTTGCTGACAGTGTGGTTGTTTATTAGCTTATATTAATTGTTTAAAAGGTCCCCCAATATATGCATCTCAGAATATATTACACAGTACTTGTAGTTGGAATGCCACTGGTTTTATTATGAAACACACACAAACAAAGTCTGTGGTGTTGCGGTTGGCACAACTACCATCATCAGCAGCCAAGTATTGGCCAATTACATGTCAAACGATACCACATGTAGCCTGGCTCAGATGTCAAGAACGGTCATTAGCAGTTACACCAAGCAGTCACCTATATTTTACAAATTTACACTTGCAGGGCGTATTCCAACCCTGACCACAGTCTTTGCCTAAACCTAACCAAGTAGTGTTTGCGCCTACCTAACTAAGTAAAAACAAAGCTCCCAAACAGAACAGTAACCGCAGTCTGCTGGGATTTTGACACAAGCTAAGTGTTACGTCCCTCTGCAGCTTTTAATCGTCTCAGTGTTTTCAGCTGGTGCTAATTGGCCACACCTAGTCAGGTGTGGATAAAAGCATACCTGAGGCAAGCTTTCCGGCAGTGCACTAGTCTTTGCCTTGGTGGCACCAGCCATTTTAGCCAACCTGGTTTTCCATTTTAGGATGAAACCTCTTCTCACCCACACTCTGTTATTCATCTCCTTTTTTTTTTTTTTTTTTTTTTTTTATGTTGCGGCTTTTGAGCCGGGTCGTAACATAAGTGGGGGCTCGTCCGGGATCTGAACCCGGGACCTCTTGCACCCCAAGCGAGAATCATACGTCAGTTCCTTGACCCACAAACCTGGAATAAAAGTTAAAGCTAACAGAAGCACAGTGTTCACGTTATAGTTGGCATCTCTAAGCATGGATGGGCATGAGGATTTGAAGTTGCCACACTGAACAGACAAAAAGTAACATGTGACCAACACAAAGGAGCACAACAGTCAAACCCAAAATGATTACCTGATCTGCTACAACACAAAACCAAAAGTAGCAACAAATAATCACAACCAAGTGATCTGTTGTCTCCACCACACAAACAGTCACATACAAGTGGCCCTATACCACAACAAGTTACTTTAATCCAAAAAGTTCAGTAAATCAAGCGTACTAGTGACCAACCACAAAATGGAGAGCTATGGCCACACAATGATCACATCAAGGGTGGCTCAGCACCCCACAGTGTTATTGCCATCACCTGGCCAACAACACTCACAAGTGATCCAACAAAATAGCCATATTCCCCACAACACTAAAGGTCACAGCACAAAACACTCACCTCACAAGGATCTCATTAGCATCCATCCACACTGACATATGCACACACAGGGTGTGCACACAATGCCAACTTAAAAACAGCCTACCTGCCTCAGCTACAGACCATAATCATGAATGGTCTCAAACCTCCTACCAAGTTTGGTGCCACTGATTTACTATGTGCAACTCCCATCCTAAAATGCTAAAAAACAATAAAACTTTACCTGTCTAGTCTTCAGTGGTGTACCGGGCTCGAGGCACCTTTAAACGCAAACTCAAGGATAGGCAGCAGACCGGGGTACAGTCTCCCACCAAACCCTGAAGCGTACCCCCACCCAGGATAGCCACCAAACACAATAAACTAAAACAATAAAGCAAAACAACAAACAAGTGCTTCGATGGAAGGGCAGCACAGCCACCCAGCTGAAACACACTAACTAAAGGGAGTTTGCTCAATTACAGTGAACACCATCACTCACCCACTTAAAAGCAAAACAAACTGACATTCAGTCTCCACTAAAATGTCCAAATATCCCGGACGAGCCCCCACTTATGTTACGACCCGGCTCAAAAGCCGCAACATAAAAAAAAGGAGATGAATAACAGAGTGTGGGTGAGAAGAGGTTTCATCCTAAAATGGAAAACCAGGTTGGCTAAAATGGCTGGTGCCACCAAGGCAAAGACTAGTGCACTGCCGGAAAGCTTGCCTCAGGTATGCTTTTATCCACACCTGACTAGGTGTGGCCAATTAGCACCAGCTGAAAACACTGAGACGATTAAAAGCTGCAGAGGGACGTAACACTAAGCATATCCAGGATATTATCCTGCTTCAGCCTAACATCGGTAATCAGGCTAAGCAGTCACACGAAGGTGGTTATCAACTCTATAAGGGTTTCCCATGTAGATCAGACTGCAATTACAATTGTGTACTTGATTAAATCAGTGTGTTGCTTAGGTGAAGTTGGTTCTAGGGCTGGGTGAGAACCAGACCTGGAAGGAGGGCAGCACCAATACACTGAACTCAGTCCTGCTCAATATAAATAAAACTCAGTAAAACTCTTGGAAACAAGTAAAAACAAATATAGAAACTTAGTTTAAAATGGTATGTAAGCTAGTCCAAGGTGTGCTGTGTTTTAAGATTATAGTACTGTGCAGAAGACTTGAGCAACCCTTTATTTGTTTATATTTTGCTAGGTGGGATAGATGGGAATACAGCACATAAGGCAAAAACAGTGGTTGTACAATTCTAACAAGCGGCAAAGTCAAAATTTTATTCTTCAACACAGCCTGAACTCTTTAGTAGAAACGTTCAACAAATTTGTTCTTCAGGAACAGTTCTCCGAGTCTCTTAAAGGAGATTCTTTGAAAGCTCTTCTTTGGATGTTGGTGCCTTTTGTGCTGTTCTCAGTCAAGATGATCCCACACTGCTTCAATAACACTACTCTGTCACACCAGCTCCATCGCATGTCCTCCTTCACCACATCCATAAACCTTCTCTCTGTTCTTCCTGCCTGGCAGCTTCATACTCCTACCTTTCCTTTCTCTCTGCTCCTCTTTGCCACCCAGAAGCACAGTCTCTGTTGCACCTTGGTGTTCAACAGCACAAGTGGCGATTGTTGTAAACTCAGGCCTCGACAAATCCAGGTATTCTTGATGATCTGCATATTTGATTTGTCAAGCATTTTACACCAGATGCCCCTCTTGACACAGCCTCCTCATTACTCCAGGCTTGAGACCAGCATCCGGAGCACACTAGCATCTGGCCCCTGCATGGGGCTAATTACACATGCAAAACTTCCTTTCAACAAGTTTTGATATAAATTTTTCACCTCCCCCTCTTGGACCCTTTGTGCCACCTCATTTAAACGCTCCTTATAACTAAGCCTTACCCTGGTTGGCTTACTTATAATTATTCCCCTTGGTCTCAGGACAGGAAGAGACTTATGTCTGTGTACTCTGTGCACTTCATGTTTCCTGTTTCACTTGCACTTAACCTGCAATAGCCTGGCACAAAAGGTATTCTTATAGTTCATTCTTTTTGTCCTTATATGTAGAAGTGTAATATGAGTCAGGCCTGTAGCCGACAGCATTTCCAAAATGACACGTTTCAAAGCCTGTTTTCAGTAATTACAGTGTATATAATTTCCCAAGTATCAATCCATTTAATGTATAGACTTGCGATATGAAAAGAACAAATGCCGGAAGGGTTGTAAACCTGGAAAGCGATGGGAGATTTTTGGTGGCTGCCTGGATAACACCGGCTTTATTTATATTCGGGCTTTAAGCTGACAGCTGTGCAATTGCTTACACGGCTTTCATGACCACTGACAAAACGCAGCATGACAACAGACAGCCTCACATTCACATAAAATCGTTCACCCTTCCACAGTTAAAAGCCAATGTGAAGTAAACCACTGTACACTTACATTGTAAACAGTCTGAGAGTAAAGTGCCACAGAGAGTTAAGATAATGACATCTAAGCTGGGGTCATTATTTTCAGGAAGTTGTAACATACTACATCTGCCCTGGTCACATCATCAGCCTCGCACTGCTCTCGGTTACTGACATCTGTTATTAATGCTGAGCAAGCATATGGGAAACTTTGAAACTGAAAGATTTGGATTTGCTAAAAATGAAACCGCCAGCATCTCTAATTGGCTTTTAAGACGGGTAAATCCCCTGACAGAAATCACGCTGATGTATCGGAAAAACCTCCCGAGTGCCACAATCGCCTGGAAGCAGATTCCAAGTTTGCATGCTTAACTTGGACGCACTTTGTATCCATTCTGCTGCAATCTGATTGTGCAACCATATTTGTCATCAGGGGTTCTTGTGCCCAGAGCCAATGATAACACTGAGCAAACGTATTGCATGCAGGGCAATTGGATGGAAAATGCTAAAAACCAGTTCTGGCAATCACACTTTACTGCTCTGATATTGGCCTTGTTGACTGTGGTCTCTAAGAGATAATCTCTCATTGTGATCAGCATTTGTCAAAAGGAGGTAGATGGAAGCTATGTGTGTGTGTGTGTGAGAGAGTTCAAGGGTTGACTATGGTACAGAGCTAAACAACACTGAAACAGTCTTGAGACAATGAGACGGGTCAAGCCACGGCCCCGCAGTGCCTGGCATTTTGAAATAACAGCCTCAAATGCAGTAAATATTGACTTTGCTAAGCCAGTGTTTACCTTGAGGCTTCATGGAGAAACTACAAGGCAATTCATTTTCAATTTGAGCCAATTTCACAGGTTTTTAGACAGTGTGAGATTGTGATGCTGTAAAACTCAGTGAGTAATTTGACGTGTTTGCATGAAGTAATCGCCGACAAAGCTTTAATTGCACTGTACCGGGAACGTTTTGGACGTGCGAAGACTGCAATCTCATGATGCTGAATGCAGGGAGGGATACTTTCCATTGTGCTTCTCTCACAGTAAACTCAGACTTACTCAATGTCTGATGCTTGTCCCCTCCTCCTCCTACCATTGTGTAAACCCAGTCCTAAACAGATAACAAGTGGCAGCCAAAAAGACAGCTCAGCACAATTATCCTAATGTTTGCTTCCTGTTCAGATACTGTCATGTTCCACATATGCTAAAATGACAACACTGGATCCCTTTGTTTTTTCAACTTTTAAAGGTAGAGCAATGATTTTGTTAGAATCTCAGGGGTAAGAGATTTAGACACTCATTGAAGCCCTTTATCTTTAACATTATATAAATACACATACACACACACTGCTGTATTTGCCTAGCATAGAGAAAATGTGCTTGATATTTAATTTAAAGGGAGGTGCCATGATGAATGAAAAGAAATCAGAGGGAATGTTGGGTTGTTATTTACCTGTCAACTTGAGCAAATACATACCTGGGCATGTGATGTGGAGTTTCAAGACAAAAATATTACTCCAGAGGTCTGACTCATAGCTTGATGGATATTTCCATCTAAACATTACGAGAGCCAGCCCTGTCATCGCTAAACAATTTCACAGATGACATATTGCCTTGTTTGTTTCTATCTATTTACAATCTGTTTTTTATTGATATGCTTTAACTCAGAGTGACACAGCAGAAAGGCTAAAAGCTACAATCTTTTAAATCACTTTGAACTCTAAGTCTCATTTCATTTTATTTTTCCGGATCACACCCTTGCCTGAAAACATTGCTAGGTTCTTGGAAGAGCTCACAAACACAAAAGAACCCATATAACTGGGTTTCAAGCTAAACACGTGTAGCTGAGCCATGGTGGTTTAATCTATAGGTGTGTTTTTCTTGTGACGACAGTTGTATGAGAAAGGTGTAACCTACTCAAGAGGTTAA
Organism: Aulonocara sp. 'chitande type north' Nkhata Bay; assembly: GCF_057382095.1. NCBI lineage: Eukaryota > Metazoa > Chordata > Actinopteri > Cichliformes > Cichlidae > Aulonocara > Aulonocara sp. 'chitande type north' Nkhata Bay. The sequence goes on from NC_141359.1 coordinate 35,269,993, forward strand.
CGTCAATGCTTTTTAAGTTATATCAGAGCGTGAAATGATACTGAAGGTTTTTCCTCAGCCCAGAATGTTTTCCCAACTTTTTCCAAGCTTCAGCAAAAGTCTGATTTGCCAACTTACTTCTGTTTATTGATCTGTTTAGCTGCAGGGTTAGGGTCATTATTCAAAAAGAATATCTATCTGCCCAACCGGCCATAATTGACTACCTAACATGGGACTTCCCAAATCGTTCTGTGTAAACGACTATATGGTACACCAGAAGAACAAGCCATCAAGGTGTCTTTTAAAAGGGTAAATGAAGTCTTGAAAGCTCCACATTCCCCAGTTGAGTTAGTTTTGGTTATATACTGTTTTGTGTGTTTTGTTTTTTTGCATTTTCAGTTGACTTCTTTATTTTCTAATTAATAAATTTTTTATGCAGTGGACTTTTTCACAGTGTGGATTACTGTGTGATTATTGGGAGAATTGTTTAAAATGTTTAAAATGAAGAAATACACAATGTTGTCATTATTTAATTGTTTTTTGTAATTCGTTTTTTCCAGATAGTGTTCTTACAGTGTTCCTAGCTCACCTACAAGAAGCTCACTAAGTGGTAGAAAGGGGGTTCTTTGTGTACACCCCAAAGTTTAACAAATTTTAGAGAGCATAGCACACAACGAGAAGAACCACTTCGAGCCCTTTTTGGTCTACTGTGATGAATAGTGTATTTTTTAAGGTTTAAGCCATTTTATAGTTTGTGCCATCAAGGTTACCCTTTTTTGGAGTGGGCGTGCAAGCATCACCTTATAGTACATCTGTAATTCTGTAAGTGTCACCATGTTTACAGATAAATATTTGAAAAGAAAAAGTAGTTCATTTGACCTGGGTCATGGAGAAAATGAGAAGGCCCCAGCATGACTAGTGGTCAGAAGAAAGCAAAAAATGTATTCTGGGGACAAACTGAGGCAATTCTGCTATACCTGGTGGGCGGGGAAATTTATCAATATGCTTTTTGTGACATTTTTGTTTGGTGGTGTGCCATGTCATTTTCTTAATGTGAAATATGTGCCGTGGCTCCAAAAAGGTTGGGAAACACTGGACTTGAGACCTGCTAGGACTCACTGCAAGCTCAACTTAAACAGGTTGGAACCCCCGTGTTAAAATTTTAGTTGGGAAATTAAGAGTTTTGTTTATTTCCAATGTTAGAAAGCTGATTTTTTCTTTCTTCTTTCTAAAGGCTCTAATGCAGCTGCTGGCCAAGTCAACTAGAGCCAAAGTAAGTGACTAACAGGAAAGCACAATGGAATATTTCATAGTTGAAGAGCCACATATTTGGCGACTATATGGGGGAATCCAAAACAGACAAAATAAGCAGGAACACTAAACACACATGTGGCAGACAGAAGGCTACACTTCACAAACACCTTATTAATATTCACCATATGCTCCATTACCCTGTAGGGGTTAGCTGATGTAAAAGGACCATTCCCGTTGCATGCAAACAGCTATTAAATACATTTATTCTTCAAACTATTTAATATTGCAAATACACAGCAAAAATCTAGAAGTGAGAGCCACAGCCATTAACTATGTGTAGAGCGCACTGTTAATGTGCACTACACTTTTCAGCCTTCATATACCAGGTGCTAAACTTTCACAAGCACTGCAGAGCAATCCATAAAGGTCTTGTCATACTTGAGTAGAACATTTATGTAACATCTGTGTAATAGAGACCTTTGTTTAAATGCCAGAAAGGCAGTACATTAAAAGACCTCATGAGAGGTGCTTAGATACTGTACAACTTCCTCCTTTCTCCCAATGGAAGCCCTACAGTATGTTTAGTGATAGAAATATATGGCAGCAATAAATCATATTGAAATTCCATTAATATGAAGAACTGATTTGCTTTGTCAAGGAGATTGTGTTGTGGTGTGATGAATGAATCCAAAGACTTCATAAATACCCTGGGAGAAAGGCACTAAGGCTGGGACAAACGCCCAGGATCCACTTAAAGAATCAAAAAGATTTATCGTCCGGAAAGAGAAAGAGAAAAGCCATGAACAAACTGAGAGAGAGGACAAGAGAAAAGAAAGCGACAGATTTTTATGGCAATATGGTGTAAAATATGCTACAATTGCATCATCCGCTTTCTTAAACATAGCCTATTAATTGCAAAAGACATTTTAACATGTTTCATTGTTTACAAAATACAGGGCAACACTGAGCCTAATGGATTTCAGGTGTAGCACTGTGAATGACCTCAAAGGCTATATCATCACAGGTGAAATGGAGCAGCGTGTTGCTGTGGGAACAGATGTGAAAATTTAAAGAGGATGTTCCATCTCTTTCAACACTGAGAAAGGAAATTGCAAATTTGCTGCACATTTCATGGTGCACAAATATTTACGCCTGAGCTTGGAAACAGTAATTGAATAAATGTACTAAAAAGAAAAAAAGGGAAAACTGTCTGATCTGGCGCAACAAATCAATAGGGTTGTCATCCTCAATATGTCAGTCAAAAATAATAAGGGACTATAATTATAGTTACCAGTTTGTAACGATGGAAATGCAATCACCAAAAAGCTTTTCAGGTCAGATTCCCGGACAAGCCCCTAAATATGTTACAGTTCCTTAATCCGTAGCTCAAAAGAACCCAACATATGAGATGCCATCAAGTTGTTTGTATTCAGAGTTTTTAGATTAAAAAGTATTCAAAAGAGGCATCAGTATTAAGTTTCAACTCAACTAATAACAAAAGCTTTTTCTGATTGGCCACTTATTTGTGAGGGGTTATTACACTAGATGAATCTGCATATATAATTATGCACAGATTTTTATGCCGGGTTACTTTCCTAAAATCCATCTCATCTCAGTCTTAAAATGCACACCTTTTGCAGGTAAAAAAAATTATATTTTTGCCTCACAAATTAATTTATTATTGGAGGTTACTGGCAGTCACGGTGAAAGTGATTGCTAAAGCCCCAGTCACCTATCCCCAAAGACTGATCAGTGTCCTTATGTCAAGCACCTGCCACTAAGGAAAGCATATATTCCTCAACCGTTTGCCAAAAATTGCCTTGTGATTGCTTTGGTCACTAGCATATTGCTATGGTTGTAGCTAGTGATGTGCGATACCACTGATTTCCTTTCCGATCCGATACCAAGTAATATTCAGGGTCATATCAACGATACTAATCCGATACCGATACTTTGTACAAAAACTTATTTTATTTATTGTATCTCAAATTATAGCATCATAATGATTACAGGACATCAGATTACTTGTTCTTATCACTTAATAATGCAGGGTTCATCATATAGAAATAAAAAAACTGAAGTTGTGCTCTATTTGAACATCTTGCCTGCCTGCAGCACTAAAGGACTCCGTGAGAGACGTCTGTCTCACCCTAGCACCCCTCTCCTCCTCTTCAGTTCGCCTCAACATATGCTCGTCATATTCTGTGATATGATTTTCTCTGAGGTGTTTCACAAGGTTAGTGATGTTGCCACAACCATACATGCCAACCCTCCCGAAAATCTCCCGGAGCCACCATTCTCCCGAATTTCTCCCGATTTTTCACCCGGACAACAAAATTGAAAAACCATATCGCCGAATTCATAGCGTGGCCCAGCTAATTCCAGTCTCCAACAATGGCGGCAGTCACTTAGTTTTAATATTACTCTTATTTCTATTTCTGGGTCGCGAAAAAACTTTTAACATATTTTCAGGTGAGAATGTAGCTGTGTAAACTTCAAATATCTGAGCCGACCGACACATTGTTTTCAAACCCCCGCGGTCTTTCGCTACTCGGGTTAAACATGATATATAAGTCACTTTAATAACTTAAAAATTTTATTGTTTGGCTTTTTTAGTGTTTTATTTGTTCGTGGGTAAATCGGTTTGGCTGAGATCAAAGTTATAAGATTAGATTAAATTAAATGTAACTTTATTAATCCATAGGGTGGGTTCCTCCGGGGTTTTCACACAGCTGAATAAACGTCAAACAGAAAACTGATTAAACAGAAGTGTGAGACGGTCGACAGTTTATGTCAGCGCCCGGTTATATTTTAGATAGCAAGGAGCAGACGGCTGAGTTTCACTCCACCAAGGGAGCCTGTGACGTACTACCCGGCTTTCTTTAGACCGCGAAGGCCGGGTCCTCAGGTGGAAGCAGCCTCTGAATTTGGACACTCCCGCTGTTTCCAGGCCGGCCAATAATCACGGTGACATTTAATGTATTTTATCCGATAAATAAACACTGTAAAATGTATTTATCACCCCCCCAACAGCCCTTTTGAATGTCTCCCTAATTCTGAGGTCTCAAGGTTGGCAAGTATGGCCACAACACCTCACTCTTGGAGCACTTTTTTTGCCACATGGATCGAAGTAGTTCCTTTGAATGTAGACAATCCGAATGTTATAGTTTCTTTCCACTGTGTTCCTGTTAATGATAAACTACAAATTTACCCTAAATTACTAAAATATCGATATTTTAATGTGAGAATCGATTCTAGAACATAAATGAATGGTATTGGAGGAATTGATATTTCAGGATCGATCCTCACATCACTAGTTGTAGCTTAAATGGAACTTGTCTACACACACTGTCCACCTCATCGCCAAGCTGTCTTAAAACAGGGAAAAGTGTGACACATAATGGAGAAGGTTCACCTTCAAATTAAAAGTTATGTCTCAGAGCTGCATATGTTTCAAAAGGGGTAAATTTTACTTTGAGGTCAAACCTTCTCCATGTCTATATAAAGCTATACACCAAAAACCTCCTACCTTTTCTGGAACAGAGTTCATTCACTGATGACCAGAAACTTCCAAGAACAATTGCCAACCAATCAGAGAGTACACATCTTTTCATAACAACTGGTACTTGTATCACCTTTAATATGGCAGACAACTCTTGCCCAAAGTGCAAATGATGTCTCATGAGCAGTGTTGGGAAGGTTACTTTTAAAATGTATTCCACTACAGATTACAGAATACATGCCCCAAAATGTATTTTGCAACGTATTCCGTTATGTTACTCAATGAGAGTAACGTATTCTGAATGCTCTGGAATACTGAATATAAGAGGAAATATTCATTTAATGTATAATTGTGCACAAAACACACGGGGACTGAAATATGATCAGATTGGCCAACCGCATTGTGAGGTAATCTGGCTCCCACTGTTATTGCATCTCAGTGTGTGTAAATTAAATTTGTGTGCGACCACCTTCTAAAGAAGAAACATCACTCCCACAACATGAATAGACATCTAAAGCTGCTTCTTCCTGCTTTCTCAAAGAAACCCCACAAAAGCTTAAGGCTGTAGGAGTAATGTTGACTCAGGAATGGAGAAAAATAAAGCCCATAAAGCAGCATTTCCCTTGATGTGGGAAGTTCTATGTTTGGATAATGAGATCAGATCAAAACGTGAGAGCAATCAAGATAACAATAAAGTATTTTAATAGCAGGTGTAAATGGCTGGGTATATATGGTGCGATTTGGGGCTGTCATAGAGAAAAGATTTATGTTGATATCTTCAGTTATTGATGGTCCTACATTGTGCAGTGAGAGAGGATCAAAGTAAGCTGTTGGAATAGTCTTGCAACCAAAGACAGCTTGACAGCACTGGAAACTTACGATGATCTTACGTGACTGCTGCTACAACCTAAATCTGCTAACCAACCAACAGGATTGCCGCGCTGAATTGAACCAAAGGACAGATTAATTTGACACGAGGACTTGTGCAAAAAACAAAACAAACAGATGGAAGTAAAACGTGCAAAGCAAAACGCCTATGATTCCAACAAAGAAGAAAGTTAAGTCGAGCTTTGGCAACAGAAGCTCGTTTGCAATGATGCGTCTTCCATCTGTTATCATGACCACGCCAAAGAAGTCATAGCATGGAAACAAGAAGTCAGGGACGTGCAGCCTTATGATTCAGGCATTTTTTATCACCTAGCCTACATAGAAGAAATTTAATGTAGTACCCGACGTTTTTTGATCTATGTGGCTGGCCTTCAGTAAATTTATAAAATTGCTGAAATATCTGTCTAAAGACACCTTTAGACATTGGCACACCATTTAGCACAATGGAATGAGCAAACTTTGAACACCTAATCACATATTAACATGTATAAGTTACATGAAGTGGTTTTAACATCCAACATTATTTCGCATTACAGAATAAACAGCCTTTCATTATGTCATATGTAAGCCACAAAGACAAAATGTAATGCTCTTGTTATTTTTTTAAGCAACAAGAAAAAATTGAGTGCCCTTGGTTTCAGGTTTGAGAAACCAAGTCCATCTAGCAAGTGTCCACTGAACTCCTCACAAGCTGGCTATAATGAGAACAATAACATACATTCAGAGTTCAAAACCTTCAACCTAAAATACCTTCTACACAGCTTAAAGGCTTGTGTACATATGATGCATTTTCTGTGCCTGCTCTGTTTCCCATCCTAAATCAAATGGAAACCCCACAGCTCTTCTGCACAATAACAGGCTTCAGCACCCAGCAGTAAATTAGCCACTCCACAATGTTCAGGGAGCACGGCATCCTAATGAAGCATTCCATTTTCTCATTACTCCTCACGTTTTCCCCCCGTTGTAGAAATCAGGGCAAAATGAGGAGAGAAGTAACAAAGAGAATGGAGGAAAAAGACAGCAGTGAACTATACTAAGGGTGTAAACGGGTTTCACATTTACATTCTCAAAGTGAGTCAAAAGTCATTAGACAAATCATATCAAGTGCTCGTTTTTTTCCTCTGAGGTAAAGAGTGGTAAAGTAACACTGAGGCGTCGTATGGCCAAATGGATCTGTGGGTTGGAAGACTTTTCCTGGAATCCAATTCTGTGATTCAGTGTGGGAATGTTGGATACCTTTTTATTGCTCTTCTAGAAAAATAATTTAGTTGCCTAATAGCTTTTGATGCTTTTGGTGTTCTTTCCCTAGTCCCCCCCCTTACTTTCCCTTCATCCACAAATCCTTTTGTAACTCTGACTTCACCTTTCCTGGAATGTCAAAGCCTCCACCCCACTTTCCGTCACTGTTCTCTGTTTGTACTTGATACTGAGAGGGATTCCCACACCTGACCTCAAATTGGCTTCACTGTAGGATCTTTACTATTCCCATTCCATGGTCTTACATACCCCTTGGCAATTGGCAAATTATCTTTTTGCAAGTCTATAAAATGGTAGCGAGAACTGAGATAGCTTCATCGGGAGATTAGGACATATTGTGCAACGCTAAGGAAAAACTGGGCTGATATGGTGCTCACTTACACCTAATTTTAGGAGAAACACCTCAACTTAAATCCTTATTCAAACAATCATCCACTTACATCATCTGATTACTCTGTTTTTCTGCTATAATATTATTCCTCTAAAAGATCAGATTAGGTAGAGCACCCAGAGAAAACAAGGAAGAACTTGTGTTTGGAGTAGTGCAAAAAATAAAAAATAAATCAAGGGTAAGTAAGAGTGCTGTGAATGTTTTTAAACTTTCACAGATATAGAGTTCAATGTGTTGGCAATTACTATGTTTTCACTGTGACAAAGCACGATTATTTTTTTGGGGAAACCGTTGCCAACTGCTTTTTTTTTTCCTCCATGTGCTAGAACCATTCCACAAACATATTGCCACCACAGATATCATGAAACAACATTTTGATTGGGCAATCAAAACACCCCCACATGTGGCTGTTTGTAAAAACAAATGTGGCATTTCTTTGTATTCGGTCTGAATTTAATTTACAAGCATGGGATTGAATCCAGTAGTTTTCCTCAGGCCCATGGGATGTGTTCAGGATACTTCTAGGAACTGAGGCTCGATGACTGTTTAAGCAACTCCAGATCTGCCTGAGTGATAATTCTCACCATGCAGTGGGCTGTAAGTTGTTACAAGCCACATATTTTGATTGCATTTCATTAGATTGAGAGTTGAAGCTGACCCTGACCTGCTCTGTGGCCAGCAACTTAGCAAGACTAGCTGCCAGACTGTAAAAGGCCAGGTTAGCATCTGAGTTGAGTGTATATTTATACATATACCTACCTACCTACCTACCTACCTGTGTTCAGTGAATACCTCAGGCAGCAGAAAAACAGAAAGGAGGAAGAGGAGGAACCATCACGAAAGGACAGTCCCCTTCACAGTATGTACCACCGGCAGGGTGGTACATAGCAGGGTGTAAGATGCTAGCAGGCAGGGCATACATGGAAGGCCATAACCAAGTGGCCAGCATAGTATACAGAAACATCTGTGTCGGGTATGGCCTGGAAAACCCGAGGTCAAAATGGGAGATGCCTCCAAGGGTGATGGAGAATGACCTGTTACGGTTCGGTGTTGTCAGTGTTTTGTTTTTTGCGTGACTGTCATGTATTTCCTGCTTTACTTTGAAAGTCTGTGTTATCTTAGTGTGTTCAGTTTATGTTTCCTTGTCTCGTCAGGTCTAATTTGCCCCAGCTGTGTTTCCCTCCTGTGGTCCATTCCCTAATTGCTCCTTCTATGTATTTAAGCCTTGTGTTTCGGTATGTCATGGTCGTGATCTCCCCCCGTGTTGTAAATGGCTGTAAATGAGATTTGTCAATACTTTTGTTATGAGACACTTTCGTTTTGGGATTTTGGTGGAGAGCTTTAGTGGTGTTTTTTCGTGTGTTTTTCTTCTCCTCTTCTGTGAATCGGCCAATCTGTAACACCAATAGGAAGACGTGTGGTCCTGGAGCCAGAAGACTGACACATTTCACCATCTCCTCCTGAACTTCTTCATGTGACAGAGTTGAATCAAACAGACCAGGAGTGTCGACCACAACAACAGAACGACCGTCCACTTCACCCTGTTCTTTCTGACAATATTTGGTGACTGATGTTTGACTTGACTTGGCTTTAAACTCTCTCCTTCCTAGAATGGTGTTTCCTGATGAGCTCTTTCCACTTCCAGTCTTCCCAATCAGCACAATCCTGAGAAGGTTTGAGTCCTGCTTCTCTTCATCTCTTCTCTGCTCTTTTCCAGCTTTTCATCAATCCTTTTCTTTTCCTCTTTTTCTGACTGAATTTGTTTGTCTGATATTTCAAGTTGCATTTTAAAATCCTGCCTACGTCTTTCTTCCTCCTCTTCCCGTTTCCTGTTTTCTTTTTCTCTCACTTCCTGTTCTTTCTTTCTCTCTTCGCGCTCCTTCTTTAGATATTCCTCCATCTCCTTCAGTTTCTGGTCTCTTTCCTGCTGTATTTTTTCTTTCTCTTCTTTCAGTCGTTTTTCCTCCTCCTGTCGTCTCTGTTCATCTTCTTGTTTTTGTTTCTCTCTTTCTTCTCTTTGTTGTTTCTCCCACTCCTCGCTTCTCTGTCTTATCTCTTCTCTGGTCTCTTCCAGCTTCCTATCCACACTTTTCTTTTCCTCTTTTTCTGACAGAATTTGTTTGTCCAACATTTCAAGTTGCATTTTAAAATCCTGCCTACGTCTGTCTTCCTCTTCTTCCCATTTCCTGTTCTCTTTTTCTCTCACTTCCTGTTCTTTCTTCCTCTCCTCACGCTCCTTATTTATATTTTCCTCCATCTCCTTCAGTTTCTGGTCTCTTTCCTGCTGTATTTTTTCTTTCTCTTCTTCCAATCTTTTTTTTGATGGCTTCCTTTTCTTCCTCATGTTTTCTTTCTAGCTCCTCTCTCTCTCTCTCTTTATCTCTTCTTCCTTCTCCTTCAGGATTCTCTCCATTTCCTTCTTTATCGCTGCTTCAGCTTCTCCCAGCATCTCATTGGTGAAGCAGTTTCCTCCATTGTCCTTCACCATGGTGTCAATCTTTGTTATCAGCTCACTGACTTGTTGGCGGTTTTGTGTTTCAGAGTTTTCAAACACATGGTATCTTCCTCCACAGTCAGAGATCAGCTTCTTAAACGAATCATCACATCCGCTTTCAATATATTCTTCGATAGACTGCTCATCATTTTTTAGTTTATCTCCCCCAGTTAAAAGAATGATGGTGAACTTTTCAGAGCTTTTTCCAAAACCTTCTTTGATTTAAATTAAGTGGAGGAGAAGTATAAAGATCAGGCCAGAAGAGAAGCTTGTGGAGCCTTCATCAGCTTCGTCTGCCTTCGCTTCAGCCATCCGTCTTCGCTGGAGGGTCCGAGGGACCGCTCCAGCCTTCGTCGTCTGCTGGAGGGTCCGTGGGACCGCTCCAGCCTCCATCAGCTTCGCCTGCCTTCATCCGCCTTCGCTGGGGGGGAGGGTCCGTGGGACCGCCCCAGCCTTTGTCGTCGCTGGAGGGTCCGTGGGACCGCTCCAGCCTTCATCCGCCTTCGCTGGAGGGTCCGAGGGACCGCTCCAGCCTTCGTCGTCTGCTGGAGGGTCAGTGGGACCGTTATGAGACACTTTCGTTTTGGGATTTTGGTGGAGAGCTTTAGTGGTGTTTTTTCGTGTGTTTTTCCCTTATTTTTATTTTCCTGCGTTGCACTCCGGTTGCCTAGGCCGGGGTGTAACAGACCGAGCTAAGATCCTCTGGGACTTCCAGATACAGACAGACAAAATGGTGGTGGCTAACCAACCGGACATAGTGGTGGTAGACAAACAGAAGAAGACGGCCGTAGTGACAGATGTAGCGGTTCCCAATGACAGCAACATCAAAAAGTAATGAGATGAGATAGATGAGATGAGATAGCCTTCATTTGTCAGTTGCAGGTCTTTTGCCCACAACCGAGATGACAGACCTTGCCGACCGTACATACAATACAAACATCAAAAAGAAGGAACGTAAGAAGCTCGAGAAGTAGCAAGGGCTCAGAGAAGAGCTCAAGAAAATGTGGAGGGTGAAGGTAACAGTGGTAATCGGAGCACTAGGTGCTAGTGGCTAGTGTGGATACATATATATATATATACATATACCACACTACATACTACATACATACATACTGCATATATATACAGGTACAGGTGGGTAACAGGTATCTCCGAAAACGTAAGAGCACTTTTGCAAATATGTGATGTCTCGATAAATCGAGCAGACATTTGGAGTTTACACAGCTACATTCTCGCCTGAAAATATCTTAAAAGTTTATTTTGTGACCCAGAAAGAGTAATATTTCAAACTCTGCCACTCTGTGTTCCTCCGCCACTGCCTCGTTTTTTTGGATGAAATGGATTCTGGTATATTGCATTGCGTCATTTCGAGCTGATTGGAGACCAAAACAGCCAATCAGATTTTTTGGCATCCAAGTCTGTGATTGGCTGGTTTTGTGGCACAAATATAACTGTGTACAGAAAGAGTTGAATGCGCACGGGCAGAAATGTTGAGAGCGCAAACAACACAAGCGCAAATGCAAAAACTGTGCGAGAGGGGCTGCTATTGTGTGTGTGTGTGTGTGTGTCTGGATAATAGCAAACACTGAAATACATTTTTTGCACGCAGCAATGAATTTTGTTCACTCAAATTTAGCTTTTCTTCGCTCAAAATAAATTTATCCTCAAAATGCAACACTTACACCTGCAAAGTTTTTTCTACATAAGCTCAAATTTTTTTTTTTACGTGAGCTCAGAATAGTGGCACAAAAACAACGCCATACAGTCCTATGAACAGCTAAGATACCGCACAAGACCCTCCAGCTTCCAGGCCTCCAGGCCCGCAGGCGCAAGCAGGGAATTTCTTTTTTTTTTTTTTTGTACACACACACACACACATACAGTGGAACCCAAACTTACGAAATTAATTCGTTCCCGAAGGTCTTTCGTAAGTCGAAGCACCCATCGCGCCTTTTGAGTGAACGATAGGCTATAGGCTAATTGCTAACTGCAACAACAATACGAGGTTCAAGTGGAACAGCTAAGCACAAGTACTAAAGCCAAGGGGGCTGTCACATTATTCGGAAGGCATTGTGGGCATTGTAGGCATTCTGGGCTTAGCCAATCAGAGCCAGCGGATTTCGTAACGGGGGCATTTTGCCGTAACATGGGCAGAGATATTGCTGTTCGTAACTTGTATTTTTCGTTTAACGGGGTGGGTATATATATATATATATATATATATATATATATATATATATATACACATACACACACACACGTATATGTATATTTGCTGTTGAAAATAATATGGTCTCTTCACTGAGATGAATCTATAGTATAAAAGATAATTACAGCTATTGTGACATTGCCCATTGCTTCGTAAAGCCCTGTTGAGAAGTCATCAGCCAATGAGCATCCCCTGGATAATTATCCTTTCTGGCTCCAATAATGACCATAAATTCCAAAGTAGAATCATGCTCCTATTCAGTATGTCCAGAAACTAACACTTAAACCCATGAGGTCATCAGGAAAGTGTTCACAGAGAACAGGAGTTAAAGGCCCCTTTCCTATCCTAGATGTGTGTATACACGTAGAAGTGTTTTTACAACCAGACATGAGGCTCCATTATCTTCATTAATGTGAATGCAGGTTTAAAGCAGTCTCATGTTGGCTTAATTTAAAAACAAAAACAAAAAAACAAACAAACCTGAAACTATATTTGTGTTTTACACTGTTCAGAGGTGAGTCCTAATTTATTTGAGTTATTTTAGTAACCAGTGGCATTAAAGAGTGTTAAAGATGTTAAAATAAGGGCCCTAATTTTGTCAGTTTGAGAACACAAAACCCTGTGGAAGATTACTGCTTGAACACTAGCATTACTATTGCTACTTCAATTCCTACTTGTACTTATAGAAGAATAAACAATTCAAAGTAATATTGAAGAAGAAATACTGTTGCTAAAAGCCAAACCCCCCCAAAACGATTGGGTCTATGCTGCGACGGCAACAAAACTGATATCTTTCCCCAAAACATATGCATAGCCAAAATGCAATTTATCTAACCCAACATGCAACGATCAGATCTGTCAAAACTCAGAAATGATTATTCATTTTAGCAAACACCTTACATCACACCTCATTTTATGAGCAGACCTAATTTATTTGCTCGGGGAAAAAGACCCATTAACATGAAATGACCCACAGCCATCTGCCTGTGATTACAGCTTGGGAGAAACACTACAACAATGGTTGCTTGGGCATGGCAAGAAAGAAGGGAAGAGCCCAGCAATGATCCAGCACAACAATTACTGGAGACCCAAATCCCTCAAGTCAGCTGTTTGTAGAAGCGGAAAAAAAAAACAGGCAAACCAGAGGCTGTGAGGGATCCAGAATGCAACTGAAGCCAACGAACACACTCCCAATCAGATCAGCTCCATGTGTGGTAGGCACTAACCAAAGCCATTTCTATACATATATTCAATCAAGGCCAGATTAAAGGGGAAAAAGGCTCCCAGAACAGCCAATTATCTGATTTTACAGTGCCAAGTGTTTCGAATCCAAAATCACCAATAGGTCTTTTGATGAGTCACATAAGTTTGATATTTGAACCATTCAGTGACCGCTGTACTTTATAGGGATTTTTCATACTGTAAGAGGCCGTTCCCATCCTGATGGAAATGTTTTATTACAGGATAAAGATCGCACACAAAAATGTTTCATTGATTGACATGAAACTCCAAACCATCCAAACAAACAATGACATATCCACCCAATAAATCCTGGGATCAAACATTAATATTATTAATATTTTTAAATGTTTTAACTTGTTTTTATGTTGCTGAAATTTCTGAAAAAGAACCATTTTCCCCATAACAACTTTGTAAAAAAATATATAGTTTTGATACCACATCCAATGGGTAAGGTGGAGCATCTTGGCAAAATTGATGGAATACATCAAATTTACAGGGCAGGTATAGATTAATAATTCTGCAGTAAGATATTATTGTGCACAACACATCACCACAAGTCTTTTCATCAGCATCATAGTTTATTTATATAGCACTTTAAAAACACACAAGGCTGACCAAAGTGCTGAACAACAGAAATATAAGAGATACAATAAGAATAATAAATATGATAAAATAATAACTATAGTAATAACAAAAAAATACGAGTAAATAAAAGTCAGTTACCCACTGAGTCAAAGGCCAGCGAATAAAAATACCTTTTTAATCTGGATTTAAAAACCAGCATTGATGTCGACTGCCTAATGTGAAGAGGAAGATTATTCCAAAGTTTTGGAGCCACAATAGAGAGCGCTCTGTCTCCTCTCAGTTTCAGCCGTGATTTGGGGACTACCTCAGCAAATCGGACAAATATACAGGTGCCAGACCATTTAAGTATTTAAAAACCAATAAAAGGACTTTAAAATGAATCCTAAATTCAATTGGAAGCCAGTGTAGGGAGGCCAGAACCAGAGTAATGTGCTCAAATTTCCTTCTACGAGTTAAAAACCATGCCGCAGCATTTTGTACTAGTTGCAGGCGTGTCAGAGTGCCCAGTCCAACCCCTATTAAAAGGGAGTTGCAATAATCCAAGCGTGAGGTTATACAAGCGTGGATAACAGTTTCCAAATCACGCCTTGAAAGAAAGGTTTGACCTTCGACAGATGAATGATGATTTAAGCACCCTATTCGCATGGCCATCAAAAGTAAGTGCAGAGTCAATTTTTACCCCAAGATTGGTAATCGAGTTCTTCAGGTGAGGGGTCATAGCAACAAGGTCAACATCAGGGGTATCAGAGGAACGATTTGGGCCGAACAGAATTGCTTCCGTTTTAGGTTCATTAAAATTTAAAAAGTTTACAGCCATCCATGACTTAACATCGCTAAAGCAATCAGGCAGGAGTCTTATTGGGGAGCTATCAGAATGACTGAAAGGCAATTAAAGCAGGCAATCATCAGCATATAGATGAAATGAGACTTTGTGTTTTCGAAAGATCGCACCCAGTATCAGGAGATATAACAAAAACAGTAATGGCCCAAAAATAGATTCCTGTGGTACACCCCATGGCTGAGGAGCCACAGAGGTAGTGATGTGTCGGTCGCGAACGAAACTGCTCTTAGAACTTTTGAAAGACTTTTGAAGTGAACAACGCGAACCTGCTCCTTAATGGGAGCCGTGGGTTGTTTTTTTTTTTTTTTTTTTTTCTTCCTTTCTCTCACCCTCTCTCTCGCACTTTTTCCCGCTTCACTCCGCACACGAGCCTTGTGCTTTGTGCTGGGAAGATGGGGGAGGGGCGGTGCTTTGTCTCTAGGGGCCACCGTATATATTTATATATAAACATAAATAAAACCATGTTTTTTTTTACATTAGTAATTCCTTTTGTGCATAATGTTTTATTGCTGTTAATAATAAATTAATTAAAGCAACAAAACAACCTTAAGAGCCGGTTGGGAGCTGAAAGAGCCGGCTCTTTTTAGTGAGCCGAGCCGAAAGAGCCAGTTCTCTAAAAAGAGCTGGAAATCCCATCACTACACAGAGGACGATGACAAACCCAACTTAACACAGAAGCTCCTTTTTGAGAGATATGATTTTATCCACAAAAGTACCAAGCCAGAAATGCCCACACAATGCTGTAATCGAGAGATCAGTAGGTCGTAATCCACTGTGTCAAATGCAGCAGTCATATCCAGTAATATAAACACTACATGTTTACCACAGTCCATCGCTACCAGAATGTCGTGCATAACCTTTATGAGAGCTGTCTGTGTGCTGTGAAATGGCTTAAAGCTGGATTGAAAAATTTCAAACATTTGAGAGATATTTAGATAGTCCATCAACAATCTTTTCCAGGATCTTACTCAGAAAAGGAAGTTTAGAGATGGGTCTAAAGTCTGACATAACTGAAATATCTGAGCCTGGCTTCTTAAGTAAGGGATGAATAACTGCATTCTTAAACTCGCTTGGTACTTGACCTGATAAGAGGCTGGTATTGATTATGTTCAGAATATGTGGTCCAACAGTAGGAAACACCTTTTTGAGAAAATGGGAATGAACGACATCATTCGGAGAACCACACGGTTTAGCATTTAACACAAACTTCTCTAGTTCAGGTAGAGCAATTGGTTGGAAAGCAATAAGCAAACTTGAACAGGGAACATGCACAGCTGGGTCAACAGAAGATAAAGTGGAGGAGAAGATAAAGTTTCTTATCCCGAAAGAAATTAATAAACGTATTACACATAACCTCAGAATCAGAATCAGAATCAGAATACTTTATTGATCCCTGGGGGAAATTATTTTTTGTTACAGTGCTCCATTTTAAACCAACATTAAGACAAGACAGACAATACGCTAACTAAGAATAGTACAATATATACATACATACATACATACATACATACATACATAAGTCACTTATAAATAAATATTTGGAAAAGAAACATGTGTAGCTGTAGCAGCAAACAGTGTGTTAAGTGGATGCGTTGTACAGGGAGATAGCCACAGGCAGGAATGATTTCCTGTGTCGTTCAGTGGTGCTTTTCGGTAATCTCAGTCTCTCACTGAACGAGCTCCTGTGACTGACCAACATGTCATGGAGTGGGTGGGAGGTGTTATCCAACATTGTCTTTATCTTGGACAGCATCCGCCTCTCCGACACCACCTTGAGGGAGTCCAGCTCCATCCCCACAACATTGCTGGCCTTACGGATCAGTTTATTAAGTCTGTTGGCATCTGCGACCCTCAGCCTGCTCACCCAGCATGCAACAGCATAGAGGATCGCACTGGCCACAACAGACTCATAGAAAATCCTCAGCATTTTCTGGCAGATGTTGAAGGACCTCAGTCGCCTCAAAAAATAGAGACGACTCTAGAGAAGACTGCAAAAGAACATTATCCTCTGCATTATACAAAACACGAGGGTTATGTGAATTAACAGCAATAAGTTGAGAAAAATAGGAGTTTTTGACAATCTTTACTGCCCTCTGATAAGCTTTCCAGCTTGTCTTAAGAGTTTCCAGAGAGACGTTTTGGATTATTTGTCATCTAGAGCGCTAGTGTGTTAGCACAATGTGCTATGCTAATATTAAAAATTGATTACGTACCCAAATAAGCTTGAGATTCCTCCCCCCCAATATAAGCTCAAAAAAAAAGAAAAAAAAGAAATACACAAACACACACACTCATATAATGGGGACCTAAGAAACATGCTCCCCACCGCTGCTGGCTTGCCTATTGTGGGAAATCTGGTTAGGGTAAAATAAATTCTTTAATTTGAAATTTAATTTGAGTTTGGTCAAATGTGACCAGAATGTAATAATGTGGTCACAGTGAAACAATACAAAAAGTGATATGGGGAACACTGGTCACTGAGAACAGAAAGCAGATGCTTGTTGCTGAGTGTCCTCTCTAAACTGTTTGGCCCCACAGTATGTTGTTGGAACAGTTACATGAACACAGAGGTTTAACGTGTTTACTGATAGATGTCATCCATCACCTAACAAAGTTATCAGTGACTAAACTGAAAAGCAAAGCGTGCATTTCTAAATTTATTGCCCTCTTATGCAGAGTACAGTTTGTACAGAGCCTTTGGATTTTCCAATAAGTGAAAAGCATGATTTCTTTTATTTGTTTCTTGAAAATTAAGATCCAATAAACAGCGGCTGCCTTATTGTTGTTGACCTTGACACTTGTACTTGCCTTGCTGGAGTGATGCTAAAGGTGAAACTCCAGGGTGTGGGTGTGCACTGTGACATCACTACTGGGTGTGTTAAGGTTGAAACTGTGAAGTAGAAAAGGTGCTGAAACTGTTTTCAGCCTGCTTAAAAGACTTTAAGCTTGTTACTTAGTTTCAGGGTCACTCCTAATGAACAATCAAGTAAAGCCAGAGGGAATTCCTTTTGGATGATTTTCATGTTGTAAATGAGAAAGTCTGCATCACACAGCTTCTGACAGCCTCTTTGAGATAACAGAGATTTCAGTTTTATTTTTAACAGCACCATTTAATAGCAGTGCCAGAAACTGTCGAAGCCACCCTGGTAGAAGAGAGCTCGAGGCAACAAAGGAAAAGAAAAAACACTATCAGGTTTCAGAATATAATGTAATTAATCTTCATTATTCCTATCAAGATAATGATTTCACCTTTTCCAAATTCAGTTCAGTTGTGACGCTTTAGGGCATTACAAGAATAGCTCAGTAACGTGCATGCATGTTAAAGCATCTTGCTGTGTTTGGAATGGTATATGTATGGAAATTTTGATGTTTCCAAATATGTGTATAATAATCATCAGTGAACAGAAGCTGCTAACTTAATAGCAGAACCTAAAATCACTGCTTTAAAAATGCCACTTAAACCAGTGAACCCCCCCGAAAAAGGGGATTGGCATAAAATAACTGATTTGAAGCAGCAGACAGGATTAAATGTCTTGATGCCTTGGTATGTCTGTAAGCAGACACACACCTCAGCACAGCCAAAAAAGGGACTTCCCCACAAATCCTGGAGGTAGAGTGTTCTCATACTTTAAATAAATGAGTACACATCATGCTGTCATGGAAAAAAGACAGAAACCCTATTAGCCAAGTGTTTTATATGTGTATTAACAAAAAATGCCCCAAAATAAAATGCTAAAATATATGTAAAATCTAATGAGATACACTATAGCTAAACACAGGAGAAACATAGCCTGATTGGTTTACATGTTTTAACTGCCAGCATGAAAATGGCAAAATAGGTCCAGTAACGAGCACTGATATGACTTATTCTACCACCTGTTTCCATATGTGATTTCAACCTCAGTGGGAAAATTAAGGTATGACTGATCATCATCAGATTATAACTACAATATTTATGAGACAACAATGAAGCCAGTAATGACAATTACATCTGTGGCTAATTGTAGATGATTTGTGGTTATATTGAAACATTAAAAATTGGAAAACCTGCTTGAGTCGTGGTTTAGTTTGGGAGTAGATATTTTGCATTAATAAATAAATGAATCACACTCTACACACTCACCTTCCTGATGTGAGGGGCCACTGCTAACAACTGTGTCAATGTAATAATATGTCATGTATAATGAAAGTTCAAAGGATATACACTACCAGTCCAACCTTCTTATTTGAAGTTTTTGTTTGTTTTCATGACTATTCACATTGTAGATTCTCACTGAAGGCATCAACTATGAATGGACACATATGAAATTATGTAGTAAACAAAAAAGTGCGAAATAAATCAAAACACATTTTATATTTTACATTCTTCAAAATAGCCACCCTTATCTTTGATTACTGCTTTGCACACTCTTAGCATGTGCTTCATGAGGTCGTCACCTAAAATGGTTTTCCAATGGTGTTGAAGAAGTTCCCAGAGATGCTGAGCACTTTTTGGCCCTTTTGCCTTTACACTGCAGCCCATCTCAACCCAAACCCTTCCACCACGCTCCTTCTTGTTCACATAGCCGTTACACACCCTGGAGGTGTGTTCGGCGTCATTGTCCTGTTGAAAAATAAATGATGGTGCAACTAAATGCAAACCAGATGGGATGGCACGTTGCTGCAGGATGCTGTGGTAGCCATGCTGGTTCAGTGCACCTTCAGTTTTGAATACATCTCCAACAGCGTCACCAGCAAAGCACCCCCACACCATCACCTCCTCCTCCATGCTTCACGGTGGGAACTATGGATGTAGGGAACATTCATTGACCTTTTCTACCTCGCACAAAGAGATGACGGGTGGAACAAAAGATCTCAAATTTCGACTCTTCAGACCAAAGCACAGATTCCCACTGGTCTAATGTCCATTCCTTCTGTTTCTTGGCCCAAACAAATCTCTTCTGCTGGTTGCTTTTCCTTAGTAGTGGTCTTAGCAGCTATTTGACCATAAAGGCCTGATTCGTGAATTCTCCTCTGTGAAACTCTGTCTAATCAGAGGTGCTGTTGCGATTTCTGAGGCTGATGACTCAGATGAATTTATCCTCAGCAGCAGAGGTGACTCTTGGCCGTCCTTTCCTAGAGCAGTCCTCACGTGAGCCACCTTGACTGACCTTCAGTTCTTAAAGTAATGATGGACTCTCGTCTGTCTTTACTTAGCTGACAGAATTCATTGTTATGGCAAGAACCAAACAGTTGTCAAATAAAGCTGTCAGATGTGTAATTCCACAAAGAACCCTGACAAGGCACACCTGTGAAGTGAAAACCATTTCAGGTGACTACATCATGAAAGTTATTTAGAGAAGGCCAAGGCTTTGCAGCGCTGTCAACAAAGCAAAGGGTGGCTGCTTTTAGGAATCTAAAATATAAGACACATTTAGAGATATTTATCTATTTTTTCTTTGCTACATAATTCCATATATCTTGCTTCATATATCTGATGTCTTCAGTATGTATGTACAATGTAGAAAGTAGTAAAAATAAAGAAAAAACAATTGAGAAGTCGTGTCCAAACTTTTGACTGGTAGTGTACATTAGATATTGCTGGGTTTTTTTGAAGGTGTTATAGGTACATAAAAACCAAAAAAGGACAATTTTAGTCTGTTGGTAGGTGTTTGCTAGGCAAATTGATGATTTTCTATACAATATATCTTGTATATTCAAGAACCTTCAGTGGCTTAAGATGGACCAATTTTGTTGCTAAGCTCCTGATAATGTAGGACATCGATGTCAAACTCATTTTACATCGTGGGCTACATACAACATATTTTTGACCTTAAGTGGGCTGGACCAGTGAAACTCTCCTTTCCCCCCTTATTTCTAAACCAGCATTTCTATAGTAGATAGTGAAAAAACAGAACTTTTCTCTCATTTAACATCTGTTACTAAACTACTATGATGTAGTGTGAATTATGAAAATACAATTTAAAGTCCAAATTCTATGGCTTCCACATTGATTTCTTTCATTTTTTTGCAAAGATATCCTGTAATATAGGGTGCAGACACATTTTGATTTCTTCCCATTGATGTACAGCAGGGGTGGGGAACTCCAGGCCTCAAGAGCCGGTGTCCTGAGGCCTGGATTTAGATCTCATCCTGGGTCAACACACCTGAAGCAAATGATTAGTTCATTACCAAGCCTCTGGAGAACCTCAAGACACGTAGAGGAGGTCATTTAGCCATTTAAATAAGCTGTGTTGGATCAAGGACACATCTAATACCTACAGGACACCGGCCCTCGAGGCCTGAAGTTCGATACCCTTGATCTACAGTTATGAACAAGAAGTGAATATTCTAGCTGTATTAAAAATCAAACTATTTATTTGAGGTATTCATATTTTAAATCAGTGTTCTTAAAGGGTTTGTGCAAAAATTCTTGCTGGGATAGTACTCCACTTTGTAGCTACTCGACTAGTTTTTTGATGTTATCCATTATATTCTTTTAGAGGTTTCTCTTTATATCTAAGGCAGATCACATTCCACAAACTCAACAAAAAATACTGCAATGGCCATCTTTGTTTCTGTAATTTAATTATAAATTGCAAAAGAAATCGTGGAAAAAAACAAATAACCAAAAAAAGTAACGTCAAGGGCCAAATTGCATTATTTTTTGCATGAATTTGTGGGCCGGAAGTAGGGGTGGTGTGGGCAAGAGGTTTGAGACCCCTGACGTACACTGACACCATTATATGCATAGGACATCATGCCAGCAGTACAGAATATGTGGATATGATATCTTACAATCTAAAGTGACATTTCCCCCTTTTTTCCACTGCCCCCTCAAACTGATGGCTGTATATGAGGATAGTTTTACATTGTTTGACATTCTCCTAATCCTTTTGAAATGCTCCACGTCTGAGAAGCTGTGGGTACCTACCTGAGCTGCAGTCTTACTAACACACACCTTGGCAGTGCAGAACAAGCGTCCATTCTCCTTCTCTGCAGACCATGAAGTAAATACATGAGTGGTGTAACAGAAACGCTTTAGATGATGAATTGCTGCAAGTTCATTGGTTAGACTCTGACTTCATGTCTGAGTGAATGACATTTCCTAAGAGCTAAGCTTTTCAGCTTGCAATGGGCTTTACAATAGCCACCCACAAATGCCACTTGAAACCCAAGCCAACAGTTTCCATCAAACAAGCTGCCCAATCCTTACCCTACTTCTTGGTTAAAATGTTCTGCTATTGATGAACAGCCTTGTTGTGTTGTAGTTGTCAGTTACAGTCGTGTGAAAAAGTTTTTGCCTCCCTTCCTGATTTTCTATATTTTTTGTATGTTTGTCACACTTAAATGCTTCAGATCCTCAAACAAATTTAAATATTAGACAACGATAACATAAAATGTTTACTTGTGAAATAAAAGTGTTTATTATTAACAGGGGGAAAAAAACCAAACCTATATGAACCTGTGTGAAAAGTGATTGCCCCCTAAACCAAATAACTGGTTGGGCCTCCCTTAGCAACAATAACTGCAATCAAGTGTGTGATAACTGGCAAAGAGTCTTTTACAGCTGTGGAGGAATTTTGTAATCATTTTTTCCACACAGGGTCTTGTAGTTTTGGATTTCCCCCCCTTAATAAACATTAACATCTTCATTTAGAAACTGCATTTTGTGTTTACTTGTGTTATCTTTGTCTAATATATAGGTTTTTTTGATGATCTTAAACAGTTAAGAGTGTAAACATAAACAAAAATAGGAAATCAGGAAGGTGGCACACACTTTTTCACACCACTGTATGATTGTCTTTATAAAAGGTAAAGCCTAACAGCTCCATTACATCATAACTGTCATAACTAATCACAACTAATGTCAAAACTTACTGTATCTGTATAGAGTAATTCTCAATTCATATACTGCACAATGTGGCTTTTTCTTTAACTTTACAAGCTGTCAATTTGAAGAAGTCCTACATGAACAAGTAAATAGAGGCTGTTAGATTAGAATATTATTTTATGCCATGTTATACCCCTAATTAAAGATTGTGAATTAATATGTAGTTTTAGTTTGCATTATTCTCCTGAATTAGAAGAAGCTGATAACTATTGCATTAGTTAAACTGATTTGCATTACATTAAACTGCTGACTTGTTGTGAATGAATGATATTGTTTTATGATGCATTATACTGCTGAGTTATAAGAAATCTAATTTGTCTGAGTAGAAGAGAACAGAGTGTGCTGGAGTTTTCTGCCCCATTTCAGCAGGAGCAGATAAACAGGGAGCCAAGGTCGTAGCTTAGGCGCTGTGTGAGAGAAAGCATGTGAATGTTTAGGCTTTGTATGATAAGGTGGAGGCACCAGAGGCTATAAAAGTTTGAGCAATGCTCCACCATTTTGAGATTTTTTGAGGCTGTCTGCATCAGTGTCCATCTCCCACGTGTGTGATCATTAAATCATCGTTTGACTCAACCCGGCCGGACCAGTGTTGTTATTGTGGTTTTTTCTCTTGTCTCCATCCCCAATATTTTGAACCTTAACAAGGCATGTGAAAAAGAAAGCTTTCACTTCAACACTGCATATAGTCCTGTGAAAACAAATTACTATTGCTTCCATGAGAATTAAGAGGGTAAGTAGCTTCTCAGTGCTGCTAATCGTATAAATTTGATTAATGGATGGTCAAAGATTGTGACCACCTCTATAAAAGAGATTTTTAGAGTTTTCTGGTCTAGTGTATTCAGGTGTGTATTGCACAATGCCTACAAGGAAAAACATCAGCAGTAATCCTAAAGAAGCAATTGTGTCTGCTCATCAATCAGTCAGTGAATTTGTGAGGGGTTAAAAAGCCATTTCTAAAAAGAAGATGATGGTGATGATCATTCAACAGTGGGAAAGATTATTGATGAGTGGGAAACTTTCAAAACGGTGTTCAATCTTCCCAGGAGATGATCTTCCAGCAAATTCACCCAAAGGTCAGACCATCTTGTGCTCAGACATATTGCAGAAACCCACATCTTCAAGCTTTACAGGCCTCAGTAAGTGTTTTAAATATTAAAGTTCATGACAGTAAAATTTGAAAAAGACTGAACAAGTATGGATTGTTTGGAAGTGTTGCTTAGAGAAAGACTCTTCTCCCATAAAAGAAAAGTGGATCAGATTATGTTATTTTAAGATTAGGTTTATAAATTTGCATCTAATGTCGTTTGGGCATAGGAGAGAAAAGTGGAAATGCCTGGCCATAATACACAGCCCCTCATTTGTTGAAAACCAAGCAGGATCTCATACCAACTACCAAGCACAATGGCGGAGGGGTGGTAGTTTGGCTTCTTTCCAGTCAGTGAGTCAATCAGGATCTTCTCTGTATTTTAGAGTCAAACATGAAGCTATGCATGACTCTGTCCAACATATTTTTATATATATTAGAATAGAATAGCCTTTATTGTCATTGTACAGAGTACAACGAAATTGGAGTGCCACTCCCTTGGTGCAAGTTTCAATAATAAATATAATGTAAAATATAAAAAGTACAAAAAAACAATCGTAAGTACTCAGACAATAGTATGTACAATATATACAGGATAGCAGCATTAATATAAGGACAGTATGAATAGCAGCATAATATAATGACAGTGACGGTATGGAATAGGTTCAAATTGTCTTTGTGCTTATTTACTATGGTGATAGCTCTGGGAAAGAAGCTATCCCTGAATCTGTTTGTCCTGGTTTTATGTGACCTGTACCGTCGGCCTGACGGTAATAGTTCAAACAGTTGATTGCTGGGGTGAGAGTGGTCCTTGATGATATTGCCAGCTCTGCTGAGGTACCGAGAGTTTGCAGTGACCTCCAGGCTGGGCAGAGAGCAGCCAGTGATCTTCTGGGCTGTGTTGATGACCCTCTGCAGTACTTTCCTGTCCGCAGCTGAGCACCCTGCATACCATGATGTTATGCCGTACGTTAGGATGCTCTCTATGCTCTCTATTATTTGAAACCGATCCACCAAATCTACAACAGAATGGCTGAAAAGAAGAAACATGGTGTTGTACTTGCCCAAGTACAGACCTCAACTTAATTGAAATGTCATGGCAGGTTCTTAAGAGAACTGTGTATAAACGATCACACAAAAATCTCACTGAACTAAAGCAATGTTGTAAAGAAGAGTGCCAAAATTCCTCCACAACAATGTGAGTGACTCATGAAGTCACATAGAAAACAATCACTTGAGGTTATTGCTGCTAAAGGTGTTACTGTCTTGATATTAACATTGCATTTTGCAGTTTTTAGTTTTTTAACCATAGTTTCCTTAACCAAATCTGATGAACCAGATTAGGCATTTTCATATATAACTTGAACAGCAATGCGTATAGACTCGTAATTAGACCTGTAATTGAGTATAATGTATACTTCTATACTGTTTATTTTTGAAAATATTAAGTGAAAAAACAACATCTTGGACATGCACTCTGTCCTCATAATTAAATAACTGAACTAATGTACACTGCTTTGTTACTGGAAAATCAGTTTAGTGTTCTAAAATTCTGAACAAGCCTCCCTTTTCAGGCACAAACTGCTTTTCCTTACGTCAGATTTGATAGAAGATGCTGGGTCATGGTCTTGACTACAAATCTCTACCAAGTCTCACACAAAAGTGCAGTGAAACACAATCTTTACTGTAAAGCAGCCCGTACTGTGTTTGTGTGTACATCTGCTTTATTTGTGCGCATGTCTACATGTTCAGACAGCTTGAATCCAAAGTGCCATAGTTCATGTCAGTCAAGGTGGGTGTTTATGGCTGTAATGGAACACAGTGGCTCGTGCTTTCAGTGAAGAGAAAGGCGGGTGGATACACGTCCCATGCATTTAGTATTACTTGTATGCGTATACTATACTAATTCTCCTTTAAATGATTTACAGTCACGTAGACAATGGCTGAAAAGGTAGATCATTATTTTATTTAAAGTGGTACCTGAATGGCTTTAGACATTAACGTTAGAAACCTTACCCCAGTCTACCAGTAGACAAATAATATTTCACTGTCCCTCTGAGTGCAGTCTAACACACCCTGTCAGATATTTCATCTCTTGTAGACTATGACATCATTGCTGAATGAATAATGAATAAAGTAGGCAAGATGGAGACAGACACACCAGTTCAGAAAAGTATTAGTGCTTAGTTTGAATAAATGTTAAATATGATTCCATTTTTCTGCATTATGTTTCTATATGGAATTCTACCCCTTTTACTGACAGGTCTTCTCCAAGAAGCCAAGTCACAGTAAAATTACAATATTTGACATAATTATAATACAAAGACAACCAAAAAAATACTGAAAAAAAAACAGCCCTCAATTTAAGGTGCCTGCTGATAAAATGTAAATGAAACAGAAGCATTTCCACTGTTGATCTAAATAAGAGTGCTAAATAATAATAATGTGTCAACCTCATTTACATATAGATTTTTTGTATCTTTAAGTCAGTTTCATTATTTACCATAATGACAAGGATACCTACATTTTTAAATGTATCAACGATATGTTAATTAGATTAATTACTCCATGTTTCACTAATTTTCTAAAGTAAGCTACAAGTGAACAACACGAATAACTTCAATTTTATAGTAACAATGTTAAAGGTGTACTAATGAACACAGTGCACAGTTATGACCCAGACCTTTAGCTGCAAGACTTTTGTACACAGTAGTGGTTGCCGTTGAGCACAACAGTAAGTTGGTGATCATAGTATGGCATGTAGCCACTAATATGTCTGAGTGAAGCAGCTGGTGGAGACCAAAACAGAGCTAAAAATTACACAAAGTGATGTTCAATTCAATTATAAAAATCTATTAATGCCTATTTTAATATCCTCAGAGGTTTATTACAGTACTGTCTCTTTGTGCAGATGTTAACCAAAGCAGACAGACCTTGGTAGGTATTATTTTTTATCCCTCAGCCCTGAAAGTTTGATTTGGGTATTGATGTCACCCTGCCATGTGGGAGGGCAGCCGGGCAGTCAGTGTGGACACACAACTTCGTGAACACGATAACTCACAAAGAGAGGCCAAGAAGCATTTTCAAATTGATATCATTGGTGCATCTATAATAATTTTCAGATAAGTTTGAATCTCAGTGACCTTGAGGTCAGAGGTCCAGTTTTTGGAAAATCTTGTAAATACAATGACTCAAGAAACAAAACAGCTTGGATTGGTAGCACTGACGACCACCAGTGTTTTTTGCATTTTAAAACCCACTCATGTTATATAATTTTTTAGTTACATACCACTAATTTATATATTGAACATTTGAGAAATATTTGTTTATTTGATCATCCTGTAAAAAATGGTTTGTTTGTTTTTTACATATTGCACTAAATTGTTGTGACTATTTGTGACTTGTTCAAAAATGTACAATAAAATGGGGGAGGGAGGACTATTTATACACAGAGGGTATGATTGAGGAAGGACAAAAAGGAAGGGAATAGGACAGATGAAAGTAATCACAAATACAAGGATAAACTGTTGTTACTGAAACAAAGAGACGTGAAACATGAAAATAAATACTAAATCTGAGTCTGAGCTTCTTACTTAAGCCCATCTGTTCCTCCCTCTCTTCTGTTTTAAAATAAAGTCAAAATGACAGCAAGCAAAAACACAGAAGACTGGTTATGACATTAACACAAAAGCATAATCATTAATAATTAAACAAAAATCTAAAAAGTCCAACTCAAAGCCCTTTGACCATGACCACATCTTCCATGGAACATCGGCTTTCATATTCTGACTGTAAAAGATACACAGTTAAAGTGGTGGAGCGGCTACACAATCCAAATGATTGGAGGGTCAAGTGTTTTGTTAATCACGAATCTCCATTTGCAGTTCTGGAACAAACATCTTTATCTTGCTTATTATATAAACCTAAATAAATAGGAAAAACTCAGTTGTTGAAAAATGTATGCATGTACTAATGCATTCTTCTTCAGCACATTCCCTGGTTCTTTTCATACAAGTCTGGTTTTGTGTGGGCCTATGGGATTTTTGAAAGGAGAAACAAATAAGTGGAGGTATGTGCAAACAGAAGACACTATTGTCTGCAGCTGGTTGCAGAGTGCAGAATCTTGTTAACCTTTGGAATCTGGCTCTATGTCAGGCTGGTAGGGACACAAGTGTTGCCACCTGCCACTGATGTGGAAAGGAAGGAATGTGGCTAACCTTGTGTTGTATATGTTTAATCTATTTAAATTTATAATATTTAAATAATTACAATTATATAATAATTAAATTATTATTATTATTATTATCTATCATTATTACATTTTTCTAATTTTGTTTTTAGTTATTTTATTTTATTTTACTTTGTTCTATCCTATATCCATTGGGAAATTGGAGTACAGTAAGTTAATGCAACTTGAAGCATCCTCTGTCGTGGTCGAATTCTATATGCATAAATAGGTATTCCAGCCAGTCAGCAAAAGCCTATTTGCGTCTATGGTTTAACCAGTCTGTACTAAAATCCTGAGAGGGATCCAGTTTTCTTTTTACAAGGTAAATGGATACTGCTTATGTCACACACATGCTACACATATCCCCAACTCGGTGACAAACAATACATCTGCTCCATGGAATCTGGGGAAAAGGCCATATATGCATACTGGTTATATACTAGGGGTGCAACGATACACAAAATTCACGGTTCGGTTCGATACTTTGGTGTCAAGGTTTGATATTTTTTCGATACAAAAAAATGTTCATGCTTTTTTCATTTGTCATTTATTAAAATTTGAAATATATATTTTAACTCAAAAGGACAGTTTTTAAATTTAATGTTGCTGAAACAACAAAGGGATAAAATAATAAATCTGATCGAGAAATCACTCATCTTTGGAAAAACAGAGTTTATTACAGAGAAATGGCTCTTTCCAAAATAAAAGCTATACTATACGCTTCTTCTGGGCTATATTCTCAGCAGCATATTAAACATATCAGGTCCCCATAAGGAGAATCATGTGCTAACGGCTGTCTACATGACTCGGGTAAAGTTTGTAACATGCGTGCTTGTTGTTTTTGTCTGCCTCCACTTGTCTTTGCATGATGTCGGCGTAAATGTGCAGTCATATTCGTTGCGTTCCCACTAGTGCTGTCAGCGTTAATCTGAAATGACATTAACGCCACAACACGGCAAATCTCCGTTAATGAGCTACCGCGGATCGCCCCGTGCGCGGGGCTAGACGGCCAACACGTTAACGAGCTAACTGCGCTAACGCACTAGTTCCCACCAATGTAATTGAGCATTGCGTGGCACATCCGACATACTGTTTTACTTTTGTCCATGACGCGCTTACCTTCAGGGTCATACGTCACATGAAAACCAAAATAGTTCCAAACGCCAGATCTGAATGAGGGTGGGGGAGGTTCAATTTGCCATGTTGCAAGGAGAGCTTAACTTCTGTCTCGCTAGCTTGCCCTGCGCTCAGTGAATCTGCGTTCGACTACTCCGCCTAGGCTGCACTGTCGAGCGCAGATCCACTGAGCGCTCAATACAGACAGCATCGTCAGAAAGAAAGTCGATAAAATAAATCAAAAATTTTGTATTGTTCGATACATATGCGTACCGAAACGAAAGCACTGTATCGAACGGTTCAATATCGATACAAGTATCGTTGCACCCCTATTATATACCTATGGTGATGTCTTGGTGAGTATCAGGGTCAGCTGTTCTGTCTGGAGCAATACCTGTAAAATAAAACATGTAAGGTGAAGAGATAGTCACTTCACTCAGAGAACCTAGGTTACAGTATAACCCACCAATATATATTTTCTAGTCTGGTAGAATTTCATGGTCTGCTGCGTTAAAACCAGTCCGAGTGCCTGCCCCCCCGGAGGAGGGGCAGTTTTTCAGTTACACTCAAGCACTGAGGCACGCTCATTTTATCACTGACTGACCTGAAACAACCCTAAGCTGATGTAATTGCTCACCAGCCTAAAAACAAGACCAATTCTCTTACACAGTGGTTGCTCCCTTGTACTCTTAGATTTGTTGCTTTCATTTTGATACAGCGTCAGTTCCCCTTATAAACTTTCTTTGGCCCAGTGCCAGACACTCTCGATGTGCCCTCAAATGGCCCCTGGCACGGCACAACCGGCTCATCCCAAAGCTGCAGGTGTTCCCACTGGCTGGCCACGTCCTCACCCCCTACTGCCTATAAATGGGCAATTGCCAGAGGATTCACACGCCCAGGGGGCCTGTATCAGAATGGTTGCACTTGGGCCAGAAATTGGATTCTGGGAGGGAAGCTCTTTATCGTGAGGCCAAAAGCATAAAACTGTAGCATTGTAGTCATCTGATAACAATGACACAACAGAATCAATCGACATCAGGAGCAACTTAGACACAGCTGCAGCTACTGGCCACAATGACACAGCATGGCACTTCGGAGGGGACATTTTCCCCTCTCAAGAGAGTTTTATCCAGATGTCTCTGAATATGTTGTTGCACTTGATATTTTTTGTAACTTTAGACTTTTCAAGCTTTACAGTTAAAGGGAACAAACGGGTAATTGGAAACATTTTTTTTTTCTTAAAAAGCAAGCAAACCAAAAAACCCAAAACAGAAGCAGTACCTGCCGGGCATGGTGGCAGAAACCCTCAAAGTGTACTAAGAGAAGTATCCAAATTGAGACCATCCTAAGCAGCAGTCTGTATTAATTGCAGTAAGTCCATGTATGTACATATATGTGTAATATGCATGACGATGCCAAGGCTTAAGTAGGATACCAAATTACAGTTGGCAGAGACCCCGTTCTGTAACGGTTGATGTGCCATCTTGATTTAAAAATGGAGACCCCACTAAACCACAAACAGCTTCAGTGATGTACTGGCTGGCAGGCGCAGCTTGGACCCCAGTGTGCCATTGATCATCATTATTTCTCTGTTTTTCTTCCAGTTTTCACTTAGTCTCCTGCATAGAGGAGCACAATACACTGATGGATCAGTGTTGTCTCAGTTTGACAGAATTACAGCCGCAAATGAGGCCATGAATTTCAAAAAGAAAAATTCTGCTGTAATTGAATAGCTTTAACAGACACATGACTGATGGTACAGTACATTTAGCATGGTCAGCATTTGTCTATCTGTGTTTTATATAAGATAATTATGGAGATGAGTCAGGATAGAGTTCCCATGACTCAGAATTTCCAGACTGGCTGTATATGGTAAAAAGAAAAAAAAAGAAAGGAAAAAAAGGAAGAAAATCCCATTCCAGATGGGGCCTCTAATGTGGTCTAAGCTGTTCAGAGATAAGTGGTTAAAATATGAGTGTAATCTGGAATCACATTAATGGGTCACACACAAGACTTTTAGCTCACAAGCTGACTGGTATTTACAAAGCATTCGCATATCTTATTGACTCTCCAAAGTGCTTTTACAAAATGAGCCATCTTTACAGGGGTGTGTTTTCAGCCTTTTTTCCCCACCTTATTTTCCTTCAGAACAAAATACTGACTTCAGGACAGTTGATGATTAAAGTTTGGGGCTTGGCCTGTTTGATTAGTAGTTTTTTACTTTGTCTTACATAGCACTAATTAGCAAGCCTCTTTGTCTCAGTTTTGAATGAAACTTGCTAACGAAGCTAACACTAACATGCTAGTGGCCAAAACGCTAATGCTGATGCTTCAAAATACAGCGTTCAGATGATTATGTCCATCATACATATATTAGACTCTTTGTTCTGTTTCCAATGCATATAAAGCATGGCTGTAGCTTACCGGTAGGTGTTTAAAAGCCTTCATACTTCATTCTTTAGCTTCAGGTAATACTGAACAAACCAAATCAGGGTCATTATTTGAGTCACACAGCGGTATGATCCAAGTAGGGTTCATGGGTTAGCATTAGCAGCCTGCTTGCTTGCCTCTCAGTTTTGTGGACTCAGTTTATGTGGCTTGGTTTACTGATTGTTCTGATGTCGTAGTACTTCTTGTGTGTTGTTAATGACACAGCTTATTTTGCAATTGTACTTAACTTCTGAATGTATGTGAAGACTGAACCAGAGGCTAGATTTTATATCCACAGAAATATTTGAAAACACTAGCTAACTGAACACAACTAGATTAGGTTCATTTAATAAATTACTCCTACTTAAATTGTCACCCATTGAAAGACTAATGGAGTGGTGAGTAGGTGATGGAGAGAGGTGAGTAATTCACACTCTCAGCTCCCAAATACAGACCGGGCAGGGACTGATGCCAATACTGATTGTTAGGATGTGTAAAATCCTGGTTCATTTATACAGTACATGCACAGGGGCCATAACAGAGTCATTACTTTTCAGCAGTGCTAATTAAAAACCAATGGAATTGCTCTGATTATGTCACACATGATGCTCGGTCAGGACTAGTTTGTATTACATGCACGTACCCTTGCATGTAATTTCTCAACATGCAGGGTTAATTTTTCAACATTTATTCGTTTGGGGATATTTTAGTCGATAAGACAGTCTTTAAGCCTCTCTCAACATATATGTGAGAGACCAAATAATCTATTTGTTGGACTTTACCGCAAACAGAGCCTGATATAATCAATGTCAATATGCTTACTGATGGCTAAGCTGATCCTCACTTGTTAAACTGATATATCAACCCCATTTATGTGATGGATGGATGGATGGATGATGGACAGATAGATAGTTTAATAAGTTTTGCGTGAAACAAAAATGGAACCACTTCTTAGTTTTGGCATTTAAAGAAAAGCTGATGAGGACCACAAGTGAAAAGGAGTGAAAGTGGAGATCTGGACAGCATCGATAGCCCACAAAATGAACCCAACTTCTCCTTAGACAGTGATGTAAACCAGAGCTCTCATACTGTAAAATCACTGAGAGTTATAGCATATCACCGACCTCCCAAGAACACAGACTTTGAGCCCTTTTGGAGAAGAATACCATACTGATGCATTTATTCATTTGCGCTTATAGCCGTGCAATTTCACGTTTCACTTTTTGTGCCACAAAAAGAAAACAAAAATGCAGAAACAGCAGATGTGAAGAACCTTAAATCCAGCTAGACATTTCATCTAGCTAGTAAAGTTTCATCTAAATTTAAATGTTTTTCTATCCTCTATTGTTGCAATGTTTTAAGAGATGTCACAGAAAAACGGCTATAGATATTTAAAAAAAAATATGTATATTAGTTTGAAAATAATTATGAAATGCAAGCCAGAAGGGTGTATGACATGGGAAACCAGACTTCAACACAGCCAGGCTTTCTTTGCATTAGCTGTTTTATTTTTTAAAAAGGGCATAAAACCATCAGTCATATGAGTCTTCTGCACAAATTACACACCTCCAACGACCCCAACAATAGAGGCACTTTGGACACTCATTCCCCCACCTCTCCCCCCTCCATAGAGCCATCACCACCTTCAAACTGTTTACCTGCAACACCCGCCCCCTCACCCCACACAAAAGAGGATTTCACACCACCTCCTCCGACCACAACTCTTCATATTCATGAAGCAGATGTGAGGAAGCAGTTTAAGAACCTGAATGCTCGGAAAGCTCCCGGCCCAGACGGTGTGTCTCCTGCCACCCTCAGACACTGTGCAAACGAGCTGGCCCCAGTGTTTTCTGGCATCTTCAACTCCTCACTGCAGGCATGTCATGTGCCTGCCTGCTTCAAGTCCTCTACCATAATCCCTGTCCCCAAGAAACCTAGGATCACTGGACTAAATGACTACAGACCCGTGGCTCTGACATCCGTGGTCATGAAGTCATTTGAGCGCCTAGTTCTCTCCCATCTCAAGACCCTCACGGCCCCCCTCCTGGACCCCCTGCAGTTTGCATATAGAGCCAACAGGTCTGTAGACGACGCCATCAACATGGCCCTACACTTCATCCTGCAGCATCTGGACTCCCCAGGAACCTACGCCAGGATCCTGTTTGTGGACTTCAGCTCTGCCTTCAACACCATCCTTCCAGACCATCTCCGAGGCAAGCTTTCCCAGATGAATGTGCCTGATCCCATCTGCCGGTGGATCACTGACTTCCTGACGGACAGGAAGCAGCACGTGAGGCTGGGAAAGAATGTCTCGGACTCCCGGATCATCAGCACCGGCTCCCCTCAGGGCTGTGTTCTTTCTCCTCTGCTCTTCTCCCTGTACACCAACTGCTGCACCTCCACCCACCAGTCTGTCAAGCTAATCAAGTTCGCAGATGACACCACCGTCATTGGGCTCATCTCTGACGGGGATGAGTCTGCCTACAGGAGGGAGGTTGAACGTCTGGTGTCCTGGTGCAGCCACTACAACCTGGTGCTGAATGCCCAGAAGACAGTGGAGATTATTGTGGACTTCAGGAAGCACACAGCCCCACTCCCCCCCATCATCCTGACTGACACCCCCATCACCTCTGTGGACTCATTCCGCTTCCTGGGTACCACCATCACCCAGGACCTGAAGTGGGAGCCCACCATCACCTCCGTCATCAAGAAAGCCCAGCAGAGGATGTACTTCCTGAGGCAGCTGAAGAAATTCAACCTGCCAACACGGACGATGATGCAATTCTACACTGCAATCATCGAGTCCATCCTCACCTCCTCCATCACCGTGTGGTACGCTGGAGCCACTATCAGGGACAAACAGAGACTGCAGCGTGTTGTGCGCTCTGCTGAGAAGGTGATTGGCTGCAGACTCCCATCTCTGCAGGACCTGTACACCTCCAGGACTCTGCGGCGTGCAGCCCGGATCTCAGCTGACCCTTCTCACCCTGGACACAGTCTGTTTGACCTGCTCCCCTCAGGCAGGAGGCTCCGGTCCATTCGCACCAGAACCTCTCGCCACAAGAACAGTTTCTTCCCCTCTGCTGTTGGACACATGAACAATAACCACATGACTGTCCCCGCCACTAACACATGACCCTACGCTGTGTCACTGCATCATTTCATGTCTGGCACTGATCACCACCTGCACTCATGTATATATCTTTCTACGTAGCACTCATAATTCTTACTCTCTTGTATATATGTTTGGCACTGATCACCACCTGCACTCATGTATATATCTTTCTACGTAGCACTCACAATTCTTATTCTCATGTATATATCACATGTATATCTCATGCACATATCTTTCTTTCTACATAGCACTTTAATTCTTATTGTCTGCACTGAAGCACCGCAGCAATTTCCTAATGTTGTAAACCTCAACATCTGGCAATAAACCCATTCTGATTCTGATTCTGATTCTGAAATTAAGCTCTATTCATGCCACCTACTCATATCAGAGATGTTATGAGATGATGACAATAAAATGGTGATAAAAATTTATAAAGAGCATAAAAATTTAACAGTAAAATACAACACTCTTGCAAATAAGACAAGAGATTAATGCTGCAGAAAATGGCAAATGTTGAGTGTGCTCCCAGTGCTACTGGTTATTTTTAACATGACAGCTGCAGATTAAAGCTTGGAAAATTTAAACTCGAGCCATTTAAACATTGAAGGTTATTTTCCCAAGTCGAATAAAGGAGATGTGGAAATCACTTCAGTTTGGCAGAATGAAGTGAAATTACTTTTGCTGATTGAACAGTTATTCTTGGTGTTCTGGGTTCTAGTAGCTGCACTTCCATCAGTTTAAGAGAGACTTAGAATCAAACATAATAACATTTTCTGCATCACTAAATGAATACATGCAGACACCTGTGACAATGTTACATGTGCTGCTGTGATGCTAGTAACAACTTGCAGGTATAAAATGTATTAATCCCTATAGAGAATCTATTTTGCACTTAAAATATGCTGTAATAGAGAATGGAAGCATCAAATAGAATAGCCCTTTATAGTCATTGTACAACAAAATTATGGAATTGAAATAAAAGAATTAGGGAAAATGTGGTGTGTCTAACTGATTTAAAGAACCTGCACCCAACCTGACTATGTTCAATAAATATAAGTTTAATCAGGTAAAAAGAGATTGCTAACCCATTGTTCTGTCTTTGTACTACACTGCCTGCACCTCTGTACACCCCTGCCAATAATTTTAGGTTAGAAAAGAGAATAATAAAATCCTAATTTTACAGAATATTTGTGAAGTTTAAAAGTAAAAGTTTCATTCAAACATTCGAAAATGAACTAGAAATATCAACATCATAAAATCAAGAATATTCTTGAAATCAGCCGTGTATCTATGTATGTTTAGTTTATAAAACTCAAAACAGCAGCCAAGAGATCAAATGTACAAACAAGTAAAGCTAAAAAAAAAAGAAAAAAAAAAAAAAAAAGAGAGAACATTTTCAAACCGATTACCAGGATTCAGTAACCACATTGTGGTGTCAGTGTGTCAATACATGCTGAAGTAGTAAATATAAGAGGGGGGTAGCATATTCATAAAATCTTATTTTATGTAACAAGTTAAAACCTTAAAATTGTTTCACAGTTGGGCATTGTCTGTACTACTGCTTTTAATACACTTTTGCGTTTGAGCTCTTCTGGCCATTCAACTCAGTTGTGGATGCCTTAGCTTCTAACTTGTACTTCTACACTTTTTCTATAAACAACTCTACTAGGTCACAAGTGAGGACACTAAAATAATAGATAGGTTCTGCTTCAAAAGCGATGACACTTGCGGCTTACAGTACGCCTTGGATTAGATTCTGCAGGGGAAACTGGAGAAAAAAGGTTTATTTTGAGAAACACTCAGCTTGGCCACAACTGTCCTTTGTGGTAAATGTGTGAAAGAGTATCTGAATGGTAGTTTCAGGGTATTTAAAGAGAGACTCAAAGTCTACTTCAGTGGTGTCATCATTGGCAAGCACAGAAGCACCAGTGAATAGAGAACAGTGAATAACAGGATTTCTGTGGTCTATCTGTTCATGGCATTCTGCTAAATGTGTTGCAAGCTAACACGCTGATCTGGAAAACTGGTTGAGTCATTCTCCTGTATTGTTAATGTACCTTGCTGTGCAGCTGCCTAATATAGAAGGATGAGCATGAGGAATCTGCATCTCAGTTATGGTTTCCACTGAGCACATTTAAATTTTTCCTCTCGAACAAGCAGTATAATTTTTTTTTCTCTAAGCTAAATCCACTGGGATATTCCAGTCACAAGGAACTGTAAGGCACTGTTTAGTCAGCATTTTTTTGTGAGATAACGGTAAAAGACCCCCCATCCCCCAAGGAAAAATGTTCTTATCAAAGAAAAGAAAATGTTCAGGATTTCACTCAGAATGGAACCGAAGCAAACAAAGCCTACATTTCACCACTGGAAAAACAAAGTGTTTGGTCTACAAGCTAGCACGTATGAGGTGTGCTGAAAACCTGATTTAGCAAGCAAGAGAGACAGCATGTAAACAGTATGACAAGGTCCTGCACTCCCAAAGAAAGACTCTTGTTCCAGTGTGGACAGGTTCTTGGCTCGCTCCCTTTGAATGACTGATTGGATTCTAGTCAGGGCTCTTTTTCTGGCATGCCTTTCAGAAAAACAGAACAATATCAGGTGCTGTCAATTTGTCGGGATATTCAATTACGTTATGATAGCGTGGATCAGATGTACGGTAAATATGAGCTGAGTCATTTGACTTTACGCACGAAACTGCAATATTTGTTTGGCAAAGTCAAACCTGATGCTTCTCTGGGTTGAGCAAACACAGAGAGAAAAGGCTTGTCAGCCGCTGCCATTGTTTAGAGATATTCTTTCAACTAGGTTGCGACTATGATGCAAACAAAGATGGAGTACTAACTGGCAAAACTCGCAACTGCCCAAGGGCTTTGGACTCCCAGGAACTCTATACCCTGAAGGTATAAAGGCTTTGTCACTTAAACTTTTCACACTTCATCGTGTCTTATAATCAAAGGGAAGACGGCCATAAAATCTATCTAGTAATATGACGGATCTAGTAATGTGAATCTCATTTATGATTTATTCCGTTGTGGAAGGCCTAGTAATGAGCTAAACTCAAATCTACTCAAACCAGTATGAATTTTTCCTTTTATAAGCTGTGTTTAGTAAGACTGGAGGTTACAATTAGACAATAAAAATATAAAATAAAAAATTCCTCAATTGTAAACAAAATACAGATGTTTTTCAACATTTCAAAGACTTGTTAACACATGTTATATGTTAATACAAAGAGCTATTGTTATAATAGCTCTTTGCAGGGATATAATAGCTCTCGGGCAGGGATAGCTCAGTAGGTAAAGTGGTCGCCCCATGATCGGAAGGTCGGCGGTTCGAATCCACTTAACGGCTACCCTGAGGTACCCCTGAGCAAGGTACCGTCCCTACACACTGCTCCCCGGGCGCCTGCTTAGTGGGCTGCCCACTGCTTCACTGAGTGAATGGGTCAAATGCAGAGAAAAACAAGTAATTTCCCCATGGGGATCAATAAAGTATCCATTATTATTATTATTATTATTATTATAATAGTTTGATTACTATTACTAATGTTATCTCCAAATTTTTAGTTTTTTCATTGAGAGAAAAATGCTTTGAAGAAATGCATTAAATTTGGTTTCTATGACTGCGGTGGAAATGAGGTTAGTCACATCAATAGCAAATGCAAGGTCTGGCTTCTATTCTTCATCTGAGAACATTCTCAATGTCAATGTCACAAAACTTTCGAATTTCTGCTTTCAGGTCCCTATCTTCAGGCTCAAAGTCCTTAAAAAACGCAGTAAACTGTCTGTGATTCAATGATCTCGCCCTGATGAAGTTAAGTTTTAGCAGTGACATGGTAAATGGCCTGCATTTGTATAGCGCTTTTCTAGTCCCTAAGGACCCCAAAGCGCTTCACACTACATTCAGTCATTCACCCATTCACACACACATTCACACACTGGCGATGGCAAGCTACATTGTAGCCACAGCTGCCCTGGGGCGCACTGACAGAGGCGAGGCTGCCGGACACTGGCGCCACCGGGCCCTCTGGCCACCACCAGTAGGCAAACATGGGGTTAGTATCTTGCCCAAGGACATTTGGCATGCAGCCAGGATGCAGCCTGGGATCGAACCACCGACCTTCTGATTAGTGGCTGACCTGCTCTGCCACCTGACATACACAACACTTCCTGCTGTGTAATACATTGCAAAAATACCAACTTC
Organism: Aulonocara sp. 'chitande type north' Nkhata Bay; assembly: GCF_057382095.1. Taxonomy (NCBI): domain Eukaryota; kingdom Metazoa; phylum Chordata; class Actinopteri; order Cichliformes; family Cichlidae; genus Aulonocara; species Aulonocara sp. 'chitande type north' Nkhata Bay. Next base: position 35,308,684 of record NC_141359.1, read on the forward strand.
AGCTCTGGTTTCATGATGGTGATTCTGGTTTTGTTATGATGGTGGATGCTTACATTAAACATGATCAAAGTTTCAGTCATTGAGAGCAAATGTAGCCAATGTGGCAGGCTGTGAGCACAGAAGCCACACCCACCTGTCAAAACGTCTGTTTCCCAAGGGTCACCAGATTGTTCCAAACAGTGGATTAATTAAGGATCCACAATGGAAAAGATTTATTTACCATTGCAGCCAAGATTGTATAATGAAAATATGATTTATTTAATTAGTGCTAAAAATTAATTTAGAGGTAGAGAATTTATTGCATATTCTTACAGTTTGACGCTACTCCAAAGTCTGGTGGTACTGCAGCAGATAGTTCTCAGGCATTGTCAGATGACTGTATAGTTTGAGTGGGTATTGTTCTTTTAATTACCTGCTGCAGATCATCCAAATACTGCATTGTGCTGTCTCTAAGCAATGTTTCATGGGGAATTAAGTGTTTTTAAACTGTAAATGCTCTGTTCTCACAGACCCAGCACAGCATTAGCACTCACTCTCTTGTGTGCAAGATCAGCACGGACAACTGCCGATCCACGCTGTGCGCTGTAATTGATGAGTAATTATAAACACTGTAATGCTGTTCTGGCCCCAGGCGCTCCCACGGTGCTGCTGTCTCTGTTCGTGTTGCAGGGGTTCCTACAGTATGTGACAGTGGTGGAAATGCAGAATGCCTTTGCTTACCCCTTGTCCACATCACGTCTCAGCTCTTTTTTGTTGTTTTATCATTTGGTTTTGTTTTATGTTTTACTGACTTTTAAACTGCTTTAAACATCTTGATTCATTTGAAATTAAATCAATATTTTGTTAAGTTTTGGAAATCTGGCAGTGCATCTCACTGTTTTGTCAAAGCTACCAGTCATAATAGTTAACAATAACTCACATTCATTATATAAGAGTGCATAATGACATTAGTTGATGTTGACTGCATGGAACATCAACAGAATTAATGAACAGAGTAAAAGCTATTAAAAAAAACAATATCACCAGGGGAGCAGGTGCCGCACACACAAGAGTTGAACACATGACATCTTTTTTGACCTAGTTTTTTCTCTGTTATTGTTATTGTGGCTCTTTTCTCTCATAAGAGCCACAATAACAGTTAATTTTTTTGCAAAACCCTATTCTTGTCATGATCCTGGGTCTTTGATTGCGTTTTGGACTGTAGGACCTTGTTTACTTATCATTGTAGTGATGCATGTTTCTTAGTCTTTATTTGGCATTGTTTAGTTTCCTTGTGCTTCCTAGTTTAATCGTTTGTATTTCTAGTACTTAGATACTTATTTAGTCTGTTCCCTTTGGTGTCCTGGTTGTCTTGGTTCCGTCTGTGTTCTCAACAATCCATCACATCTCCCTCGCTCTCTGTCTTTGCTGGATTTCCTGTTTTATTTTGGTATTCCGTGTCTCGCATGCACTGTGTTCAGTTTTGCTTCGGCTGATTTGTGGAAGCAAAACTGGAAAAATACTGGAACAAATACCGACTGACTGATTTGTTCCTTCCATGTTCCCATCTGTCGTCCCTGTTTGCTGTGTATTTCCTCATGTGCCGTGTTTTGAGTTTAAGCAAATAAAGCTGCCTATCTTAGTGTATCTCTTTGTGTTTGGGTCCTACCTCTGTCTGCCACACTGTAGCACATGATAATTCTTTCATTTAAAAAAAAAGAAAAAAAAAAAGACTAAACATAAAAAAAGCAAATGTTTTGATAAAATTGTTTTTTAAGCTGCTTAACTTGTGTTTAACTTTAAAATTAACAGCCAACTGAACCTGTAGTTGACCATGTTAATGACAGTATATAGAGCACTGTTTTCAGGTGTAAGCTGAATTAAGGCTTATTTACATCTACATTACAGTGCCATGATTACAACAGGTTACAAAGTACTGTTATCTGTAATCATAGTAGTGTTTCCGTTATGGATAATTATGTAATTGCTTGGATTACATTTCTACAAACTGCATAGATATCTGTACACAACCATACCATGACTTTTTCTATCTGTGCATTCGTCCTACAGTTAGCTGATTTCACTTTGACTGGTGGACATTGTTTTAATTTTTATGCACAGAGGGACAAGATTGCATTGGTGAAGTGCAAAACTCCTTGTAAACATCTACACAGCCAGCATGCTAACGCAAAGCTAACAAAGAGCCCAGAGTGACATTAAAGCTGAGCAGATACAGTAAGACGCTGAACTTCAACAGGTAACACACGCAGTAACGAGCAGTCAAGCTTGCAGCCTCCGTTACTACGTCTACACGTCTATCCCCATAGATCGCTTGCTCGATATGTTTAAATTGCTGTTGTGCAGCTTCTCGTGTTCTCCGTGTTAACACTAAATGATAATGACTAATAAGTGTCAAACCATATTTTACATTTTGCTGTTGACTAAACTGCAGAGTGCGTATCAGGGGAGTAGTGGAAGAGGAAGCGAGGGATATTGCACACAGCTGACAGGTGGTGCGTGTGTGTATTGGCATATTCAAAAGTAAACATATGCAAGCAGATGATCAGAAAAAACAATTTCACACAGTTGTAACTAAAAGCATGAGCAGCATTTTGGGTGAAAAGTCAGGAAGTTCCTGCATATCTTCATTTATTTGTGGCCTAATTAGACATACCTTTTGTATCGTTCCAGTTTTTCTTTTATACTGATCAACCATGGGACAACCTGTCTGTGTCACACATATTAGATATAATTGATGATAAATCCCTTCTTGTAAATACGACACACTTAGGTTGCAAATTATGCAGTTTAGGTTTTAATAAATAGAGCCCACTTCCAAAAGTCATGTCTAAAAAAAACCCAACTTCCAGTATATTGGAACAATGTAACAGATGTTGCACTGCATTGTGCAATGTGAGCCATATGTTTTTCTTCTTTTTTTCATGATTCTGTCTATGGGAAACCAGATACAAATGGACACTTTTATCACCATGTTTGAGATTCCATTTGTTTCCCTTGAGATATCGTCTTTGAGGCAAAAAAAAAAAAAAAAAAAAAAAAAAAATACTCACTTCTACATCCCTGTTGACAAGACGTTGCACCGTTCTCCTCTTGAAGTCACTCAATCCCCTGTAATTTTTTCATGGCTGAAGAAGGTTATGTCATTTCTCAATGTAGAAAAGTTAAACCGTTAGAGGCTGCTCTGTTTTTTTCAAAACTTGAATTTGTTGATTACTCTCACTGTAGATCAACACTCATATGCAATGTCTGTTCATTTAATTAACTTTGTCCATACTTTTTATTTGTATGTATTTTTGTTATATGAACAGACATTGTCAGTTGCTCTTTGTGTTCAGTTTTTTCTATGTTTATACAAGAACAAAAACACGAGAAGCTGTTGTTGTGAATTGAAATTGTATTTGGATACTTTGCTTTTCTCTCAATTAAATAATAATAATATATATTTTTTAAATCAGGAATCTCATGTGTGAAAAAAAAAAAAAAAAAAAAAAGGAATCTCATGTGTGTGTGTGTGTGTGTGCGTGCGTGGGGGGGGGGGGGGGGGTCATTTCTCAAACGCTCTTCTGTGAAGTTGTGTATCTAGAAGTTCAGGGCTACGGTTCATTTGTGAAAACAGCTAAACATAGATTCCTTGGTGATCCTGCTTGATAAATACAGGTCCTACATTCTTTTAAATTCCTGTTGCTTTCTCGTTCGTGTCAAACACATCATTCAAGTTCACCTCTAAAATTCAAACGGTCATCTTAGTGTTCTTTTGTATACACAGATATTTTGCTCGATGTTGCTATGATATCTTTTTTGTTTTGGGAAAAGGATGACTAACAATCACATAAACAGAAATCAATGTCAAGAGTACGTTACCCTTTGAGGCATGGTCTTGACAATGCCAGGTTTAGCATGCTGTGTGGAACTCAAGCTTCGGGCTGTTAGTGATGATCATCAGTATTTATTGTAAGGAAAACATCTCCACCTGCCAAGTGAACCATTAATCAAAAAGATGATTGGCATTACATAATCTGCTGTTTTTGTTGGATTGAGGTTTTTCTCTCAATCTCTCTCTAACTCCTATCACACCTTGGCTCATGTGATGACACAAATTTTTAATGGTGGGTCAACGAGCACCTCCTAAGGGTTAATCCTCACTAAGTTTTGAATACCCGGGACAACTTTTGGTTTTAGAACCAAAGAAACACCTCTTGGTGTGAGGTGAAATGTCAAACTTAAAGAAGTCCAGTCACCTTTTTTAAAACCTCTGAGTTATTGATTTGGCCTCCAAATCTCCCACAGATCTTCAAGGTTGTTATTATGCTTCTCAAAGCTACTCCTGAAACATTTCTGCTTTGTGGCAGTGCATATTAACCTGCTGAAAGAGGCCACAGCCATGAGGGAATACCGTTTCCATGAAATGATGTACTTTGTCTTGTACCAGCTACCTAACGTTGTTGCAGACCAAGTAACATGGATGGCATGGATGCCAAAGTGCATCCCAAGTAAGTGACACACATGCACCCGGCCATCCAGGTGTTGTAAAAGAAAACATGATTCATCACATCTGGCCAACTCCTTCCGTGGTCCAGTTCTGATGCTCATGTGCCCATTGTTGGCAGCTGCAGCACTGAAGGGAGGTGACATGGGCACTCTGACTGGTTTGCAGTATACACAAGAAACTGTGATGCACTGTGTAATCTGAAATTTTCACCAGCATTAACTTTTTTGGCAATTTAAGCTACAATACCTCATCTGTTTTAGCCTTTATTCTCCACGTGCATCAGTGAGCTTTGGCCGCCCATGACCTTTCACTGCTCCTCCTTTCGTGGACCACTTTTGATAGATACTGCCCCCTGCAGACCAGAAACACCCCACAAGAGCTGCACTTTTTGAGATGCTCTGACCCAGTCCTCTAGCCATCATAATTTGGTCAAACTCGCTGAAATTCTTACTCTTATACATTTTTCCTGCTTCTGAATCCAATTTTAGTTCAAAATGTTCACTTGCTCTCAAATATATCACACTCACTAAACGCTGCCATCATGAAGAGATAATCAGTGTTATTCACGTTACCTGTCAGTGGTTGTGCCATCTGCTCAGCCGTAGGTAGTTTGGTTTCCCCGATAAGTTACAGCAATTCTCCTGGCACTTAACAGTGTACACTATATTACTGTTTGTGCCGATGGACTTGATCCTTGGGGTGTTTTGGGGTTTGAAAGCCACAAAGAGGTGGTGTTTAGAGAAAATGCATCTCAGCTGTTCTGATACTAAGACACATAAGGGACCACTAAAGATTTTTGCTGAGGCAGCAATTGTCCTCCTTCTGTTGTGGATCACCTGGAGCTTTCTTTAGGTGCCTTCCCAGCTTTGACAAATGTCCAGCTGGGATAACCACGTTTACTCAGGGCCTTCTTGATATGATATTCTTCTGCTTCCCTGGCCACTCTGTCTGTGGGGATAGTGTTCACTCTATGTTGGACTATCCTGATGACACCCAGTTTGTGCTTCAGTGGGTGATGAGTCAAACCTTAAATACTAATTAATATGTGTTGGTTTACAGTACACAGAAACGTTTAAATATCCCCCATCACTGATGGAAATTTCAAAGTCTAAGAAGGGTAACATGGCATTTTTCATATCTTTATGTGTTTGTCCACCAAGTCTATGTGACTTGATTTTCACCCAGGTGTCATCCACATACCTGAACCAAAGACTTAGTGATGTTCCAGGGTAGGATAACAGAGCTCTCTTTTTAAATTCTTCCATGTACAAGTTGGCTACAATGGCTGAAACTGGGGAACCCATGGTGCCCAACACACTCAGCAGCAACCAAGTGTCTGCTCATAGAACTGTATCTTCATTCCACATATTTCACATGCAAGGGTCAGTACTACAGGCAGAAACATGGGTGTGCCATGGGTTCCCCATGTTAGTCAGTGGTGCTAGTTTCGATCATTATGCAGATGTACTGCGTATAAGGTTGGGGAAACCTGCAGTCAGCTGAGACTGAAGAGGTGACTTGGTTAAGTCACATTTCTCCGACTGAAAACGTTACCTCCAGATCAACATAATGAACTTATTGGGAATTTGAAATAGTCTACTGTAATCGGTGCAGTCTAAAGGACCGAACTTGGCTCTTCTGTATAAGGTGCCGTAAGGGACATTATTACTGAAACGCTCTCACACACACACACACACTACTGAAACACACCTCATACTTCTGTGTTGTGCTTCTCACTTCTTAATTCTTCAAAAATAAAAAAATAATAAAAAAAGTCAGGATATAGTTTGAAGTGATAAAGTGAAATGGATATAATTTGCAATACTGGTTAAGCAAATGCTACGAACCTAAAACAAGGATAAACTGTTTTACTAAACTGTATTACTAAAATGAAAAAATATGCACCCAGTTCTTTATGTGGGGCCGGTTTATGTCACCTTGAAATATTTTACAGTCTGATAAGAGAAGAAAAAGGGCAGAAATTTGAAGGTACCCCTATACATCTGGCCTCTTTAAAAACATCTTACAGAAAGAAAAAGGCTCATCATACCTCCATGAACTTCGCCTGCCACCTATTATTTGTCTCCTCAACCTGACATTTATGGGTCCATCCTGAAGTTTATTGCACATTCCCATTCACTTTGAAAGTATAGACAGACATTGAAAGCACTCATGTGGCTTTGATTTCTCTACTTCTTCGAGTTTCTTGTCCAACAATGAGATTCCAGTCCATCGTGAGAAGTGCACATACACCTATACCAGGGGTGGGCAATCTCAGTCCACGAGGGCTGGTGTCCCTGCAGGTTTTAGATCTCACCTTGGGTTAACACATCTGAATCACATGATTAGTTCATTACCAGGCCTCTGGAGAACTTCAGGACATGTTGAGGAGCTAATTTAGCCATTTAAATCAGCTGTGTTGGTTCGAGGACACATCTAAAACCTGCAGGGACACCGGCCCTCGTGGACTGAGATTGCCCACCCCTGACCTATACTGTAAAGTACTTTACAAGTATAGTACTGGGTGGATTTAGGCAAGTCATTTGTGAGTGTCACTGGTGATCTTTGCAGGAAAATGTCCACATAGCAAACACTCTTGTTCAAACAGAACTGATAAAATGTTTGGCAAGTAACACAAAGATAGAATTATTCAAGATACCCATTAGCTAAAAACACAGACAGTGAGTGAGAGACTGAAAGAAAGGAAAATAAAGTAGAGAGGAACATCCCACTCTGGGTAAACAGAGAGGCCAAGCTATTTTTATTAGTCAGCTCAATCTCTATGGAGACTTGGGGTGGGGATGGAACCTCCTTTATCGAAACCTGGCAAGTACTGATCAGAAAACTGTGGGGATTTCTCTGTCTAAAAGACAGAGCTCCCATAATGACATCAGGCATCTCTGAGGGATGAGGTCATCAGTACAGGGAAAACTGTCCCATTGATTTGAATTCTTCCAGATATGATATTGGGTGGGAATCTGAAATCAGAAAGACCTTACGTTGCAGGGACAGAAAATTTACCTCTTTATCTGTAGAAACCAAATTTAGTTTGCTGTACAACCTTCAGACATGTTTGTTTGCATTAATTTCAACAGTTTAAAATACACAGAACTAAAAGACAGGCGTTTGAAGAACAATAGTGCAATCATATGGCTGAGCAAAGCCATGAGTCCTTGCCATTACTGGTGAGTCAAAAATTTCACAACCAGGCATGACAAAGTGCCTAAAAAGAGAAAAATTAATTTCAGCATGAAAAAGTAGCGGCAGCAGGCCGGGATTATTACAGAGTCAAAAGTTTACTTAAAGAATATGCAGGAATGATTGATGAGAAAGCTGTCACATGTGGGGCCTCAGGATCATGGCCCCTCTGTATCAAGCTCAGAAGCTGTCTGACATTCATAGCAAGCTGTCACTCAAACTTCCCCACACAGGAATTTTGGAGCGCATCCCTTCTTATGTTGTTAAAAGTTATTCCACTGTGGACCAAAGGAAAATGTGAACTATTTATACGCCACATAAGGCTATGCACATACTGTCGGGCAGATTTGCAAACTGGGAAGACCGAGATGAAATCTTGCGCAGTGCACATTTCTTTACACGAATCTTACGTGATTCTAAAAGTGTCTCCTGTTATTTAGAATCTGAAGTTTTTGATTTTATTTGTCAGTTAACATCCACATTTTGGTGAAATACAGCTATTCACTTTCTTGTACAGTCATCTCTGTATGCTCACAGTACAACTCCAGCTAGTGAACAGTTAACTGAGAACATCACAAACAATTTAAACATAATAAACAAAAGATTTAGCCCAGCTGTGATTGAAAGTGACAGAATCCTCTTTGCAGGTTTTTAAAGATAATTAATTCCCCTTCACAGGCAAGAGTGAAGGCACAGTTATGTGTTTTTGTGCTGTTTATTTCTGGGAATCTTTTCAGTGTTGTTTGTCTTTCTGTCAACAAGATTACACTCGGCCAAACAGTATGATTCTCGGTACAAGGTGGAGCATGGGCAAAGAAAGAACCCATTAAATTATGGTGCAGATTTGGATGACTTTTTTTTATTGGTCTTGCCAGAGCACAGTATTTTCTGGGTCCTCTCTTAGGAATGGTTTGACATTTTTTGAAATGCTTCTGGTGGGAAGTAACCGGTATCCAAACAGTACAAACACATTGCCAACATGTTGCAATCCATCTGAGTCAGTCAGATGAGTGCAATAGAGAATTGTATTCTGGTTATTTTCCTATATAAAACCAAAACAGCAACTGATCGATTAGTTGTCACAGAGCTGGTCCCTATCTTTAAAGCAACCATTTCTAATTGTGATTGTGCTACGGTGGCCACCCACGGTAGTGTAACTTAAATCAAATCAAATCAAATCACTTTTATTGTCACATCAGGTACATTGGTACAGCACCAATTACTAACAGAATTAAAAAATGTTTGAAAAAAGTCCCTAAAAGACATGATAACAGATAACGTTGCCATTTTTGTGGAAGTTCTTTCCTTAACTAATTTCAAGTGGGACTCCAAGAAAATATAGGGTTGTGTATTAGGCAGACCACTTCTAGCCGTTTACCAGATTTCACTGTTTGTATCGAGGTAAGCTAAGCTAACTAGAGGCTGGTTAAGGTATTACTGAACAAGAGAATGAATATTATTAGTCTGTGCATCATTATTCCTCACCCATCAACCCCCCCCCCCCCCCCACCCCCACCCCACCCCTTTAATCCCTTGATATTTTTATCAGCCACGGTGCACTGGGGCAACTCCGTGTTCAGTATCTTGCCCAAGGATACTTAGGCAGACTCGTGGAGCCAGAAAGCAGTGTATTAACCTTCCAACTAATGGCCAACTCACTCTACTTCCTGTGCCACAGCTTCCCCAAGTGCCGTGAATGTTACACAAGGTGCTTAGGTAAAGAACAAAATGTTTGTATGAAGGTGCGAGCAATTGGGTGATTGAGGTTTGTAGTAAAAAGTGCTTTGAGTGCTCAGTTATAGTAGAAAAGCTTTATATGAGCACCTGTCCATTTAAAACAAATACTGTAAGCCCATTTTCCAAAATATCAAACATTTCTTCAACATCATTTCAGATCTAAGAGACACACACTGTATCCTGTCAAAACGGATACAGAAAATGTATCATCCTGTCAATTTTATAGTCATCTGTGGCTCTTAGGAAATCTGTTTGCCATCCTCTAGCAGCATGCCTGAAAATAAATGTTTCCCAGCTTTGGTTGCAGCTCTGCGGGCATTCCCTCGTGTCCCGTTACCTTCCTGTGTCACAAGAATGCTAATATGCTCGTACGACTCCATGCAGGGGATGTTATAGATGCCAGCTTGAGCATGAATAGGGTCCCCACGTGGAATGTTTTCCTAGGTGTCATTTTCTCATTCTTTCCAATGTCTTTGAGTGCAGAAGTTTAGTGAGGCTCAAGCACACTGAAATAGAATTGGGATCAGTACTACAGAGCAAACACTATGATGCCTTTGGCCTGAGTCCACTTGGCCTACAGCTTTAAACTCTTCACTGACCCATTTTGTTATTGTAGGTGCTGTTTTTTTAATGACTGTTTCAGACATGTGCCAGTACTTTGAGTTACAAGGATAAACAAAAGGATTAAAAAAAACAAAAAAAACCTAAATACCAAACGTGACAACTTTTTATAGGGCAAAAAAACCATGAGCTCCCATATGCAAATATGCTTATCTTGCCATTTTTTAAACATTCGTGTAAAAACAGACTGAGTCTGTCCATCTATATTCGTACCTGTTTATTCCATTTGGGATAACTGGTTTAGATAGGCCTAAACCAGTTATCCCAAATGGAATAAACAACTATTATAGAGTACGAGATGGTCACATCCTGGACAGATCACAAGTGTATCACTGAACTAGCAAAGAGAGAAAACCACATGCTTTCACATCCACACCTATGCCCTGTATTAGAAACACAAACTGACCTGATATGCATAGGCAAAGGCAGGATATGCTAATGGATAAATAATACTAGTTCATAAAATTGAGATTTAAATTTATAATTTTTGATCTTGGTAAATTCTGGGGACTGGAAACTGTTATCCAGGTTTGTGCTTCACTATATTTGGTTGTGGTAATAGTAATTCTCTAAAAAGTAAAAATCAAGGAGTTCAACTGCAGTTTTATTTTCAAAATAAACTTCTGGGTTCAATGTATTAAAGCAGGAACAAAAAGGAAACAACAGTTGCTAGATGGATGACTGAACGATCAAAACAGATACCTGAATGTCCCGAACCTTAGAAAATTCACCACAAGATGCAAACCAGATGCAATGTATGCTGAGTCCTAAAAAAGACAGAACTGATGAAAATCAACTTCTATCAAAAGGATGGAAAGAAGAAAATCGTATAATTTAGAGCAGGGGTGTCCATCTCCAGGACTCAAGGGCCGGTGTCCTACAGGTTTTAGATGTGCCCTTGAACCAACGCAGTTGATTTAAATGGCTAAACTACCTCCTCAACATGTCTTGAAGTTCTCTAGAGGCCTGGTGATGAACTACTCATTTGATTCAGGTGTGTTGACCCAGGGTGATATCTAAAACCTGCAGGACACCAGCCCTTGAGGGCCTGGAGTTGGACCCCCCTTATCTGTCAAACACAGGTGCTGCTGTTCTTCCTAGGCATGTATAGCTACCAATGGAGCTGGGATTTATTGACAGTTGCATTCATGAAGGAAGCAACAGAACCATACAGGAACATCGATCCATCCATTCGCTTCCGCTTACCCTTTTCAGGGTGGCGGGGGGGCTGGAGCCTATTCCAGCTGTCATAGGGCGAGAGGCGGGGTACACTCTGGACAGGTCACCAGTCTGTCGCAGGGCTAACACACATTCGCGCTCACATTCACTGAGCATTCACACCTAAGGGCAATTTGGATTAACCAATTAACCTATCCCCATTAACTGCATGTCTTTGGACGGTGGGAGGAAGCCTGAGTACCCGGAGAGAACCCAAGCAAACACGGGGAGAACATGCAAACTCCACACAGAAAGACCCCAGCCTGATGGTGAAATTGAACTCAGGACCTTCTTGTTGTGCGGCAACAGTGCCAACCACCGTGCCACCGTGCTGCACCTGCATACAGGAACATTCTGTGGCTAAAGCTGCGTTCACATTGGAAGTGATTTACTTGTCATGAGTTACTTTTCGGCTCCATGCACCGGTTGCCTTGGTAACCCTATAATGTATTTATTGCCTGGTGAAATGTCAGTCACTTCAGTCTTCACTCTCATTGGCAGTCACTTTAATCGCTTGCCAGGAAGTTGAGAAAAGTTTCTTGGGTCTCGCCAGCAACTGTTTTGCTTGTATCGCTTGAAGTCACATGTCATTCACCTTCTATGGTTTCTGGCTGCCAGATCACTTCCAGTGTGCATGCTTCTTGAGATTCAGTCAAATGCATCAAATATAACTGGACTACAGTAAACATACCAGCAGGACAACAATCCAGAACATGTTGTCAGTGCAATCAAAATTTTCAGGGTAAAGAGGGTTAAACGTTCACACAAATTATATCATTTAAACTCAGCTGCAACTAGGGCAGCTTAGGAAAAATTGCCTAGATGTAGCTTGGGAAAAGTTGGAAAAAATGTCAACACAAATACTTTTTTTATTCCATGTGCAATTTTAGATGATTTCAGTTTTGTAACTTCTAAAAACATTGGCACACGCATACTTGGATCTCCAAAGAAAATACAAAAAATTTACGAAACGCTCCTTCTCAGAAACAGTTCAGTGTCTTAGAAGGTGTTATGGGGGTTTTTTTACGAAGACTGGAAGACTCACTTCTGAATGTACAGATATGGTAAATTTTTAGTTTGCCTGAGCACTCAAAGCACTTTAAACAATATAAACAACATGCCTCAATCACCCATTTACACAAGCCCTTTTTAGTATTCTAAAGTTCACATACAATCACAATTCAACGAATGCATAAGAGAGCAACTTTGGCTTCAGTATCTTGCACCCAAGGATACCTTGTGATGTAGAGTGGAGCAGCCAGGGATCAAATGACCAACATTCCAATTATTGGATGACCTGCTCCATCTCCTGAGCTACAGCCACTCTAAAAAGAGAGGAGATGAAGGAAGAGACAAAAACCTAAACAGGAGAGCAAGACGCTGAGGTGATGACTGCTGAGAAGATTCACAATAGGTAATTTGGAAAACACTACAAGAGATAACGAGTGACACTAGGTTGCCTGGGTAATACTAACAAGTGAGTGGGAGTGGATGAGAAAACTCCTTCAATACTGTTGTTAAGTGATAACCGGTAGGTATGCTCACATAAACAGAGAGAACCAAAGAGGGAAAGGCATATTAGCTTAACAGCCCTATATGAGTTCAGTCAAATTATGAAAATAAAATCTCTGGACTCATGTTTTTTTCCCATAAGTCAGCCAACTGAGGGATAACTGAGTTTTTTTTACCTCCAAAATTCATATTTATCCTGCTCTTAGCATATCACCCTCATATCTTCGTTTAGATCGCTTAAGCATAAATTACTATTACATTTGCTCCAGTATAACCAAGCAATTTGTAACCCTTTTATAGTCAAGACACAAGCAGCTGCCCTGCAGGCCAGAAAACACATCACAGACCAGATGGGGGTAAAAGTCACAGTGTGAGGTCTCAGAGGGTATGTGGTTGTATGGTTTTCAGTGTGTTTGTACATTCTGCTTAAACTATGTTTAAAGGATAACACGGGGTAGTTCAAGACACCATTCCTCCTTCCACCACGTGTAATTCATCCACTGCCAGACACAGTTTAAATCCTGGAAGTCACTTAGGCCCACTATTGTCTGAGAAAACTGTTGACCGCATTGGTCAGCGTTACTCAACATGATAGTGAACAGAGACATTGTTCTTTGTCCTGAAACAACATAATTAAGGCCCAGCAACTGGTCTTTCAGTCTATTAAAAGTAGGTCCTTTTTAGGACAACATAAGTGTAAACAAGGCAAAGTGGATACGTGGGGATTTCCATATTTCACTTCTTTGCTGTAGTTTTACAGCATGAAGTACTATATATGTGTGATACTGATTAACATGAAAATAAGCCCATGTTATTTAGATATTAAAGATAAGATAAAAGGCAAGAAAACAAGGGACTTCTGATGAGCTTTGGCTGTAATATTACAACATTTCTGTTTTTATAATACATACACTTCTTCAGGGTATCCAGCAATTTCAGTCTGCAGCTTTGTTACTCAGAAGGGCGTGTGGTAAGTTTCTAAATAGATGATGTTTTGAAACCCAAACATAAGACTAAGATGGAGATTTCTAAGGTTATTAAGTCTAGCTTTAAAAGAGCGAGTGGAAAATTGATATTTATCTTGAAACCATCCAATCTTTATAATTTTACCTCTTTATTTAGAATTAACTGGGGAAAACGGCAAACCTTTTGTTTTGTTTGTTAATAACAACAACAACACTAAAATCCAATTAGGTGCTATGACAGAAACCTCAACATCTGGAAAGCGTGAGTGTGAATGCTTACATGCTGACTGCCAAGATTTATTTTCCATTATACACCGTTTGCCTCAAATAAATACCAAGTTTTATCATGTTTTATGGTGTTTAAATGATTATATTCAGACATCCCAAAGACCCAAAAATAGACCTAGGACTTTCTCAGTGATCCCAGCATTACTGTTCAAGCACAGGTTGCTTCTATTTTAAGTGAGCTCTTGGCCCGACACAGCATCGAGCCTGGATTATATGATATTTACAAATGGGGACCACAGAGTGCAAGCTGCTACCTGAGTGCACACAAAGACTAAGTAAGTACTGGTTTAAGCAACAAACTGGAGAAAACCATGGAAATGCATGCCAAAACTGAAACAATCAGAAGAAACCAAACCATCCAGTGTAGGGACTATAAAAACACCTCTCAAGTCTTTGTCTGACCATAGCCGAGACACCAGGTTTAAACATCTGATGAAATAGTTGGATGAGCTTAAGACAACTCTCAGTGGACCTTGGAGAGCAGCTGAGGTCGCCTCGGCACACATTTGACTCCAGCCAATCCAACCAAGAATGCATTTGTAAAACTGCTAAAAGGGAAAAAAAAGTATAACGATAGATGTAAGATCAATGCACATTTTATTTTTGACTCCTGTTGATTGTGTGATTTGTGTGTTAATGATTGTTTATCTGAAAAATCAATCACTGGCACAGCCAAAAGCTTTTAAATACCGATATTGGCGCACATGGATGCCCATCTCATAGAGAAAACAATTCTGGAGCCACACTTGGGGATAAATAAAGTGTTCTGATTCTGAAACAAGGTGAACTCTGCAAGACTACTGTTAATGATATCTTGATGCATCTAGCAAATCTTGACATTTTGAATTAAACACTTTCATGTAATGTGACAGAAATGCATGCACTGTGAAATCAACTCCCAGTCTGCAGCATTGCTTTCAACCGCATCCATCACAATGATGTCATTCTCCACCCATACAAAACCATGGGTACCCGCTGCTTGCACACAATCTCAATAAAGCTGATAATATCAGACAAAATAAACACATGAGTGGTGAAGATAGTCAAGCATGTACGGAGACAGACATAGTTCTCAGGAGTAAGCAGACCAAACCGCAGTGATTATTGTACTTTATTGTGCTTTCTGTCCCCCTCATGTGATGTAAGGCAACTTAAATAAACACAGTATTACCAGCATTACTACAAATATCACCTGGCACCAATTTGTAGTCAAAATAGGGCAACTCTACTTCTGTTAACATTCCTTCACCAATGAAACAATACCTTTGGAACCTGATTTAGGTTTTTGATGGTGTGTTACACACTTTTTGGATGAGGTATGGTTGCCACCATCTTCAGTGATAATGTATACAGATTAGGGTCTTACCCTGACTGGCGCATTGTTCACTGCTGGCGTGTGGAAAAATGTGGCTTGATTGAATTGTGCCTTAAGATTGAAACTCCAGGAAAAAAAAAAAAAAAGACTCTGATTCACAGAGGAAATCATTTTATCTATCCTCTTCACGTAACGTCACAGGAATGCCTTCTGTATATTTTTTAGTTGTTTTAGGGACAAAGTTTAAGAATAATAAACACTTGATTAAGGTAATAAACGCTAATGGGTCTGGAACTGATCTATGTCTCAATAATTCGAGTCTGTCATATCGCCAGGTCTGGCTAATGACCTAGAACTAGGTCATAGATATAAGTGACCAAAATGACTTTCTTTCTATAGATTGGGCTCTGGAGGTAGAGCAGGTCATCCACTACCTTGGAAGGCTGGTAGTTTGGCATGCAGACTGTCTTTGTTATCAAACTCTCCTCTGAGAAGATAATGAATACTGGTGAATTAATTGGAGTGTGAATGTGTATGAATGTTAGACAGAAAGCACTTAGATATAAAAACAAACAAAATGCTCGTCTGAAAGAGCGTGTGACTGGGTTATTGAGACATGCATAACATACTTTGAGTGCTCAAGTAGAGTAGAAAAGGGATTTTTGAGAACCTGTCCATTTACCATTGGCTATGCTTGGGCTTAGAGATGGGGTGACAAGTTTAAACCTCCACAGGGAGCTCAGAGTAGATTTCCCTTCGCATTTGCTTTCAGGCGTGCCAATTTATGTGGTTTGGATATCTGATCAGGGTGTCTTGTAGGTGCCTGGCACACAGTCCAAGGAAGTGTGGTAGAACCAGGATTTGCTGGAGAGATTATATGCCTGCCTTGAGAACACCAGCGCTTACCTCCTTGATGGGATCACCAAGGAGGAACTGGAAAATGTTGATGGGCAAAATCCACAGTGACATGTCTATGGATAAGTCAAAGAAAATGGTTCCTCTTGCCAACTTAAGATAAAATAAAGAATTAAGGAATAAAATTAAGATTCTCAGCATTGATCACAACTCTTTAAGAGCTAATTTGTAATCTCCTTTTCATTTCTTGGTTCAGGCTTTTGGCGTTTTTTCAAATTCAGTTGTTATCAGGGGTTAAGTAGAATTTGGCAAGTGGGAGAACCCCAAGACCGGGGGAGCATTGCAGTGTGGGGAAAAGTGTTTATTTAGAAGTAACATAATAACCTTTTTAATCAGTTTTAGTAGACTTTTCTTTGAGTATGGGCTCTAATCAGCTGACCTCCTGCTACTCTGATATTCACTGCTCTTTGTGGATTTACCAATTGAATTCGACAAGATATAAGTGGGTGTCATGTTCCTAAACTCTACAAAGCAAGTACAAAAGATAAAATTCAGATGTGAATCACTGTTAACTTTATAAAATACTGGAAAGTAACCAACGTAGACTGCACTAAACTGCCTAGTACAATATTTTCATATAACCTATGAATAACACAAAACAAGAGGTTTCACATAATTCATCATGTATAGAACTGATATCTGATTTAAAAACACTAAAATGAGAGAGGGCATTACATGTAAGATTTCATTACATTTTATCATTATTAAATGTCACTTGCTAAGTAATCATCTTCCTCTCCTCTTTGTTGAGCTGTTTGAAAAGTTGCATTTGAAATCACCCTGCACTTACAAAAAAACCCCAAAACAAAACAAAAACATGTTACTTCATTTATGCTCGCTCCTATTCTCTAGTTAGACACTTCACGTTTCAAAACTTTACCACAACTTTCACCACAACTACACCTCTGCACCATGAACACACTGCAGGTATGAGAAGAAAAAGTATGTGTTGAGGCTGTAAGGAGGCTATGGGATGCTATTATTTTCTTTTTACTGACGAAGTATCTCCATGCCATCTCTGGAAGCAACACCTGGCTGCAGCACATGAAAAATGAACTCATTCAATACTTATAAATGCATAAACCTGTCAGATTACTCATTAACTGAGCGTCCTGGAATGCCTTTCTGGCCCACTTTGAGCATCTTGAACTGGCTTATCCCAAACGGACTCAGTGATATTGAGATCGGGGCTCTGTGGAAGCCATAATCTTCTCTGCATTCCTGTGTATGAAGATTGGTATCATTTGAGTTGTTGCCATCCAACGGAATAAATTTTGGTTGAGAGGGAGGAAAGTTGGGGGGTAGGGGTTATGAAGGATGAGGAACTTAATGAGCTCTAACTAATCCAAAGTTGAAGCTGAGCTTGACCTGCTTTACTTTTACCATCTCTTTATATTGTTATATTACTACCTTCCTTCCACTGCAAATTTCCTTTCCACCCACCCACTCCTTTCTTCCTTCCTTCTTCTCTTCCCCTTCCAATTAGACATATTTACTTCCCAAATCCTAATCTCTAAAACATCGACAGAGGCTTTACCCCTGGCTCCCTCGAGGCAACTCTGCTTCTCGCAGCCACCTCTCCCTCTTTCCTCCCCTGCTTCACTCTGCCTTTTGTTCTGCATGATGAGGTCATGTTCGAACCATTTCTCTTTGGGACTTCGTGTGATACAAGCCCAAACAGAGGGAAGCCAAACCTCTGTTCACACATGAGATCAAGATAGTCAGGGGCATGTTTCCACACATTGCCTTTGGGTCTGCGACTGTATAGGTGTGTCTTTGTGTGAAGGAGCCAGAGGTTCACTCACGAGACCTGATCATTAGTTTGTTATTTTAATGATGGTAATGATAATGGATATGTAATAACTCTTTCATTAGATACTCGTTTCAGTTGTGTCATGCAAGAAGAATCCTAAATACTGTAAAACGACTTTAATTAAAGAAATACAGTGCATGATTATGCGGGATTTCATTTAAAGGATAAAGAACACCACGTTCTACAAGTTAATTTGTTTCTAATGATTGTTTTATTTTCTCACAGCATCACTGTGATAGGACCATGTGAGAGGAAATGCTTAGCCCATGTTACAGATGAAAGTATTACTCTAGCATTTTCTATATTGGTTTAGTTATTCTCATTTGCTTTGGAACAAGATG
Source organism: Aulonocara sp. 'chitande type north' Nkhata Bay (assembly GCF_057382095.1). Taxonomy (NCBI): domain Eukaryota; kingdom Metazoa; phylum Chordata; class Actinopteri; order Cichliformes; family Cichlidae; genus Aulonocara; species Aulonocara sp. 'chitande type north' Nkhata Bay. The sequence continues at coordinate 35,327,096 of NC_141359.1, forward strand.
AAATGATGTTTAACTCATTCTTTGTGTAGGAAGTGTGCTACTGGTTCTCTTTGCCTTTGTGACATTGTTGCCTATGACAACAGTTATGTTGTCACAGGCATCTATGAAGCTATTATGCAGAATAGCTATAGATGGTCAAAATTGCATCATATTCCAAACTCAACCCAGTCATGAACTTGAACTGAACTATGTCCACATACTGTAGAAGTCTAAAAGGTTTTCTGTAATTTTCCCATGTAACAAAATACTGTCTTGAGTAACTCCTGAGATAATTTATCCAAATTCCCAGGACTGATTTGGCAACTTATCATCAGCTTGTAAAGAATGGTCGGCTATGAACTCGTAATCAACCTGATTTTTGGAGTGCAGCTAGATTATAGCTAACTATAGCTTTCTTGTTACAAACTGTATCAGTGTGATCCTTAATGATAAGCTTGAAAATGTCAAGTGGTATTGTTTTTGGCAGTTAGTTCATCATGTGATGGCACAAAGCAAACATTTGGTTTTTACAGTAACAGTCAACATGGGATTAGCATGTACATTATATAGAAAGGCTTTACAAACATTTTGGAAAGAGGTGGTCATCATAAGATCTCACTGAATTTGAGTGTGATACTGTCAATTCATGAAATTCCCTCCTGGATAGTCTACAATCAAAAGCCAAAGTAATATCATTGCCAAGTGGAAGAGTTCAGAAGCCACATTAACTCATCCATGAAATGACAGACCACATAAAGTCACAGAGCAGGGTCACTGAGTGTTGAGTCACCAACGATCTGCAGACTTGGTGACAGCAAAGTTCTAAACCTACCTCGGCATTAACATCAGCACAAAAATAGTGTGCTGTGAGCTTCAATGCATAGGTTTCCACATCCAAGCAGCTTCTGTAGGTCTATTGTATAGTATATGTATCTGGCATTGTTTTTTTGGGCCATCATAGTGAATATATACAGTACACACACTGGTCTCCCAGTTGTTAAAATACATGACAGATTTTATAGAATACTGTAACATAGTAGTACAGAACAGTCCTCAGAAGGTACAGCTCATGGTGGGCAGGATTTATACCCAAATGCAGGACTTGGGAGACTAAACATAAACTCAAAATGCAGCATTGTAATGCTGAATTCTTTCAAAAATGGCAAAATACAAAATTCCAAAGTAATAGCAGACTAGGAGCAAAGAATCCAAACACAAAGAATCTTTGGAAAAACATAACAATGGGACACACAAGATGAAGGATGACTAAGCATGGACAAGGGGGAGAGTAACACGGAGACAATAGCTCAAACTTACCAACCTGACACAGAAATCAAACAAGACAAACACAGTGACAAGACTGAAGGAACAGAATGGGATTAAAAAATGGGAACTAACAAATCTTTCATCATCTAATGTGAACTAAAGGCACAGATAACAAAAATGAATAAGTACAAATAAATAAGACCATCAACAGGAGACCATAAACAATACAGAGCTTGAACATAAATCCCTTTTCAAAACCAAAAGAAATGACAAATCCACAAAAACTCAACTCTGGGTTCAAGGGACCAGACTGGCATTACTGATCTGGTCATAAACTAAACATTTCTAAACATCACACTTGCTGTGAAGTGAAGTTCTAACCCCCATTAACATACAATATGTACAAAACTCACCTGTTATATTTTATCTTTAACCCTGCATAAGATTCACAGGATTCAAGAAGATTCAAGTGGCCTGGAATGCAACAAAGAGCCCACACAAGCCATTCACAGATTCTCCACTTTGCATCAAACCCCATGTGTCTGCATGTTCAAGGTCCTTAGATGTTTACATTTTTTTTGGGGGGGGGGGGGAAGAAACATGCTCAAGTAGTAAACAGAGGAGTCATGACAAAAATGAAGCAGCGGCAGTGATACTGACTACTCAGTGAACAGCTGTGTGAACGTAACATTTGTCTGTAATGACACACAAATGATGAATCATCAACAGAGACAATCTGAAGTACCCGCGTCATTGTTATTAATTTTCTTGAGGGGCTGGAGTTTTGTATGCAATTCAGTGATGACTCTTGGAAAGAAGTTAGGTTTAATATTGCATTTAGCTAAGAGTTTGCCTATGGAAGGAGGAAAATATTGAGAAGCATCTTTGAATGTTGAATGTCTTTTTTTTCAACAGTAAACAGTGGTGTGGACCTAATGCTGCCAGTACACTTTTCAACACCACAAAGCGGCCAGTCTTAGTCTTGTAACACTGTAACTTGTCCGTCTATCCCGGCACACACCTAATAAAGCAAACTGCTCCCTTTTGTTGTGCCCTTGTCCTCCACCCCCACGTCCCACAAGGCCAGTCACTGGGACCCATAAACACTTGGTAACACATGTAGCTCTTGAATGAAGTGCAAAGTCATTGCCTCTGAGTAATAGGTGTTCTCTCTCACTCTCCCTCTGTGGCTCCCTATAACATTTCGTCAAGTCTTTACTGTGGTTTATTTGCTGTGACTTTCTTCCCGCAGCAGAAGGAATTAGGAGAAAGGGTTTGTCATCTTTACATTTCAAAGGAGCTTGCAAAGAAAAGCATCTTAAGACAACTTCAACTGAACTGAAGAAGCTTCTCGGATGAGAGGTGAAACGTCTTCAAGCAACTCAAAGAAGTCCAGACACTTTTCTTTGCAAGCTCCTTTGACTACGATGACCTGGATGACTGAGAACCTTCACAGACACGTCTTTACATTTGGACAGTCTTAGGGATGACAGCATAGATCGCCGCGATTGTTTAAAATTAAGAGCGGATATGATTTTTCTTTGCTTTGTCGACACATTTCCAGCAAGCTGTAGCTTGTAACGCTACATAGTGTGCAGGTGCAGTAATTTATTAACTGTTCAACCGTGCTCTTTTTTTAGCAGCGTATCTTGATAAGAATGGCAACAGACTGACAGGGAAACAGTAAATATTTACCCATTTGTTATTTAAAGAAAAAGATTGGTGGAGTAATGTTACCACCACCCACTACTGATTTATACTATTTTTACACGTGTAACCATGGGGATAACATTTTTGTGTATCAGCCTCTACGTGCGTTGCTGATTTGTTTTGGTTTCCACTCCGGGCAAATGAAACACACCTCAACAGCTGAGGGCTCATGCTGCAGAAAGAATGAAGAGGGTTGAATGAGTAAAAAAGCTTAACAGTAATGAGACACGAGAATCGCTTCAAGCTAGACTCGCCTTGAGATGAAGACTCTGATGGCTGAAAACAGTGAAGCCGTTTCTGGGCTGCGTGCACCCTGACACAGTCTTCTATTAAGCTTGAGGCTTTCTCTTGTGGCCCCTACTTGTTCTCCTTTTCTTTTCTTTTTTTTTGGAACTGGCATCTCATCCTTGGAAGCTACAAAGATTAAAAATGCATGCCTCTGCCTGTCTCGTGTAAGAGCAAATACATGTTAGCAGCGCAACTTTATTTCACTTTAGGCGATCACCATTTTCATATCACTGACACTTAACGCATTAATGAGATGTTAGAAGTGTTTGGGAGCTGTGGATGACTGCATGGGTGTTAACGCCTCCCCTTAAATCCCTGATGTGGTGCTTGGCGGAGAGCTGAGACTCGCCTGTCACGTCATTTTGGATGTGCTGGCGGGTGGTCTGCCAGTGTGTGCAGGTCAACAGAGATGTGGACTGCTGTCTGCCGACTCTCCACCGGGAATTGTCTGGGTTCTGATTCAAATGCTTCAAACTTAAAATGACGCAATAACACAAATACATCTTTGCCATCCAAAATCTTGCTGTTATCGAGACAGACATAGGGTCATTTTTTATTTAGCCTCTGATTCTGAGACAGAGATAAAATCATTTTTTATTCAGTGTCTGAATCTAGAGCAGTGGCTAGACCAATAGACCACCTCACTTACAGCCTGGAAGAACAAAGATGCAGGAAGTGATCCAAGTTACACTTACTTCATATGTCTTGCGTAACTGTTCAGTTTCTGGATTTCTAAAGTAAACCACCACAGGTACAGCTATCAAAGAGCTTTAGGCGCGCCAATCATGGCTGTGATTGTCCCAGCTGTCGAGATTCTCAAGAGATGCTGGACGAGTTGTTCTTTGGCACTGGTGACTTGACATACTGGTGATACTGAAAATGGACCAGCGTTTTTATATCCTTTTTCTAGCCTCACTGATCACTCACAAGATGATTTAGACTTCAGACCATACATACAAATTTAAATTACTGGTTAAACTATTATGTATGACTGTGGGAGAAAGCAAGAATACCTAGATGAGACACAGAGACAAGAAAATTCCACACATAAAAGCCTGACCCAGTCAGGCTTTGAGGTGACCGTGCTAACCGCTGCATCACAGTGCAGACCAATAGACCCCTATAAACGGTCCACTTTTTAAAAGTTTGTTTCCCACAGTTTTCACTTGCTGATTTGTTTTGCTTTCACCCACTGGCCATGCACCAGAGCTACTTGGTTAGGTCTAATAAAAGATATATAAAAAAAAAAAAAAAAAATCTTTTATTCAGAAAAAAAAAAAAGTGTTTTGTTTTGGGTTTTTTTTGTTTTTTGTTTTTTTTTTTTAAACACACAGTAATACATCATGAGTAGTTAATGACAAATCTGTAGTCTTAGATGTATTATCTTAACCCTTGTATGTAAGGGCACCTTGCTCATATCTGTGACACATCAGGGACTTTGTCAAAAGGGCATTTTTCTTGCACTGGGAATGAGAGCAGGCGGATCTGGATGTGACTGAAGGCAGATCTAGATGAATCAGACTACTGATTGTGTCAGCACACAGTTATACAATGTAAATGAGACTCCAACAGCTGAATAAGTACAATGATTGCCTCGTATGAGCACATTCACAGCTCATACCAGCTGGGGACTCTTGATTTTTGTCATTCTCTTCACTATCAAATGCACTGTATCCAGGTCACAGTCATATCAATTAAAAAGTAATACAGAGTAAGAGACAAGCTAACAACGATCTGTGAGCATTTGATATATTATATCAAAGAGAGCAATAATAAAGATGCTTTGTGCCATGAAGTGAGCTGGGCAGTATAAGAGTGGAGAAATGAGCTTGGTATTTCAGAGTGGGGAAGGGTTTGGGTATTCGTCAAGTTGGCACTTAAGCGCAGACAGCACATATCTCCTTGTCAGCAGTGGCAGTGTTTGTTTTGGATACTGTCCATATTAAATAGATATGTCCAGCAGCCAGATTTTCTTGACAATTAGTGACATGTACGAATTTTCTTTGGCAGTACACCAACTATTTTTGTTTTTGTAACCTCAACCAAAAAAAAGCACACAGATTTCTTTTCAATCCTCCCCATAAAAAGATAGGCTGCTTTGATAACAGCGTGTAAAGCAGTACAAAGTTTCATCCTTTGTGAGAGCTAATCCTTATACCAGCACAGTTGCTCCGTCTCACTGCTACATCAGTCGTAACTCAACACACCCAATAAAAAAAGGGCTCTGCTAATGTTTAAAGGCGCTGTCTGGAGACAATGGTAATATAATACCAGCAGTAACATGGATGCTGGCATTGCTGGAAGTGGTGCCAGAGCGGATAAACTGCCTCATAACTGCTGGGAAAAGCCATTCATCTCTAGGGCTGGCAAAAGGATGCTGCTTTTGACCATAGGGTGGAAGATGGAAACCATGCAGGAATTTCAGTCAGTAAACTGGCAAGATGGACAGTGGTATGCTCTCTAAGGGCAGTGCCCCTGAGGAATCCAAGAGTGATGGTCAAGAGAAGAATGCAGAGGTTGTGCCAAGGAGCCTTGGTGGCGGTGAGGTTTCCACACCACAAACCTCTCCAGGCATGTATACAGATATGTCTGTTGGGGGTGAGAGTGGCCTCTTATCCCTTTGTTGACCATATATTAAATGGGCATGTGAAATCAAAGACTGTCACGTCCATTAAGACAGATTACGGTAACAACACTGCTGTACAGGGGTCATAATAGGTATCTGAGGGTTTCATATCATTTGTCATGAACAGAAATACACACTGCGGAACTATTTCCATGCCCTTTTCTTATTTTCAATATGAGGAAATCACTCCGGAGGTACTTTGATAGCACACACACAGCTAAATGTCATCATCAGGGGTGAAGGAAGTTATTATTTCCTGGAAATAATATCAGTGTTTTCCTGCGAGAGTTAGGATTCTCACAATGACGGGCATGTGGGGTTTTTTGGACAGCTATTCATAATGTATCTGTTTTTTATTCTTATTATTGTGTGTGTCCTATGTGTGCATATTTTTTTAGTATAACTTTTTTCCCCAATTGAATTCAGTTGAATTAAGACTTATTCATAACAGGAAGAAACGTTTGGAAAAAGGCTAAGGAAGGGCAGCCAACTGCCCTGGCCGCTTAAAATGAGGACAGAGTCAATCAAAGAGCAGTGAAAATGACCACAAATAACCACAAATCAGAAACGTGCAGCTAGAGATACCTGCAGAAAGGCACATGGAGAGATAAGATGGAGGGGGAAAGGCTCCGTACACTGCAAGACCAAGTGAATGATATGCAATGATTGTATCAGTGCAAGGACAGGGAAAAGAGGTTTGGGAGGTTTCCCAGGAGCCCGTGTCTGTAGCAGCATACCTAAGATGTGTTCAGGGTCACATCTGCAGTTAAGAGTTCAACAGAAGACTACAGCTATGTCACACTCGTGATGAGTAAACCGTTACATTAAGATTTTAACGGCTGGTCGTCAGTATTTGAGTATGGAGTTGTTGTATTTGGAAATATTTGAGCAGTTAATGTACTCAAATCCTTGTATAAATCCTTGATTCTTTTAGTATTCTTTGAGCAAAAGATTTATAGAAAACACTCAGGAAACCCTGAAATCTCCTCCTGTCCCCCCTCACAATTCAAGGCTCGTCACAAGCGAAAATGAATAAATGTATGTTAAGTATAGTCTAGATCCTAATATGAACACACTGCCATGACCATCATTCAACCGCCACTGCTGGGTAAAGGTCAGATGGTATCTATTTTATTTTCACTGAGTCAGCAGATCTGATTCAGATCTCAGCTGGACTTGAGTCATGAGGAACAGGATGGTTTTTCTGTCATCCTGCCCTTTCCCAACCTACGTCACAGGATGGACTGAGCAAGTGCGTCCAAACACGTCTCTGTTAACACAGGACATCCCTGGGTGACCTAACAGCCTTATCGAAATAAGTCACATGGTGAGATCTTCTACCACAAAGACTAACTACATTGTTTTAAAAAGCCAGAGAACATACTAAACTTATGACCCTTTGGTTTCTTTCTTTTCTTTCCTTTTCTTTTCTCAACATCATAAATCGAGTAGCACGGTGGCCCAGTGGTTGGCACTGTTACCTCACAGGAAGAGAAACTCCACCCGAGTCCTACTACGGGGCCTTTCAGTTTGGAGTTTGCATGTTCTCCCTGTGTCTACATGGGTACTCAACCTGTCCCTACTGTATGATTGTCTTTGGACTGTTAAGTGGTGATTCTAAATTGCCCATGGGTGTGAATAGTTGTCTGTCAGACAAGCTCCAGCCACTGCAACCCTGAACTGGATAAGGGGAAGAAAATGGATGGATGGAAGACTGTAAATCCAGACAATAATAATAAAATCCTAAAATAATGAAAAACTAAAGAACTGCAGTTTAAATTTTAAATAAATATGATGCATCTTTTTATGAGTATTCACAATTTATTTATTTATTTTAATTTAAGCTAAAGAGGCTAAATTCAGGTGCTGATCAAAATGATACCAAGGTTTGTAGCAGGTGATCTGATGTTATTAGTGAGGCGATGTACAGACTTAATTCCTTAGAGAAACTGTTTGGGTCGAGCACTAGAACCCCAGTTTTACTGAAATTGAGATGAAGGAAATTAGAATAAATCCAATTAGAGAAACATTTACTAAACAAAGGAGGCTGCTCTGATTGTTGGGCTTGACAGAAAAATATACAGTGGGGCAAAAAAGTATATAGTCAGCCACCGATTGTGCAAGTTCCCCCACTTAAAATGATGACAGAGGTCAGTAATTTGCACCAGAGGTACACTTCAACTGTGAGAGACAGAATGTGGAAAAAAAATCCATGAATCCACATGGTAGGATTTGTAAAGAATTTATTCGTAAATCAGGGTGGAAAATAAGTATTTGGTCAATAACAAAAATACAACTCAATACTTTGTAACATAACCTTTGTTGGCAATAACAGAGGTCAAACGTTTACTATAGGTCTTTACCAGGTTTGCACACACAGTAGCTGGTATTTTGGCCCATTCCTCCATGCAGATCTTCTCGAGAGCAGTGATGTTTTGGGGCTGTCGCCGAGCAACACGGACTTTCAACTCCCGCCACAGATTTTCTATGGGGTTGAGGTCTGGAGACTGGCTAGGCCACTCCAGGACTTTCAAATGCTTCTTACGGAGCCACTCCTTTGTTGCCCGGGCGGTGTGTTTTGGATCATTGTCATGTTGGAAGACCCAGCCTCGTTTCATCTTCAAAGTTCTCACTGATGGAAGGAGGTTTTGGCTCAAAATCTCACGATACATGGCCCCATTCATTCTGTCCTTAACACGGATCAGTCGTCCTGTCCCCTTGGCAGAAAAACAGCCCCATAGCATGATGTTTCCACCCCCATGCTTCACAGTAGGTATGGTGTTCTTGGGATGCAACTCAGTATTCTTCTTCCTCCAAACACGACGAGTTGAGTTTATACCAAAAAGTTCTACTTTGGTTTCATCTGACCACATGACATTCTCCCAATCCTCTGCTGTATCATCCATGTGCTCTCTGGCAAACTTCAGACGGGCCTGGACATGCACTGGCTTCAGCAGCGGGACACATCTGGCACTGCGGGATTTGATTCCCTGCCGTTGTAGTGTGTTACTGATGGTGACCTTTGTTACTTTGGTCCCAGCTCTCTGCAGGTCATTCACCAGGTCCCCCCGTGTGGTTCTGGGATCTTTGCTCACCGTTCTCATGATCATTTTGACCCCACGGGATGAGATCTTGCGTGGAGCCCCAGATCGAGGGAGATTATCAGTGGTCTTGTATGTCTTCCATTTTCTGATGATTGCTCCCACAGTTGATTTTTTCACACCAAGCTGCTTGCCTATTGTAGATTCACTCTTCCCAGTCTGGTGCAGGTCTACAATACTTTTCCTGGTGTCCTTCGAAAGCTCTTTGGTCTTGGCCATGGCAGAGTTTGGAGTCTGACTGTTTGAGGCTGTGGACAGGTGTCTTTTATACAGATGATGAGTTCAAACAGGTGCCATTCATACAGGTAACGAGTGGGGGACAGAAAAGCTTCTTACAGAAGACGTTACAGGTCTGTGAGAGCCAGAGATTTTCCTTGTTTGAGGTGACCAAATACTTATTTTCCACCCTGATTTACGAATAAATTCTTTACAAATCCTAACTTGTGAATTCATGGATTTTTTTTTCACATTCTGTCTCTCACAGTTGAAGTGTACCTCTGGTGCAAATTACTGACCTCTGTCATCATTTTAAGTGGGGGAACTTGCACAATCGGTGGCTGACTAAATACTTTTTTGCCCCACTGTAACTGTGTCATCTGCATAGCGGTCGTAGGAGATTCTATTAAAAACATTAATTAGTTTCCCCAGGGACAACATATATAAAGAAAACAGAATTGATTGAAGGATTGAGCTCTGGGGCACACCAAATATGGGTAGTGCAGATGACGACATACATTGATTAATATGAATTCTGAAATATCTGCTTGATAAGTATGAAGAAAACCATTTAAGAGCAGTACCAGTGATGCCAACCCAGTTTCATAGTCTGCTAATACGAGTGGCATGATCAATAGTATCAACGGCTGCAGAAAAGACAAGCAGGACTAAAATGGGATGTTTGCCTTTATCCGAACGCAAGTGATTTTCAGTAACGCTGTTTGAGTGCCATGGTTCTGTCCGTAACCGGATTGGAGTTTATCGAAGATATTGTTTCCTTCAACAATCTGAAGGAGCTGATGAGCAACAACTTTCTCAAGGATTTTGGAAATAGATGGGAGTTTGCAAATTGGACCTATAATTACATAAAACCAAATACAACAAAGAGGTAAAAGAAACACCTAGTGTAAAGTGAGCAAAAGGCAATGTTAATGTCAGCCCAAACTTTAGCCCACTTGTCTCAATTCTGTATAATATTGCAATTAAGAACCACTGGAAACAGACCTCCAGATTACATCTTAAAGTTGCCATTTTGTTTTCTAGCTCCATCCAACACTGCAGGCTTACCTTGCGCTTTCAAAATGGCATATTGCATTACTAAACATCCCCAAAAGGTGTAATTACAAGATAATTACATGCATTACATCAAGACCAACCCAGTATGTAATTGAAGTCAAACCAGAGAACAAACAGCTAAACAAGCATTCTCGTCCTTATCACAACAGCAGTCCTTTAATTAGATTTACTGTGATCCAAATCTCAGAGGTATTTTCTTTTCTTCTGTTACAGTGGAGTATAGTCATTGCGTGCGTCTTACCCCTCCACCCACACACACCTCCGCCGCTCATGTGAGACTTTTGCACCTCAATTAATTGGGTTAGAGTAACAAACTTTTACTAATGTAAACACTCCATCCACACAATAATTTCCTGCTCCTGTCCTATGACTAAATTAACTGGAGACTTCCCTTTGTGATTTCAGCAGTTTCTCCACTGTGGGCGGCAAAAGGACAGCCACGCAGCACACCCTTGTCAGCTTCATGCAGTTTGTTTCGTTAAAGAAAGCTCTTGATACGTCTGCGAGCCAAAGACACTGTGGCTTGTTTTGTTTCTTTAATTCAAGACATCTGAAAATGTAACAACTGAATCATGTTTTAATCGGGACTCCTACTACATGAACAGCTTTTCTTGATGAGGTAGTAAATTGATTAATTGCATCCATAAAAATGCATTCTAAAACATTGTTCTCCTTAAATGCACATGGTGCAAGGGCCAGTTTATTTTGTCAAAACAAGATCATTAATCTACTGTGCTGAAATCAGTTAACCATGGTTACTTCTACTTGTAGTTGATATTTATTGAAAAAAATAAAATAAACCATCACGTTTGCCCCACAAAGGGATGATTATGCAAGGACTGGGATCTGATTCTGAAAAGGTGACAAACTGCCTACAAAGTTTACTTTGTGACTCTATAATCATTGTTATTATGCCACTTGTCAAGTACACATTTTCTTTGTTATGGGAGGATTGTTTCCGACAGTGATACTTTGAGGAGAAGATGATGTGTTCATCTATGTATGTTGCAATTAGGTTCAAGAAAAATCTGGTATTTAATAAGAGGATTGCACTGAAATCATTGCATAAGTCAGGGGAGGTTAGCCCTAAGGTTGTGGGAAGTACTGGGGTGCTGTCTCTTAAGAGACCTGATAGTTGGAAAACTGGCGTACTTTTTACAGTTTCGTAATGAATTTGTTCACCTGTGTGTGTGCCTGACATTTGTGTCCTGTGAAGCGTAATTACCATTGCATCTGTGTTAAAACGTTATGTGTAAGCCAGTATATTTTTCTCAGCTGTGCAGACCAGTTCAGTTCAGTTTTGCACGCCTTCAGCACCCCCAGTTTCAAGTCCCTTCCCACGCTCTGGTTAGCCTTGTTGCCTCCCAGTAGGAAGACTCCTAGCTGGGATCTCCTGCCCAGCCTTTCTGTGCAGAGTCTGCCTGTTTCCCTTGTGCTGTGTGGGTTCTCTCTGTGTACTTCGGCTTCTGCCAACAGTCCGAAGATATGCACGTTAGTTTAACTAGTGATTCTAATTCCATGGTTGCCTGTTTCTATATGTATATGAGTTCTTGTATTATTGTTTGTATTCCAACACAGGGTGAAATGCAAAGTAAAGTTATAAAACACTGCATGTGGTTGGTGGCAAGAGATATTGTGGGCTTATCTATTTTTTTATAATGCAAGACGTAAAATGAGATTTGGAAAAAAATCCCTCCTGCTGACACACACGAGGATGCGTTAGGGAGAGCGACAAAGAGTCAAAAAAGGAAGAGTTTCATTTGTAAGGGGAACAACAACTCAAACAGAGGACGAAAGTATTGGAGAGACAGTGAGAGAAATGATGGGTGAATGATAGAACAAGAAAGATTTTGGATAAAGCACCGGAGCTTCCCTACGGACCCCGAGTTTGGCCGCGTTGTATGAAATGACTTCACACAAAGCACCTGAATACACAGATTTACACACAAGCCTGGCTGAAGCTTCTGAGCCGGAATATTCGACACACTGCCTGCTGACATCACTACAGCTGGTGTGAATTTAGCTGAAGGTACTCTATGGCTGCCTCAGGCAATCTGAATACAGTTTACTCTCGTAAACTATTGCAGTATTAAATGTACAACAGTTTTTCCTATCAGGGATAATGTGTAATTCATTTGTTGCCATCAAAGAGCGAAATCTCATCAAATATTCATTTTATGTTCAATCTTTCCATTATTTTATTCAAAATCCTGCACTTATCACTACTTGGACATGTCAAATACTCAAATCATTCACTAAAAATATTGGCAGAGCACATGTGCCTCATTTATAAACAAACTTTATTTTCCCTCGCTCTGTCAGATGTTTTCCACTGCAGAGATGGATGGTTATAATGAGAGTTCCAGCATCCAGCTATTTTTAAGGTTGGAGACAGGCTGTTATTGCACTGGAGGTAGCGAGGCCTTTGGGGTGGTAGATTATTCCACAGACCTGCACTCCAGACTTTATGGGTCTGAAAATAACTGTCCTACCTATCCCTCCCAATGCTTCCCCCCATGGTAATCACAAAGTGCAGCCATCCATAAACGAATGTGGTATCTGCTTAAACTGTCATCTCACCAATATTAGGTGAACTCAAGTTCAGACAGAAAAGGGAAAACAAGTCGGATGTCTGGGAGCATCATCTAAGAATCTCCAAATCTAATTTGTTATTTTCTGCCTCACTTGTATGTGCCTTAATGGAAAAAAGTTGTAAAATTTATAAATGTGCACTTTGGTTTTTGACCAGATGAATGATTTATCAGAAGAACCATTTGCATTCTTCTTCTACCAGACTTATTGTTTACAGTAGCCCTAACAACATTAGCAGCTTCATTAAATCCACTGTCACTGGTGACATCAACCAATATAATAAAGACTGGAATAAATCAAATAAGCAGAGGCTCTTACCAAAGATCTGTAGCATCAAGAATGTTTAAAAGACCTACTTTCCATCGTGTACAATTCATAGTTAAATCTCAAAAGTTATGAAACAGTCCTGAGACCCAAAAGTAACATCAATTAGGAATACCATTATGGGTGAAGTGAACAACACTGATTATCTGTCATGGTCCTGGGTCGGTGACCCAGTGCTTTGAGTTTATTAGTATTATTTTCTAGTTTATTCTGATTTTGTATTAGCTCTTTGGTTTTGGTTGTCGTGTTATTATCCCTACCTGTGTCTTCCCTCTGTGCTCTGTTCAGGTCCTCGAGTTTTGTGTTGTAAAACAGTCTGCGTGTTTCCTGTTTTACTTTGTAGGTCTGTGTCTCGTTATGCCCATTAGTTCCAGCTGTGTCCCCTCCTGTGTGCCATTTCCTGATTACCTGGTGTGTGTATTTATAGTATGTGTCTGCCTGTGCTCCTCGTCGCGTCGTCTGCATTTCTCTGCATCATTTTGGTGTATCTCCGTGTCTCTCTGTTCCTCGCCTCGTGTCCTCTGTTTGTGTTAGTTTTCCCAGTTTAGGTTTATGCTCAGTTCTGCCCTCACCTTGGGTTTTTCACTGTAAATAAATTTCCACCTGCATCTCCACTGCCATCTGCATCTTGGGTCCTCATTCATTCCACCACACGACTGCTGCCCCAGCCGTGACATTATCTCTTTACTGTGGCATCAGCTAGTGGATGGGGTATATTTGGGAGCAAGTGAACAGTTTGTCTTGAAAGTTAGCCCCCTCTGGCTTCTGCTCCATGGCTGCTGGGTGACCCCTCGTCTGGGGCTCTCCACAGCTCTTTCCGGGAGGGTGGCACGGTTGCCCCTCCGTTGGTCTTCCTTGGTCTTTCGCGCTCTGGGGGTCTCTGGATGTCTGGAGCCTGGATCTCCTCCATACCTGCTTCATGCCCTGGGGGCATAGCAGATCATTACATGAAGAAACCTTTTGAATACAAGCGTGCCCATGCTCACAGGTGGGCACACAGGTGTTAACAGACACAAACTACACCTTTCTTGGCTGCTACCTCAAAGCACACTGTGCGCTGTCGATCTTATGCGCTGCACAATAATATTCAATATTTAGTATTTACTGTTATATACACATAGATTATCGCGACCGTGTTGTTTTATTACATTGCTCTCTTTTTTTGCTTGTTTTCTTTTTTTTCCTTCAACAGGTGATCCAGGTGAGAAAGAGAGCTCTCTCGCTCTCTCTCTCAGAGCGAAGGCTGGCCTGTGTGGTCTGATCCAGCAAGCGAGCAGAAATAGTTCAAATTGCCAAAAAAGTTAATGTTGGTTCTGATAGAAAGGTGTCAGAATACACACGCATTGCAGTTTGTTGTGTATGGGGCTGCATAGCCGTTTGATATTGGGTAACGTTCTGCTGGGAAACCTTTGGTCCCACCATTCATGGGAATTTTTACTTTGATAACAATGGTATTCCCCGATGGCTGTGGCCTCCTTCAGCAGGATAATGCACAGTTTGAGGATCACAACAACAAGTGTCAGGGGTTGTCTTTGCATCCAAATTCCCCTGATCTTAATCCAATTTAGCATCTGTGGGATGTGCAGGACAAACAAGTCTGATCCATGGATGCTCCACATCACAACATATAGGACTTAGAGGATCTGGTGCTAACATACTGGTGCCAGAAGGTCTTGCCGAGTCCATGTCTTGACAGGTCAGACTTATTTTTGCAGTGAAAGGGGGACCAAAAAAATATTAGACAAGTGATTATAAAGTTATATTCTTGGTGTATACCTCTTTTCCACCAGTGTGGGCACATTTCAGTGCGTTGTGAGAATAGAAATTAAAGCAGCGTTATTCAGAAGAAGTTAGGATAATTTCTAATGCAAATCATCACATCGACTTATACTGACATCAGTGATTACAACTGTGTGCACTCCATTCATCTTTCTGCAAGGAGGTAATATAGCTGTAGCATATTTCCTTACTGTGTTATCATCCAAGCTTAGCTTGTTAACAGGATGTTTTATCTTAACAGTAAGACCAGAAAGGCAAGTGATACAGGAGGGTTTACAAAGCAGAAATGAATGGAAATAGCTATTGTTACAGCAATTTAAATGAAGATACATGTATTTTCTACTGTACCTGATCATTTTACCAAGATACTATTACTAATCCAATCACTCTATTTATGCTATTTGAATCATATTTGATACAGATGGAAACAAAAATATTTATGTTACTATAGATATCAACAGTATTTTTTATCAATTATCTTCCAAGATTGGGGCGTGTAGGAGAGAAAACAAGCACCCCAAGCTTATGCTACATGTGCGGGTTATGTGCATCAACTTTTTGGCAAAAACTTTAGAAAGCACAAGCAGAAGTCCTGTGTTATATTGCTATAATGAGCCAGACCATTTATTCAGACATTAAGCAACAACAGACTGTAGGAGACCCCCCCCCCCCCCCCCCCTCAGCTGCCTGCTGCTTGCAGTGGGCAGAGTAACAATGGAGCAAACAAAGGAGGTAAATGACATACACCTGAGCAAGGTGACCAACTTACATAGATCTGAAACAGTCGAGCAGTTAGAGAGTAGCCTCAAAAGTCTCTCCAGCTGGTGTGGTCTGAGCATTCACAAAGGATGATGGGAGAACATGAAACCAGCAGGGTTCTGATACAGTCTCTTTGAAATGTTTCCAGCTGCCTTGTCGTGCTGATGGCCATCAGAGTGAAACAAAGGCCTTGCTTCTGTGTTTGCTTGCGGGAAATGGCACCTGCTGTTTCTCATTTCAGATGTAATTTACGTGCTCGATTCAGAACCAAGCCCATCCCATTACTTTGGTTTATTTTAGGAAAGCCTCAGGAGTTTGACCCCGAATCACTTGAGTTAGGTTCTGATTATATGACCCATTTTATTTAGCAGGCTGAAAGGTTGAGTGTGGCTTAAATGGATGTCTGTCCATCACTTCATTAAACAAGGGTAGCAGTCAGATTAGCCTTTGTAATGGTATGTTGCTCACGGTCAAAGAACAAAGAGGCTTATTTTAGAGGCTTTAGTGCTACAGCTGTGAAATTCCTTTTTCCTTCCCTTTGCATTCAAAATTTACCATCATTACTGACAGGTAACTGTATCCTCATTACAGGAATACATCATGTATACAGTGATTCCTTTAAGTCACGTTGTAAACAACATAACGGCATAATTATGCATCTGGCCTATTACCTTGAAAACTAATCAACACGCTCCATTTTCAGCCATCTGTAGTGGGGAAGAGCTTCTCTTTGTTTGTATATGGAACTGGCAATTTAAACAAAAAGGTAACTGACCACTGTCTCCTAACCCTTGAAATCTGTTCAGCATTTAAAGGTACTTTCAGCAATTTCTTCCACCTGCAAACATGGGCTTTATAGTACATGTGCCTTAACAGATCACCACTAGGTACAGTGCAGTACATGTTATACAAGTTTAGGTGAGCTGTTAGAAATCTGCTCTATGATTTCTTAAGAAATTTTATATATATATATATTTTTTTTAATTTAAGTGAGCGTGGCTTAAAATTAACCCTATCGATTCAAAATTCACTCACTGTCATATACTGGTTGGCAAGTTCTGGAAAAATCAAGACAATTATAGGTCCTTTTGTTTTTTCACTAACCTGTTTAAACTGCATTGGAGCTTAAAATTTACATTATTTGGAGAACAGTTTGGAGAGTATCAAGTGGCAGTTTGCTGTTTTACAATATCCTTATAAGTAAATTTAATAACAACTTCAATAAATGGTAATATAAAATTGTAAAATAAAGCTAAAATTGTGAATAAAATGTATGACAGGTCAGAAAAGACCCCACTTTGCCCTGTGGTGAATAACACAACCGATGAGTACATGACGTTTTAAGCATGGAAGTCAATATTTCTTTTCATACCAGACTAAATAATGGGTGCACCTTGCTATCTACCAAGCTAGCTAGTGCTACTGATATTAACTCACACCTCAGTCTTCCAATTAGGGTCATGTCCAGGTAAAGACGTAACCCAAAAATAAACCCCAAAATGCTTAATTCCATGCTTCAAAGCATAAACCTACAAACATGTGGATCTAACCTTAGTCCGTTGCATTGTGTTCGTCTGTTTACCATATTGTAGACTATAGCCTTATCTTGGGTGTAGATAAAACAAGTAAACACTTTTAATATTTAAGTATCCCTGTCCTGACAACTGTTGACAACATCCTAACAACATAAATCCCATCTAACTGTTATTCCACTTGTGTTGCTCACTGAGCTGTCTTGTCAACCAAGAAACCAACGGTCATCATGACCATTCTTTTTGCAGTTTAAGCAATCAGTTTGAGTGACTACCAGCAAGTGTTCAGTGAATGCAAAGATGCTTTTCAACGTATCTATTGCAAGCGGATGTTTGCCAGATGGTTCGTCAACTAGTCACTGTGTGACTGAAGCCTTAGAGAAACCAGTGTTGCCAACTCCTCAGTAAGGAAAATCGCTATTGGCTGTCCTAAAAGTCGCTAGAAGTCGCCAAATGACGTCATCGCCTAATTTGCATAATTGGTCATACCAATGTAATTGTAACCTACGCTGTGGGAGAGAGAAATAACATCGTGGAAGAGACATAAAGTGAGTAAAAAACGTCTTAAATGCAGTTAGAATTTATTTAGAACTACAAATTCAATTTATTTTAGCAATTATTGTTTTTTAATGTCACAATTCCAACCCTGCTCCTTTATCCAGGCCTGGACCGGCAAAAGTGACCCGAAATAGGCAGTCTGGTGGAGTTACTTTGTGTGTGAGAGTGTGTTTATAAGTAGTTTTAAACCTTGTGATCCACAAAACAGCATAACAGTAAAGGAAGAACTGACTGCGTTACAGTCAGTGCGGGAGCAGCGGCTTCGCTCATGCGCTATTCATTTGCCGTTTGGACGCACAGGTGTGAACGTCTCCTGCCCTGATAGCAGCTGGGGAGGACTATCCTCCGCCTGTGTGCGCTTTGGCACGGGTGAGGTGCCCAAGGCAGCACTGCTGCTTGTTGAGAGTAAGAGCGATACGTGTTTTCACGTCAAAAAGTCGTCATAAATAAGTCTCCAATAATACCAGAAAAAGTCGCCAGATTTGTCGCTAGTCGCTTTTTAGAAAAAAAGTCGCTAAGGGGGTCTGAAAACTTGCTAAATATGGCGACAAAGTCGCTAAGTTGGCAACACTGAGAGAAACAGATTCAAATATCTCAATCCAAGCCAGTACATTTTATAACCACATAGGAATTTGGTTTTCTTACGGGAAATAAATGCACTAAAAGTAAACTGATGGCTTTCGCCTTGGTGTGTGTAAAAAGTCAATAAGGACCTATATGAACCTGCCACCAGATGTCCATGTGCAGCCTCGAATTTTGACTGCATAGACTTTACAGATGTGCCAGTATAGGAAACTGGATACTGTATTCATGCACAGCACACGTACACTATTTCCTTCCCTCTTTGTATTATTCTTCTGTATTGGTATCACATGCTTTTCCATGCATCCAGCCAAAGAAAGGAAGTTGTCTTCTTGTTGCCAGGAAGTCTGCATCATCTTTTCTAGTGCATAAGTGTGGATTATGCATACACACATCTAACTGAAGTTAAAAACTGTAATAAAAAGAGTGTGCATTCTGCAGGTATTGCGAACTTCAGCAACTGTCTGTAACTAGTTTGACTGTGTTGGGCTATCCATCCATTAGCTACCTCAGCTATTAGTCAATTACATAACTATACACTGCCGTCATTTCCTTTCCTTTCCTCATCTTTCTGTTTCTGCAACTGTTTTTAGTGAAGATGTTGTAGTTTACTTTAAAAGACCAAAAGTAAGACTCCTCCCGGCAGCCTACAGGCTACCCTAGTGATGGCTTCACTGCACTGAGCTCCAATCAAAATTTAAAATCCTTCACTTTACCTAATAGGCTTTACACAACTTGGCTCTACCTTTCATCTGCGAATAGCTGATCTCTGATAAGTCCACTAAGCCCCACAGCTCAGAGAACGGCCTCTTGGTTGCACTGCACTTGTTTGAAATCAAGGTGACTGTTTTACTCACGTACAAAATCAAGTTCAGACTTAAGACATTACATTGGTTGCTATATATTTTATTTATTAAACCTCAACTCTTTTACCCTTTGTTATAATTTTTTCATTCAACGATGAATAGATTATGCGCAATGCATAACTGCATTTCTGGCTGGTCAAAACTAACAACTGACATGGGCCTTAAAAACCACCAAGGCAGGAAGAAGTGCCTCAGCTAGCTGAGAAAGGGGCCTTGCATCGACACATACTTTTTAAGAAGTCAAATCAGTCGATTGAAGCCCAGAGGCAGGAGAATCCCCACAGTCCTCAGGGTATCAGCACCCTGTTCAAAGTTCATTGTCGTACAGACCCTCACATAGTCTCCAAATTGGAACTCAGTCAAATCCAGCCAGTCTAGAGCTTAGCCAGCAACACCCAATATTAGATTAGACACAACAATGTGCTGCTGGTAAAGTTTCTGGGCTGCCTTTCCCCATAACAGCCATCCCTCAAGATTCTCTCCATTTAAAGCAATGCGTTATCAGGGACTGTAACATCTAGTCCTCTTAGTGAATTCTTTATTTGTATTTATTCCTATCAATCACAAAAGACTCCATGAAGGCATTACTGTTTTATGTATGCTCTGTTTTTGCAATACTTTGTTGTCCAAATGATGTGTTCTATCAGTATCTATCAGCATTACGCTGATGCCACCTAAGTCATTTAGTAAAAATAATCTTCTTCCTTACTGTCAAATATACTTGACTTACATGTCATGCATGTGTGCAACAGATTTGTTCTTGCCCTAGCTGGGCAGGAAGCTGAAGAAAATGTGATGTGCATTAAAGGGGAAATATGCTTACATCACTGGAAAATGAGCAGTGTGAAACTGTTTAACAATTTCATGATTTTATAAACAGACAAGATAATCCTTTACAGTGCAAGGCAATCAGGTCACAGAGAACCGTTGAGCAAGAGGAATTTCAGACAAACACAGGTGGTTTCCATCCCAGCTTGTGGGAGCAAGGGAACACAAGCTTTTCTTTTCAGTAAAACAGCTAAAAATACAAAAGTATCCAAGATCATGTCATGTGATTAAATTATCTAATGCGCAAGTATATGATAATTCGGAATATTACCGTACTTTCTGGACCATGAGCTGCTACTTTTTCCCTAGGTTTTGAGCCATGAGGCTTATACAAAGGTGCGGCTATTCTGTGGATTTTTCTTCCACCACTAGGGGGACTCTAACCAGAATTAGAATAAAAAACAAGATAGATGAAAAATCAATGCAAAGAAGAATACACTACTTTTTCTTTAGCAGATAGAACACGCACAACAAATTACCAACTGGTAATTATTTTCAAATCCTCGCCCCTTCATCATGGAAACCACACGAAGAAGTTCGTATGATGCAAGTTTTAAGTTGAAGGCCATCGATCTTGCTATCCAGGAGGGAAACCGCGCTGCTGCACGCAAGCTTAGCGTCAATGAGTCTATGGTGAGACGTTGGAGGCGGCAGCGGGAAGAGCTCATGCAATGTCAAAAGTCGAGAAAAGCTTTCAGAGGACATAAAAGCAGGTGGCCTGAACTTGAAAATGTCCTGGAGGAATGGGTGAAGACACTGAGAGCAGGTGGCCGAGGTGTATCCACTGTACAGATCCGACTGAAAGCCAAAACAATCCCCCGCGAAATGAATATTAAAGATTTCAAAGGTGGGCCGTCATGGTGTTTCAGATTTATGAAACGTAAAAACCTGTCCGTCAGGGCACGGACCACTCTCTGTCAGCAACTCCCCCCTGACTATCAGGAAAAAGTTGAAAACTTCCACAAATTCGTTGAAAAAAAGATACAAGAAAACTCCATCGGACCAGACGACATAATCAATATGGATGAAGTACCTTTAACAATTTATCTGCCTCTGACCAGGACCGTTAACAAGACAGGTGCATCATCCGTGTTGTTGAAAACAACAGGCCATGAGAGGACGCACTTCACCTGCGTTCTGGCATGCACGGCATCCGGACAAAAACTTCAACCAATGGTGATTTTTAAGCGCATAACTATGCCGAAAGAACAACTCCCGAAAGGCATAGTGGTCAAAGTTAACACCAAAGGGTGGATGATAGAAGGTCTAATGAAGGAATGGTTAACGGAGTGCTATGGGAAGCGCCCGGGAGGATTTTTTCACCGGAAAAAAGCACTGCTTGTTTTGGATAGCATGAGGGCCCACATCACAGATTCTGTGAAAGCAGCGATCAAGAAAACAAACTCCATTCCAGCTGTGATTCCTGGAGGTACAACAAAGTTTTTGCAGCCACTTGACATCAGTGTAAATCGGGCATTTAAAGCTGCACTACGGGTTGAGTGGGAGACTTGGATGACAAGCGGTGAAAAGTCATTCACAAAAACTGGCCGCATGCGAAAAGCATCCTTTTCTGATGTCTGTCAGTGGATCCTAACAGCGTGGAGTGCTGTGAAAGAATCCACCATCCCCAATGGGTTCCGAAAGGCTGGACTGCTGCGCGAAGAGAGCGGCGCACCTTCAGAGCCAACTTCACCGGAGGATGACAGTGACACGGAGAGCGAGACTGATGGAGACAGATGTGATGAAGCGTTTCTGAGCCTGTTCAACTCCGACACTGAAGAAGACGACTTCATGGGTTTCAGCGAAGATGATTAAAGTGACATGTGGTTTCAAATACAGGAAAAATGGAGGTAAATAAATAGCGGTTATTTTCTCTTGGTTCTGTTACGTTTTAATCAGCAAAGTTGCTGCCGTGTTAAAAGGCATTGTTCGGAAAGAATCTGTTCAGGTACATACTTGTACATTTGCACTACAAGATTGTTCTGTACATGCAGTAAATATCTATTTTTTCATCATAGATATCTGCGGCTTATAGCTGGGTGCGGCTTGTATATCTTTTTTTTTTAATTTTTTAAAAATAGAGCGGATGCGGCTTATATACAGGTGCGCTCTATTGTCCAGAAAGTACGGTACTTTTTTGGCATGCAGTTAACCTGTCTGTTTAGTTCAAATGAAAAATATAGAAAAGGTAATAAAATAACTACTTCACAATTCACCTGGCATTTAAAGTGTTGTTTTAAAATATACTGTTCAGGGTACATAAGGTCTCTCAATTTAAAATGGGAAACAAAACAATGGAGCCCTGAAACAGGAGACAGCTTTGCTTACTGGTTGCTATAGAGGCAAAGGAAGCAGGCTCCATCAAGCTGGAGACCCTGGTGGCATGAACCCACATGAAGGAGTTGCTGGCTGTTTGCATTGATAATTGTTCAGCTAATCATAACAGACCATCAATCTGGCATTACAATATGCATTTCCCACCACGTTTTTTTTTTTTCAGGGGATACCCACTGTGTGAGTCCTGTGAATGACTTTTGCAGAAGCTGAAATATCCTGACAACAACCTGGTTCCCTCCCGTGAAAGCATAAAATGGACAAGTCTCCAAAGAGTCACATAGTAACTGGTTTGACTTTTCTCTGGCAGGTGACTGTATTGGAATGAGAAGTAGAATGCTGGTTGATTAACCCTTAAGATACTTTCTGGGTTAAAGTTGCCCCAGTTTGACAAAGGAATTCTGGCAGGGACAATTCCAGATTGTTTATGTCACTTTCACTTTCAATAAAATACCATCATGGGTTAGGTTTCATGTCTCAGGTAAAACAAGACATTAAATTTTGTGATAATAGATGTTTTTGGAGAAAAACAAGTGTTGAAAAACCTGCACTTTGAACCATCAATTAAAGATTAATGATCTATTTATTAATGTTATTTATATCTATTTTTGTATAGGAACTTATGAGGGAATCCATGGCATGTGTCAAATTGTCCCAAAACAAAGTGTGAAAACTGAATGGGGCATCTGTGTGTTTGCCTCGGTTGGTGTTGTAGATGGGAGGCTGGGGTGCTACCTTGCAGTCTTGGGACGTGGCAGCTGGTGATGGCCCCTGGTCGGGTGGCTGTACTCCAGGGCATGGGTCTGGGTGTGGGGCCTGGGACCCTGGTGCCCCGAACTTTTCTTTGCATGGAAGTGGTCTGTGCCCCTTTGGCCCCTCCACTACGTGGGCTCTTGAGTCAAGCTGTCTCAGACTGATGCTAGTCTGTCTTGTTCTTTTGTGTCTTCATTGTTAGTTGAGTGAAGTGCTGGGGCTGGGGCTTCGGAAGGTCCAGCTGGACTAGTCTTTAAATTTGGGAAGATGGGTACTGGCCTTCGGTGTGGGTTTGTCCTGGGTAGCTGTCACTTCGGGTCCTGGGTCTGCTTTACCTCTCCCTGGGCAGTGTGTGTGTGTGAAATCAGGGTGCTTACTGAACCTCTCTCCTTCTGGGGGTAGCCTTCTTCCTCTTGTTTTTTTTTTTTTTTTTTTTTTTACATCTCACAATACATCACCACACACGTAGGACCTTGGGAGGCAGGCACACTACCCAGAGGTAGGTAGGCGGGGCGGCCGTGGCATCCACAAACAATAATATGAATAACAAAATAAAGTAAATGAATAAAACAAAAACATTAACAAAAGGAGCCTACAGAGAGTCTACGATGCTCTTCTTGGGAAAGTGGGAAAGCAAATATCTTTGGCACAACAAAGCATTCAGACCATAATTCTACTTGCTACAACTGCTGAACAGAACAGGTTTCAAAAAAATGTGATGAGAACTAGACTTCCATGACCAAAGTTTTCCAGAGTTTTTACACAATCCTGCAGAAATACATTCTAATAGTTTGATAAATCATTCCTCCTCCCCATACCAGTTCCGACCTAATCCCAGACTCCATCTTACTGTTCAGAAATGCATTTAACACCACCGCTCAACCTTCTATTAGAATTTATTGCTTGTCTCATGTCAAAGCCAGCTTCCTCTTGGAATAATGCATTTCCCAAAGATTTCCACTTCCACAGAGGCAGGGAGTCTTCACTGCTGCCCTACATGCCAGCTGGCATTCTGGTCATGAAATAACTAAGTAAGGATGGGTGCAGGGCTTTCTTAAGGTTTTGCACAGCAAAGGAGACTGTGCTACTAAGAAAAAAAAAACAACCACAAAAAACTAGGGCACAGTTCAGAAACCAGGTCAAGGTCAAAAAATAAATTAGATGTTATACTAAAAGACACCCACACAGTTATTCAAACAAATGTGGAACGTTGGAATTGAAAGTTCATTAAGGTCCAAAAATATGTATTCATATTATGGGAAGTATACATCATGTTTACAGTAAAAAGCCTTAGGGGTCGGTTCTTTGCTAGTGTGCACTGGAGGAAGCCTTTATATGCAGAATGGGTATTATAATACTCACTTTACGGTGAGTCAGTATAGTTAGGTCTAAGTATTTGTACAAAGCAAAGGGTGTTGAAATTTTTATCTCTACACACCACCGTAAATTAAGATGTGATTGAAGTATACACCTTTAGCTTAAATTAGGGGCTTTAACAAAAGTATTGTATACAGCAGGGGCGGGCAACTCCAGGCCTCGAGGGCCGGTGTTCTGCAGGTTTTAGATATAACCCTGGTCAACACACTTGAATCACACGATTAGTTTGTTACCAAGCCTCTGGAGAACTTCAGGACATGTTGAGGAGGTCATTTAGCCATTTGAATCAGCTGTGTTGGATCAAGGACACGTCTAAAATCTTGAGGCTTGGAGTTGCCCACCCCGGTATACAGTATATTTATTTATATTTACAGCCAGTCCCCTATTTCCAGAGACCGAAAAAACACTGGAAAATTGACTGAGTGGTGTCGCTGACAGCTGAGGCATGTTGCTTTGTTACTCCATGTCAAATTGGGTGTTGAATGTACATTTGTTTTGCACTTGCTTCACACAAGACAACAAGATGAAAGAGTTATTTCTATGGTCAAGATTTTTTTTTTTTTACAACACTGAGCCAATCCAAGAACATTCTTAAGGAGGTAGTGAAGGTCTACAGTCAGGACACCTCTTCATGATTGCAAATAAAGAGAGTTTATAACAGCTCAAGAATGCGAAGCAAAATTAGACCAGAAAACAAATGGAATCAGTGACCCAAAGCACACTGCCAAGGCTACACAAGAGTTTCTTAAACCAAAGACAGAACAGAGCATGCTTTTCAGTTACTGAAGACAAAACTGAAGGCAGAGAGACCCACAACAGAGCAGCAGCTGCAGGAAAAGCCTAACAGAGGAAATAAGGTAGGAAACAAAGCACTTGCTGATGTCGACTTCAGGCAGGCACTGACTGCAAAATTGTTTTACTAAAGCTATCCATATATTTAAATTTATTCTAGCTTGTTACTTTTGAACATCCGAAAGTGGGGGGATATGTATAAAAATGGTATAAAAACTACATCTAACATCCATTTTAGTGAGGTAAAACTAAAAACCAAAACGTGTCATTGTCCAAAGCCTTCTAGATGTAAATGTATATTTTAGTAAGAAAATTTAGACAGATAATAAGGAAAAGCATTATAGATCCCCTTTGAACAAATTGAAAAATGGTAAACGGTGAGTGTGAATGCGTATGGAGTCTGCCTAACAGAAAAAAATTTATATTCTTTTATCTACTTTCACTTGGATTAAAATAAGCTAGCATAAATCTTTACCCCAATACCAACGAGCCTGCCTTCAATCACTGCAAAAAAGAAAGGACATAAATATCTGTATTTGACCCTTTTGGGGTAAACAAGCCAAATTTGGGAGTTATACCTCAGTTTGATTAAAGTTTCACAAATAGGCCTAATTAGATATTTCTCTTGCCAAAATGATAAGATCTCATGTAATACTCCCCTCCAATAGATTAATGAACTATTGGAAGAGTATTGAGGGGATCACAGTACTGCAACTGGCAGAGTTTCATGTAAGTTTAGTTACACACAAACCTCTGTTCCCTCTCCAGCTTAATTAGAGGGAGTCAGAATTTTCTGATTAAAACAAAGCCAGTGCCAGGAGAGCCGGTCTTACATCATGAAAGGATTTTGCTTCATGAAAGTCCTTGCAGGGATTTGAAAGGATTTAAAGGTATAGAATCTCAATGTAGTTTCACATCACTGGCTGAAATACACAATTAGTAAAGTATGTGGTATTTTTTTATTCTAATGTTACGGTGAAGAATCACCTTCAACCCTAACACAAATATTAGATTATATAGCTGACCTAAATGATGAATGAAAAGGGAACATCTCTATTCTATTAAGCTACTAAAATGCCATTATACGAACTGTTCAAGTTCAACCAAGTTGTGTGCTTGTGATTCATACTACAAAATAGTTGTGGTGCTTAAAAAAAATGGTGCTGTTGACATATGTCTTTAGTCTCACACACACAAACCACATTGAATTTGCATACTGTATTTGCATACTGTAGCATTGCATTAGTTAGTTTCATGCACAGCTGGTACCACATTAGCATTTCCCATCATGTTACACACAAGAGTTCTTTCAGTGACGACAGCAAGCAATACCTCAAGCTGAAGCCAGCCAAGTGAGACTAATACAGAACACAATAGCACATCACCAACAGTAACAACTTTATAAAAGGGCGCACCATGATTGGCTGCGCTAAGAAGCAAACCTTGTTCCCCTATTTCGTCATTGGAAATCCCCCGCTGAGCACGGTAACGTTCCACCAAGGAAAGCAAAACAAAACAAAACAAAAAAAACCTCTTCACAATAACAGTTATGCTTTTGGATGTGTTCCCAAAAACTGTTATCAAGCTCCCGGTTTTCACACACTTAAGCCCCAGCCAGCCAGGCCCTGTCACTCGCCATCTTGTCCTGAGTGCTGAGAGGCCCGTGCTTCTGGTTTCCAAAATAAGTCATCAACAGGAGCCTCTCTGTGGGATGAGACAAAAGGAGGCTGATAGGAGCCCGGAGCTCTCACATTATGGACCCCAAACAGCTGAAGACAACCGCAACAGGCTGAAGCTCCACTGGACTATGGCATTTGAATAGGGATATTGGCCTCTTAAAGCGCTTCTAACCATGAAAAAGCCTTTAAGTGCTAAGCATCAGGCCAAAGCAAGTACAGTACATTTTGTTCCCAAAATATTCCCCATTACCCCAACAACACACACAGCCACACACACAAACACACAGGCACACACACACACACACGCACACACCCCAACCATCCTCCTACTCATGTCTGTGGAGGGTAGGAAAAATGGTACTGAAAAGTGCTCCTCATTTGAGATCACCCTTTTTAACTATTGATTCCTGCCTTTCTATAAAATTTCTTTCTCCAAAAACATTTTGTTTTGTAGTGTGAAACAGATATAAGGCTGAAAATAAGAAAATAAGACAATGAGGCAAGTGTATAGATTTCCTGTTATGCTAGGGGTATAGGAATACATTGACCCTGAAAGTCTTTATTATCACTGGAGGATATCAAAATACATGAAATGGATCAATAAAGTTTAATTGAATCATCTGCACCCACAACATGAGAGGACTGTAATTTAAACCACAAGATTAAACAACAAAACAATCTAATTTCCCAATATGCCACCGCTTTCCTACCAGATACAAAATCTAGCTGTAGCACATCCACCATGTTTAGGGGACTGCCATTTTATCATTTGCAAGTGAGATTTTGGAGGTCAGATTTCCTCAAAAAATCTGGCTTAAAAATGTTTCCATAAAAGTTGGCTACAGTGTATTTTGATTTATGCAGTGGTGGTCTTTTCAACCTATTCTTCCTTTCACAGTGTCAAGCATTTCAGTGCTAGCCAAAGCCACCAGCATCATGAAGATATGTACCAGACGTGTTTTGGCATTAGTGCCTTACAAGCAGCGAAGTCTGAGCTGAAAAATGAGACGCAAGTGTAAGTACCAAAAACTACATTTCTTCCACTTGAGGCTTTCTCCATACAAATTTAATTCCCAGACTCCCATGTTTTATTATACAATGAAACTGTTAAAAAAGAAAAAAAAAAAGGTTTAAACAAAACAGAAAGAAGCCAGGTACAAAACTTTTGGGGCTCTGTGGTGTCAGGTTTGCCAGATAAAGGAACTAGTTGACAAAAAGTGTACGACTGTTTTCTATGTCTCCAAATATAGTCTCAAGAGTGTGGTAGAAATACCTCGGATAGGCTATTACATGAGGAAAGCAGGACCAGACAGGACTTTAGAAAGGAATCAATTGAGGCCCAGGACCAATGTCTTTGTGGAAGGTAAACACAAAAAAAAACAAAAAACAAAAATAAGCTTGCAGTCCTTTAGTAGGACCTGTGCTCACAGTCCAGCACCATGGAAATCACTGTGTATTCACAGTCATTTAATTTGTGGCTATTAACAGAATATATATTATGCATTTCTATTTTTATTGACTAATTTTGATAATATAAAGTACACTCCTCATATCTGAGGGGACCGGAGGGTATGTTCCAGCTATAAGGGGATCGTACTCCTCAGCCTCCCTAGGAAAGTGTATGCCAGGGTGCTGGAAAGGACAGTATGTCTGTTAGTTGAACAGGAGGAACAATGCGGTTTTCTTCCTGGTCGTGGAACACTGGACCAGCTCTTTGTCCTCTCAAGGATGCTTGAGGATTCATAGGACTTTACCACAAAAGTCTACATGTGTTTTGTGGACTTGGAGAAGGCCTTCGACCATGTCCCTCGGAGTGTCCTGTGGGAGGTGCTCCAGAAGTATGGGATGTTTGGCCCATTGCTAAAGGACATTTAATCCTTATACACATAGCCGGCAATAAGTTGGACTCATTCCTGGTGGGTGATGGGCTCCACCAGGGCAGCCCTGTCACTGATTCTGTCCATAATTTTTGTGGACAGAATTTCTAGGTGTAGCCAAGTGGTGGAAGGTTTTCAACTGGATAGTCTCAGAATCTCATCTCTGCTTTTCGATGATGTGGTTCTGTTGGCTTCATCGGGTGAGGGCCTCCAGCTTGCACTGGAACGGTTCACAGCAGAGTGTGAAGTGGTGGGAATGAGAATCAGCACCTCCAAATCTGAGGCCATGGTCCTCAGTTGGAAAAGGGTGGCGTGCCCACTCATAGTCGGGGACAAGTTCCTGCTTCAAGAGGAGCAGTTTAAGTATCTCGGGGTCTTGTTCACAAGTGACAGGAGAAGGGAGCGGGAGATCGACAGATGAATTGGTGCTGTGGCTGCAGTGATGTGGATACTGTACCAGTCTGTTGTGGTGAAGAGAGAGCTGAGTGTAAAAGGGAAGCTCTCGACTTACTGGTCAATCTAAATCCCTACCCTCACCTATGGTCACGGGCTGTGGGTAATGACCGAAAGAACAAGATTGAGCTTCCTCTGAAGGGTGGCTAGCCTCTCCCTTAGAGATAGGGTGAGAAATTTAGCCATCCGGGAGGGACTCAGAGTAGGGTCACTGGTCCTCCACATCAAAAGGAGCCAGTTGAGGTGGTACGGTCATCTGACAAGGATGCGTCCTGGGCGCATCCCTGAGTGAGGTGTTCTGGGCATGTCCCACCAGGAAGAGGCCATGCTGGAGAGATTGTATCTCTCTGCTGGCCTGGGAAAGTCTTGGTGATCCCCTGGACAAGCTGGAGGAGGTGGCTGAGGAAAGAGAGGTCTGGGTTTTTTGCTTAGGCTGCTGCCCTCACGACCCAGCCCCAGATAAACGGAAGAAGATGGATGGATGAAAAAGTACACCATCTGAAATTACCGCAATCATACTTTTTATGACTCAAACTTTATTAACTTTTAATATACACAAAAAAAACCCACACACACACAAAAAAAAACAAAAAAAAACAAAAAACAAAAAAAACAACCCCCCCCCCCCCAAAAAAACACCCAAAAACTAGCAGAATGGACATTCCCAGTAACAACAACAGAACAAATTGAGCATAAATGCATATTTCCATCCCCCCCCCCAAAAAAAAAAAAGTGATGCCAACATTCCACATAGACCAGATTACAGCTATCCTATTTAGTCCAAGCTTAACTATTTTAGCCGGATACGTCACTGACCTGTATGTAAAAAGTAATTTGCCCACTTATCATTATAATCGTCCAGTCTATTTAGCAGCCTATATGATAATCGCAATCATACTTTTTGACAGATTACTAATACTTGTAGTTGTGATATACTCAAAAATACATTCATTGTTTTCTCTACTATTTTTGTAAAGATAGTTTCCATAATTACTAGTGATGTGCTGATTTCCTTTCCGATCCAATACCAAGTAAAATTCAGGGTGGTATCGACGATACTGATCCGATACCGATACTTTGTACGAAAACTTATTTTATTTATTGTATCTCAAATTATAGCATCATAATGATTACAGTACATCAGATTACTTGTTCTTATCACTTAATAATGCAGAATTCATCATATAGAAATAAAAAAACTGAAGTTTGAACACCTTGCCTGCCTGCAGCACTAAAGGACTCCGTGAGAGACGTCTTTCTCGCCCTAGCAGCACCTGTCCCTGTCCACTCCTCCTCTTCAGTTCTCCTCAGCATAAGCTCGTCATATTCTGTGATATGATTTACTCTGAGGTGTTTGACGAGGTTAGTGGTGTTGCCACAACACCTCACTGTTTTGCCACATGTATCGCAAACCATGTCTCAGCTGTTTGTGGAGGTAAAATACGTCCGCACATGACTCCATTTACGCTCAGCCATTGTTGTGAGTGTGCACGCCAAGGGGCTGCGACACATTTATACAGCAGTATTTCGCACATGACTATGAAAGGCGGAAGAGGAAGTAGTTCCTTTGAATGTAGACAATCCGAATGTTATAGTTTCTTTCCACTGTGTTCCTGTTAATGATAAACTACAAATTTACCCTATATTATTAAAATATCGATATTTTAATGTAAGAATCAATTCTAGAACATAAATGACTGGTATCGGAGGAATCGATATTTCAGTATTAATCCGCACATCACTAATAATTACACAACGTATCTGTTAATTAATGAAGAAACCTGTAAAATTACAGAAACGTCTTTTTACACTCAACGCATCAAATTTTATATACGTGAATGGCATGAAACTAGAATTTACTAGAACAAAACAGTTTTAAATTTTGACTTAATATGGTATATTTTTAAATTATGTCAAACTTGTGACTGCATTTTTCCAGTCTTTGTAGGTAAAAGTATCAAACAATTTTTAAAAATCATGTTTATTTACAGATACGTGTTTTTTTCTTCATTTTTTCATTTACATTAGACATGTTAATTAACAGACTACTTTTACATTTTATTGATATTTCATATATTTAAAAATATATGAAAATTCTGTAAAAATCTGAAAAATTCTTACATTACAGATTATTTATTACAGTGCATGCCTACGTCCAGAGACGAGGAAAGGTGGATAATTTACATTTTTTACAGCAACGTTGTGGTGGGTGTCTTTTGTTTTTTATTTTTTTAGTGATCCACTTGTGGATTTGTAAGGTTTGATTGACAGGTGCGCTGAGAGCTGTAAATGTAACTGAGTCACTGGAGTGGTTGTTACAGTTGATGCCCTTTAAATTTAGTTAACTGGCAAACAAATATGGCTTGAAGTGTGGTGCTATTCCTCTAAGCCCCAGAGTCATTCCACTAAGTTTTTGTTTAAAGAAATTCTAGTATTTTATCAGTCTTTTGTCAGCCATACAAATTAATGGTGACTACATCTATTTTTTACACACAGTCTGTGGTGCTTTATTGCACCAAACATGGCAATACTAGACAAAGAGCGTTAATTACAAAGTTTATTAAAAATAATTATCTGAAATCAAAGTGCTTTTATTCTGCAACCCATAGGTAGCATAACAACAGCAGCTGCTGTAAAACTTTATGGAGCCAGTATAGTTTAAGGATTACCTTGTGTTTGAAAGTGGAACATCCACCATCAGTTGAAGGTTGTAGACTTCTAGCCCCTGTAGAACAGTAAAGCAGCCCATTACACAATGAGCAAAGGAAGACACGAAACTAGAAAACTTAGCTGGACAACCAACACAAAAGGGAAATTCATGCTTCATTTAAAAGTATTTTCAAATTGTCAAGAAAAAAAGACTTAAACAATGAAGACTGACTGGTTGTTCTGGCAATTGTATGTCTGGCTGACTTCCTCACCTCCATTAAAAAGCAGCACACAGCTGCTTCCCAAAGCTTTTCTATGGGAACCTGTCTCCCAAGACAAAACTGCTCAAAATTGGGCCGGTGTAACGGGTAATGAAAAGCATGTTCTAATGACCTTTTAACTGTAATTTAGAATACATGAAAAATAACCTTTTTAAGTGGGAGAATTGATTTTTTCCGCTGTCAGTGCACTTAGTCTGGCAGCCAAAGGGAAAGACTCTTGGATACAAAGAAAGAGGAAGAAGCAGTCAAGAAAAGCAGGGGTGGGGGTGGGGGGTACATAATGAAGAAGGAGACGAATGGCAACTCCTGAAGGAATCTCAGGACAACTGCTTGGAGAGAAACAACAGCACCTCTCACAGAGCGACTTTTTGCTGTGGTACAAATCACTGCTAGGACCGGCAGGCCCAGAGGGGAAAGCACTTTTCTTCACCTCATCGTCAGGCCTTGGAATCCCGTTCCACTTTTCCAGATGGCTTCAGGAGCAGACTGAGCTGGTCCGTCTTCCGTTGACCCACCCAGCCATCTCATCTGTCCAACTCAAGCAACCAAGTCACTACTGGCTCCAAATATTTGGGACTGGGAATTTAATCCCAATGCTCCACTTGAGACCAGTTTGTTAGGTCTTGGCCTGTACCTGGCAAATACAATTGGTCAACGGTTACCCAAAGAGCATATGTTTCAGTGTAACACAGCCACTCTTGGAGTAAAAGTTAAATGCTGTAAACTTAACAGGATATATTAGTTATATATGTTTTTCAAATTGACTGATCTGCCAGTGATAAATGTTGATGCCCACTGCATCTATATTGAGTTGCAGCAAAAAAATAAATATAGATTAGGTGACTCAAATCAATGTAGAGTTGCATCTAAAGTCACCATTGACACACAAGTAGATAAGCATACTAAATAATATATATCTACAGTGTACACGCATGCCTAATTAGAAACAGCCAATATCTCTACTACTGTTGAAAAAAAGAACATGCCAGAACTGCATATTTTGGCAAAAGTTCAAATTCCTTCTAACAAGGCTCAGATAGATCAAGAGCGTGACCGATCCACTAGGCTAATGTAGTACAAATGTAGCTCAGCGATCCATATTACATAGATTTTAGTTCATGTTGTAAAAATATCAATATGTTATAGAGAAAAATGTATGAAATGAAGCCACTTTTAAAAAAGGAAGCTGATTCCACGTTAAAGGATATGACTTTACCAACACAAAAGGGGATTTGCTCTGCCTTACTCCAAAACTACCTGTTTTTTCATCTTTAGGGGTACTTATGTGACCAGACTGATCTTTTGTCATATCAAATTTCAAGCACTCTCAAAGGAATCATTTGTGTATTTTGCAGTAAAAGGCATAATTACAAATTCATATCTTGTCTTGTAATGTCATTCCTTTTTTGTGGTTCAGGGTCTTGACAAAAGCAATAACTATCAGAGTGACATACTACATAGGTGAATGATTGTGTCACAAATGCTTAATTGAGACATCCCCCACTCTGCATGCAAGGACATTTGAGACTATTTATTGAGGCTAGTGGGCCTCTCAGTTTCCACCAGCTGAAAAGGAAAGATGGGAGCTAGATGGAAAACACAGACAAGTAAGACCCAGGTTTTGGACTCCGGGCCAAAAATTTCGCCAGCTGCTTCCACCAAGCAATATGCAGACCCAGGTGTTCAGGCAGGACCTGAAACCAAAGCCTGGCAGTTCAAATGTTGCACATCCCCCAATCCCATCGCTCGGTTTAGCTCCCAGATAAAGGACTATAGTCATCCAACTGCATACGTGTTGTATGTGACACCTTACAATATATAATGTTAATTCATTTAAAATTTTCTTACTTTTGTATTTTATTATAGAGTTTTTTGCCAACTATAATAGAAGAAGCTGAAGCTTCATGCATAGCTGAAAACTGGGACCTGTTCCAGCCTTTATGTACCATAGGCAATCTTGTGATTAGGTGCGACTAACAGATCACCTGTTTAAGGTGTTTTAAAAAAAAAAAAAAGCTGCATTTACAAGAAGCCCGGAGACATACTATGTTTGGAACAGATAATAGTTCATAATTATTTGTGAAGTTAACAAAGCCTCAAGCTGGTGTACTTCTACTGCTGATTTCAAGCCAGGATAAGTGGAGAGGGTTACATTAGGAAAGGTATTCAGTGAATGGAACATCCAAACACAGGAGAGTTTATAAGGTGACCATTGTTGTGCAAACGCTGAAAGCAGATGTCTCGCAGATTCCAAAACAGCAAGTTTGATCACTCTCCAACCAAAAATCACTGAACCAGCAGCAAAAGAACACAAAAACTGCACTTTACATTTGAAAAACATTGTAATGAATTCAGTCCTACTTTTGGTGTCTTACTTCCACCACCATAAAAATTGTACGTCCTGCACAGCGCTTCGAGAACACTTTTGCATCACAAATCTTCATTTTCTACTGTTCTGCTTCTACTGTTATATACAGTGTTATCAGCCACTGCCACCCCCGGCCAAAAAAGAAAAGAGACCTTTGACAAGAACGCCTAATATCTGCCATTTAATAGAAGAAGAAATTTGACTTTCACAAATCATTTCAAATTCTGTCAAATTGCAAAACACTTGCTTTGTCTCTAATAAAATCTCTCTAACTTTGATGCTGCTGAAGTGAAGCAGAACGATCTTTGCACCTGTAATGTCCTTAAGTTGATTCATGGTTTTCTTCAGTTTTTGGTTATAACCTATGAAAGACCAAGCCATGAAAAACGGCTTTATATTTTTCTGTGTTTTATCCTCAGTTACCTGGACATAATGACATGTGCTGTGATGCTTGCAACTCTAATGAAATCTCACAAGTGTTAGTTTTGTTTTGATACCAGTATAGTTTACACAGAGTTTCTAATTGGAGAGAAATAGTTACTTCACTTTGGGCATGCTATTTTCAAGCAGGAACCTCAAAAGGGTTAACCCCTAATGCATAACCTGGGACTTACAGATTAGGGGTGCTCACAGGGATACTGCTGTTGTGGGTAGCTCTAAGTATTCAATAAACATTGGGAGAAGACTTCTATAAGCAGCTATAAGCAAGAAACAACTGAAACTCTCTGATAAACATAGCCTCGCCTGATTCAGTTAAAGCCTTGTGCGATAATATTGTAGCAATAGAATAATATTAGTAGATGGGAATACATCTTTATGTGATTCTTTTTAATTTAACTTTATGTCAAATTATTTAAAAAAAAAAGGGTAATAAAAAAAATCTAGCTCCATCGTCTGTTGCTTCTAAACATGACTTTGCTTCTAAACAGCAAAAAGAGATTAACGTGGATTCAGCAGGTGGAGGAACCCTAAAAATCAGCTGTAGCAGCTCAGTGTGGGGAACAGAATCACAACTCCCAATTTCCATTGAGGCTACACTAAGAAAATCTGCTGGAAAAGGCTGTGATTAGCTGTCCTAGTCTACTGTTGCTTCTGCTGTATACTATACTCTACACCAGCGGTCCCTAACCCCCGGGCCTCGGACCGGTACCGGTCCGTGAGTCGTTTGGTACCGGGCCACGAGAGTTGAGGCTCAGGTGTGAAATGTATAGTTTTCAGGGTTTTTAACGGTTTTCACATGTGTTATGAATAAATCTTCTTTTTTTCGTTACCGGTACTAGTTTTATTTTGTTGTATTTATCCACGACACATTAAAGGCTGGTCCGTGAAAATATTGTCGGGCATAAACTGGTCCGTGGCGCAAAAAAGGTTGGGGACCGCTGCTCTACACTGACAGTATGCTGTCTTTACATTAGACAGTATACAGCTGGTGTGAAGGTGGAATTCAATGAAGCATAATCAGCTTAACTTCAGATTAATCTCTTTTTTTTTTTTTTTTTTAATCTCTGCTACACTTGATGTAACCTATCTCTGACAATGAAACCACAACCACTGTGCACCAGTCACACACTGTTCTTCACTTTAAACCCATCACAGCACAGCAAACTAACCTGTATATTCTGCACTTATATGTTGTTCTTATCTTTCTCCATCTCTGAGTGAAATTAGCTGTCTTTTTTCAATTCTTTTGTCTCACTGTGAGACAAACTGCAAACAAACAGTTTGCGTGTTTGCTGATGTTTGAGCTCATAGAAACGCTGCATTTGAAATTACCCACCACAGTGACAAAACCTCACTCCCTTTGTGCTCGCTTGTCTTCTGTGAGGCTAGCTAGATGCCACAACCGCAATTTCTGAACTCCTGCAGTCATTTCGATATTGTGCTAAAAGTAAATAAAAACAATAGGCCACTTTCAGCGCTTACAGAGGCGCGCAGTTTGTTTTGCATCTTTCATATCTTTTTAAACCACATCTCATGGTGATTACACAAACAGGGCTATCTTTCATGTATTACGGTTTAGGATCAAATCGGTTTGATGCTTGAAGGCCTGCAGTGTTCTAAAATAATAACTCACCTCAAATGCCTCAAACAAAACGTAATGAGCCCGTTTTGAAAATATAAGGAGTAGAAAGTACAGATATTTGTTTAAAAATCCAGGGAATAAAAGTAAAAAGTTGTCAGAAAAAAAAAATCTACTCAAGTACAGATACCTGAAAATTCTACTTAAGTCCAGTAACAAAGTATTTGTACGTTACTTCCCACCTCTGTCTTGGTCGGACACCACCATAGCAGCAGATTTAAATGGTAAAAATGGTAAATGGCCTGTATTTGTATAGTGCTTTTCTAGTCCCTAAGGACCCCAAAGCGCTTTACACAACCTGTCATCCACCCATTCACACACACACATTCACACACTGGTGATGGCAAGCTACAATGTAGCC
Organism: Aulonocara sp. 'chitande type north' Nkhata Bay; assembly: GCF_057382095.1. Classification (NCBI taxonomy): domain Eukaryota; kingdom Metazoa; phylum Chordata; class Actinopteri; order Cichliformes; family Cichlidae; genus Aulonocara; species Aulonocara sp. 'chitande type north' Nkhata Bay. Next base: position 35,364,183 of record NC_141359.1, read on the forward strand.
ACAGCCACCCTGGGGCGCACTGACAGAGGCGAGGCTGCCGGACACTGGCGCCACCGGGCCCTCTGACCACCACCAGTAGGCAACGGGTGAAGTGTCTTGCCCAAGGACACAACGACCAAGACTGTCCAAGCTGGGGCTCGAACCGGCAACCTTCCGATTACAAGGCGAACTCCCAACTCTTGAGCCACGATCGCCCCATTTACTTCAAGTCAGCTTGAAATATCTCAGTTTAGGGTGAGTTCACTGATTTTATTTATTTAAGCTTCATATGAAAGTAATACTTCAGTGATTTTAATAAGAATATTAAAATCACTGAAGTATTAAAAGAAAAGGCAGGGATAAAGTTGCAGCCTGAGCAAATGTACCTGTCACTCACGGTAGCCCAATAAAGATTAATTTGTCATTTAAAACATATTTAATATTGAGCGTGCTGGCTCGGTGTCACACTACCATACCTTATTGTTAATTGTACCTTATGTATTATTTATCACATTCTGTGAAAGACATGTATGCTCATTATAAGTTAGCCAGAACTACCTGGAAAGGCAAATGTCTGTGATGCTAAAATCTGCCACCTAATTTCAAGAAAAGAAAGAGTAACAAGTACATTAAATCAGCACTATATTGCCTAACCAGTTTTAATTGTATATAAAAAAAACAACAAAAAAAAACTTTACACTGAAGATCAAAATCATGACACCAGTCCAGTGTACCCCATGTTAAACATTATGCGTTAGTACTGAATTTTAAGGGCATAGGGGCAAAGGGAATAAATATAGTAGTTTAAGTGTGCTCATAGAAATGTAAGAGTGCTCTAACTGGGATGTAAGAATTTCTACACAGAGACACAGGTGCATAGAAATTAATTAAGCAATGCACATAAATTAAGTAGTAAAGGAGCAAGACTCATTAATTATAATACAAGACATTTTTTGTATGCATTACATATGTGTTGTATAATGGAGGTAGGAAAGTTTATGTGAACAAGCATGTATATGTTAAGAGGGGAATTAGGTTAATGAGAAAAGTTCACACAAAGTCCAACCTCAGTGATTCTGTCTTTAGCTTGTAACAAAAGACAGGCAGAGTTCACATGGAAGGAAGGGAAGAAAGGCGAGGTGACAGGTTCAAAAGTTCAGGCACTGCTTTAGACTTACTTTGCATGCCACTACCATTCGGCACACCCTGATACTTTGGAGATGTCGGGGGAGCAGTTCTGCATTAAGCTCTGGGTGGCAAGTTCCTCCACTGGGGAATACCAAATTGTGGTTTAAGAGGAGAGGGGCCCTGTGGTGAAAAAGACCTCTGGATTTTCCATGTCGTCCTTGAGGAATCTCTAAAACAGATTTACAATGTCTTACTGAAGACAAGTTATGTCATGGCTCCTTTTCAAATTTGACAATCTCTGAATGTTTTTTTTTTTTTACCATTCCATGAAATACCATGAAATCAGTTCCTTCATCTGAGACCTCCAAATTCAATCAGATAAATATCAAACATTATTTAAATTGCAACTGAATATTTTTAACATATTGTAAACTCCTAATTGAGTAGTTTAAAAATGTGAAAGTTTGGCTTAAATGCAAAACCTCTGAAAGGGTTCATGCAGGTTTATATTTAGATATTAACGAAGTATTTAGAGTCTCGTGCAGGTTTAACTTGACATCCCATATGGAAAAGAAATAGTAAAAAACTTGATTAAGATGTGGTCTACTTCATATAGTGAATCATATAAGGCTTATATGATTCACTATATGAAAGTGGCCACTTTGTCATTACTTTCATGCCATGCCTTTTGGTGTGTTTATCTCTGAAATACTGTGATTATATATATATATATATATATATATATATATATATATATATATATAAGCTACTGTAGCTTTCTTAGAAACACTAGGCGTTAATTATAAACAGTGTGTACACACAAGTGTGTAAACCATGCGTACAAGCATTTCACGTCTCTAAAATAAATACTACTACTGCTACTGATACAATAATAGTATTCATTTATGACTATTCAGAATAATGCCTAGATTCATGACTTGCGCTTGGAAACACAGTGAGCGAGTCAGGACTCTTGGCATGATTTTAGATTTTAGATGACTTCAGTTTTGATAATCATAGTAATGTCACCACAACTGTCTTCTACCACTTAAAATATATCAAAAGTCGGAAAATCTTATCTCAAACTGAAAAATGGTTCAGTCATTTGAAATAAGCTGGACCACTAATGTAATCTTCTATTTGCATAATAATCTAAATCCACATTATCAGTAGGGCGACTTGTTGAGAATGCAGCAGCCTGATTCCTTGCACGTATATGGAAATTTGAACATTTTACCACAGTAATGAAGTCACTTCACTGGCTCCCAGTTCAGTACAGAATTACCCTCAAAACTGGTTCAGAAAGCAATCAATGATTTGGCTCCCAAGCACATTTCTGACTTGCTCATCCAGATCAGACCTCTCAGGTGCAGATGTTTGAAATGTTCCCAGAATTAGACGTAAGGGTGCTTTCAGTTACTGTGGTCCTGTTCTTTGGAACAAGCTGCCCGCTGACCTGAGATCAATTACAAGTCTGTCTGCATTCAAAAACAGGCTCAAAGCCTTTTTTATTCTCACAGGCCTACGTTCAATAGCCATGTGAAAGTATGCTAGGATGTTTTACAAAACACCATGAACAGCGAAATGCATGTAAAGAAAACAAAACACTAAATGAGAACCTATAGCATTTTAAAAGAAACACATTACGGTATACTTCACCTTTTAATTAATATACCCCAGAGTCCTGGTGGGACTTGAACCTATCTCAGCTGTCAAAGGACGAGAGGCCGGGTACACACTGGACACGTCGTCAGTCTCTCGCAGGGTTAACCCCTAATGCATAACTGTCTGGTCTCTTAATATACAACAACCACCTCTGTTTAGAATTATTTCTTTCAAGGATAGAAGTCTTCATATATACATTTCAGTTCTTTTGTCTGAGGTGTTGCATTAAAGAATTAAGGTGTTACAATTGTAAACTTAAAAACCTTCCTTAATTGTATTTTATTGAGAATATAATTATCTTCAGAATTAATCCATCAAGTCAGTAGAGGCAATGATAAGGGCAGCTGTTTTTTTTTTTTTTTGCATGTAGTGTACATGAACATCTGCATCTGTCTCAGTGTGACTTTGTGCAGCTGTAGCTCAGGACTCGGGAGGTAGAGCAGGTCATCTACTAATCTGAAGGTTGGTGGTTTGATCCCCATCTGTTCCAGGCTTGGGCAAGACGCTAACTCGAAGTTGCGTTCTGATGCATCTATCAGAGTATGAATGTGTGTGAATGTTAGATAAAGAAAAAAAGGGTAGAAAAAAAGTGCTCTATGAATGGCTGTGAATGACACAAGTTGTAAAAAGTGCTTTGAGTGCTCAGGTAGAGTAGAAAGGTGCTATAAGAACTAGTCCGTGCATCTTTATATGTGAGAGAATTACATGGAGCAATGGGGCGAGGATAGAGAATAGATCAGCGTGAGGTTTCCATTACGGCGCACCTCGCAGCACAGAGCGGCCTTGCCACGTCACGGAGCTGTTGCCGTGTGGCAGGTCAGGAGCCTTGGCCGGTCTCCACCCTCCTGATAGCCTGTGTGTGCCTGCAGTGGCTCCCTGCCCACCAGTTCACTTTAAATTGCGCACTCTGAAGAAGTCCAGGAGCGTACTATCAAAACCTTCTGGAGGTTTTATCCCTTAAATCTCCTCTTTGCTTGCCTTCAGTGAGTCCTACAAAGTGGTGTTCGTGACATTCTGCTCTGCATGAAGTTCAGAATTATTAAACACTTGTGCATTAGTGATGGGATTTCCGGCTCTTTTTAGAGATCCGGCTCTTTCGGTTCGGCTCACTAAAAAGAGCCGGCTCTTTCGGCTCCGAACCGGCTCTTCAGGTTGTTTTGTTGCTTTAATTAATTTATTATTAACAATAATATAAAATTATGCACAAAAGGAATTACTAACATAAAAACAAGTGGTTTTATTTATATATGTTTATATATAAATATATGCGGTGGCCCCTAGAGACAAAACACGTACAAACTCCAAAACACATTTCTAGCATGAACTGAACTTCCAAAGCAGAGCTACTAGATCACTTAAATTACACAATTGAAAGCATGTGTGTATTGTTTGTGTATTTATACACAGGCACTCATATATATATTCAAATAATTTAAAAAAAAGTTCATTTACCTGTTACTACGACACACCAAATCCGGTCGTTGGTACTTGCTGGCTTGTGTAGCCACAAGATAACAAAGGCTCAACACTGCGCCCAGCATCCTGGAGCACTTCTGTTGTCTTTTGTACGTGTTTTGAGTTTTTATGTGCTTCTGAGTTTTTACGTGCTTCGGAGTTTGTACGTGTTTTTACGTGTTTTGGAGTTTGTACATGCTTCAGAGTTCGTACGTGATTTGAAGTTTGTATGTGCTTTGTCTCTAGGGGCCACCGTAAATATACTTTTATTTATTCACTCCACATAAAATGTAATAAATAAATCATATAATACAAAAATCAACTATTCACATTTCAAGTTTTAACTATTTAAATTTTCAGCTTTTTCCTTTCACAAATTTAAAGTGAAAAGAACACAAAACACTGCAAACCACAACACAATTAAATATAAATTATAATATGAAAACTAAAAGAACATGCACATTCTCTGTCATATGGACCTGCATGAATAAACTTTCTCAATCCTTTATCATCTGCAACCGAAAATAGTTGTGGATGATTACTATACCTTTCTAATGTTGTTGTCCCTGCCTCTCTTTCTCTCTCTCTGGCTCTGTTCCTGTGCTACTGAGTGTAACTACCGCCCCTCCCCCCTCTGCCCAGCGTAAAGCACAAGGCTCGCGTGCAGAGTGAAGCGGAAAAAAAGTGCGAGAGAGAGGCTGAGAGAAAAAAAAAAACAAAAAACCACGTGACGGCTCGCGATAAGGAGCCGGCTCGCGTCGTTCACGTCAAAGAGCCGGCTCAAAGAGCCGGCTCTAAGAGCCATTTCGTTCGCAAACGACCCATCACTGTTGTGCATCAAATCTTGTCTCCATTTTCCTAAAGTTTCCAACTGCGAGATTTTCTCATTTGCCTCTGTTTGGATGGACAACATGCGGCTCTTAAAGAAGAATGTTGGAGTAAAACTTGTACGTGGATTTATGATGTGAAATTTGACTTGACATTTTTAGCAGAGTGCTACTGTCAGAGTGCCATGGTCATTAGGCAGCAAACTCAGTTCACTCAGTCAGGCTTGCAACACTCCCCCATATCTGCCTACTATCAAGCTACGTCAAACGGACAACTCCATCTGTTGTGTTTTATGTAAACCCACAAGATCCAGCGCTGTAGAATCTGTAAGCGATTAGAAATGCCTCGTATCAGAGCAAACAAGATTTACTTGAAGCAAAGTGGTGCAGATTTAAATACACAGAAGTAAATCTACAATGTGTTTTTTTTGCGCGTTCTGTCTTCGATCCAGGTGACAAAATGAATTCTTGGCACGTTTTCCTTTAAGATATATTTCTCTTGCTTTTAAACCAACATTTTGAAAATAAGATAAATGAATATCAGAAGGTTGGACTGTTGCTTACTCAGTCACGAGTGTTTTTCGCTCACCAACAGCAATGAAGAACGTGCACGTGGCTCTTTAGCATGTATTTGAAATCAGTTGCCTTAGCATGCAACAGCGAAGACAAAACAGGAAACTAAGGGAAAAAAAAATTAACCTCCAAAGCAGAGAGCTCTTCTTTAGCAACTACTAACAGAGAAAAACACATTATTAATAACTCCCCATATTGTTTTGTTGACAGCATAGAGCCCTGAGGGGAAAAAAAACACCAACTATTTTAAGTGCTTTGGTATGTGGTCAGAAGGCCAGTTGGACTACATGTTTCTTATGCTGAAATCAAGCAGCTGCAAAATTACAGTAGCGTGCCCTCACCGCAACCGACTGGAGCTGTGCAATTAATCAGAGGTTAACCCCATAACCCCACAAACCTGTGCATAATCTTTAATTTACGTACCATCTCTCTTTACATGCACAAACATACATACATAGACACATGAAGACTGAGACACCGAAGCCTCAAACGTATTTGCAGACTCCCAAAAGAATGTGAGTAAACATGTCCTAGACGTCATATGTTCTATAAATGGAGATCAGTGCACCATGCTAGGTAATAAAGTGTTTTGAGCTATGTCATGCAGAAAATAATAAGTCTTGTTTTCATACATGCATACCTCACATTTATGCAAGAATTCTTAAGTGTCAGGTTTCAGTCCAGCGACAGATTCACAAATGAAAAGCAGAAATATCAAGAGGGACGTCCTCGATTCATTTTTGTGTCTTTGTCGCTCAGATTCCTCGCACAGGCGTCCGACAGTTAATCATCTCTGGTTTAATAGCTTTGTTATCCGCATCTCACCTTCCTGTATACTTAAACCTCTGATTCGGAGTCAGGAAACTCCTGGGCAGTACCTCATAGCTCCACGCAAAGCATCTGAAATTATATTAACACATGTCACTTACACAACACAAGTGAGCTGTCAGGAGGAGTCGATCCACAGGTTCGATCTGGGTTAGTGAAAAACTACACCAGTGCTTAAAGTGCACTTTCCCCGTTACACTATTGGGCATGTATATTAAATATTTTTAACTAGGTTTGAGATGTAGTGCAGTAAACTCAGGTGTATGTACGCTCAGGGTGAGATTGGCTCGTCAAAGATTTCTTTATATTGCCAAATGCTCCAAGAAAGGTCTTCTTGACATCTTTATGTGTTGTATGTGCATGCTGTTTGATTACTATAATATAATTTTAATGTACTCCAGTAAACATATAAGCCATGGTGCAGGGAGAAAGCATATAATTTGCTGATAGCAGAGGTTTTCCACTTTCAGTCTGCATGTTGTCCCATTTTAAACCAGTACACCTGTTAATTGGGAATAAATAGAAGACTTTTCACTTCTTAGGATTAAAAGACCAAATCCACTGTTGTGTAAGACAACAGCCAGGTAGTGAAGGAAATATTTACCAAACAGAGACGTCCTGCTGTAATGTTTTTAGTCGCTGTCCACTCCCATATCCTATTTGCGTCAAACATGTACAACAGGATGCAAAAAACTGCCATTTCTTATCAACATTGAGAAATTGCTTTAGTTGGTTTTTAGTTTTCTTTTGTAACCTCTGTACAGACAAAAGGATGAGGTAGTGCCCTCAAGTTTGCAGGACCTTAGCAGGCTTCTGCAAAGACTTCAAGTGGAAAATCCATTCAAACCTCTGACCTAATTTTGGATGTTTTAGGTATAAGTTAAAGTGAGTATTGGGATAAAGGATGCATTTTTTGTTGAACTGGTAGTCATGCAAACATTCTCTAGTAAGTCACAGAATAAAATTTAGAGCCGGACACGAGCACGATACAGCGTATCCTCTTTGATAAGATGAGAAAGATAAGATTTGAACCATTTGAAAAGGAGACGGATGCTTCCATTTAGCTAACAGATTTAAAACACTGTTGAGTAAGAGGTTTAAAAACGATGATAGATTTTTTTTTTTTTTTTTAAAAAGCTTCCTTGTTATCAGATGTAGCTGGACTGTTTAGCAGTCCAGCTAAACTAACAAACAATCAAATCTTGCTCCTTATTGAAAGATTATGCATATATATCGGTTTATAAAGATTATGTTGTATGTTTCAGAACTGCAGAAGTGCCAGATTAGATCAAGACTTCTGCATAAACCTATGCTCATGATATGACCTCACATGGAGAATACTTTGATTAGTTGACATTGCCCCTTGGAAGGACTCATACCAGCCCATCAGCACATGAAATATTGCCACCTACTAAAGCTTATAGCAGTCAAAATGAAGAGCCTGCTTTGTGAGCAATGACCTTGCATTGTTTTGGCTTGGTGGTGTGCGGCTGTGTTTGTATGAAATGCAATCAGTCCTTCCTCTTCCTTGGAAGTAGCCTTGTTTGAGTCGGGGATTCTTTCAATTTGTTTGTCCTCTTTGGAAGAAAAAGGTAATCTCTCTTTTTGGTATAGTGATGGCCCTTTATTCTTTTTATTCTATTGCAAAGAAAGAAGAAAGGAGAGATCCTTCAACATCCTGGTCATGGATTAGGTTCTTAGTGGATGACATCAGTTTTTGGGGCTTTGCCCTGCTATTTAACATTGTGCTGCTACTGGATGGCTGTGTGAGTGAGGGGAGGGGGGGGGGGGGGGATTCTGGCAGGGATTCCCATACCATCAGTTGGGAAAATGCCACCTAACAAATTTTCCATTTTCATTTCTTTTTCCTTTCTGTAAGGACAATCAGGTTCCTGTTGTTTTTAACATGTGTATTCACTGTAATTCTTCAGGCTAATTTACCAGAAAATTAGAATATTAGTTCAGTTGAAAACCCAACTATGAATAAAGGACTTGAATAGCATGAAAAATGAATGCTCAACTGTTTGTTGCATATACAAAACGTGTCAAACCAAAAAAGACAACAACAAAAAAACAAACAAACAAACTTGGCATTATTCAAGACAATCCTGTGTTTCTTTGAGTTTCCCTGTATAAATCAATATTTTATATAACCACTATCAGACACAGAAGCCTGCTGATTTCTGGTTTCCCGCTACAGGGAGTCTGGATTTCACCAGAGGAAATGCAAAATCAGACATTCTGCAATTGTAGGATTAACATTAAGCCATTTGTGAAATCCAGTTGTGCTGAGGTGTTTGTGTTCTATGGTTAGTGTAGCAAGAAGTAGCTACACACACAGAAGGGTCTGCGTCAAGAGTCTGCCTTAAATTAGAGCCACTGACAGATTATGTTATTACTGTTTTGTATATGAATTTTTACACATGCATCACATAGCTGCATGTGTATATAGATGCATATGTGAGCAAATGTAGTCATGGAGTGAGCTGTAGGTACTGGAAACAAATATATTGTATATTTATATATTTTTATCTCTGAACAAAAGGGGAGTCACTAGCTAAAAGTATCATAAGGACCATAAAAAAGAAAAGAGTGGATATAACACATTAGACAAAGATGTTTCAGTAAGCACAGAAAAACACAATTCTTAAATAAGGATATAAATGGATGTGTAATGTGAAAGCAATTTTGGTGTAATTTGACATAGATCAGGCTCACGTTGAGGAACTAAAGGCTCCATAACTGTTCTTATCTGTCATGGCTGAAACACGTCTTCAGTGCTATTTCACTGGACATGTTGATCACTCTCTTTAATCTCTATCGGAAAGCTCAAAACATCATTCTGGTCCTTAGACTTCTGCCTTAGATTAATTACTGAAGGATTTGCATGTTGCCGATTTTGTGGAGCCCATTTCATGGTGGAGGTGTTCTTTCCAAAGGAAAGTGTTGCTTTGTTGCCTGTTTTCAGTGTGATTCTCATGGGCAGTATTTCAAGGTACAGCTGAGGTCTGACAAGCTATGACTAAGCCTTCAAGTTGGTTCACAGGGCTAATCAGCCTGTGACCTTAACTCTGCTATATTCTGGGATCAGGTTTAAAAATTCTGCTGCAGGCTGGTGGTGGTGTGGTTCAGCCAACATCCAAGACTCAAGCGCCAAGATCACATATTTTTTGATTATATGTCTTTACTTGCTGTTTATTTTGGGGTTTGTTTGTACAGAGCTGATTAGTTGTCAGCTTTAAGTCCAAAAGTGAATTAGTTGCATTATTATTATTATTTTGTTTATAACATTAGAGTCAAAGAGGTTTTAGGAAATTAAGTTTTACTGTTTAATTTCCCTCTAATTAAAGTAGAACATTTGCATATTCAAACATACAATAGAGAAAACTGTCTTGGAGCCAAGTCCAAACATCTGCATTTGTTTGCACACGGGTGCTATTTCTAACAATTTATTTGATATACTCCAGTATATTTTGGGATTTATATTTGGTCAATTCTGGATTAATCTCTGTTGTGGAAAACACATTGCGGCTATGAACCTCTTCCAAACATGGGAGGGAACTGCGGGGATTGTAATTGCACATATGCTGTGCCTAACCAAGCACAGAAGAGCTCACATAAATTCAAACTTGAAGTTTAACACATGGCAGATGAGGAGCTTGACTTCCAAATCTAAGTTCATTAAGAAATGATCATCTTGTTTAATTCCTGGCAGGAAAAGTGCTTTACATGACTTCCACACGGTTGCCACTGCAATTTGACAATAGCATCTGAGCTGGAAAGGAGCCCTCGAGACACATATGTTAGAGGTTCAAGTTAAAACCACGTAGTGGTTGGATGGGGGCAGGGAAGACCGAGTTGTGAGGTTAAAGAGAAGTGTCCATGTGTGTGCCTAAGTCACAGACTGGGCGAAACAAGAACTGAAAGAAGTGTTCGTCTGCATGTGTGCGCATGTTTGTGCCTGAACGCCTGTGATTATCTCAAACACACAGAGATAGTGAATACCATCTGATCCTCCTGAGACACGAGAGGTCAGAGACGTGGAGAGAGAAAGTGCACATTCAGCATTTCCCAGAGAGAGGGTGGGAGGCAAATGGTTAGACAGTTGGAGAGTTAGAAGATGCAAGTGCTGAACGTGCTGGGAAGCAGCAAACTTAACAAGTCTAATCAGGTCTTATCTGGCTGTGCTACAATTTCATGGCTGTTTGAACCAAGTGGGCCATGTTCCTCAGATCTTTCAGGATTTTATCTAAGAAAAAGTTTCCATAAAGCATTTTGCAGCGACGTGGAGAACACGGGTAGTGTGTATGAAAGAGATTATTTCTGCAAGGGTGACTCAAGGCTTTATTTTCAAAAGCCTTGCACATCAGATACGACAATGACCCAGTAATATTGTAAGACTGAAAAAAAGATAAAGCACAAAAGGAACATGATGTCAAATGGGATCAAAGAGCGCTTTGTTATTTTGAATATCAAAAAGAGTACATGTATGAAATCCTATGAACAATTTGCATAGGTTATGTATTCTTTCAAGCCAAAGTGCAAAACTGTGGCCAGCATCAAGGACATAAGCAGTTAATTCTGTCTTAAACATTACCAGCTTGTGGTTAAAAACATCATTGACAGGAAGTTCGTGTCTATCTAACAGGTTGCCAGATAAAAACATGTGGCTGTTTGGGTTAATGTTGAACAAGGTCGGCCATCTGCATGTTACAATATCATGACACATATTTTAACACAGCTTCTCTTTAAATATATTGTTTTTTGGTGGTTCCCTCTACAGTGAATCATTTCCCTTCATCTCACCCAATCCCTAGCATCCTTTTCTGTCAAACCAACCCTCTGAACATCTTCTTTTGCTATATCCATCAATCTCCTCTGTGGTTTTCTTCTAGTCCTCCTGCCTGACAGCTCCATCAGCATCTTTGGTCCAATATGTCTACTAACCCTCCTCTGCACAGATTAGGTTAATTATCTCAGCCTTGCCTCTGTAACTTTCTCCAAACTGCTTAACCTGAGTTGTCTCTCTGCCCTCATTTCTAATCCTGTCTATCCTGTTCACTGCCAATGAAAATGTATCATCAGTGCCACTGTCTCCAAATTATACATCAGAACAGGTCTCACTGCTGTCTTGTAAACCTTCTCTTTCACTCCTGTTGCTTTCACTCTCTGTCACAAATCACCCTGACACTCATCTTCACCTGCTCAACACTGTGTGCATGCTCTTCTTCATCTCTTTTGTGCACTGTCTTCCAACCAGGCATCCACCTTCTACCTTCACTAATAACTCTCCAGCTCTGCATCTCCCTCCCTTTCATTCTCACTTACACATATGAATTCTGTCTTGCCTCTACATACCTGCATGTCTCAACTTTTCCAGAATTTCTTTCCACATGCCCTCTTACTCTCACTACAGATCAGTGTCATCTGCATATAATTGTGGGTGCTCACAGTAAACATGGATAAAGCATCAGATTAAAAAGGCAGTCTATGCATATATAATCCACCCAATATCAAAAACAGCTTTTGGTTCATTGGCATTATGCTACAGACAGCATTTTTCTACTCTTGGCTACCATCAGCCAGATAAGATATCCTTCATATGGTCTAAGCAGCAAACTAAGTGCTTGCAAGGGGTAGCCAGAGCATGACTTCACCAGTAAAAAATAAACAAGGATTATTTTTTAACTGTAAATCATTCAAAACTCAAGTATTAGCATCCATGACTAAAAATATGACATTTCAAATTAGCATATTAGGTCCCCCGTATTAATGGTGAACATTCAATTTTTCAGATTAGTTTGAATGTTCACCATTATTCACTATGCAGGTAGTTCATGTCTCTCTCCCAAATTAAGCAGTTGCATCACTGTTCAAATGCATATTTTAACCCTCTCAGGCCCAAATCAAGTTTTTTGTTGCTAATGCACAACCAAGTCCTGCAGTGGTACTTCTGAGTAAAAAAACATGTATGTGGGGTAATCAGGTTGTTAGTTTTTAACTGTTGCAAATATGCAACGTCTGCCTGGAGAGGGTTAATGTGATGAAGAATAATTTTTTAATTAGTTTAACATGTTTATAGTGAAGAAATAATGTGACTGTGAATCACAGCTTAAATGCTTTCTGCTTTGGGAGATGAAGTTTTATTTGTCAGTTACTGAGTCAAAGACATTTGTTCAATCATGCACTGAACTTTTAGCAAACAGGTGTTTACAGTCATCAGGAGTCATATTTTCTTGCTTTGTAGCAATCTTTGTTCTCTAACAAGCAAAATGACGAGCTATTGTACTGAAATAGTCCTTCATATATACCAGGCACACTGTTTACTCTATTAAGACTTTACTTGCATGTTAACTACATGTTTACTTACTTTGCATTGAAAATTAACATTAAGTTAGACAACACCAAAACAGATTAAGTCACATTCTGGACTTGCGCCAACCTACAGTGACTGAAAACAACGTGAAGTAAAGATCTTAGAATTACGCTTACAATGCAGCTCAACGTTCCAAATACCTCCTCACCTAGCAAAAGTTACATTTTACAGTTTCTCCTACATGATTAACATCCATGTTACTGGTTCACAGAAATCAAAAACAGGCTCCTGAATGCTGTCCTCAGCCATCTCAGTCATCTTTAGTTCTGTAATGCCAGTAAAAATCCCCTTAAAAACCACATGTGAAATAAGAATCTAAGCTGTTTTGGCTTATTCCATCTCTTGCAACCAAAACTGCTCAATGTGTAACTCTATTATATGTTTCTCTAACTAATTTGAACCTCCAAAAAAATCCAAAAATCCATATACAGTGTGATTCTTGGTAAAGTATGGTTACTAAAGGGTGGTAGGAAAACCCAAGCAGTGCTCTGTCTTGTGTGCTCAACTGAGTATTAAAAGACCTGAACGATGTGTTCTTACTGTTTGCTTTTTGAATAGAGGACCTTGGATTATTCTTGAGGTTTGCCTCGTCATTTTTCAAACTTAAGCTTACACATAAACTAACCCAAACTGCACGAACTGGTTGACTTCAAATGTTCAAGGGCCTTTTGCTTTGTCTGACAAACTGCATTCATATTTGGAGGTCAGCTCAATATATATTACACACATTCACGTACTCCCTGAACTTTTTAACAAACCAAAAAGGGAATTAATTGCCTTCTTGTGCAACACCAGCTATGCAATAAAGTATTCTGTGTCTCTGATGAGTGCATAAGTGAGTGCATAAGTCTTGTCCTCATGTGTTTGCACTAAACATTCATGACCTTGTTCCCTAGTGCAGTCTTCCGACAACCTTCTGACATCCTCACTAAAATGTTCACATGGAAATGCATGTATGCATACTCATATTTTCATTGCTGCCTGCTCCAAGTGGGACTCATAACCACACCCAAATCTATAAAGCTGTAAATACTCTGTTCCTGGAACCCAAATGGAATAGAGGTACAAGCAACAGGTGCTTCTCAGGAACAGCACTTGGTTCAATCTTGGGAACATATTTGAGCAATCTAGCAATATTTCATGACATATTAAATAATGATGTGCTTAGAATGCAGCTAAGAGCTCTCACAAGGGCCATAAAAAACGCGCACTGTGTTCTTGGCAGAATTCGCATTTCAAAACAAATACCCTACTTCCTGCACACATTCTGCCAAGGAAAGGTCAGTTTTACATTACAAAAAAAAGATACCAAAGCCTGATGTACCTCATATTTTCAGGAAACAGATTTTACATTTCTTTGTGACTACATTTTGCTGTAGTGGTCACTGATAGAGCTGCAGGTCACATGGTGCCCCGCTGGCCCAAAGGCCCTTTGACTCATTTCAGCTTGACTGTTTTTCCATTTCTCCAAGTCAAGTATGTTTGGGGAAATGTCAATAAGTAACAGAGCTCAGTTATAGAAAGATGAATGCATTTTAGAACCACAGATGTGAACGTTTGAGGAAACCCAGAAAAAGGGTATTCTTTGTGGATGATTTAGTGAGGGGCTGTCACTGAAGTGCATAGAAATGTGTGCTCAGTAGGATTTGGTAATATGCTAAAATTTTCCGACCAGTCACAGACACTACATTTGCTAGTTCTACATGTTGAGAATGTTGGGAGGCAACAGAATTAGTAAAATAAATCAAAACAACAACAACAACTTTGGTGCTTTGATGGTTTTCAATCACCCCATTCAGAGCAGGCAGAAATTAGCTGATTCCAAGCCTCTTGATAACCACTAAAACATGAGGATCCTAGCTTGCACTTATGTGATACGCACAAATGCTCACGTTTCTCTATGTAAAATATGCCAAGTCAATGCAATAAAGTGGTGTCAAATACTCACATTGCTGCAGACAGCTTTCAGCTTCACTGAGTGAGTGCATGAAATGTTTTCATACTTTTGATAAGCTTGATTGATAAAATGAGATTTATTTGAAAATCTGAGCTAACTCACTGTGTAGCATGCCTTGTGTTATGTGCAATGGTTGATGTACAGGGTTTTTTAAGCTCATATCCATGGCACCTGTTTATGAGTCCTAAATTTTTGTGCTTGATAACCTGGATAACTCCCATCCAATCTCCACCATAACACATTCCAAGGTAATGTGTTGCTGTAATCACATAACATTTTTCAGTAACACAGTAATATAATGAATTACTGTACTAAAATTAGTAATGGCATTACAGTTACAATTACGTAATTAATTTAATGTAACTTCTGTCGGTGCTGTGCTTTTTTGGAAATCGAATTTCCCAGAGGAACCCACCCGAGGGATTAATAAAGTTCTATCTTATCTTATCTTAATTGCATTGTCTGCACACTGTGGCTGGACAAAAAAACAAAAAAACAAAACAGTGTGAGCGATGTTAAAGCAGAGTGTATGTTTCTACAGTCACAATGGCTTTAAAGTGTCTTTGGGCTGGTTTTCAATTGTGTTCAAAATTCTGCAACATATTGCATTAGTAATGTGTAATATGGCAATGTTGTGTAAATGTTACTCAAAAAAGTACCCCCAACTCTGCTCCCACCTCAGGCTGAATTTAAAACCAGTCTTTATAGCTTACACAGATTGAGCCAGGATATAGTGGCCTAGGATAGTCAGAGTTGCATCCTGGTCCAGGGTTTACCCAATTCCACACCAGTGCCTACACCAGTGTGTGGTCTTTAGGACTGCATACAGATAAGATGTTTAGGAAGCTAGAAAACTAGCTGTAGAGGTATCGTGGATATAGCTGACTGCTGTAAACTGACCCCAAAAGAAAGAAAGAAAAAAAAGAAAAAGAAAAACAACCCAAAACACTCTGATAATTTGTAGCAATGGCCACCAAAGATTAACCACTGAGTCAAATTACTTCAGTGGGATATATATCTAAATGATTGTATTAGATTCACATATGGGGTCCAGTTGATGTGAAGTTGGAATAATTGCAATGAAACTTATTAGTGCTGTTATACTTCATTATTACTACATGTACTCATGAGACTCTGTACAATTCTGATAAGATATCAAATAATAAAGCTTTCATTTTTATCAGCCTTGGACTCCTGACTTCAATTAACCAACAAAATGATCCGTTATGGGAGAGTGACAATAGCAATGCACTATGTTGGAGGTCTCTTTTTAATAAATGTTTGCATATTTCCCCCCCCCTCAAACCTCCATCAAGCAACACTGTTTATGAAGGTGACTTCATTATATAACAAGCCAAAGGAAGTAACTCATTAATGCCAGCAAAACCACATAATATTCTAAAAAGGACAGGACATGGTTTACAAGGCAGTGAAGGGAGGGCTGGAAAGCCTGTTAAAATCCAACCCGTCCAGATAAGTAATTGGTGCTCATTTTGCCAAAGAAATAACATCATAAAAACAGCATCTATTTAAAACTTACTTGGCCCACAAACACTACCTCCCTAAAATGAGAAAGTCAAATGTGGGTTTCCAGGACTTTAATACATACACCAGGTGGTCCCTAATGAATAGGATGTACTGTTTAAAAGACAGGACATGGATTCAGCAAAAACACACAGCGTATAGATAGCAAACAACATTAACTGCTTAAATCTCATAATTGTGCTTCCACAGGTTTGAATGAATTATCAACATCATTTAATAACCTGAAAATGTAAAGCTAACTGGAAATCTCTTGTGTCTCTACATTTCACACTTAGTGGAAGATAATGGTTACATTTTCTGTAAAAAAAAAAAAAAAAAAAAAAAAGATCTAAAAGGCATATCTTTATACACTAAAACATGAAGAATTTGTTTTGATATCCCTGAATGAAACTTCTTGCATAAAGTGCAGAAGGTACTATGATTAGCAACATCTGTTTACCTTTTGAGAATTATTTTTATGTCACAGATTCTTACAAATCATATTTTATTTGTAGAGCTGATTTCAAAATCAATGGCAACATTGCCTGTACTTTACATATGTTGTTGACACGATGTTTACATTAAAATTGTTCAGCAATATTTATGTGCAAACAATGTAGTACATTGGCCTGTTGGAATCACTAGAATATGCTGTCATGCATATCTAGAATAGCATAGCACTTTATTGTCATTGCACATGCACAACAAAATTGTAGAGATAAGTGGAAATAATGTATAAATAAGTGTTGATCATACATACAGACAGACTGACCGCTGATTACTTTGTCTTATACAATGAAGCCAAAATAAAAGTAATATATACATTATTGTCATGCAAATACATATGCGTTAGCCTGTCATTGTGCCTGTAAATAGGAAAGCTCAAAAAGATTTTAATGAATTCTAATAAACTTAGAATAATAAGCAATCCATTAAAATTTGGCTTAGGTCTTCAGGGTCAACTTAATGATTTATTGGTCAAAAAAAACGTATAATTTAGAAAATCAGATGTTTTATCTTTTAAACTATGCTTTAAATGAGATGTCGGATTAGTTAAAAATAAACTGTGGTATATTATTGTATAATAACCTAAAATAATAGCTAGTATAATAATAAGTCCAGTTATTAAGAAATCAGTACCAAATATCCATGACCTACTCCTACTACTGCACTAGAAACACCTTAAAGTAGGTTTAAAAACAAAACAAAACAAACATAATTAATATATACAAAATACTTAGTTTAGTATGCCAGAATCTTTAACAACTCAACACCTCTTTCCAAATATACCTGCACAAAACCTGTCTCTCTACCATCAAGAAAACTTAATGCTTGCTTAAAAATATATATATATATACTTTTTCAGTTGTCTGTGTAGTCTGTAGGTACTTGTGGAATCACAATGTAATGCACACAGGTTTTGCAGCATTCGGGAACTTGAGTATTAGTGTCATTCTGACAGGATTTTGGTCCACAACTAAAGAATTTATATTCTGATTATGCCAAAATGTCAACATAAATGATCTATTAGGATAAAATGAAGTGATAATAAATTGCACCAAAAAAGCGCCAAAAATAAACTTTACTATGACATTATAATTTTTTGAAAGAGATAAATAAAAAAAAAAACCAGTCTCTGAATGATGATTTTCTTACTTAGCATTTTAGCTTTCTTTCACTTGGAAATATTCACTAGAATTATATAGTGGCAATAACCGTAGATAGAAAAAAGTCAGACTCAGACTATTTGGTTGAAATGTTTATGATACTTTGTCTCAAGGGAACATTACATAGTGTGTTTCTATTTGTATGTTTTGAAGACTGTCCTCTTTATTTAGTTTAATGTTTTGGAGTTTAGTTTATGGAGTTTAAATTTGCACAGTGACGCCTAACAAACATCTCCACACAATTAATCTGATTTGCAGCTGGTCCCAAAGGCTCTCCACTCAAGATGCTGTTCAAATGTTTCTACTGTATGTCAGAATGTTTGCATCAAACCCCCACCAGAGACGTATCCCATTAACAGGCTGATGCATTTGGCTTTTTATTGTTGCTGTCTTAAAAGAAAAGGAATCTTTGGTTCTAGAGAGACTGGGAAAGACAGCCTTTATGTATCATTTACTTCAATTTGCTCTCATCTACTTGGGATTTTACCCTTAGCAGACCAAAAATGACTCCTTGTTATTTGAAGCCAGCAATCTGTCAGGAGCTTGATGTTCTGTCACATGCAGCAGGCCTTTTTGAAAGATCCAGTGATGGAGCAACCAGCAGAAACAGACAAAATGCCTCATGCTAAAATCTGTTTCTTGTAAAAGCTTTATGAGCGTGTCCTCTCCCTCATTGAAGTTATGTCCAGTGACTCAACAATGCGAAATCCACAGTCAATCACGTGACACCTATGTAAAGCAGGTTGACAAGTTTTGAAAAATGGGAAGAATCAGAGTGGACGTTGACGCTACACGTATTACATTTTAAAAGTAGTCTGGGAAATATTGCTTGGGATCTCAATCCTAAGGAGAGAGAAGAAAGAGACAGTAAAGTGAGCACATCTGTATTTTGCATCATGATGGGAGCAGTGCATTACACGAACAGCTGGAGAAAAGGGAAAAAAGTAGCAACTCTGAGATAAAAATACATTTCAGTCATGACCACTATAGTAAAAAGAAGAAGGTTGCTATGTCCATCTGCCCTAATTAATATTTGGTGATATGGCTCCACCCTAGAACAAATCCAGAGGCTAGAAGAGCAGCAGCAAGACCCCCATACAGAATGCAGCAAGCGTTAATGACAACAGACAAACCGCATGTAAAAGAGGAGCTGATGGTGGGTTACAAAGTGGCTTGCAGTTGTTCAGCAAATGTAGGCTGGCTACAGTGAAAATTGTGAAGTGGTCATTTGAATCATTAACTTGTATTTACTGACCTCGACTGATGCTATGTTTCATTTTGTATTTCAAAGACAAACATTTCAGCCTGTAGAAACAATGGATCTCTCTTATAGTGAATGGGCCAATTATATAACAAAAGTACAAGAAACACATTTTGAACATTGCTGGTGTTTGTTCAAAAGTCACACACCCTTCCTTTTATATAGGGTTGTTTAATAAAGCAGAATATATGGGCTTTAGCTTTTGTTAGAGGATATTATAAACTAGTGGTGACAATTACTGATTCCAAGTTGGTGCCAGACTTTCTTGCAGGAGACCTTTTCTTCCTCTCTTGAGTTGGCAATGTTAAAATGCTTCCCAAATGAGTGGGAAGTCTATTAACACAGACGGGTGGATCTGAAGGCCTACATAGCCATGCCCTCACCACAGCAATTCAAACTTTAAATGTAACAACAAAACATCATCAGTGTTTCGCAGAAGTCACAAGAGCGAGTCCACTGTGTCTGAACGTGGTCCCCACTTAACAGCCGTGGATGACATACAGAATGTTCGAATTTGTCGCTGCCCTGCTTTGCCTAAGCTTTCTTTTCTTGCACCCCTCCCTTGGTTAGAGCTCGTTAATTCTTGCAGGCTGGTTCCACATTGCCACACCACCAGCTGAACACAAAAACATCAAGGGACCCTTCAGTGTGAGGGACATTTTGGAGGTCAGCTTATCGCAACGCTCTCTCTTTAACAACATTTGCAAATTTTGTGCAACTTTGTAGAACTAGGCCTCATTGTGTTCATTAGTCCTTTGTGCTGTAGTTCCTAAAGAAAAGCAATGCCTTGACATTGCCTTAATGAGCAAACCGTAGCCATGGCATTTGCCATTTGCTTTGTCAGGCTCTATTGCCACATTGTGGTGAGCATAAATGTCAAACAATAGCCCTTTTTGAGTCACATTGCCCAAACTGTAAACCTATGAATCACTGTGGCTTTTCTTGTCCTTCAAGGCGTCATCTGGGCACAAGGAATTCAGGCTTTGGCAGCTCATTTTTGAACAAAAGCTGACACTTTAAGAGTAGCTCTGCATTAACATTTGTGCTGATCACAATGCAAGTTGTCTTATGCACACCCAAACCTTCGTCACTGCTAGATAATGGCAATCCTGTCTCCACCTGTTTATCTTTGCTCCATCTCTTGATTTGCTCTCAGTCTGGTATGCACAATGTGTCCTTGTGCACACAGTGAGCCAAGCAATCAGGAGGCTTCTTCTTTCTTTCAGCGCAGATGCCAAGTCTAATTTACACTCAAAGATGTCAGCCCTAAATCTTATTCACTGCTTGTTTTTTCTAATGACACACGGCTATGCCTTTTTGGCTTCTTTTCAAGAATTTGCAGTTTGTACGAGCAATCTGCTCTGAAATGAAATAAAGAATTCATTATACTACCTATTATCTTATTTTTGCATATCTAGCACAGCTGAAGTTGAATACCTACAGTTGTTGGAAAGATAAAGGTAGAATCCATAGGTAACTTTTTTCAAATTTGTTTTCCCTATTATAAATTGGCAGCCATCCCCTCCAAGGTTTTCTTCTCCTAGAACTCTGCAGTGCTTTCAGTGATTCTGCACAAATCTGCACAGAACACAGACATCAGCTTTTGTGTTGAATTGATCAAACTTCATGTCCACAATCATCAGTGGTGATGAGACCTGGGTCTCCAGCTACCATGTAGAGGGAAAGAGAGAGAAAACAAAACATTTCGAATTAAAGAGTGCCCAAGCCTAACCAGGAGTGTGCTCCTAATATTATTTCTTTATTATTACTATTTTTTGCATTCACAGTATTGTTGCCATTAGTTCCAAGATTTCGGACAGTATTCTTCAAAATGTTTTTGCCCACCCTCCTGAAGGCCACTGACATCCCAGTCCAGCTGAAGTCATGAGGCAGAATTCATTCATTTCTTCTCATTTTTCATTTCAGTGGTTGTTTTGTTGTCTTCCCTACACAGGAAACTGATCTGTTTATCTCCTCACTATGAGTCAGGGCACTTGATGTGTACAAATACAGGAAATTCACATGTTCATTTCATCTTTTGTTAGTAAAATCCAGGCACACCTAGGTGTTGGCTCAAGCCATGTGAGCCTTGCCACACCATTCGCGAACCTCTGGTTTAGACTATCCATAAAGGTTGTGACTACATCATGTAGCTCACAGTGCATTGAAAAGGCAGGCATTTTTGGCCACACAAAGATACATTTTTCTCACCGTATGTATGAGTGGTCAGAATGGGACTTTGAACGAAGCATTTAACTACGTCATCACCATCAGCAACACCACCTGCTTTATAGATAGTGCAAAACTCCACAAGGAGATGAGCTAGAAAGGGAGCTCAGCCAGCTTTAAACCAGGTATAGTTTTTATTTTGTCTGGGAAGGGTTGCTGAGCATTGGGCTGCAGGCAGCATGCAGTATTAATTTCACTAGAAATCACTAAACAATCCCAGGGCTGAGACTGAGAGAAAGACAACAATGAAATTACCTGTGTAGCCCAGAGATGTTTAGAGGACCTCAGTTTTATTTCTAATGTAAATGTATATATGACTAGTTCCATTTGTTCATTTTTGTATATCCATACAGAGGAATTAAGTTTGTTGTTAAGGTGCTTTTATTTTGGAGGAAGAGGTCACGTGGAAGAGGAAGCAGAGAGCAGGCCGCAAGGAGATGAGAGAGAGGAAAGAGTGAAGGCACGAGGGACCCGAGTGAGATGGAATTGCGTACGGTTGGATGTGGCTAGCATCAACTAGGACACTTGTGAGGGATGGCGAGGATAACCCATCCGCCATCTATGGCCAAGGAATGGAGCAAAAGAGAATGTGGGTTAGTGCAGCTTGGACTAGCTTTGTTTTTCTGCCCAGAAAAATTATTTTGATACCGCAAGCGACTGTTTGATTTAATGATTTCATTTTTGTTTTTCCACGTCACTCAGTAAACAATTTTCGTTGAACTTGAAGATCTTGTTGCTTTGTAATATTTCTTATTTCCAGCTAAAGGTTTACCAGCTTGGCCCATGTCCCCCTTTTAGGTTTGGTAGTGTTTTTAGTAGATAAAGGCGAATGGCTTAATCATAGATAAGCTGCGGTTTGGGGAAGGCCTTGATGGGGACTGGCTGTGGCTCCCAGGCCTGCCAGATCCCCATGTACTAATGAGAAGTGAAGAAGTGAAAGAATTGAAAAAAAGGGGCAGGAGAGTGGAGCACAAAAACGAGAACAGCTTGTAGAACTGGGGGTTATATGTAGATAAGACCCAGAAGAGGCGTGTTTGAAGGCGTGGTCCTGCTCCTGAAATTCTGATAATGTCCAAAGCGTGACAAGAGGTGTGACGCTGAAGTTACCAGTAAATTGTTAACTTGCAAGGAATTTTCTGAAAACCAAGGGATCAGGAACTGATAACAAACTGGTAATATAAGGTAAAACAAACTCAGGCTGTACCTAGCTATTTCAGAGGGCTGAAGACACCTAGGACCAAATTAGCAGACCTCCTTAATGAGGCTAAATTTGAACGAAATTTTGCGACTACATTTTGCAATACAAAACACTCAAAACTACATTCATTGTTAACTAACACAAGGCACTACAACCCTCATGAAAACAGGGAGCCCATGGGTGAAATGTTGCCCCTTGTGGTCCATGTCCTGGCTGAACCACGCGAAATATAGGGGCCTTCTGTTATGTGCAACATCCCTTAACATCTTCAAGCGATCATGCTGTGTCCCTCATCAAATCCACTCACAAATGTTCATACTTATGCTTGTGCACAGCCTGCTCTGCATGAGTCAAACATGGACCTACGCAGACAAAACTATTTCAACTGCTTGCCAGTGTTTTAGGAGTAATAGCTAAAATGGCGTTGTGTGACAGGTCTTCACTTCTTTATGCCAAGATTTATTCATCTTACATGTATGTACCCTTGTTGTTTTATGAACTTTGATTGCTCCAGAGTGAACTAAAACACATCTGATAAATGCCAAAAGGGGAACGAAGGGTCTTGGCCGTATTTCTTTGTGGCAGTTTCCCTAAGGGAGGAGATGGGAGAACGCCCAACTTGACTTCAAGGAAAGACAACATGGTTTCTCGCACCGCATCGGCAGGATGCAGATGCATGGTCTCCTAAAACAATACTGAGGAGCAGCCAGCTTCATTTACCGTGATAAAGAAAAACAGCTTTTTTCCCCTGTAGCCCTGGTGGGTGAACACTCTTCAGAGAATGTTGTAGCAGATATTTCCATTACCAGTCCTAATGACTAACAGTGGTTTAAGGGTGTCAATGTTGACATTAGCTTGACTTTGACTGGGCTGTATTGTTGTGTTTCTTCGTCTCCCAATTGTTCAAGTAACCTTTTCTATTGCCTACATGTTCTTCTGCTTTTCTCTTCAGTAGCCTCCCCATCTCTTCATCTATACAGTCCTTGTGCTCACCCATCATTCAAGATAAACGCTTGTTATTCCCTGTGGGTATGAGTTAAAACTGATTTCTGAGCCATGGTCAGCCTCAGCTTCTGTTAAGAAGCACAAGTGTTAGAGTCATAACAAGAGTCATTAGGAGAACTGTTCTTTTAAATTGTGCATGTCTTTAAATCACACTAGAATTGGTTAACTCCAGGGTTTTTCCTGCACTCATTTGATCCAAAGCCAAAAAACTATAACCATCTTTGGGGTGCTGAAATGTTTTTTTTTTTATTTAGAAGCCACTCATTTGTGTCTTACAGTTTAATCATTCATGCATGCAAGCATTTATTAGCTCTTTAATTCAAAAATGGACATCATGAATATAATCCTGTCCAGAAGCTTTTCATTAGAAGACTTTTTTTTTTTTAAAGGTATACAAGCATACAAGGTTACTTCAGCCATCAATTTTGTGTCGCTTATTTGGTCACCAGAGCAGCAGTGAAAGATGCCTGGATCTTCCTCTCTCCCCAGCCACCCACTCCAATGTTTCCAAGGTGTTCTGAAGCTAGCTGAGAGACATAAAGTGTCTAGCGTGTCCTGGGTCTGCCCTGGGGGCTCCTTCCATTTGCCTCACTTCACCTAGGAGGCATCCAAGACAGATATCCGAACCACTTTAATTAGCTCCTTTCATTGTGGCGGAGTAGCAGCTCTATTCTAAGCCTCTCCTGAATGACCAAGCTGCTCACTCTTTCTCTAAGGGAGAGCCTACACACCCTTCAGAGAATGTTTATTTCCACTGCTTGCATCAGCAGTCTTATTCTTTCAGTCACACAGCTCGTGGTCATAGGTGAGGGCTGTAATGTAATCGGCTGCTTTGCTTTCACAGTCAGCTCTCTCTACAGATTATCCATTTATCTTTTTTTTTATTTTTTAAAACAGCCAGTTACACCAAAGTCTGATAATTTTGCGTGAGTTTTGATGCTTAATTACCCCAATGAAAAATGATGAGACAGCAAATAAAATAAAAAAAGGCAAACAAATGAGTGCCTTCAGAGTTAGGATACCAACTGCAAAAACACTTCATTTCCCTCCAGCTCTGCATGGGCTGACCTGTTAGTTCATCAGAATGAACATAGTGATTTCTTCTTTTCGCCCCACATACACCATTCTGCCACTGAAAAAGCTCACTAGACCACCAAAAGTGCATTCATCTTCTGCTGAAAAGACTCCCCAACAATTGCAGCAGTCTTGAGTAATGTTAGCTACTTGCCCAGGTGTTTTAGAAAATTGCAGAGCAATTATGTACATTTGTAATCATATTGAAAAGAGTAGAAACAAGTGGGTTTAGGGTGGAGTGCCATAGACAGGGTAGGGAATTTAGAGCCAGACTAATGCATTTTGTTCTGAATTGTTTAAGCATAGTTTTGGCTTTTCTGTGGGATTCATTTATAATAACAAAAGTCTAGAATAACACCAGTCGTATTGTTTAAGGTTAGTGGAGAGAAAGGCCATGTGCTGTGATGCCCTTTTCTGTGCTGTGTCACTGGTGTGTGGTCTCACACAGCAAAATGTATCCCTGAACACCAGAAGCTATACACTATATTTAAAAAAGAAATTCTGGACCTTGATACTTTTACAGATTACACATTTTTTGAATCATTATTTAGAGCGATGTCTGCTCTCAGTTTAGTATGCAACCAGTTTACTTTAAAACAACATAATTTGTATGAGAGACTAACTTTTTCCACTGTTTCCTGTGCCTGCTCTGGCAGCATGTGACTTATGTAAAAGCACACAAAGGAAGCCAGGTTACATAGCAGATACTAGACCCTGCAGCCTGAAGAAGCTCCTGCTATACTGAGTCAAGAGGAACGAGTGTCCAGAGACGCAGGAGGTGAGTCAGAAAGGTTTCTTGAACAAAGTTAGTGGTTAGCACATCTTGTTGACTGTTAGTTCACCAGTTCTGGCTTTACTTTTGCTCTCTGGACAACAAATTAGGCACATGTGCCAAAAACATTTTCTCAACATGCACAACAGCGTTTCCATTAGTTTTTGAGTTAAATAAAGCTTTTATGGCTAGCTGCACATGCTAATGAATGACTATTTTTATTCCAAAGAGAGTCAGATGCTTAGTTACTTCTGTTACTGCAGAGGCACTAACCTAGCAAATATTTTGACACTGAATATTTTTTCTGTCAACTTCTAGTCCTGTTTTAACAATTGTTCCAAAATTAAAGCTGAACTGATGTCATGGATGTTTCACCAGGATTAATTGTAGGTATACAGTGGTCCCTCGCTACACCGCGGTTCACCTTTTGCGGCCTCACTGTTTCGCAGAATTTAATTTTTTTTTTGTGCAATTTTGCATGTTTTTTTTTTTTTTTTTTTAATAAAAACAGTGCATTGTGTTCTACATCCTGATCAGCTGTAGACCAGTCTCCTCTGTGCCGTGTCTCCAGTACAGTACAGAATGTGTTCAGCTTGTCACATTTACATAAATCTTCGATCGCTAGCAGTGTGACTCTGAAGTATGAAAATATGATGAAATATTTTGCACCGTCAAAGGCACCTGCGGTAGCACTGAAAAGGCAGAGGAAGATTGTAACCATTGCACAAAATTTGGACTTCTGGACATGCTAAAGAAAGGTAAAAGTTGACATATTTTTCAGACTAAGGTGCATTAAGCGAAACAAAACAGTCAGGTAAGTCAAACTTTACCCAACTCATTCTTCTTGCTTTCTCTACTTCCGTACCATTGATTCTCTCGCAGCTGCTCTAATCCCATGTTCTGGACCTGAAAACAGGGTTTGATCTTTGGTTTCATTCTATAATACTGGACTTATTTTTCTACGAAGGTGTGAACTTTGAGAGTGTTTAAGACAGAAAAGTGAAAATGTTCATGCCTGTCTGAGAAAAGTGTATAAAGTGTGTAGTGAGGGGTTTTACAGCCTTAAAACATCTATAATAATTGTAAAAAATAAAGCTGGCTACTTCGCGGATTTCACCTATCGCAGGTTATTTTTAGAACGCAACTCCCGCTATAAACGAGGGACCACTGTACCTTCATTGTTGCCTCGTGTTAAGCTTTCTAGCAAGAAAAAGATTGACCAAACCATCTATGACAATCTAAGAGATCAGATTATTGCACAGATTTCTTTTCTACATGGAAAACGTGTCAACATGCATCCATTACATTAATAATTCAACAATTTACAAGGTACTTTTTTGGTTGCTCCGAGTATAATCATGTTCAGCATCTAATGTCTAAAAGTTTTTAAATGACAAATTGTGACAGAAATAATTTTGAAATTAGCTGCACTGCAAAAATCCATTTCTATAAATCTGCCAATGTGTCTGAAATTTGTTAAAAACAAAGTTGTAATTGAGTGGTGGGATGTTACATCCATCTGTATACACGATGTATCATGTTCTGTCTATTTTTGTGGCATAAATGTGACAAGAATGTGACATGTCACTCCACACAATGAAAGATTGGTTTTCAGAGACAAATTTGCCCTCAGACACAGAAACACAATCCAGGAATGTCTGACCTGGTGAAAAGAACAAGAGACAGAACGGACCATAAATCTGCTCCCGATAATAACCTTTTCTGAAAACCTGCTGCATAAGATCCTCGCCGGCTTGAGTTGCATTGTGGAATCTGCATGTTCGAAAACATAACTTCTTATTCTGGGTGTGTTTGTGCATATTTTACATACTTTGCTGCACACCTCTGCCAAACATACAGAGGCAGGGAAGGCAATGAAAGCCACATATGGAAACAGGGAGTGGCGGACTGTGTTTTACATTTCCATGCTTGGTTGAGCGGCACATGAGCATTATCAGATTGAGATTACCATCCATCCCCAGCTGTTCCCTTTCACACTGGGCCCCGTATTCAACCTACTATCAATTTTACTGCCACCAACCATCCCATTCCTTTCTGTTCTTTCCTTTAACAGAAAAGCAAAGAAGCTGAAAGGGCCACTGTTGTCAGCAATGTGTTGCCTTATCATCATGGCTCAATCACTGACTCACCAACATGGTGAAAAGATTCTATCCACAGCGTGTTTTAGCACGTTCTTTACATTTTACTCGACCTCAGAGAATGCACATCAACTATCCATCCATTCATAGAAATGGGGAAAATTAGTTGTAATTTTCCCATTTTCGCTTACCCTACAATGCCTACAGATTCAAACAGTCCACCAGTTCTATTAAGAAGAAAAACAATGTGTAATGTTATGTTTGATAACCTTCCTGTGTATTAGTTGTTTCTTCAAGGCTGAGCCGTGTGTTCAGTTTTGTGACTTGTGATAAACATGAAATTTGTGAGTTTAGCAAGCAAAAACATGGAACTACTGGTGCAAAACTATGAAGCCAATTTTGTAACGCAATTTCTCGCATCATTGTTCTCATTTGAGGCTCTTTGTTGAAGGGCAAAGCGGCGAAGTGAGAGCTTCACTTTGTTTGGAGTAGTTCTACTTGGAGGCGTTGGGTTAGACGGTCACTGGGGGAATCTAGCCATATGGGATGAAAAAAAAAATATACGAGTTTAAATAAAAAGTCTGCTGATGCATAACACCCTCCAGTTTTGTTGAGAGGTCTTTAATCTCCAGATGAAACTCTGGATCTGCTCAGTTTTACTGCTTAACTCCCAGGTGTGAATGTACATTAATTACACCAAGACGAATAAAGCAAGATGTTAGAAAGCAGCTTGCACGTTTAGAAAAGCCTCTGAATATATCTGAGTTTTTTTTCCCCTACATATTAAATTTTGGATCAGCCT
Organism: Aulonocara sp. 'chitande type north' Nkhata Bay; assembly: GCF_057382095.1. Lineage (NCBI taxonomy): Eukaryota > Metazoa > Chordata > Actinopteri > Cichliformes > Cichlidae > Aulonocara > Aulonocara sp. 'chitande type north' Nkhata Bay. Next base: position 35,392,602 of record NC_141359.1, read on the forward strand.
TGTAAAACTTTTACTGCATATATAACATCATCCAAAATTGACCCAGCAGGAATGCAGAGTATATCCAGAAAACCATGAAGGTTACAGTCAAAAGACTGAAAGAGAAACAAAACCAAACACACACACACACACACACACACACACACACACACACACACACACACACACACACACACACACACACACACACACACACACACTTTATCAAAACGTGATCTTAGTCAGGGGGAAAACCAGTAAGATTACTCATGAGGCAATCTGTGCAAGTATCATTAGCACGTCATTGTAAGCCATCTCCCCTCTTGGTGCTATCATTGCAGCTAATTAGATTAGCATCATTGTGCCATTACATCAGAGTACCTAGGCATTGTTTCAGTTGATGAAATACTGTTTGCAACTCCCAACACATGGAACATCTTACCATATGGACTGCCATACCAAAATATGCTTATACTTAGCAGGCATGCAACACTGGTATTACATCATGCTTGCTTTCACACATGCAAACAAAACACGTTACAAATACACACACCCGTGTGTGTTCCACAGAGAACATATTATCTGAGAGATTTTCATTGAAACAGTGTTACTCAAACTGCTGAGTTATAATATATTACAGTCCTTTTTTATTGGTCTAATAAAAAAAAAAAAGACAATGAAACTGATGGCAACATGCAAATATAGAATAGTTAAGAAGTTTCAAATCATTTGTGACAGTTCTTGCTCCATGGGCTTGAATTGCCACGCACGAAAGAGACAAAGCAAAACCAGTTGCAGGTTTTTCATGTTCTCCCTGCCATAATTGCTGAAGAGAAAACACTACTGACTTTTTTCATGCCCCTCGTGTTAGTGGATTAGAAATCCCCTCCAAAAGAATAAATAATCCACAGTAACACAACTGTGGATTATTGCTCATCACTACTTGTTTTGGCTTGCCAACATCTCAGCGCCTGAGGTGCTGCGAGGGTGTCACAAGAGCAGTGCACAGTGGCTCGCATGTGTGTGTGTAACTGGATATGCATGGCACATAATTTGCAGAGCGCTGTTGCTGGGTGAAATCTCGAGTCTGGAAAAGCACGTGTGAGAAAATAACATTTGTCCAACCTGATGGGCATAACTTTTAAATACAGAGTTCACGGATTCTCCAGGGGCAACCCAAATCATGGACTAATACAACTACTCATCAGCTACACTTTACCTATTACGAAAAATGTATCATTTCATTTATCATGATTTTATGTATTACAGAGGATTTTTCTCCATGTGTACCAACCTGCATCCCCTATCAAATATATGCCAATATTTGCTAAAATATTATGACAGAACCAAAGATTTGTAGGCTACAGGTCTGTACTTACTTAAGCATAGTACTTAGAAACATCTGGATCAAATGAAAATGTATTTAAAGATTGCATTGAGTGCATAATCATAAATGTCATTTCTTGAGTAAATGCATGCTCACAAAAGTCTTTGCTCGGGCTGGCTGAGAGAGACCGACACATTTTGCAACTTTGCACAGCAGCTGTGTATCACATGAGCCTCGGTATCTCAGAAAGCAGACAATTCTTTAGACAGTCGGTTTCTGCAGCTCAGTCCTCATCGGCTCATAAAGCTGCAAAAACGCTGTTTGACAATGTTCAGCAGGTGTGCATTTAAGAGGGGGTCACGGGTCACAGGTAAACACATAACGTTAAATGGACCAATGAAAATGCCACTGCAAGACATAAATAATGCACGACAGGCCTGTAGCAGCAGCCTGGATACGCAGTTAAACGCTAACTAGAATAGAAGTAACAGACACAGAACTAAAAAACTGTCAGCTGCTAATCATTTTCCACCGATGGTTAAAACTCCAGACTCATGCTAATGTAAAGCCTCTCATTAGGCTGCCCTTGAAATGGGACCTACGCTCAGGATGGCAACAAACCCATCCATCCATCCATCCATCCATCCATCTTCATCTGCTTTGTCCGGGGCCGGGTCGCGGGGGCAGCAGCCTAAGCAAAGAGGCCCAGACCTCCCTCTCCCCAGCCACCTCCTCCAGCTTATCCGGGGGAATACCAAGGCGTTCCTCACCCAGGAGGCGCCCAGGGGGCATCCTTGTCAGATGCCCGAACCACCTCAGCTGGCTCCTTTCGATGTGGACCCCTCCTTGAATCGCTACCTTATCGTGGTGGAGGGGTTTGTGTGTCACAGGGATCCCAGGGGCTATGTTGTCTGGGGGCTTTTGCCCCCTGGTAGGGTCTCCCATGGCAAATTGGCCCTGGGTGAGGGACCAGACAAAGAGCGATTCATAAGACCCTTATGAAAAGGACACCGAGGGAACAGTTTACCCTGCCCGGGATAAGGTTACCGGGGCCCCGCCCTGGAGCCAGGCCCGGGGAGGGTGCCCGAGGGCGAGCGTCTGGTGGCCGGGCCTTAGTCCATGGGGCCCGGCCGGGCACAGCCCGAAGAGGAGACATGGGCCCATCCTCCCGCAGGCCCACCACCCGCAGGAGGCGCCATAGGGGTCGGGTGCATTGTGTGTCGGGTGGCGGCCAGGAGCGGAGGCCCTGGCGGACTGACCCCCGGCTGCCAAGACTGGCAATAGGGCAACAAACCCAATATTATTCAAAGCCCATAATCACTGCATATTGAGGTCTTAAAGGTTAATATGACTAAATTGGTGAGCTAATAGCGTCTTCCTTCTTCCAAGCTGTGAAACTGTAGATCCACTAGTGTCCATAGATATTAGAGCAGGGGTCTCCAGCTCTAGTCCTCGAGAGCTACTGTCCTGCAGCTTTTAGATGTGACCTTGTTCCAACACACCTGAATCAAATGAATTGCTTGTTACCAGGCCTTTGCCAAACTTCATGGCATGCTGAAGAGATAATTCAGCCATTTGATTCAGCTGTGTTGGAGTAGGGACAGTAGCTCTCGAGGACTGGAGTTGGAGGCCCCGTGTTAGAGTATTTGTTGTGGAGCTTTGGGCTAACTGTCAATGTTTCTAGAGTGTTCTTCCAGCCACACACCCATCCATTTTCTTCTGCTCATCTAGTTCGCAGGCGCTGGAGCCTATCCCTCCAACATGTTCTTTGTAAGGGCTGAATAATGTACGTAGTAATAATTTGGAAGAGTAGGATAAAGCATTGCTTAAAGTTTTCCTTCCTTTCTATGTTGACCATCATATCATCTATCAAGTTAAGAATTCAAAAGTCTTGTATGTACATGTCATATATGGATCACATTTAAAGAAATGGTAGTCATTTTTACAAAACTTGTCAGCGCTCCAGGAGCTAAACGGTTCTAGTAAAGTAGCATCTACAGTCACAGTTGAGCCTCACTCTGCTCAGAGAAACAGATGTTCTACAGGTTACCCTGCTCTGAAAGACTTCTATTGTTGGGGACTAAAACAGAACAAGTGTCCACAGCAGGCCAAGGGTCAGGATGGGCAGGAGGCACCGGGTTTCACAAGTCTTGACCTTTTAAATGAGTGCAATGTGACACAATGTGTGGGTCTGCAGTCAAATGCTGAAAGCAGGCCCACATGTTTAACACCCCATGACCCCGACACCACAAACCAGCGCTTTCTGTTACTGCATGCCGTGTGGTGACTGAGACTGCTGGGATAACAACCCCCTGAGGCTCCTGGATAATTACGGGACCTAATCAAGCAAACCTGGACCTTGGCGTTGTTGGTTATTACTGTCATTTGATTTATAAAGAAAAAACAAAGATTTACTTCTGTCATTACCTCTGCAAGGAGATCTTTTTCTGATTGTTTATTAGCAGGATAACTCAAAAAACGTGTAGAATGGATTTGCACATGGCCTAACTTTAATTTATAATACCTCATTGAATCCCAACAATGTTGTTTGCATTTATACTTGAGAGCTAGTGTATCTGCATTGTTCCACCATCAATAGGTGTTCCTGTTAAATTTAAAGCTAATACATTCTGAACAGTTACTTTTACTAAATGCAAGTGATAGACAAGACCTCAGAACTGGACCGAATACAAATCCACCTAAACTGGTAGAATTGTAGGTTCAGTCAGACCCATCAGTTGTTGTCTGTATTACTTTGACATGTGGTAAGGTGTGCATCAAGCTACAGCACAGGCTAGGTGCCAGGATTTTTTTGGAAGGATTCATTACCTGAGGGGGAAATCTGACAATCTGCATCACATCCCCACAAATACTATCATGTTATTTAGCGTATAGGGATTAGACCCTAAACGCAGGTTGGAGGATCAAAAGTTCAGAGTTTAACAAAGCCCAAAAGGAGCTGATGATGATCACAGACATAAGAAATATAATAGACATCTTCACAATGGACATAGGGTAGACTGGATATTTTATGCACACAGATGGCTGATTAGGGATAAGGCACAGCCTGGGGAATGAGACACAGGTGCAGACAATTAAGACATTCAAACAAGCAAAAAACTACAACCCCAAATAAAACAAGGAGAAACTGAAACTAACTCATGTGGGGAACCAGGAAAAGTTAGGAATATGCGGTGGGAATTAAACACAAAATAGAAACTGGATTAATATATATATAACTTTCAGCAGTTCCCTTGTCACAAGGGGTCACAACAGCAGGTAAGTATACATGTTTGATTTGGCAAACACACCAGGCACCCATCCTGACACAACTCAAAGGGATTTCTGTTTTCTGCTGAAATTGAACCAGCAGGCTTACATTTGTTAAGCAAATGTGTAACCCAGTTCACTATGGAAACTGAAGCTATAGAAAGACTGAGAATTCACAGTGACAGCTAGAATAGTAAATCAAATAAACAGACATTCACAACTATATGAAAACTACACAGGACCCAGAGCTTCAATATTGATAAAACTCAAAGGAAGCAATGAAATCATGAACAAAAACATGGGATCGCAAAACAGAAACAGAAATGGAAGACTTAAAATATTATAGAAATATTAAAAGTAATCAAGTTCACTTTTAGAATAATTAAGAAATCAAAACAGAGGTCCAGTATTTACACATACTAAACCATGACTAGAACTCCAATGCCACAAGAAATATTACTAAAGGTTACTAGTACAATAAAAAAAATCTAAACCTGTATCAAAACCTCAGCTTAACTCCATTTAAATAATAAAGCACTAGAGCATCTGTGAGAATGGACTGAAAGCTGCTGAAAAAAGCAATAACTCAAAGCAATTCAAAACCCAGACAAGACACTATCCCAGCTGTCACTGGGCAAGAGGCACAGTGCACCCTTGACAGGTCATTTTCATGTCAGTTGTTAAATTAAATGAAAATCTCTCTCATGAGAGATGAAACATCTCCAAGAAACTTACAGAAGTCCAGTCACTGTAATTCCAAGCTCCTTAGACAAGTCTGAAATAAGAAAAACTGGGACACGTAATCCAGAAATCCTTCTAGATCCAGGGTCTCAATTCCTGCCTGTTGTGGAGGGCATATTGAGCCTTGGGGGAAGGATGCGGTTTTGCAGCACTGCTCTTGTTAAGTTGGCAATGGAAGGTGAGTATTTTACCATCCATACACATCAATTCATAAATCATTTTTGTAATTTGACAAGCAACTGAGTTACCGAGCTCTACAACAACAACTGTCCTGCAATTAAAGAAAATTTCATAAAGGAGCTGGTCTGCTTTTTACCTGCACCTAATATCTTTCCATTGGAGCCACCGCTTTGCCTTTCATCCTACTGAAAATGCTTCATTGTTGAAATTACTGTATATATTTACCTCAGTTGCAATTCCTATGTCTGAGAGCACAGAAAACCTTTCTAACATGTGTTCATTAAGGTGAAACGATATTTAGCACAAATTAGGGACTCCAGCATGACGTGTGACAAATGCTTTGTGACATAACGATTGCGCTGGTTTAAAGCTGAAGCAGAGCAGATGCTCTGTGGAGAGTCCAAAATAGCCCCACCACATTGGAGGTTTTTCTGACTTAATAATGTCAACACCAGAGCTCTCAAAAAACCAGATGGAGCCACTTTATTTGTTGGACTGATTGCACCTACTCGAGTTTATCTCCAGCCGTTCACAAGGCGGATACAGTATATGAAGGGAGAGATGTCTGGTCCAGTCAATGCTGTAATTTATGAAGTGCTTTTAAAGGCCAGGATTGCCACAAGGTTCTGTGTAACAAAGTACATAAATGCATGATAACAACATCAGAGAACACTGCATAAATTTTAACATATGAGTCCAGATTTGTCTCCCCTCCTCTCATTCTCTGAGTGGAAACATGTGAAAGAATAAATAGTAAGGTGACGAAGTTTGTTTCAACCAGGATGACAACTGGAACCATTTAAACCTACTTAGCATTTTTTCCCCTTCTTTTCTTTATTGAATTTCTTATTTTTATTTGTTTAGTTTTTCCTCACTAATAAATCCAGGAATCTCTCTATGTGTGTCTTACCATCTGTTTTTCATCTACCTCAAAAACCTAGTTCAAACCTGGTGAGTATATTGGTAGGCACTTAAGTGCACTCTCGAGATCGTTTGGATGGGGTGGTCTCATTTTTGGGGTCTTCTCCCAGCTGCTTGGCAGTCACTGGGCAGAGCCTGTTAATGATTTTGTGACTCCAGAGATGATTTCACACGTCTATATGATGTCAATAATCTCTCCAGTTCAGAAAACAGTGTTTGTTGTAGAAACAAACCTCCGCTGACTGACATCCATCTTTGCATGATTAAAGTCTGGGATAGACTAGAGCCAGTAACCACTGTCTGCCTTAAAGATAATGTATTTAGAGTGCAAGGGGACAGCACATTTGGAACAGCACTACGGCGAGGTCCATCACCAAAACTCCTCTTATATGACAACTAAAAGGCTGTCATCCATTTCTAAATAACACTATCTATTGTTCAGGTGAAACAGTGTGATCTAATAATAATAATAATAATGGATTGGATTTATATAGCGCTTTTCAAGGCACCCAAAGCGCTTTACAATGCCACTATTCATTCACTCTCGCATTCACACACTGGTGGAGGCAGCTACGGTTGTAGCCACAGCTGCCCTGGGGCAGACTGACAGAAGCGAGGCTGCCATATCGCGCCAACAGAAAGTTGTGTGTGTATGTATATATATATTTTATTTATTGTGAATTAAAATAAGGAAATTGTCTCTTTCTGGGTTTGCAATCGGAAAATGGATATTAATCCAGCCCTTCTGCTGAGGGAAATATCAGGATCCTTATTGGCAAACTGCTCCAGTATATTCATCAGGAAGTTCAAGTTGTTTTGATTTACTGTTTGGCGCTTCTAAAAAACAAATTCCAGCAGCAATCAAAAATAACAGAGCAGCAAAAGAGTGCCAGAATTTTAAAGTAGCATTGCAGTAAACAGTTCCTTTCACATCATCGCATAATTTCCAAGATATTATCCTTTGAGCAGTTGTTGTCCTAACACCTACATCTGTACTTGTGATAAAGCTGGGACACAAACATTCATTGGTGAAATAGAGTGGTAGCTTTGACTAACACTATTTATCTAGTCTGAATAGCTCAGGGGTTGCTATTGCCTAAATGTTGCCCATATTGCAAAAGTCTATTTTTAAATCACAAGAGTGATCACACAAACATTCACACACATCACATTTACCACATAGACAGACGGTTTTTAAAGAAAGGGAATAATGGCTCATGAAAAGAGTTGTTAGTTTGTCTTTTTTTTTTAAAGTCAACCTTACGCCAAAGTTGCAGCAAGACGTTGTTGCTGTCCGACTCCAGTCCCTACGTTATTCCTTCCCAGCCTCATCTGCATGGAGCCTACCACTGGACCAGATACAAAAGGGATGAGTGAAAAGAGAATAAAGTAACAGCAGACAATTGTTAGACAATAAATTGGTTCCTCCAGGTGTACACCTTAAATATAAGTGTGCCATGAGTATGTACTGCGCATGCATGAAATTCTATTTTCCCTAATGCTAAAGCAGGGTGTCAAACTCCAGGCCTTGAGGGCCGGTGTCCTGCAGGCTTTAGATCTCACCCTGGGTCAACACACCTGAATCAAATGATTAGTTCATTACCAGGTTTCTGGAGAACTGCAAGACATGTTGAGGAGGTAATTTAACCATTTAAATCAGCTATTTTGGATCAAGGACACATCTAAAAGAAAAGCAAGAAAATTGTTGCATTACTTTTCTATCCATCCATTTTAGAGTCTTCGAGGTGCTGAGCCTATGCCACTTGTTACAGAGTGAGACTTGGGTCTGGACTTGTTGGCTGTTCGTCACAGTTCCTTCCAATACCACCAGAACTTCAGGTTTTTGTCTGCAGACTCTAAATTGGTTTGAAATTTAGTTGATAAGAAAACCAAAGGTTTTGAAATTCATCTGCTCAGTTGCTGGTGAATCAAAAACACCAGCCTGAAACACCATCATGGAAAAGAATAACTGCCTGAATGTAAAATCAAAGAAATCCAGCCACACCTATGATTAACCTTATCTACTATCACTTGCCCTCCCCCTCCATAACAGCAAATGATTCCCCACGAGCAAAGATAATAATGATACACTGAACTGAAGTGAGCAGTAGATAAATGAGTGGGAAGATCTCAAAGGTCAGGAAATATAACAACAAAACCAGAAGTCTCACACGTGACATGATGAGCTTATTTTGCTGACAGCAAAATCCAAACTGATGTGTGATATCTTAGCAGTATGATCGAAAGCCAATAAGTTCATCGTGCCTTAATTATTGCGTGAGGAAGACGATGTTCCAGTAGAGGAGGAATGCTGAACTCCTCACAGAAGTCAGTTATGCTTCGTATTAAGTTTTTAAGAAACGTAATCCATTGGACGGTTTCTGCCTAAACAAACATTCTGGCTGGATCTGCTTACATCGAATCAAAGTCAAGGCCAAACCCTTCAGAATCACATAATACATCTCCTTTTTCTGTCTCTCTCTTTCTGTCATCACCGACTTTGTGCTGTCACTTTTATGGTATGCATCTCGCTGTGTCAATTTCACACCCACATTTTGATTCCTAAAGCCAAGATACAACTAAGGTTATATTAATTCATGACACGTCACAGAGGCCACAAGCAAAAGGCATGCAAAGCTTCATCCTGTACAAAAACAATAAACCACTTCCAGGTACAAGGTTCCAACATACATCGCAGATTTCCTTCTCCTTTTATTTAAAAAAAAGCATTTGTCTCTGTGCTGCCAGAGGCTTCCTTGTAAGCTGGGTTTGAAAATGAATGCCTTTATGTTTTGGTTTGGACCCACTGAATAATTTACTATGTAATTACATACTCTGCAAAAGCCTCCGAGTCCACTTGGGCCCGTTTGGGATTCTCTGTAGCGTTGCAGTCACAACCAGAGCCTTGACCAAATCAAAATTCAAACCCACTCTCTAATCAAAAAACCTGGAAAACTCACATCCAGAGGCTAAGTTTTATGTCTGCAGTTTGCTAAATACCCTTACACCAACAATTGGGATGTAATTTCTGATTTGCAGCTCAGCCAACCCTTTTTTTCCCCTTTTCATTTGAGCCAGTGCAAAACAGCACAGTGCAAAACATGTCCCGTCATTACAGTTGGCCGCGGCTTACTGAGTAAAATCACAATACACCGCATGCAGCATGTGATGGGAAGCCCCCGGGAAGACTCAAAAATATGATAACATGATAAACAACAGTCACACAGATGATTATTTAGGTTGAAGAAAACAAAGAATAACAGATTAAAGCTAAGGCAATGGCCACGATCTGTCAGCAGTGTTGAGAAACACACTTTTAAAAGTACGTAAAGAGAAATCTGTTTCATTACATCATTACCTACTGACAAACACACAAGCTTAGACAGGCTCATTATACATCCAATACGCGTGTAACCTCCTGTATCTCTGAGTGTCTTGACTTTTCCTCAGTGAAAAGCAAGTAGCTAACGCCAAGCTAGCTAGTTTCCCTCAGCTTTAGCCTAACTAAAAGCTAGCCATAAAGAGCTGTAGCATGGGCATCATACACCTCTTCAATGGGCTCCCTATCAGCATTGTATAGTTATGATTAACTCAAAGGGCTTCTTAAAAACAGAAACCACAACAAGCTTCTTAATTAATAGTTGTGACTGGCTCACTTTTGAAGCCAGCCCTAAGTGGCCATTAGAATAACTGGGAGCTTTTGCCTCTTCCACGGTGGCTCCATTTTAAAGCTGTGGGGATTGCTCCTTGTTTGATAGCACAATTCTTGTTAATAACAGCCTGGCTACAGTATGTGTGCATTCATTCAGTCATCCATTCATTTCCCAAACAACTTTTCCAAGGATTGAGCTTATCTGACAAGCATACACCAGGTTAAACTAACATGCATATTTTTGGACTGTGGGGGGGTTCAAACTAAAACTGCACTAATTTGATTCTGTTCCAATAACTGGGTTAGTAAACAAAATAGATTTGCTAAAAAATGTCTTATCTATGGTCTGTCTTTCATATTAGAAATCAATCTGCACAGTTTACACTTTTAAACAGATATGGCTTGTCATAATCATGTAGTAGAATGATAGTTCACCAGTGGGAGATTACATCACCTCAGATAATTGTTAAGGAAGCATTTATCTTTAGCTCGTTTTTGCAGTTAATCTGTGAAGTAACTGCAGAGTGACGTGTTTTATGTCCTGCTCATAAGTTTACATGAATTTCAGAGCTCCCATGGTCCCAGTCAAAGTCTTGTTTATGTCATATAAATGACTGAAATTGGTACACTTTTTCATTTTCAGCCCAAATCAGCATAAAATTAAATATTTAGACATTGATATCATATTTGTATCATATTTGATACATACAGTTTACAGAAACTTCTATATCATCAGTGTGACCTAGATAAACTGCACAGCACATTTTTAAGCCATTTTTTTTTAAATGCCAGATTTAGCAAATACAATACAAGTTACAAGTCATTTATAGAAATTGATTTTTTTTTTTTAAACAAATCTGTCAGGTGGTTCAATAAACTCTCCATTTTCAAAAAAAGATGGATTTTTATGGCAATTATTTCATGGTTCAGGCTTTAAAGGGTCAAATATCTGTCTAAATATGTTGCAGAATAGTAATTCAGTACAAAATGCTTGAAATGCTAGCAAGATTTTGTAATATTCTGATTTCTTGTCGACTAGCCTGTTTGACCACATTGGGAAAAATCCTTGAAATGCCACTCCTGTGTCCCCAGATGTGTAATAATTCATGGAAATACAGCCAATGCATGTGTATTTTAAAAAACTTCCATACCTGTGTATTACTGCTCCAGGTTAACACATCTGGATGCATGTTTTTTTTTCCTTAATAAAAGCAGACTGTGGGAGTTTCTCTCACTGAGCCACTTACCTTGTAAAACTTGGTTTTGTGGTTAATTTGTCAGCAACTATATAACTATATTAACATAAGTGACCTTTTGTTTGCAGGTCAGACATTTGGAAAGGTTAGCACTTAGTTGTAATTTATCCTGAACCCTGTTTGCTTCACTGGAGTCGTGGCTGACATGGAGCTCCTAGGGCTTACCTCCTCCTCCCATGTGCAAGAGCAAAGATTAACTCAGCAGCTACATACTGATTTTATTTTAACTCCCTGTATAAATGACTTGCCACAGTTGTGAGAACACAAACATACAGGGATACAGAAACTTACCATTGCATATACACTACTTAAACTCTACTGACCCACTAATTGATCAGATGTCACAAACTCAGCAGCTTTATTCAGACCTGAAAATATTAAATTTATGTTTCGGTCAAGACCCAAACAATCTGTATCTGAAGTTCTTCATTCAGTATACCTGTTCAACTGTTCATTAGCTATCTAATGAGTCAATCACATGGCAGCAGTTCCGTGCATTTAGGTTAATATGACCTACCAAAGTTCAAACTGAAAATCAGAACAAGAAGAAAGAAAAGAAGAAAAGTGATCTAAGGGACTTATAAACATTGCTGGTGCCAGACAGGCTGCTCTGTGTATTTCAGAAACTGCTGATCTGCAGGGATTTTCCCATACAACCATCTCTAGGGTTTACAGAGGATGGTCTGAAAATGAGAAGCTACCAGTGAGCAGCAGGTCTCAGGGTGAAAATGCCTTGTTGATGTCAGAGGTCAGAAGAGAATGGGCAACACTGCTTCAAGGTTAGAGGAAGCCCCGGGTAATTCAAATAACCACTTGTTACAGCCAAAGTGTGCAGAGCATCTCTGAATGCAGAGTATGTTGAAGCTTGAAGCAGAAGACCACACTGGATGCCACTCCTGTCAGCTAAGAACAGGGTACAATTCACATGAGCTCACCAACAGTGGACAAGAAAAGATTGCAAAAACGTTTCCTGGTTTGATGAGTTTTGTTTTCTTCTGTAAAATTTCGATGGAATGTGGTGTAAAAAGATGAAAGCATGGATCCATTCTACCTTGTATACAGTAATAGTTCACGCAGGTGATGATGGTATAATATGGAGTATATCTTCTTGGAAAACTTTGGGCTCCTTAGTACTAACTGAACACAGCCTACTTGAGTTTGTTGCTGAGCGTGTCCATGCCTTTATGACCACAGTGTACTTCTGATGGCTGCTTCCAGGAGGATGACGTTGCATGTCACACAGCTCAGATCATTTTGTACTAATTTTCTGAACATCACAGTCAGGTCACTTCCTCAAATGACCTCCACAGTCACCAGGTTTCAATTCAACAGAGTGCAGTGAAGTAATGGGAGATTCACATCACGGATGTGCAGCCGACAACTGTGTGATGCTGTCGTGTCAAAAACAAATATCTGAGTAATGTTTCCAGTATCTTGTTGAACCTGTGTGATGAAAAATGAATGCTGTTCTGAAGGTAAAAGGGGGTCCAGCCCAGAACCATCAAGCTATACCTAATAAAGTATACAGCATGCCTTTGCACTGACTGGCTTTACATTACAACATACATATTTAAAATGTTTATTCATTACATATAGAACTTTATTTGTCATACACACACACATTGGTGGATGCTTCAGGGGTGACTTGGGGTTCACTATCTTGCCCAAGAACCAAACTGGTAGCATTGTTACTAATCTGAATGCTGGTGGTTTGATCCACAGCTACTTCTTTGCAGCGTGAAGTATCTGTGGGTAAAGCACGAGACCTCAGATTGGTTGTGATGCATCTGTCAGTGTTTACACGAGTATATTATATCACATCACCATTTAGCGCATTGCACACTAATCTGCACCAAAGAGCCACTAGTATGAATGAATGTAGGCTCTTCTTTTGCCTAAATGTTCTCAAATGTTATGCTTATGATATCTGATCTCAGGTTTGCTTATTTTTCTATCCAACTCACTATCCGGCTCAAACTCATCACAATCATAACTCATCTCGCACACACTGAGCCTGGCACAACATGCTAGTATGTTAATGTGCTTGATGTGGTCTCCAGCTGGATCCTGGCAGTGAGAATCAGCCTCTGCCAACATGTCTCCTAACATCCAAAATGCCATTCATACCCAAAGGTTGGCACATACCTGAGCTGCTCAATATCAGGTCTTTTACCCAGAGCTGTTGGCGAGGCCTGGATGAAAGTATTAGGCATTAGATTTAGCCCCTGAAATGAATGACAGACATTTAGCTTGCTTGGGAAAGTTTTCTTTTTTCCTAGACTGTTGGTTTTAGATTCATTAGATTGACATTTTTATATAAATCCAATTCACTGCTTATACACCATTTCCACCCTGACATTTGCTGTTAGCTATTCTAATAAAACACACCTCTGTTCCATAGTGCAGTGAACTGGAATGTCAGTCTGTGAGTCTGAAATCTTTATCTTTAGCTCTTCAGCTTTGCACTGCTCAAACACTGATGATGGATGTGCCTTTTTTGTTTTATTCTGTATGTAGCTGTTTGTGCTTTTGCTTGAAATGTTGCCAGTGAAGGAATTCCATTTAATTTATAGCCGAAGCATTTTTAATGTTTATCTTAGTCTGAGACATTCTGCATGAGAGCATTGGCTAAGTACGGACTAACTAAAGTGTCTGAAAGTGTTTAAAGAATACTCGAGGAGTACTTGATGTAAAAAAAATTTAAATATTTGTAAGCTTGATTAGTCACTTTTGACCCGGCCTGCCGCCTTTATGCAAACACGCATATTCACGTACACATATCAACAAAGACAAACATCTTTTGTGAGGTCGGTTGCATAAGATGCCCTGTCAGTTAAAAGCACAAGGAATATGATAGGGAATATGCAGGTGGCAATGAGAAATGCAGCCTTAAGTAAATCATCCTCAACCATCCACAAATACATTACCTTTTAACAAAGCCCAGATTAGCCATTTCCAGCAAATGGTTTGGCACGAGACCAGTCCTGAAAGCAGGACTGTCTCTAAATGGGTTTTGTTTTGGAAATGCTGTAGGCCAACCATACATTAATAGACTATAAAAAGAGTACCACTTGTGTAGGGTTTTACGCCACCAGCTTATCTCGATCTGCAGAGTTTCCATCACAGCGCTCAGATAAGCCTTCGCACCGACTCACGTTACAGGATCATGCAGGTCTTCTCATGGTCACATCCAGGCGTTTCGATGTTAATGGAAACCTGCGGGGCGATCATCGTCCAAAAGTTCACCGTGCTGTTGACAATGCCACTATAGCAACACAGTCAACTATCGGGAGATGCGATCCAAGGGGCCACGAGCTGAATATTTCTCACTATTTGGTGAATTAAAAGCTTTGTCCACACTTCCAGTGAGTGGATGCTTTTAGAAAAATAAACCACATTGCTAAGATTTATCTGCATGTTGCTTTCATTGAGCCAATGGATATATACAGCTAAAACCACCAGCTTTTCTTTCCAGTCATCTTCCAAATGGTTTTAAATGCTTCAAGGCCGATATTGATATCAGTTTTTTGGTATTGGATCTGTCAATAGCTCATATTTTGCACTGACATTCAATATGGTTTATTAAAATTTGACCAAAGTCAGGCACCAAAATGTCAATATTTTTTTTATTCCTGACAGAGAAGAAAAGACTGGAGCAGCATTCATGGGTAATAAGATATTAAAGTGTTCCAGACAACTGAAGCCCAGACAAATGGAATAAATAGGTTTAGTGGCTCCCTGTAGCATAAGAATCCATTGCTTTCCTAAAAAATAAACCCAACCTTCTCCATTATTCCTTAAATCAAAGTTCCTAATGAGCTCAGCAAAATGGAAAGCTCTCTTCGTCCCTGCATCCTTGTGTCTTTTTCCTTTTTTTCTACTGATTTTTGACTCAACGGCCTCCAGTTTTATTCAGCAGTTTAAATGACACAGTGCAGACGGGACATTTGAAATGCTGACAATGCTAACAGGTTAATTCCTGGAGCCACGCTGTCTGGTCTCAACAGATATACACAACAACACCTTTCTGTATGTCCTTGGAAGTGAAACTGTTTGTGTGCACTAGAGTGTTTGTGTATCGCGCGCTCCTCGCGTGTATATGTAAAGTGCCGACTTGATGAAGTGGAAGAGGAAAAATTACGAGCTGCGTTCTCTGCTGTTCGTTATTTTCCATCTAAGGGGAACGCAAAGACATAAAACACAAATACACCTACCCACACAAAGACTCACGCACACACGCCGTCTACAACATATCCAGAGCGACTTGAGCACATAAACATAAAATTGGAGCACATGTGCATACGCACACTATTAGACATACATAAACTCACAGAAGCAGAAGCAACATTTGATATGTATACTGTGTGCATGTATGCTACAAGAGCTGAACGTGGCACATAGTGCTGACAATGACAGTACTTTAATTTATATAAGCACCATGCAAATTAAGCCAGTTGGCATAAAAAGCTGAATAACTTTATGCCTTGTGTAATGTAGATAGAAAGTCCCCAAAAAGTTTCCTTTTCTTTTACTGTCATTGTTTGAAACTTAGTCAAAGGATTTCATGTGCAAAAACCATTAAACCATTGTACAAAGTGCCATAACTGTGCTGTGGTTACAGTACACAATTTGAAAAACTGTAACTGATATGTTGTAAACTTTGTTACAGCTCAGCTGATCCAAAAATTGCGCACATCAAAACGTGTTTACCGGTCTGTGGCAGACACATCCACATGTGTCTAACATATTCCATAAAGCGTTTTGGAGCCCCAGAGGGAGCCATGTGAAGCCTGAAACATGTCTTGAAATGATTTTTGCTTGGGCCAGCATCAGCTGGCCCAGAGGACAACGTATGTGGAGATGAGGAAAAATCTTAAGGTATAAAACTGCTCAGACAGTGTTTCAGTGTTTTGTTGCTGTGTTGGGGAGGAGGGTAACAGGCTGCGTTGAAAAAACACATTTTGATTATCCACACAGCCTGAAATTAAAAGTTCGTTTTGGTGCAAATTGTTCTAGAAAGACTAAAAGGTTTGGAATCGTTGTTGCACTGACCCCTGTGGGTTTAAGTTGTCCAGTCACGCCCATCATCTGCGCAGTGATGTCTTAGTTAGAAGCACAGATCTGGATTCCAACCTTCTAGTTTCTTTCTGTGTGCAGTTTGCACCTTTTCCATTTCCCTGTGTGGGTTTTCTTCCAGGTAGTCCGGCTTCCTCCCGCAATCCAAAGACATGCATGTCAGGTTAATTAGTTATTAGGAAGCTGCCATAGGTGTGAATGCCGCATCCTTAAAGTGCTTAGAAAGAAACTAAAAAGTTCAACTGTGGCTTTGTACAATACCATATCACAGTTATGGTTTGAATAATTCCACCACTAGATGGCAACACATGCAGGATTTTCAAAGCAATTTCAGTGACTCCAAGAAAATGTATTAAACACACCAACCTTTATGAGTACATGCTTATTTAAAATATGGGGGTGGGGGTTGGGTATAATTTTAACTCATCAATCCTAAAGCTCACTTGAGATCCAACAGAAATGCCTCTGAACAAAAAAATAATTGTGAGAGCAGAGCTTTAAGCATCTGTTGCTGAGATGTTCTGAGATGCTGCTTGATCCCTTGGACTGCAGTTGCAGTGCTGAGCAATAGAAAATGCTGGCAGTTGAGCAGTGTAGATGCACTCTGAGAAACTCTCAGATGAGTCCTCTGGCATTCAAAACACACCACCACCCAAAGAAGACATCTAGTCACGGGTTTGCACACTTTGTGCAAACTTTGTTATTGCTCCTTTAAGTCAGAATGATGCATGGGGAGGAGGAGGGTGGGACAGAGGGAGTAACAGATGGATTGATGCATGAACAGATCTTTGGGGAACCCGGATTTGCATTGAGAAAAGAATGAGAGCAAAATAAGGAAAAAAGAACAGGAACATCGTGTCCCCTCGGCAGTGATGATATGTTAATGTACAGCCTTAACTGGGGCTTGTTTTGGGAGCATATTTTCTTTGTAATTTGTCATCCTCTCTTCATCCATCGTCTCATGCCCAGCTGAGATTTAGTGGATGCATCATTAATCCACTCTGCTTTACTATCTTAATCCGGCTCATTATCGCTGCTCTGGTTTGACTAAAGGAGCTCAGATTTATGTCTTGCAGGGTTTTGCCGCTCCTGTTGGTTTTGGAGGGAACACTGACTCACCGCAGCTCTTCGCCCTGGAGCTGACTACTGAGACATTTAACCATCACAGTTCACCCTGTGCAGTTTTCTGTGGCTTCTGGAGTCCTTTGTGACCACCTCCCCCCCGCCCCGCTTTTATTTCTTTGTGTCAAACTCTGACAGAAAAAAAAGCTCACTCCGTTTTCAGATGTGTATGGTTGAAAGCAAGAGATGTGAGGGCGATAACACTGATGGAGGCATGTGAGGGAAACCAGAGAAAAAGCCATGGGGGAAAACAGTGGTTATGAAAGCTTTCAACATCTTCTGTAAACCAAGTTTGAAACAATCACGGCTGAAATGAAGCAAAGAAAACACTAAACGTGTGCAACACTAACTATGAGGTGCAAACACATCACACGTACCAGAGCGATTAGAGAGAAAACGAGGTGCCCGTGTGGATCCAGCTTCATGCAAGTGAGATTATGTAATCCAGGCACAAATTCTAAGAATTGGCTACAAATAAATATTGATGTAGTCTTTTTTGTTTTAGATTCATATGCACTAATACCATAGCACCACATACTCTGTGCCTTTGGAACAAAGACATGATTTCAGTTATGTGCAAATAGAGATTTCAAAAGCACAAACGTTATCAGGGAGCTCCTGTGGAGTTTGTGACTGCTAACAGCGCCTTCTAGTGTTCAACACCTAAACAACAAATCACCTCCGTGGATCCTCAGCCTGCAGGAGCAGGATGAGATAAACCGATAGCCACGTTTAGGAAATGATTGTGGGCCAGTTTATCAAGCGGTGAGTGAATATGGGAAGGAAAATCGACACGGCTTCCTGACTCTCTGCTGGTAGTGAAGAAAGAAAGAAAATCTGTCCTAAAAGCTGCAGAGATGGGAATAACAGCCCCGAGTGTGTGATCGAGAGTGCATATGTGGTAGACACGCACACACAGACACACACGCTGAAGCAATCAGGCACTGTTCTGCATACAGGCTATAAAATAATAGAAGGCGGCTACACTTCAGTTGTCAGCCTCAAACCCAGAGTTCGTGACATTTTCCCCTTCTCTCTCTGACTCTTCTTTCTCGAAAACATGACTCTGGGTTCCTTATGCGCGTGCGCGCACGTGTGTGTGTGTGTGTGTGTGTGTGTGTGTGTGTGTGTGAGTGAGAGAGAGAGAGAGAGAGAGAGAGGTAGCACATTGGTGGGTTTCCCTTCTGGCTATATTTCTAACACAAATGGTGCCCAGTAGAAGCAACAGGTGCAGGCTTTAGAGTGGAGCAGGTATCCCTGTGAGTGATATCTAAACGTGTGTGTGTGTGTGTGTGTGTGTGTGTGTGTGTGTGTGTGTGTGTGTGTGTGTGTGTGTGTGTGTGTGTGTGTGTGTGTGTGTCGGGGGGGTAAAACTGGATTGAAAAATGGCAAATCTTCTAAATGTTACCGTTCCAACCGTTTTATAACCCTAAGTAATGATATCACGCACCTTCCCCGAACGCAGCATTGACGATATTCCATCCAACCCCGTGGCAAACACACAGCATTATGACTCAAGTAGGGGGTTACCGATGATCCCGTTTTTATGACCGCGGGGAATCGTTATGTAACGTAAGGTAACGACGTTTCCTTGAGGCTTGAACAAAAGTTTTCGGGATAAAACGTTCACAAGTTAGAATGGATTATTTTTGCGCGTAAAAACGTATTTTCCCCCATTTTGTTTGGCGCCAAAAATCTTGTGTGAGGTTTTCCCCAGAGTTTATTTCTGAGAATCAACAGCTGAAATATCCGTCTCCCTGTTTCGTTTTTTAGTGTGAGAATTTATTACAGAATACAAATGTGAACTACTTAAAAAAAAAAATCTATAGGCAGTACAGAAGCCTACAGGTTTCGACTAGCTGAAATGCTTTGATGAGGGCTGCTGTTGCCTTTTGCCTCTTGCACCTCGGCATCAGCTCAGCCTTCAGGGTGAAAGAGCGATCCTCCTGCTCCTGAAAAAAAAAAAGTTTGGCCGCGTGCCAAACTGCGGAACAAGTGCGCCTCCCCTCCCTGCTGTTTAGCGTATTCATAGTTAGGGGTTTGGGCTGTTTTTTAAAAGGCAAGGCTGCTCTCAAGTTGATCAGTCTGCTCAAGAAACTTGTGGTGGAGAAAGTACCGGAGTCCAAACAGACGGGGGAAGAGATTTTGTGCGCAGAATTGCTTTGCTCCAGCAGAGGACAACATTTCGGGGGGGGGGAAATAGCGCACGTACTTTTAATTGGTCCTTTAAAGTCCTTCTGCAGCGTTCACAGAAAAAACCTTACCATTAATGTTTTTTATAGATAGCAACACTCTTGGATAAAGACTCTTGGCTTTAACTGTAAAAATCGGATTATCTGACTGAGGCATTGTGTTCATTAGACCAAGCTACTTTTCCCCTCCTCTTCGCATTGAGGTTAAGCTATAGCTGAAGAGAACGCCAACAATGTTTCTGAGTTTTTGCCTCCTGGTGACATTTATCTTGGGGCTGTCCGGGTGCTTGGGCTCATACGTTCCGTGCGAGCCCTGTGACCAGAAGGCGCTGTCCATGTGTCCTCCGGTGCCGGTCGGCTGCCAGCTGGTCAAGGAGCCGGGCTGCGGCTGCTGCCTAACGTGCGCACTGTCTGAGGGACAGGCGTGCGGCGTTTACACCGGGACGTGCGCCCAGGGCCTCCGCTGCCTGCCGAGGAGCGGGGAGGAGAAACCCCTGCACGCCCTTCTCCACGGCAGGGGACTGTGCACCAACGAGAAAGGATACAAACCTGCCCACCCGCCCATAGGTAAGACGCTCACTGCTGGGTGACTGAATGCATGCTTGAGAGCGAACATGGGTTTAAAATGTGTGAGAAATGTAACTTCTCGTCTGCATCGGGACCCCCTGGGTGTTCTCTCTCCTCTGTTTATCAGTGTTTGTTGACATCTTGTCCCACGCCGGGATCCAGCGTGTGTTACTCTGAGAAAGGCTCCTGCAGCCTGAGGGACCAACCAAAAGGCAGCACAGTAGCCTGCTCTGTTTTATTAAATACAAAATCTCCCTCTTAAATGAAATTCAACCCCTTTTCCCAAGTTCTTCCCTCCTCACTTAGACCACCCGAAATAGTTCTCTGCCATGCAAAAGAAGCGCAGAGCCCTGGAGCGCGAGCAGCCGGTACCGGCGCGTTTGTTTGACATATGGTTTGAGGTGGCATCTGATTAACTTTTATCCACCGCTTTGAATCAACTGACTGTAGGAGCTCATTCCGGCTCTCTGCGCAGATCACACATGCTCCTTCTGGTGTCAGGCTGAGCATCTAGCTGTAGCACAGAAGTTTTAAAGGGCTGAATCTCCACAATAATAACACGGCGTGAACAAACACTCCGCTCGTGTCGCCCGGTGCCGGTTAATCTGCTGCGGGATCGACTCTTAGCTGTGGTGAACGCACATGGCGTGTCCCGGCTGAGCTGCGCCGGCAGTACGGGGCAGTGGCTGTCAGACTGCGGTTTAGCGAAACCCGAAAGTGGTTGACAATGATCCAGACAGTCCCCGCTTTAAAATATTTACAGGTTTACAGTCTTTTTGACACAGTTTTACGCGTCTCTTGACGCACGCACGAAAGGTGGCCGTGGACTGAATGTTGGTTTATTCTATGCAAGTAATATTCAGATGAAAATAGGGTTCATGCTTCAGCCTCCTTTAACATCCAGCTCTAACAAGTGTCTGTC
Organism: Aulonocara sp. 'chitande type north' Nkhata Bay; assembly: GCF_057382095.1. Classification (NCBI taxonomy): domain Eukaryota; kingdom Metazoa; phylum Chordata; class Actinopteri; order Cichliformes; family Cichlidae; genus Aulonocara; species Aulonocara sp. 'chitande type north' Nkhata Bay. Next base: position 35,413,807 of record NC_141359.1, read on the forward strand.
AAAGCCCTCGATTTTCCATCCACACGCCAGAGCTGTTCTCTGTTTTTCGCCTTTCCCGTCCAACTGCTTAAACTGTGAAATCGATCGAAGGCTTCTACTGTATGAGACAAAATGAGCTGCCACTCTATAAACTTTGGATCTCTTTAAAGCAGAATTTAGGCAGATTTGGGGCTGCAGGCTATCCCTATGGGTGGTGTTTCGAGTCGGATTACCACTAAATCTGTGTGCGTGAGAGAAAAGAGAGAAAGACCGATATAGACAGAAAGAGAGAGAGAGAGAGAGGGAGAAGGAGAGCTGGGCCAACAGTCTTGAATGATTTAAGATATTTCTGAGGGAAGCAGACAGGTCCACCTTGACTCAGAGTTTTAGCAGCTTGTCAACAACTAGATAAGTAGGTGGAAACCACAAAGGTTTTGGCTACAAGCCTCACTCTGTAAAATAGACTTCGACTGGGCTCATTTATACTATTGATGGAGTCATGAGGTTATGTCCACCCTGTGAGCAACCCCTCATCTCTCTTCTATGGGTCCAGCTATGACTGCCGTTACAAAACACTCAGGCAATCACAGGTTTGGTAAAGCTTCAGTCAGTATGTGAAATGATGTAGTCTTTTGTGTTTGTTTTCCAAGTTTGTGTGTATTTGCTGCCACATATACTTGGGTGGGGCTGTGTGGGTCTCTGGGTGTGTATTGCATGTGATGACACCTCAGGCAGTTTTGTCTCACTTTGGTTTGCGCCGACACACACACGCACGCACACACACACACAAGCAGAACCTGGCTTCTGTGTTGGTCCACGGAGGTAACCGGAGCATCTTTTCCTGCCCCGGGCGGTGCATTCATTGCAGGGCTCTCAGTCACAGCGCAATGATTCAGCAGAATGCCTCCGGCACGCTCTTTCCTCTGAAGGGCCTTCTGTCAAACAGCTCTGCGGACGGGAGCTCATGAGGTGAGCTTCTGGTTTCCTGTCGTGTGGGGTTGCAGCTGTCTGCGCGCTGTACCAGCTGAGCAAGGCAAACACAGAGACACAGAGAGGAGGAGCTCAAGTGTCCACCGCACTCGTGAGGCCACGAGAGCTGCGGCCCACTAAATACTGACTGGGACAGTCAAACAATGGCGGGGAGGAATCTTTGCTATCCTCTAGTCCCCCACTCCCCCCTCCCTTTTAAAGAACAAGAATCCTGGCCATCACTCTGCATCTGGGTTCATGTCCCAGCAGTGCATTAATTCATGTTTTGCTCTTGCACTGTGATCCCAGGAGTGGCTTGGATTGTAAGGCACAGGAGGTGGTATGTGCTCCCGGGGCACTTAGACTTTGTTAGCCCCCTGTGAGTGAATCAGACCCCAGAAAGCTTGCCAACAGATATGACTTCATGGCAGCACGCCTCCCGTCCTTCAAGCTTCTGAAAAGGCCTTATGTTTTAACAGATTGCTCTTTGCCAAGAAACAAAAGATGATTAGGGAGTGGTTCCAAAACCAGAATACTCTTCTTACACATGGACAGAAATACTATGCTCCTTATTAGCCTAGCAACAGAAAACCTGCTGCCTTTACTGACAACTTTAATACTTTTACATTTGCCCGGGTCCTTAATGTGTGTGTAGATGCAGTTTTCAGCCGCTGCCAGACAGTTTCAGCCTCGGTGACACTTGTTGTCGCATAATTTTAGAATGCTATTCAATTCATGAGCATTACCATCTGCTTTTTCCACGTTCACATCGTCCCTGGCACGGCGGGTTATTCGGCTGTAGCTGAGAAAATGATGCAAACGCTGACTCTCTCCAACTGTAGACAACCAGCCACCGTACTCTGTCTAATATGTACGTTGCATAAAGGCATGCCACGTTAGATATATCTCCGGTCACGAGTGACTCCAGCTGCCTCACAGCTTCATGACAGGCAAAGGAAAGACTGTATGCGGCTCTCCATCCATCTCACCTTGAACATCTGAGACAGTGCAGTGAAAGCTTACCATGCTGCAGCTCGTGTGCTGCAGGTGCTAGGCAGAGTTATTGGAAAGATCATTTTCCAAAGATATCACATGACCACTTGAAAAGCTTGCAATTCGTGGCAAAAGATAGCGAAGTGATTTCTCGGATGAGACACTGATACTACTGAGTTTTTTTTTTCCAGGTACAGAATGAGAGTCAACACCACTGGAGTTGTTGCTGGCAAGCAAATACCCTCTTTGGCATGCTTGCTTGAATTCTTCCAATAAAATTTTACAGTGGTATTTGTACAGCTTACCGGTCACTGACACCTAATCTGCCGGTGGCAACAGTTGTGAAAGAAATCAACTCTCACTGTAGTGCAGGATTTTATGATGATGTCACATGTGTTTAGGCCTGATCTGGATATTGTAATCTCACTCCACTCCAACCTGGTTACATTCTAGACCAATAATTATATTATTGTCCTTATAGAGGACTATTTAAAGTGAGCAGTACAACAAACTTCTAAAAAGTTTGGCTCCATTCTCCTAAACGGCCATGTAGTGATTTCTTTAAACTGTACGAAGACTGATTCTCAGTTTTGATTTGAAGAAGCAGCTAGCTTCTCATCCACTGTGGACTTCTTTTCCTCCCCTCGTTCTCCCTATACAGTACATCCACTCTACAGCGCTTGATGCTCGCCAAAATAGCTTCTTCTGCCACTGGGGAGTCAGAACGTCGTCACACCCAGCAATTGTGTTGTGGTAATGGTGACCCAAAAAGAGGTTGCGTCTGTCCATGTGGCTTGTTGAAAACCAAATTCAGATATGGGATGAGCCCTCAGACCAAAATTAGCAATGTAGAGTAGAGCAGCCATGCGCCTTACTCTAATAATTTACTTTTTCGAACGCTCTGCAACATAAAACTGAACGTTTAGCATCACGGAAACTGTAAACAGGTCAGGAAGTTTGCTTACCTATAGCAGCATTTCCTTCTTTGAAAGCTTTTGCATCCTCTCATAGGCCCTGTTTTGCAATTTATAATCCTTGAATTGTTCTTGCTGCTATTTATACCATGCATTCAGAAAAGCAGGAAACTTTTTGATTGCAATGAATATATTCTGCGTGCACAATACCATGGGAAGTGTTATTTCCTGCATATTCAGAAGCTGATTGAGAGCGTGCACAAGGCCGAACAACAGAAATCCCAGTGAAACAACAGGACATGCAGGTCAAAACATAATTCACTTGCACTTGTGGTAAAAAAAAACCAAAAAAAAAAAAAACCTGGACAGAATATTTGATAAAGTCCAGATTTTCTCACTGTTCCAGCTGGTTTGGAAGTGAGCCTTTTTCAGTCATCGGTCTCTTAATCCTTCTCAGGAAACCACTGCGCATCTGTCATGTAATGTGCAGAGGATGTATCTTGTTGGCCTGTTTGGATCAAAATCTCTTAATGAAAACTCAAATGGCTGTTCGTGCCATTTCATTACTTTTTGCCACTGAAACAAACTCTTCATTTTATCTGAAAACTCTTTTGCCATAAAAGAGCTCTGCAACTGGCAACGTTGCCATAATTTGGACCCATTTCCTTTTCTCATCAGATAACTTTTATGCTGCTGCACACACTCCTTAGCGACTCCCACAATCCCTCTTGGCTTGTTCACACCTCCTTTGCTGCTCTAGAAACTGCAGGGTTATTGGGCCGTGCCCTTGCTTTCAAATATTAAGTAGCGGAGGCAGTGTGACACAGAGGGATGGCTTACTAACGTTGTGCTTTATATAACAGATGCCCTTAGGCTCATTTATCCCCACAATTATCTTGTCCTACCCCCAGATGAGATTAAACAGCACCTCTATTCACCGCTCTCTTACATCTTGTAAAGATGTAATTTCAGATGCAGGGCACAGACTGACGTTATCAAAGGCAAGACGTAACAAACGTGGTGTAATGTTGGGAAATCCAATGGAAGGTGGGAGAATCCATTGTCCTGTTTTGTTTTTTTCTCTAAGCGATGTTGTTACAGTCTTAAAGACCCAGTGGAGAGAAAAATCAAAAGAAGGGGCAGCTTATCTTTCATTCTTGGACTTGTGCCCATAAGAAACTTGGGATATTCATGAAGCATAATTGTGTGCAGATGTTAATTTTTAAACAGAGGAGTATCAGGTGCACCTCCTTTGGCTACTCCACTCCTCTTGCCCTAATGAAATCTTTAGCTCGAGCAGAGGGAGAAGCGATAGCAGCACGGCTTTGGGCTCGGCTGAATGGAAGAGATGCACATGACTTGGCTCACTTGGCCCCCGTCCAGCATCTTGGCCGAGTTTCAGGAGTTAAACACAGACCCTCTAAGACTCCTTTACAAGCTGGGTACCCTTAGCATGGAAAAACTGAGTTTTTGTGGCAGAGCCTAAGAGGCCACATCAGAAAAGATGAATTTTTGTGATTTTTGTGATTTTTTTTTTTTTCAGCGCAAGCATGGAAGTCAGGCACCATTGTCTTTTCGAAAGCTGCATGAATTTTTTGGAAACCTTCATCTGTCCCGCATTGTTAACCGTATTCTCTCCAGACAGGCATGTTCTCAAAGCGACCGACAGAGAACGTTTATTTTCACCAGGATATTTTATTGCCAGATATGTGGCATTTTAATCAAGCGCCCTGAGAAAGTATTAGACTGTACAGCAGAAATAAAAAAGGTTTTCCAAAGTGGTCACATGCACGGTGTACATGAGAATGCTTGTTTGACGTGTTTATTTATAGCACGCAATAGCCCCTTAGTCTGAGCGGGGAGACACAAGGACATATCTAAACACAAACTGAGGCCTGCCAAGTCATGGGTTGCGAGATTAATTTCAAAGAGACGGCAGTGCAGCGCAGAAGCCAAAGACCCAATTCTGGTAATCACCCTGCCTCCAGCCCCCACCTCCCCCTCCCCTCCCAAAGACTCCCAGACACTCATGCTGTGTCAGGCTCTTTGAACATCAGTTTCTCTGAGCTCGTATCCTTGTTACGTCTCAGCGCCTTTCTCCAGGCTGGCTCTCTACCAAGAGGCCAGTCAGAGTCATGCAACTTGTCACATTTCTAACATATTGTTATATTCATAAGTAACATATTCATGTATGGAAGTTGATTTGTCTTCCAGCAGCAGTTGGCCATATAGTTTGCAGCCAACATTCCTCTTTGGTTCAGTGCGCCTGGCCTCGTGCACCACGGCGGGTTTCCTTGTCAGATAAATATAACCAGGGTCATCCACTGGCACCATGGCTTCAGCCATTTGGGGCCTGGCAAAGTCCCCACAATAACTCAGTACTTATGGTACAGCTAAGCCAAGAGGGGGGAAGTGGAGGGCTTGTTTCTGTGGCCTCAAAGAACCTCTGGCTGGGGGTCCAGGCTTAAGAGGCTGAGCCCCAAAGATAGGAATAGGGGGAGGGGAGGGTTTGGGTTAAGGATAAAGGACCTCAACCTGTAAATATCCTGTCAGAAGGGACTTTCAGATCTCTGAGACTACAGTGCCCCCTGGGGGAGCTGGAATTACATCTAAGGAGTGCATACAGTGTGACACAAATGTACAAGCATTTATATGATTCCGTGGTGCAACTGGATTTTCCTGAGCTTGACATTTGAATCAGTTTAATGTGGGACACGTCGCTATAAAGTTACTACACACAGGGGCCTCAGGCCCGGTTGCAGTTTAGCCCAGATAACATGTTAGCAGTTTTTTCCATGCAACACGTGATCCAGGCTTCCCAATTAGTAGAGCTCTTTATGCTCATAAATATCAGTGTGTCTGGATTCATGTGTGAAGACCGGCATGTCTCACTTTTAAACTTATGAGAGGATGTGTTGTTGGTAGACTGTTGAGCAAAAATGTTGTGCATATTTTTCTACATATTTTGTGTCTTTTTCCCTCACAGATAGCCCTGAGCTCAAACATGAATGCAGGATTTCAAACTTTTCCAGTTATAAATAGAGCAAAGGGCCTTTGATAAGTGGGGTTGGGTGAGAAAAGATGATTTAAAACTAAGCTCTTACCAGTAGGAGTTCATCAGCTGTTGGCCAGAGCTGCAGCCTTCTCTCCTCCCTACACAAATGTTAAACAACAGTTGGCACAAACCCTTGGAAAAGCACTCACCTGTTATTGTTTGTATGTGGAAAGGACTGACAGGCATGATTTATCATTTATGCAGATGACTATACAATAATGCAAAATAACATCCTAAACTAAGATTTTTTTTCCGTTTGTTAAACATTGCAAAAACAAATCTCATGTCACTGTTAATATTGTACATTAATATGTTATTAATGTCATTTGATAGGACATTACCTTCACAGAAATGTTTAAAGTTCCAGTCAAAACAACTACCATGAAATGATATGAGAAATGAGTACGAGATAAAAGTGAGAAGGAACTTTGTTTGACACTTAGTTGCTGCTCTTTCTCTTGCTCACTGTGTATAGCATATAAAAGCTAAATTAGGCATTTAAAATAGTTTATTTTTATATTTAAAAATAGATTTCTCTGATTCTTTAACTAAAAAATCCAGTAATAATAATGCTACCACTGGGCTCCCAAAATTTTCTTACTTCTCTGAACTTTAACGTAAGAGACGAGCACATTATGCTACGTCCAGATGAACAGAATCAGCTTTTTGGGATTTCCTTACCTGAATGATTGAGCATGCATCAAGGCACTTTAACTTAAGAGAATTCCAGTTACACTTGCTGGATGCGCATAAAAATGTAATTTGAAAAAAAAGTAACCTCTTTCTGTTGTTGCTGTTTTTTGTGGTGCAGATCGCGAGTCCCGAGAACACGAGGACACCAGAACCACACAGAGTACAGGCGGGGTTAGACCACCACCACTCTATCCCAAAGAGATTGTGAACAGCAAAAAAGTCCTTGCAGTGCGCAAGGAGCAGAAGAGGAAGCAAGGCAAGCAGCGCATCATTGGCTCAACCATTGATTACTCTCCTCTGCCCATTGACAAGCATGAGCCTGAATTTGTAAGTATTCCATGTGCAAAGTTTCATGTGGTTTTTGCGGTGTATATCTCAGTATACAACTGGTAGTTGTTTGGTTAATAATCCCGTGCTGCATTTCTCTAAAGGGTCCATGCAGGAGAAAACTGGACGGGATCATTCAGGGAATGAAGGATACTTCTCGTGTAATGGCGCTGTCTTTGTACCTTCCCAACTGTGACAGAAAAGGATTCTTCAAACGCAAACAGGTGAGCCTTGATTCTTTAAACCTTATATAGCCTCACACCACCCTTTGAGCAAGCATTTGACCAACATAACAATAAACTGCATAATTTCATTGTTATTAAACATAGTTATTTCAGTGGAATGACAGCAATCAGTGGGCTTGCTTGCTAGCTGTTAGCTTTAGCCCTTTGAGAATTCACTCCAGGAAATGCAAATAAACATTGTTATGATGATAGTGGTAAGTTCAGGTTAGCAAGCTGCCTCCAAATACTGCATCATTCTACCACACAGACACAGATGTCTGTTAATTAGAGCTAAATAACTAACAAATAGTTCACTTACAAAAAGCAGTGCACAGACCTCTCAAATGGAACAACATCAAAAATGCTCCAAAGGACATGAACATCCTAAACCAAAGAAGTCAAATACAGTGACTCCAATTAGCAGTGCTGGAAGCTAGCAGAGAGCTAACTATCATTCACCAATAACTCAAGGCAGCCCTAGCTCTAAAAATGCAGTTTATCCTTGCTAAAATATAATTCTCCCCCATAATTCAGAGTTACTAAGAAAAATCCCCACTTTGTGGTTATCACATAGTTGGAAAATAGCTCATTTAAATGTAGGCCTTTTAACATGGGACCTTGCTGGATTAACTCACTGTTTTCTTCTCCACAGTGCAAGCCATCTCGTGGCCGCAAACGAGGCATCTGCTGGTGTGTTGACAAGTACGGTGTTCAGCTCCCCGGCACAGACTACAGCGGAGGTGATATTCAGTGTAAAGACCTGGAGAGCAGCAGCAATAACAATGAGTGAAACTGGGAGGGCCATTTTGACCTCCCCCATCCCCCAACCCTTAACCACCACGTGACCCAGGGCCCACGCCTCCTCTCTGAATCACACCTGTATGCTCCGCCCTACGTTCACTTCAAGATTTGTTTTTTCAACTTAAAAAAAGAAGAAAAAAAATCCAATCGCAAAACAACAGGCTGAAAAAAGACACCTGTATTTTTTTTCCTTTCTTTTCAGTTGACCAAGCACTCTTCTCTAAATGAGGGTGAAAGTCCCAGAAGATTTACTAGATCCTTTGACTATTATGATCACGGGACCGCCCTTCTATGAGCCTGGTCCCTTGGCTGCAGATCCATGAAAATATATGCAACTAATGGATATATTTTTATAGAAGCTGTGGGTTTGTGTGAGGTGAAATTAAAACAATTGTAAAGAAGAAAAAGAGAGAAACAGCATCAGGCTTATTGATTGAAAACAGATCAGTTTTAGGCCATGGAACATGATGCCACTGTGGAGCTGACGATTGGCCAGAGTAATTTGTTTTTATCTGTTCTCCAAAAGAAAAAAACAAAGAAGAGATAGGGATATGCTGTAACAGTTGACTCTATCTGGGTTCTGTCAGAGCACTTATGAATAGGGGAACCTGCTTGGATATGTGTAAAAAAAATCACAAAATGATGCGTGCATGGACGCGTGCATGTGTACAGTTTGAATGTGTGGTATGTATGTTGGTATATGACGGAGTGAGCCTATTACAAAAAAGAATGTCCTTTTTTTTCCTTTTTCTTTTTGGTTTTTTTTTCTGATTTTGTCACAAGTATTGCTAGAGCTTGAAGTGGTATCGGGACTGGCCTTCTCTTAATGTAAAAGCGTAAAAAAACAAAAACAAAAAAAAGCAAGTAGACCATCACAGATGAATCTATGTATGTGGCTCTTTGACAATGTAGCTAGCCTGATATGCCAACTGTGCCTATTTGAACAGACATTGCCATGCAGGGCGACACAGAGCTTAGAGAGCACCGCTGGCTCTACTGGTGAACTAAACGTTTTCAGCTTAAGTCTGACTCAAGTCTGACTCCGATCATGAGTGCATGCAATCCAGCTTCCCAGTCGGGCCGGCCGCTTCTCTGATCCATTTGTGTGAAGTGTAGTTTTGTATGGTTTTGTTTGTGCTGTTTTCTTTGCCTTCAGTGAAGTAAAGACCACCCACTTTTGAGCCATGTTTCTTTATCAAGTGGTTCCCCCTCAGTACTGCTACTACAGTGTAACCATGGTGTATTACATTACTTTTAAATATAGTTACTGAATGTTTGTTTTTCCTGTAGAAACAAAGTATGAGAACAATGTAATTGTGCTTGGGGGGAAAAATAGCCTGTAAAGAATTTCAAAGGATTCTTGTAGGTCAACTACAGGGAAGTCAAAAAAGCTAACAATCTGAAATCCTTCTGCTTACACGCCTCCATGCGGAGGTTATCTACCTTTATCTGAGTGGGGCATGATCCAAACAAAAAGGTTACAGGTTATAACAGGGTCTTTAATAGAGTCGCTCTCTCTGTGTGCAAGTCACAGTGCCTTCCTATATGCAAAGACATTTAAATACTGACGTGAAAGTGACATGGATATCATGCGGGGCAATTTTCAGATACTTGATATGACAATAGAGGTTCTGATTAAGAGAAGAACAGTGAATGTGGTAGGTCCTTTGAAATGGTGTCGATAATATGTTGCAAATCCATTTGTAATCTCCGCCTGGGGGTAGTTCTGGACAAAAATGATGTGTGAGGAACTGCAGTCCGTTAAACCTCCTTCTTCTCTTTGACAACCAATAAGCTAAGATTCATGCTTCTTCATGTGAATGCCAATGTATATGATTGCCAGAGAGGGGAAGCCAAAGGATGTTCGGAGGTAAATCGTGTTTTAGGGCTTTTTTTAATGCTTCTGCAGATGTGTGCATCCTAAATGGCTTCCAGTTGGGAATACATTGTCAAGGCTCCTTGCCCCACTTCCAACACCAAATCCCCGCTACCACTTTCGAAAATAAGCAGCTTGCACTTATTTCAGTTACTCACTATTGATATTGACACACGGCAACATCCTGAGATGTGGTATCATGAAGTTAGTTTAACAGCAAGAACAACAAAAAGTAAAAAAAGCTAAATGTTGTGTTATCTTGTGCTTACCTTTCAGAGGTGGTGCTTTGAGGTAATATTTGTTGACAGGGGCTGTGAAGCCCATGCCTGGGACCTCCAATACAGCAGCATCTTTTAGGGAAAAGTAGATTGAAAGTAACACAGCTAGAGATGTTTTCATGGCCTATTGCACAGAGATGACAGCTGAGATAGAGACAGAGGAGACAGAGAAGAGGGAGAGCGAGCGCCATGGGCAGTGGTCATGATCAGGGCCTAGCCACTTCCCCGATGTGGGGTCACCAATTGCATGACATTAGATACAGTTAGCAGGACAATAACTGGGAGTCGTGGAAATCCGAGGAATGAAATACTGCAATCAGTTTAAATATCTGAAATTGGAACTTGGCAAATATCAGCGTTCCAGTTATCTCTTTCATTTCAATTGCAGGTTGGAATTCAGGATTCCTGTTTGCGAGTAGCAGCTTCCTCAGGTTTCATATCTCCTACTTGGTTTGAATTTCAATTCACATACTTCAGTAGTACAGTAACTACAGTACAGCTTTTATTTCTGAATACATAACACTTTTTGGATGTAATGCGACGATACAATTGGGTTTCGTAATTTGGTGTTCACTGGCTTGTGAAATCGACCCATCGGTGGCAGGAGGATAGCAGGAAATAAAATGGTCAGTATTTGGAGCTACATAAGACAAATAAGAAAAAAAAAGACAAAAAAGCTCAAATTATTAAAGTGAATATCACTGTGTAATATTTATTCAACTTGTAATTTATGTACTCTTTTAACCTTTGTCTGTTTTTGTTATGACAAAGCATTTATTTAAATAAAGTTATGTATTCATTTAAGCATTCTGCGTGAAGCTTTCATTTCTAGTACTGCATCTTTAAGGGGAGTAAGTAGCTGCTAAACTGGCTTGAAACATACAGTTTGAGCGGGAATCTTCCTGATTGTAAGCACTAACTAATCTCTGAGGCACGAACTGTTAAACCTCTTAGACATAAGTCTGAGACACCCAGGCTACACTACAGGATCTCATCCAGCATGCAGGATGTGACTTTATAAAGCCTCGCCTGAAGGCAAGTCACCTGGTTTTCAACACCATAGTCAAAAAGATTGCACCGGAAGAAGGAAGTCATTTAACATGAGTTTGAACTTCGGGGGGGATAACATCTACAGGGGCCGGCTCACTATTCAAATGACTGGGAAGAAGAGATCTGTAGCCTGAAGGAGACTTAATCATGTTATGGAAAACCTGCCTTTATCAGCACTTAAAGGAAGAATGCGCTCCCTGTGACACACCTCTTTACACAGACGTATATATCCAGTTGCGTGCATATGGAAGATATGGAAACAATATGGTAATCTTTGAAAGTATTTTCTGTGGATACTAAATGTGAAGCAGTTTCACCATCCAGGTGTTTGTCACAACCATCTTTTGAAAAACATGATATAAATGCACTCAAAGAGCACAGATGCCAGTTTCTGATTAGCTGTTGGCTTTCAGTTAAACATTAAAGGGCTCTAAGGACATGTGCATGCATCTCTGAAGATGGGTGTCTGGTCATTTTTATTCTCTTGTGGCTTTAAGGAAGTGACAGAATAGGACTTTTCTTTTTTTAGGGGGCCACCAAAATCTTTCCCTGGGGACCTCAAGACTTTGACTGACTCCAGATGTGGGTGACTGAAGCAGGGCATGAAAGGGTAGAAGGATCCAGGAGTTCCTGTGTAGCTAGCAGATCAAGGGTGCTGTAAAGGTTGTTGTGGTATGTTTCCATGAGTGTGTGTGTGTGTGTGTGTGTGTGTGTGTGTGTGTGTGTGTGTGTGTGTGTGTGTGGACCAGGGGCAGCGCATGCTTTGACTTCAGGGAGGAGGAAACATGTGTAGAAGATTTGATTTGTGAGGTAGTGTACATGACAATTACTATTTGCCTTCAAAGAAACTGACAACTGCACTTAGGACTTCAAAGCATTTATGCCCCTTTTATTAGATAATTAGGCCAACAACGTTGGACGTCTACATCTAACATCAACTCACGCACCTCACTGCATCCCAAATCCAGTCAAACTGCTGTGCTGTGCACTTTTCTGCCCATGCGAGACCTAAGGTGGGATACTTTTCTGTACTGTATTTCAATTATACAATTAAACAAATGGTCAGTGCTGAAAAATCCCAAGCAAAAAGCTTTGGAGATGCTTTTAGTTGCTTGTGCATTGCGTTGCCTGTGGCTCACTTCATTAAATGTGACTTTTAGACAGGATGATGGGACATTTAAAGACATAAGCTTACAAATGGCATGCAGATGTTTACACTACGTATTTAGGATCTCTTCAAATCACTGCTTGTGCTCTTGTATAATACTATCTCTTTAAGAGGTAATAGTGGTTCTTGTCATCACTGAGATGGAGATGAAAGGAGATTTGAAAGAAAGTACGGCAGTTGGGAGTAAATCACATGACTTAGTGATAGAATCCGCCAGTGCTGGTGGTAGAAGACGGCAGACAAGTGTCTGCTAGTTTTCTAGTTTTCATCCAAGCCCTTTCATCCCAAATGGACTAAGACCTAGAATCCCAAATGGTGGGTTGTTCATCGTGGATCGGATGTGACAGTGAGACCCACAAATGTGTGTTAAGTAAACCATATTTAGAGATTAAGATTTGACGTCCTTCAAGCCAAGAAAGAGAACCTTACGGTGCAGTCTAGTAGACGTTCTCAATATTATGGGAGATTCCAGCAATATAAAAACGTAATCTGCATCATTCTAACAACTGAATGAAGTTTTATATTTTAAACAATTGTTTTTAAAAGGAATCAGAGCGAATCTGTGAAATTTCATCAACAAAAGTTTTAAATGAGACAGCGAATGAGATTGGGGGCTCCATGGTCTAGGTATTTTTGATTTTCTCTGACAGCAGTTACTTTCAATCACAACAATAAACGGTTTCTTACACAAGCATACAGTTTCTAGTTTAACTTAAGAAGCAAATTAATTTTTACCTGGAACTTGGTACCATCAAGAAAGGGCACTTTATCACAAATCCTTAACTGACCAATCAACACGCATTACCAGAATCCATTTATGAGCAAACTCAGCTTTCATGTAAAAAAACAAAAGTCATAGCATTGTTTTATTTTTGGGGTGGCTGTAGCTCAGGTGGCAGAGCAGGTCAGCCACTAATCAGAAGGTCGGTGGTTCGATCCCAGGCTGCCTCCTGGCTGCATGTCAAATATCCTTGGGCAAGATACTAACCCCATGTTTGCCTACTGGTGGTGGCCAGAGGGCCCGGTGGCGCCAGTGTCCGGCAGCCTCGCCTCTGTCAGTGCGCCCCAGGGCAGCTGTGGCTACAACGTAGCTTGCCATCACCAGTGTGTGAATGTGTGTGTGAATGGGTGAATGACTGAATGTAGTGTGAAGCGCTTTGGGGTCCTTAGGGACTAGAAAAGCGCTATACAAATGCAGGCCAAATGCAGGCCATTTTATTTGAGTTTGGGTATTTATCTGATTACATTAAAACACTTTTTTGCCCGGAAGAAAGTGTATAGAATTATTTTGGCTGTTTAGCAGCATTAATGCCAACTTACAGTACATAATGTTACAAGCACTGCTCCAGGTCACTTACAGCTGAGGGTGGTAGAATGGGGTTACTATGAAGTTCAAGTCGTTTCTATTATATTGTTCAGTTTATAGTACCAAGTCACAAAAAGAGTTGTCTAGAGGTTATTTATATCATAAAGCAAAAAACCCTACAATGTTATAGAGAGAATAAGTGCTTGGTGTTGGTGGGGAGAACAAACTCCCTTTATACAGGAAAAGACTTCCATCAGAACCAGACCTCATGGATGGGCAGAAATCTTCTACGACTGGTTAGTGAGGGAGTGGAAACAGAAGACAGAAAGAGGAGCATGGAGAAACAATCGGCAATAACCAGGACAAAACACAGAATGCAAAAGGCAAAACTTACCTATTTGTCTCTTGAAGACTGCACGGTTCACTGTAACGGTAGTATAGCAGTGGGGTGGGGTTTTGGCTCAGCTGCAGGGGAGGGGTGGAGCAGAGGGTTCAGGGGCAGCACCAGGAGAGGCTGGCTGGTACATCTGTCAGCCATCATCTAATCATGATTCTCCTATTTTACACAGTAACATGCAGGGACCGCAGTGTGTGTATGTGGAGAAGCTGGAACACGGATTACCAGGGTAACATTGGATGACGTCTGAAAAGACAAACTGCTATAAGCTGAGCACATGTGTAAATAAACCAGCACTAACTAAATCGCCTAACTTGTGTGTGGCAACTTGCTACCAGTAAGGTAAAAAAATAGGTGTATTTTTTAATCAAACACTTTTTTATTTGACATTCAGATTACAGAGATGATAAGAGCCGGATGACTCTTCTGCCTGATATTAGATTATGTTTACGTAAAGTTTTTTTTTTTTTAAAAACCTGAAGACCCATTATTATTATTGCATGCAACAGTTGCGTGCAAATGCATGGGAAGCAAGAAAAAAAGAGGGAGAGGATACAAAATGCTCAACGCATCATGGAAAATTCCCCAACAACTTGAACTAAGGGATTGTTCGGGGTCACGTGATCAAGCTTAACTACCATCTTTGTTAAAAAGGAAAGTTTGTAGAGAGTAAAAAGTAAAGATGCTGCCTGTTTGAAACTCGAGGAACCACAGCATTCACACTGAAGGTGAAGTGCTTAGTTGTGATGATATGGCACCATGAGGTGCTCAAGATATGATGGGCCTGATCATTTAGGACTTTCTTTGTACGAGAAAGGATTTTAAATTCAACCTAACAGAGCGGCAGATCAGCGCTGCTAGGAGAGGTACAGCCTGGTCAGGTCACCAGTCTATTACAAGGCTAACACAGTAGGAAGAAGACAACCATTTTTCTCACACATATTGCCACAGCATGCATGTCTTTGGACTGTGAGAGGAAGCCAGAGTACTCACCAAGAGCCCATGCAGGTGCAGGGAGAATACGTGAACTCCACACAGAAAGGCCTGGTGGTGAATCCAAATCCAAGATAATCATGCCTTGATGTTATAAACACTGTACCAACGTGTTCCCTAGTCTTTAGTGTACCTTACCTCTCTCACCATGATAACTGGATTTCTCCAGTCCCGTATGACCCTGAATAAGCGGTAAGTGGAAGCTAATTGCCAAAAGCCTTGTTTCTTGTATTTAGCAGAAAGCTAACTTCCTCTTGTTTTGGCCTTATTGAATCCACTTCATGCAATACCAGAGTGTTCAGGAACTCTGGTATTGTGTGAAGGTAGTGGATAAAGTGTAATTCCCCTTTAAGATACAGCTTCATTATCTGTTCCTCTATTCGTGCCCCTGCATAACCACATCTGTGCAGATTCAGCACTGTTACTGGCTTCCCTGCCCTGCTGAGCTGAAACATAATAATTGGCTTTTTTGTCCATATTGAGAGTTAATGTTTCTACTTCCTGCTAACATGGGAGCACCTTATCATTTCAGCACAGATAAAACAACAATTATTTTGTTAACATTCAACAAGTACAGCTTCTGGGAGTCTTAGTAACAGACCCACCATCAACATATCAAGGGAAGTTTGTTGAATGCTAACAAAAGAAATAGTAGCCTGAAAGTAGGGCGGATCTTGGACTCTCTGTGCCAATACACACATACAGTACGTGTGCTTTTGCACATACACATGCACTCACACACTCAAAAACACCAAGCAAGCAGAGATTCTCACTCCCACTCTCAATCCTTCTGCAAAACTACCCTCCTTAGCTCATTGTGCCAGATCTATTAAAGCCCAAACAAAAGACACTTGTTTTGATTCGTGTTTTTGCAAAAGACCAGCCTCGAACTACCATCAGATGTGGCGAAGGATCCGAGGATCCACGGACGACACTGAGCCAAGCTGTCAAACATTTATGACAAACTCTCTTCCAAAACAAGGCATAAATAAAAAAAATAGATAAAATATGTCACAAAAACTGAACAAAGCTGTGAGGCTGTAGCTAAAGGAGCAGGAGTGTGATTAAATACAGCATTGGACTGGTGTTCAGCTACAGTAACTGGCACATGGGCACAAGTATAAGGTTACGTGGCCAAAGCCAGTCAGGAGTGGTCTCATATGATACACTTTTGGCCTGGACTTCAAAGAAGTCTCTTTTTACACCCAAGTCTTGAATCATTTTGATGGCAAATCACTGGTGACTGTTCTTGGGGACATTTCCCAGTGTTTGCAATTTCTACTTGATGTCACATGTACTTCAAAAATAAAAACTTAACAGATGTTCAAGGAAGCCCAATCATTCAGTGCAACTTTTATTAGCAAACAAATATTTCATTTATTGAGCAAATCATATATATGCAAATTATTTAGGCTTTTAAATCCTGTATACATTTGTTGCACATCTGCAAGCCACTTTTCAACCCACCTGCTCTTCCTTTTCTGCTGTGTCTATCTTAACCAGCCTGATATCCATTGTCACTGCCGCTCTGTTTTGTGCCAGGCTCTTGCTGGTGCTCTCGCCGCCTCTGGCTTTCCATGTATGCACATGAAAAAGCAGGGAGGTGTGAACTGCCAGGCCTCAGAATGGAGCCATGCCACCAAGGATAAATTACTCCAGATGGTGTCACGAACCAGGCTCAAAGGGAAAGACAAAATATGGAGAACACATATCACTTGTATGAAAAGTAAAATAAGTAATTAAGTAATCTGTTATGTCTGAATGGCTGCAGATGGCCAGGGTAAGTAAATAAAGAAGTAAATCAAAGTCAAATGTAAGTCAAAGGGAGAAAAGAGTGATTGACTGCTGAGGAACATAAAGTATATACCTGCAGATGAGCAATCTGCAAAAAACACCCATCCTGTTTGTTGAGTGTAAAATTACATTTAGCTGGAGCTGACATGAAGTTTAAGAGCCTGAGTGCCACAAATCAAAGGACCATCTTCTAAGTGGCAGCTGCTTGGAGGTTTTTGCCAATGCCACTTTTTGGCTAGAAACCTTCAATTTGACTAGAAGAAAGAAGTAAATGTGGCTGATGTAGACACAAATATTACATTTGGAACTAAAATATCAAAATATATCACAACAGAGTTGTTTTTGATCAAGCCACTAAAAGTACCTGCTGTGAATACTTGATAAATCTTATTCGATATTATCAAAGTAGTGTCTAAATTCTGTCGCTCCACAATTAGCTTCAGCACAGCTTTGATTCTCAAAATTTGTCCCTTGGCTTCCAAAGGGATCAACTCATATTCATTCTAATCAGGAGCAAATAAAAAAAAAAAATACAGATTGAGATTCAATCCCAGTAAACACTTGATAAGTTTATTGCTCGGGAGTTTCACTTCTTATTAAGTACAAACTGAATTTTAGTAAATTATTGTCCCCAGTAGAGTCAAAAAGTATGATAGATTATGTTTTAGGCAGGCCTACCTCATGAGTGACTAGTTGCTACTCTATGACAGTGCAGTTGGTCAACTTTTTTACACTTTCGGTAAAACAAGACAAGGTGAGTATAAAGCAAACAAAAACTTAAAGGAACACAGAGTATAGTGTCAAATTAATTAAATAGTTAGTAGCAGAGGAGGTTGGTATTCGGTTTTAACTGCGTTGGTGTTAATGAAATGAACAGCAGGTACACTAGAGGGGCAACAATGAAACAACCTCAAAACAAGAACAGTTTGGCAGGTGGAGGGCACTGACATTTTCCAGCCCATCTTTTCTGACTGTTTTTTCACTAGCTCTGTATTTGACCAGGGTCAGTGTCCAACTCCCCTAGGATGGCACATCAATACATACCTTTGTCAGGTTTGCTATGTCTCTCAGCACAGTCTCAAGAGCATAGAGGAGATGCCTTGAGACAAGCAGATACTCTTGGACAGGACTCCAGAAGCTCCTTAACCCATCAGCAGGACCAGTATCTACTCAGGAACAGCAAGAGCCACAAAATTAGATCCTTCAGGTCACTTGTGTAAATATCCCTGACCAAACAATCAGAGAAAGATTTCATGAGGGTAGCTTTAGGGCCCAAACATCCTCTAGTGTGCCCTGTGCTCATGTCCACTGCACCATGGAGCCAGTTTGGATTTTGCCTCCCTGTGCTTTTCACAGATGAGAGTAGGTTCACCCTGAGCACATGTGACAGACGTGAAAGGGTCTGGAGAAGCTCTGGAGAAGGTTATGCTGCCTGTAACATCGTAAGGCATGGCAATGGGAGGCATATTCATGGAGAGACACACAGACCTCTATAGGCGTGGCAGCAATGCCCTGACTGTCATTAGGCATGAGTGAAATTTCATCAGAATGGGCTAGCCTTCCACTTTGATTTTCAGGGTGTCTTTGAATTCAATCCTCTTTATGTTGCCCATTTAAATTTTTCATCAAACATTGTGGCATCCTTTCATTCCTAATACACTAACCAGTACCAAATTGGCACAGCTATCCTGACTTAAAAAGATATCTACTGACATGGCAAAAAGATTTCCACTTACACAAAAGCTATTCATTCATGTAGTTAAAGTGTCAAATTAAACGTAGATAACAACTTCACTATCCTGCAACTTTTTTGATTCACGCACTGCTATTTTTACAGTGACAGTGCAACAGAGACTGAAATACGGTGATTACATGAAATCAATGAGAGCACTTGCCTTAAGGGCCAAAAACTGTCTGCAAACATTCTTCCTCTCAGCGTGTATGAGTGAGACAGCACTGTACAGTAAGTTACAAATCATGTAATAAGTATTATCCTTACATTTACACTGGTTTCCGCTCTTAAAGTCATGATGTGCAGCAGTACAAAAGTGTGTGTGCATGGGGTTTTGTGTGTGTAGGTGTTTGTGTGTATGTGTGTGTATGAATGGGCTGGTTTATTCATAGACACCTTTACCACTTAGTATCACATTTGTCAATGTCAGCCTAATCCCTCCTCATGTCAACACTTAATTAGTAACCCTGGCAACACACACACACACACACACACACACACACACACACACACACACACACACACACACACACACACACACACACACACACACACACACAAACACAAGCATGTCAGTCCACAGTATCGATAGGAATGGCCACACAGTGGTTTCCAGGGTTATTATCGTAAGTGTTGACAGGCAAACTGCTGAAAAACAACAACAGCTCTCTGCAGTTTATTATACGGATGGGTGTGGATTCCAAGAAAAACATGGATGATGTCAGATTTTACAGTCAAAGTTAAATTAACACAACATTTTCACTGCAAAATCTTAAAAAAAAAAAAAAAAAAAAAAATGACAACCAAAAACTGCAAACAAGTCTGTTCCAGTCATGGGCAGAGCATTTTATTTCATTTTGCACATCAACATGAAATTTTGCAAAAGGTAATCAGAGAAAGCATTACTTGAAATAAAAACTTAATTATCTTAATTAAAACAGTGTTCACCAAGTATTACTGCTAAAAAATGTATGAGTATAGATAGTGCACACATCATCTTCAGCGATTCAAAGATTCTCCACTCAGCTAAAGAATAAGTGGGGGTTTGTCCCCATTTTGCCATTAGAATAACATTTAATCTGTGTCATTTATTATATTTATATAAATTAATAATAATTTATTGATTTATACAACAGTAGCAGTGTAGATTAATAAACATAAATGTAAAGTTATCCAAAATGCTACACTGTGAGTCTAAATGCACCAGCACATTAGGATGTCATTGCTGCTCATTGCGAGCTACAACTGTGCGATATGGAAGGAATAAATTTGAGTGGGACATCGAGTCTGATGCTTGTAGACCA
The DNA here is from genome assembly GCF_057382095.1 of Aulonocara sp. 'chitande type north' Nkhata Bay. Classification (NCBI taxonomy): domain Eukaryota; kingdom Metazoa; phylum Chordata; class Actinopteri; order Cichliformes; family Cichlidae; genus Aulonocara; species Aulonocara sp. 'chitande type north' Nkhata Bay. The sequence continues at coordinate 35,433,660 of NC_141359.1, forward strand.
GTGGTGTCAAGATAAGGCCTGAGGGCCAGAAATGGCCCAGCAAAGACACCAATTCTTAACACTTAAGATCAAAGTGGGCTGTATGTGGCACGATATTTAAAATGAGGTTTATATCCCTGTTGTGGGGTGTCCACCATGACGCCGTTGTGGAAACAGCTACTAGAAGCATCTTACAAACAAGCTTTTGCTATCACAATTCAGCTGCATTTTCTGCTCTATCAGAAGCACAAACATTTTGTTTTGCACGTTTAGTTTTTCATTTATTCTCCTTGATCGCTGGTAAGTTTAGAATTTTAATGCTCCATTCCTATTGGTTGATTCTTAGACAGTATTTATAATGGTAGACTCTCATCTTCAATATCTCAAATTGCCAGCTTTGGGCTTCGATCACTGAGCAGTGTAAGACTTCTGATATGGAGGCACAACCAATATAATATTTAGTCTCTTAAAAAAGACTAACTGCACTTACTGAGATCCTACATGAGACATTTAAATGCAGATAAAATCCTTAGTAGGTTTAGGCTGAAAGTCTATATAATTAACAGATTAATGCTGATTTCATCAGACTAGGTGTAATGTCAAAGAGCTTTCTTAAAATGAAAAAAAAAAAAGCAGAAAATGAGCTGACTCTGCAGTTCCCCTTAGCATTGCAAACCATTTTAGCCCCTTTTAGATGGTTATTTTGCTTTTCTTGTCTCTGAATGGCCTCTTTACTTGTAGCCCTAAAAGTTATGCGTTTGCCTTATATTCCTTAAAAAGCTTTACTTTCGGACAGCTTTACATTAGCTGAAAATCACCAGAATGATGGACTGACAGAGCTGATAACAAGCTATCATTTAAAGACCTCAGCATGTTATTTTCAGAAGTTATAATGACACTGAGGATGAATATTAAAAGAAATCCAGATTTTTTCTGTGTGTATTAGATGGACACTTATCATGATCTAACTTGGTGACGACCCTAAGCCTAACACACATCAGAATGTATTTATGTCCCCCTGCCTCGAACTGTTGTTGCTTATGCATGTTTTTTGACTAGAATGAGCACTGTAGTTTGAGTGGATTATAATACATATCATACTGCTGAAAAATGTCCATTTACCAGCAAAAATACTGTAGTTCACTCTGCATTTATGCTCTTTTACTGAAGCCACTTTCCTAAAAAAGTATTATATCATACGAGTATGAGCTTAGTCATCACCTGTTGATGAATAATCCTCATAAATTTGGAATTGTGAAGAAAACCCAGCCCCATTTTGATGGTGTGCTAGTGAGATGCTTCTGCAGTGGGCATTGCTCTGTGCACCTCCTGAAACTGGTTACAGTTGGGATCCCCTCTGACTTTAGGTGTCTCTGATATCTGGACTCCTGTTAAGGGGTCAACACACCAGCATTCTCCCCGCTGGCCGTGGGTGGACATGTTGCACTGGAAGGAGAGAAGAAAAACACAAACTAGGCAAGATGGAAAACACTGGGAAAAAGAGGCGGGAGGGTAAGGAAACACAGTGAAAGCAGGGGATGCATTAATGAAGCATGGCGTAGGGTGGCTTGAGATTTGTGTTCATGTGTGTGTGTGCGAGGATCTTCTGGCGGCGGGGGGTCATTGGATGAGAGTGAGGACTGTGATTCGGGTGGGACAACACTCACCCAATAACAGCCTGTCCTCAGGTTATGCCCCCTACACACAACCCATCCACAGCCACACATGTGATCGCAAACACTCCCACACATACACGCACAAACGGAGGCATGCCAGCAGACTAGCTCCCCTGCAGAGCCCACCCTTCCCCCCCAACCCCCTGAAATGAGGTCGTAATTGAAGTGGACACAGTTTACGGCCCGCGTGCGGGGCGGCCGGGTAGGGGACGGCGAAAAGAATGAAGAGCTGGGGGGAAAGAAAAGACTTTCCATTTTCTTCCTTCGATGAGAAAGAACAAAAAAAGTGACAGTTACAGTAATTACCGCGCGACAAGGAGGGACAACTCCAAAAGGGAGCCGAGTGTTGAGGAGGTACAGTGTTCCTCCCTGGGAACCGTGGACTCTAGTCCAAAACAATGCTGTTGTTTGTGACCGGTGATGAAAATTGGCTGAGTGGTTGAGAGCCCTGCTTTAGGAAACGGTGGCGCCTATTCAAATCTTCTTTTCTGCTCTACTATCCTCGTAAGAAAACACTGGATATGTGACCTTGTTTGTCCTCCCCTGTCTGATGTCTATGGATGGGCATAATACAAATTCAAGCCCCCAGTCGGAAGCACAGTTCGTTCCTCGGCTTAACAAAAGTCTTCCCATGAAGTACGCCAAACAGTTTTATTGCCTTGTAACCTTGAGCTCAGAAGCTTGTTGCCTCATTCATGATGACAACATCTCCCCATGCATTTGTGCGTTTGTGTGTGTGTTTAAGAGCAGAACGCTAAGGAAGAGGCGGGTGTGAGAGTTTATTAAGAAAAAAGACAGGGGGAGGAGGCAGGTGGCAGGAGTGAGAAGGAAGTTATACTTTTGCCAGGGTGATTTTGCCAGGCTGATACAAAGGAATTGTGTGAGTGTGACTCAGACAATGAGAGAAAAGAGAGGGGAAACCCCACAAAGTAATACGTGGGTGAAAGAGGAAAAACCAAAAAGAAAGTCTGAGGAACTGAAATGAAAATGTGAAAAGCGAAGGAGGAAACATAAATGCACTCAAAACTTTAATGCGTTACACATGTATAGGCACAAGAATCTCCACCAATACCGAAAGCCACAGAAGCTCTTTCCCATCATCAAAGTCAGCGGTCATTACTTACATAACCACCAGCAAAGTTTAAAACCTGTTGACATCTGCAACCACTTGAGTTTGTTATGGTCTTGTGTTACAGATCACCACGAAACAGTAAGTCACCAGCAAATCCCACAGAGCATAAAACCGCCATGTATCTGCTCACTATGGGCTGAATCACCAAAACATGCCACAGCAATAGCAGGAACCGTAGGAGTGATGTCACAGCAGGTGTGCTGCTTTTTGACAGCAGATGGAAAACACCTGCTGTGACAGCACTGACTGGGGTGTGGCCGTTATTGTGAAACTCGTGAGTTTCCTGATGCGTGATTCAGTGTTCGTATTATTCAGCAAAGATGACAAACGAGTTTACAGTACATGTGAGTAGATCTGAATAATGGAATTAGTCCAACGACGAGAACGTTTTTTGTTGTTTTTTTTGAGTAGTTCAAATGAAGGATGAGGCGTGAAATTCAGTGGAACAATGTGAAACACTGCTTAGACACCAGTGTTTTCATTTGGTTTGGTGGTTTGTAATTTTCTATGATTTTCAGTTTTACTTAACAATAACTGTAAAAGATTTTATTGCCATTCTGAAACTGAAATGTGGCCACAACTGTATAACCTGTGTCTTCTGTGTCCTTTGGCTTTTTGTATAAGCAGAGTGCGGCTCTGAGCACTGTAAATGGTGCTCAGCAGTGGAAGATTTGATAAACAAAAGGGTAACTGGTCAAGAAATGATGTCTCTCAAACTGAACTTTTAGACTACCCTGGGCAAAGAATGGAAAACGAGGCACGTGGCATTGTAAAGCGCTTTGGGTGCCTTGAAACGCGCTATATAAAATCCAATCCATTATTATTATTATTATTATTATTATTACTTGGACAACAAAGGTGACCTGTTTGGGCTTGCTACTTTCTGTTTCCACCTTCAAACTGGTTACGGATTTACATGAGATTGTTACTCTAAAAATAGATAGATACATTTAGTGACTCACCTGACATTTGTATACACCCCATAAACAGAATCACATCAAAATAAGCCATAAGCACACAATACTCAGTCACTTGCACTCTCCTTGAATTTTAGAGATCATTTTGGGCATACCAGTATGTGTTGCACATGTTCAGAGTTTTGATGGTTTGATGAATGAAAGATAGTTTGGATCTGGTTTTCTGAACAACAGGGGCAGCAATTTAGATTTCCCCTTGATGGATGAAAGTTTCCTCAAAACTATATTCTTTGTTGTGCCTTTCTGCTCAGGCATTCAGTTCAAAAATCCTATTCCAGGATACCTGTACTCAAAATTAAATGAAAATGCTACCACATTAGGCTGTGTCCATGCAGGAATTAATTCAAGGTGAACAGAGATCATAAAAACTAATGACATATGGCACCTTCAACTTGGCAAGATAACTGCTTGGTACCCTAGATAAACTTTTTTAAACTTTTCTCAACTTCCAGTTCGGTGATTGAAGCAAGTACCAATGAGTGTGTAAGGTAATGCTGATTGACACATTACCCAGCAGTAGATACATAACAGTATAACCTTCTATCATCTCTTTTGAGTCTGATTTCCAGTGAGAGGATGAACATAAATATGCAATAGATCACATTTAGGTAAGATGACTGATGGACTCATCACACAACAACCCCCAACCAGGAGTCTAAGACATGGCTTTAAGATGTGTATCATAAAACTCGCATTATTAAACATCTTTGCTTCTGCTTGTGATCAAAAAGGTTCTCAATTCTAGTAACTTAACTAATATCCTTTTGGAGATTTTGTTGCCTGGCTCTCTTGCTAGTTGCTGTTGGGGCAGATCGATCTTAAAGTAGAAAGCTACTCAAGTCACAGCTTACAGCAGTTTGGCTACACTGACCACATCAAGGCTGGACAATATGTGGAATAAGAAACTCACTGGAGAGGCAGTCAATTATACTGTTGTGAAGATATCAGTGGAATCCACACTGACAGTCTGACCCTGAGAGACTAAATAATAGCAGCCCATCATCCTGCTGGTTGCACTCATGACCTGATGCATCATGTTCATGCTTGGATTCTCGGTCTTAGCTGAAGACAGCTGACATGACCAATAATTATCCTTTAAAAGAAAGTAACATCAGTTTGACGCACGGGTGGCTGAGGTCCACAGACACAGAAAGTTCTACTGGAATTTAACTTGAAGAGAAGATCATCTAAAGCCATTTTTTTTAATTTACTTGACCAAATTTGGAGATATTTTTTGTTTGCTTCTCAGGTTTTCCAGCATTGTTTGGCAGGCTTTTTGCAACAAGGGCTATTTCTTTCTTCCTTTTATGTCTACCCTCTCGTCAATGGGAAGTCTCAATTCTTTCTTTATTATGCTTCAAATTATATCCTGTAAGAATCTAAAACATAAAATAACAAAAACGTGAAAAGTCTTACCATACATATATCATGGATGGGTCTCTTGTGAATTTATCTGACCCAAATGTTCTCTTTTGTAAAATAATGTGACGTAGGACAGGTGATATGCCAGCAGCTCACCTGCTTGAGGTTATACAGTCCATGTTTGTCACAGTTTGGAAACTTGAGCTGATACAGGTTCTCCAGTGGGCCTCTGTTATCCTCTGAAGTCATTTTAGCAATCTCCTCTAAGACCCTGTCCAACTCCTGCTGACAGGCACTCTACATGATGAGGGAGAAAAACAACAGTGAGTAATTAACATGTACAAATACACCTGTAGTCACTTTTAGGCGAGGCAAAAAAGAGAGGTAGGTTAAATTTGACTTGTGCTGGAGGCCGAGCAAAATGTTCTCCAACAAAAAAAAAAGAACAGTGAAATAAAATACATCTGTGCATCTTGTAAAAATGTCACAAATATACACATTTATAGTTAACATTTTTATGAGCCACAGTTAGACAAGCAGCAGTTCAGCCAATATTATTGATGTGAGTCTGCTGGAGCGGAACGTAACTGACTGGGCTGCTTAACTCAACTGGTGGCCACGACCATGACCACACAGACACACACAAACCTGTGCTTTCATGCACGCACAAAATTCTTAGCACACTTTTCCTGTACTTACTCTTCTTGTTCTGCACATTTACAGTGTATTCAAGTGTGCACTGTAATGCAGACACACACACCGAGTGCCAGTCTACCCGTGGGATCAAAGGGGTCTGTTCTTATGATTAGTTGGCTGAGGATGAGAGAAGGGAGCGGGAGGAGGCACAGTCTGCCACGAACTTTATCAGACATCTGAACATATAGATGAAAAGCCCTCTCCCCCTCTCTCTGTGTTAGACTCCTTTTCTTTTTCCTAATAAAGACATACATAAACCAACATGTCAAAGACAACTTTTAGTTTCAGAGCAGAGTCCCTGCTCCTACATATTGGGATGTTAGTGGCCAGATTAAGATGGTCCCTGGACTGATTCTGGGCTGTATTTTGCCCATGTGTGTTCTTGAAAGACTCGTGTTGAGATTGATGTCTCAAGATTGGACAAGCAGTCCTTAAGTTGTAATTTAGACACCCCTTTTACAGAAGTGGTTTGGTGTAATAGTCTTTATCTTTTTATTTTTATTTACTGCAGCCTGTCACCACGACTGACCTGATGATGTGCCTGGAGTTTCTCTTCCAGTTTGGGAGTTCAGCTCCTAATACTTCTATTACCACTTAGGACTTTAACCTCCACATCTGCTCCAGTTGTTCCTGGCACTTCTTTATTTTCTTGTGCTCCTTCTTCCTGATGTTGCTGTCCACTGAGATTGCCACATCTATTAAAATTGTGGTCTTCATTGTCAACCACCACTATGTCTGATTGGTTGGCCAGCAACTTGTCTGTCTGGAACTCGAAGTCCCACTGCACTGTTGTTCTCAACATCCTGTGGTGGTATCTCTGATTGGGAGTTACGGACTTCTAATCTGTATATGGTACAGATGTGCCAGTACACTATCTTAGCCACATCTTCTGTCTGTCTATGATACATCCCATGCAGGGCCTTGGTCTTCCATAATAGTGTTCTAATCCTCTTCAATCCCGCCTGTTAACCCCAAGTAGGTGGATCAGTAAATTCATGTCTCACTCACTTATGACTGACAGCTGATGGTTTCACCACTCCTGAATCTACAGTATATCTGTGTTCACTCTTTGTTATGAGCTGGTTTAGGGGGAGGCCTATGCAGAACCGCGTCACCTTGGTATATCCTGCACTTGATGGTAACTTGTGAAATTCCCTGGAATGGGTCTATAGTGTTCTCTTCCACAGCCCCATGTACTTCCTGATGAATGTTATCAGTGCACTGTTAGCCTCGTAGCGGCCGCCGGTCTGACTGTCAGGTGAACTGAACTTCAGGTAAGAAGTTATGACCTGCAGTCTATCTGGGTCAGATATAAACCAAGTTTAGGTGGAGTTTATTTTCGTTATGCTGAGTTTTTCGTACTGCGTACTAGCTAGCATGACGGGGTTTCTATACAGCGGGGTGGGTGCTATGATGTTACTGATGTTGAACTTTATTTTGTTCATAAGGTTAATTAGTAGAGTTGCCAACCGTCCCGTAAAAAACGGAATCGTTCCGTATTCAGACAAAATATTACGCGTTTAGTATTGAGGTGAAAAGGAACACAGTTTGTCCCAGACTTCAGCTACAATGAAAAAGACACAAAGCTGGAGTTATTCTGTCTTTTGCTGTCAGCTGCCTCTTCTTCTCTCATTCTCTCCCTCTCCCGTTTCTACTTCAATCATGAAACTGATCAGCTGGTTACTGTGCAGGGGGGGCAAGGTAGGGCCTTAACAGGGAGAGGGGCGCACAAAGAAATACTTTTCTTTCTTATTCTCATTTAAAATGTCTAGCTTTTAAAAAATAATTATTTGAGCCTTACAACAAACGATTGATAGATTAACGCATATATACCATCAAGACAGTGTACATCACTGTCACAACAGTGTTTGTTTTCATTCAAAGGCTTTATGATTTTTCCTATAATGGTGGGCCCAGAGTCAAAATGCCCAGGCCGATTTTTTGTCACAGTCCAGCCCTGTATGCAGCTCATGTGCAGTCTGGTGTTACCTACATCTTCCTATTCAGAAGGCAGAATTTCCGAGTTCTGAGTACAGTCAAAGCACCACGACTGCAGTTTTTGTGTTGGATGTAAAAAGCGCACATGACGCTGTGACGTAGGCTAGAATCATGGCGGCAGTCAACGACGGTTCCCAGTGCGCTGTAGCCGCTGAATCACTATCTTCAGCAGTAGCTTTCTTTTACAGATGTTAGAGCACTGAGGTACCAGAGTGGATCTTTGGTCTTGGGCTCTTCTATAATTCCCACTTGTTGCATATAACCTCTCTCATTAGGTCAACAGTCAACAAAATAACAGCTGGATAGTCTGGTAGCAACATTGGATCAGTGGTTTGATTCCAGGTCAGCCTAGGCACCCAATGCTACTTGAGCCTATGTTGGAATATGAGTGAGCTGGCTTAATGAGGTCTGCATCATGTGTTAGGGAACTAGGGTACACTGATGAGAACCTGACTATTATACTTGTTATTGGATTATTGGATTGCAGTAATTTAATCTTTATGAATTAAGTTGGATATATTATATCTTACATTTTGTTATTGGCTTTGGAAGTTATGGACACCACTCTTCCCTGTGTCCCTCTCTGTACTGTGGAGCCACAGACTCGCCCATTGGTATCTTTTTCTATAAAAATGGGCTGGTTCCCTCTTACATGTCTGCATGTACTGAATGAATATGGCTGTCACAGTTTTTTTTTATTTTTGTCAAAAAGAAAATTGAGAGAGACAAAAAGAGAGAGAAATCTGTCACAACCACAGCTCTGACAGTGAAGCCTGTGTTCAGCATATAGCTCTATGATCTCCAATGACTATTCACAACAAAGTGCTGGGCAAGTCCCTCCCCTTGCCCAGCTGCACGACTCCTTTTACTGCACTGTCTCCTTTGTTGCTTCTAATGATCTTGACATTGTATTGTACCGCCCCGCTTATTATTTCTTGGTGTATTTTGTTTTGTTTGGCTACAAGCGAGGTTGTTAAATGAGGGAGAAAATGAGCAAAAGCATATCATTGTTTGTCTTATTGAGACATATATGGGCGTCCATATGCGTAGCCCCCTTCAGGCCCAAGCTCATTTGCATGAAACAGGATATGTGTGCTTGCACGCCAGCCCATTGACGACTTTCTAGGAACTGTTTTTAATTTTTTGCGGTGTTGCACTGTGAAATGATGAGTGAGTGCTAAAGAATGGAAGGGGGCGGGGTTTTAATGTAAAGACTGCATCAAACTGCCAACTGCCACTCCACTGTGGTGAGAAAAACAAGATCACTTTTCATAGTAAAGGTGCTCATTATGAGCAGTTACTGAAGACGCCTGTGGCTGAATAGGGGCACTGTTGCTTCTGCAACTTTCTATTTAATTAACAAACGCATCAGTAAATCATCAGAGTGGAAATGTGTCATTATGTTTGAAAGCATTTCAAACACAAGGCCTTCAGCTGCCAAAGCTATACAAAGAATTTCTCTACAAACAAATAGTCGTTGCATTAAGAATCTGATGTCACTGTAACTGTCACCTCAGCTCATATCAACTGGTGTATTTTTCAACACTCACAGTTTCTATTAAAGCACATAAATGAGCGCTTATATTAAAGCATGGTACAGGGTGGAAAATGTGGAGCCTACCAAGTAAGCTATGAACTGAGATTGAGCTGGGCCTGTAAAACGCATAAAAATATAGAGAATGTCAAGGATTAAAAAGTGAGTGTGTGTTTATTGTGTGCACATATTAATCTGTTTGTCTGAGTAAAACAGTGCCCAGAGGAGGGCACCACTGTACCAGACATTATTGCTCACACAGCACATTTTTGACCTTGTGTCACTGCTTCTTTTGATGGGCAAACATTTCGCTGTATCCTGTAATGATTATCTTTTGTAGGCCTAGAAAGAAGATGTAACATAGGCAGGTAACGAATAGGCCCCTACATTACACACTGCTGAGATTTTTTTTTTCTTTTCAGCTGTTTCTTTTTAACGACATGCTTCTTTGTTTCCATGTCAGGCAGATGAGCTGCAGGGGAGGTTACAATATATAATTACAACAGTTTTGCTCGTACGATTTATAATAACTTGTGGATCCAATTATGTCAGACATGGAGCCAATATACTTCAGGTTACCAGTTAGTCTACAAAAACAAATCCCAGTGAAATGAACCCTGAATTGTTTACCTGTAGCTAAATTATAGGAAAAAGATTTAACCCTGACCTGAGATACTCTCTGATTTATCTTCATCCTTGTTCTGCGGTCCTGAAGGTATTGTTCGAGGGCGGTCTTCTGCCAAATCCATGGGTTTAGAGGCGGTCTCCCGGTGAGTGGATTTTCAGTCCCATGCACCTCTGCAGCAAATAAACACACAAAGCAAATGCAGTTAATGTGTAGCATATGTCCAGATAAACATTCAGACTTCATGGCTTTTTGGTTTCGATCCTTGTGTAACATTCAATACTTGTTAGGTTCCTAGAAAACCTTATTTTGTGTCATTTGTTTGAGTATGAAAGTTTTCTTGTGGTTTCTTTAGTTAACAAACAGATGTTGTACACACTAAAAATTGCCTCACAGTTTTTAGTGTGTACAACATCTGTGCTTACTAAAATGCTCAAGACTCATCTATATTTATCTATTCAGTAATCAAAGCTACTATTAAAAGTAATTATTTATCTAATAACAGGCCCTTTGAAAAGTTGTCTTAATCCTAGAATTAAAGGACAAAGTCATTCTGTGTCCTCAAGGCATCCTGTGACCCTCCTGCTTCATGTGACTAATTCTGTGCAGCCAGCCGTTGTGTGGACCAAACCGTGCTAAGATGTTTTTTGTGAAATGGCCAAGTGCTACATCCAGCCCATTTAGGTTTAAAATACTGAGCTACACTGAGCAGTGGGGGTCTCTGTGAGAGCAGTTACTGTTGACTGTTATAGCAAAGTATGTTCATCATTTGGTGGCGACAGGAGAAACAAAGCACAAACAACAAAACAATCCACTGAGGTCATTCAGGGCAGATCCAGACAGTGAATTTAACGATGCTGATGACTGTAACTTTAAAACAGAACTACATCAGGGGGTTAAAACTGTATGGACTTTCATCAGCGTAGCAGTCAAAACAGTCATGAATTATAGTCCTAAGGTAGACTGGCAGTCAGTGAAGGTGAGTCCAGACTCGTGAGGATGCACATCTGATGAAGGCTTTTCATGCTGAGTAAGGATTTTTTATGGCATCTAACTTTCCTGCCAGAGGCTTTGTGGGTGTGTGAGAGTGTGTGTATTTGTGTAAGACCGTGTGTGTCTGTAATTAGCACTGAAGCAGAAGAGGTTGTAAATCAAGCCTGAGAAGGAAGCCTTCCCCCAAATCTTGGGAGCTCCTTACACATGCCATGGCACTGTCTGAATGTGTCTGTGCTCATGTGTGCTGGTGCACGCTCTGCCAGGTGTGCAAAATGAGCAAGTCCGGCTTCTATGTTGCTAGAAACTTGTGTCTTACAAATCCCTTTCTGGCAAATTTGGAAATTTCCTCTTGAAAGAAAATTAAAGCAATTAAAGAAAAACAAAAATAAATCATAACTAAAAAAACAAAAGTGAATTATTTGACCAACAAATGTTTTCAACACAGTTACGCTAATTTTTATTTTATGTAGCATCAGTTTACATAAACACTTGCCTTAAGGCGCTTTGTACTCCACCTGTATTACAAAGTAAAGATCCTACTATATTAGAGTGATAACCCCAAATCAGTTAATTCCCTATGGAGAAGCAGTTGGTTACAAAGGGGAAGAAGAGATGCTCAGTGCATCATGGGAAGTCCCCCAGCAGCAGCAGCATAACTAAGGGATGGTTCAGGGTCACCTGATCCAGACTTAAGCTTTACCAGAAAGCAAAGCTTAAAGTATGAACCCTAGCCTTAAAAGTAGAGATGGTGTCTGTCTCTCAAACCCAGACTGGGAGCTGTTTCCATGGGAAAGGGGTTTGATACCTGAAGGCTCTACTTTTAGAGCCCAGTCTACTTTTAGAAACTCAAGGAACCACAAGTGAGCCTGAAGCCTGGGAGCAAATTTTTAGGTTGGGTTAGTATCATACCATGCAGTCTTTGTGATAGGATAGAGCCTGATTATACAAGACTTTGGATGAAAGAAGCATTTTAAAAGGACCAACATTTAACATGCAAGAAACATAAAAATGTGTTCATAGTTTCCCAAATGACAGCGTTCTACCGCCACTGTCTTCACTCCTACAATCACTGAACCTATAGTACTCCTGTGTATATCATACAATGAGAAGTACTCATCAGGTTTGGAGAATTACTAGAAATTTGAAGGTCAGTACCCATTCTCTCTAGATGTGTTCCTAGTAAAACACTGACTCCAGGTTAATCAGGAAGATAGTCTGAGCGGTGGAAAAAGGACCAAGGAAAGGTTCAATAGGTACGTGGAAGCTAACCCCCCGGGTTCATAGTTTTACAGGGTCTTGTCAAATCACATGTTGCGTCCTGAATGAAAGAAAATCCTGATTTGGAAAGAAAGCATTTTAAAGTTGATAGAAATTAGCAAAAATCTAAGATGACAAGTCACAATGCTTCTGGAAGTGTTTTTGTAAGACACATCTGCTCTTTGGTCACAGAGGAATGTAGAATGAACCCCACCCCCACTGTAAAACATGGAAGAGGCTCAGTTTGATGCATCTGGGACACAATGAAATGAGAACAATGAAATTAGATGATCTCCAAGACATTCTTCAGAGAAGCACTGTCCAGTGTCAGGGACCTGTTATTTTCTAAAGGAAAAGGATACCAATAATTATGGCTAGTTTTTCATTTAGCTTTGCATATCATGTCAGTTAACAGAGGCAAATGGTGGACGATGGCCATAGACCCTGCCAAGGCTGCCCTTTGTCAACAATTATGTTCATAAGTTCTACGGACAGAATTTCTGAGAGAAGCCAAAGTGTTCAATTTTGTGGTTTGGGATAGTGCAGTGAGGCAGAGCTCAGTTGTTCAAGAGGGGCTGGAGGTAAAGCCTGTGATACTCTATGTCAAAGGGAGCCAGCTGAGGCTGTTTGGGAATCTCTCTAGCGTGCTTCCAAAGTGAGATGTCCAACCAAGAGGAAACCCTGGGGAAGACCTTAGACCAGCAAAAACATCCACTGGCTTGTAAACAAAATGGAATAAGTGGAAGGGTGGATGGATGGACCAAATTTCACTGTAATCCATCCAATCTTTAGTGGTATATTTTTATTTGCAACAGTACTGGACAGACTGGTTGACCAGCGTTACTATCCCTCAAGCCAAAATCGTCTTCTTATCGAGATTGGAAAGATTCACATGTGAGCTCCACATGGACAGACTGTGACCATAAATGAGTCCTTAAGTTTCAAGCGGTCAAATTAAATTCCCTACAATCTGTCAGTGTTGACTACATGTAAAAGCTTCCAACCTCCACTTCAGCATACAAATTCAGACTTTTGTTCCAAGTTTTGTTAAGATATTCATGAACTGCGAAGGAATCTTTGACTTGGGAAGGTTTTGCAGGGCACATCAAGCAAGGGCTTGCTTTTAAGAAGAAATGATATCTGCCGTCAGAAACACATAAAAGCATTTTATAGCTTCACAACATAAATGTTAGTGGAAGAAAATGGATGGATGGGTAATGTAAAGCATTATTTCCCCTTAGCAATGCAAAAGTGAATGAAGCAGGAATGCTGTGTTGTGGTTGAGTTAAATAAGGTAGATACACAGCTTGTAAACACTTTTCTGCGGTTGTGTTTGAACTGCCTCTACAGACACTTATAGGAACTCATGACTGCATTTTCAAGCAGAAAAAACCCCAAACTTGTCTTTAGCCAACAGCTGTCATCACAATACTGTGTTGTTGATTCTGTCTTCAGCGCCATAGAAACTACCTGTCTCGAGCTGTTTGCAGTGTTGGCTTTGGGTATTGCCTCGATGTGAAGCTTTCACAGTCCTCTCATAGCACAGAATGAGTAATGTCTTTCCAGAGTTGCTTAATGTATTTGTCCTGTTATCATATACAGCAGAGCTGGTCTCAAATTGACTGGGCTTTGACGTCCAAGAAAGTGGACTACTTTAAACCCACTGTCTGTGTAAATGGTTCCTCTTAAGCCCCAACCACTTCAAACACTTTACAGCTGGCAAATGTACAAAAAGAAACAGAATAATGAAGATCCCCTTCAGACCTTTTACAGTAAGCTCTCTCTTTCAACTCTTCTATGTGGCTGTGTGTCATTTTAAGCAATGAAGCTGCCTTTGTAGTTGTTAACAGGAAACTTTTGGTGCTTCTACACTGATTGTCAGGCTTAAGAGGCAAAAAGGTCAAAGTCAATTATTTTTCAAAACAGGCTCTCGGGTGCTGATATATTCATTGTAAACTTACCCCCAGAATGTTGTTTATATGTGATTGCTTCAAGAATATTTATCATTTATTTAAAAATTGCATTTAAGAAATAACCTTAAAACTCATTTCAGTTGATGCCCAACTCTTCAGTTTCTCCAGGAGCTTTACTAAATATACTTGATGCCATTAATTAAGAAGTAGAACCTGCGGCTTCACTTTTTCACAGCTTCTCATTAACTCTGTTTAACGGTGGAAAAAACTCTGAGAAAGCCCACCAGATAGCAGAGAAACTATGCAGGTGAGGAGGCGTGAGAGCATTTCACTGCTCAAGACTCCAGTAACACAGAGGGTTTGGCAGATTTTTTATGCAGTTGTGTTGCATGCATACGCTCATGTGCAGGTGGTGTGATCCAATATATCTACTGGTCACTTCCGTTAAAGAGGTTTTAGGTCAGTTCTTACCAAAATGTATCTTGCAGAGAAAGGCCAGAGACATGTTATAGTCTTTATGCCAGTGTGACATGTTTGTTTTTGTTTTGTTTTGTTTTAAGTAACTTTACTAAATACAACTAATATCCAAGACATTAAAGCTTAAGATACGTTTGTTGAATAACTGCAGGCTTATATTCCATCCCTGAACTCTGAGCTGACAATACCAACACAACAAAACGCTTACAATTTCACCGAATGCAATGTATTCCAGAAGCAGCTCTTCACTCTATCAAATGCACCATTTTATCAATCAAACTGGACCAGTTCTAGTTTTGAGAGAAGCCACACCAAGATGCACAGAGCAGATGAGCAAGGCAGGAAGTCAGACACAGGAATAATCATGTTTCAAAATAAAAGACCCCACTATACATGAAACTTACCAAGCTCACAATGACTAGGTTGCCTAAACTTAGTCATCTTAAGTATGCTGTACTTTTTAAGTTCTGGGAACAATTACATTTTACACTGAGAGCGATCTGAAGATGTGCGAATGCTCCTTTGTCGGTCTTGCAGTCCAAACACACACTTCTTGATTGTGCCATATTCTGCAGCAGCAGCACTTTCCCACAGCAGAGCAATGCAGAAAATCATGAAAAAGCACATGAAAAATACCCCAAGACATTAACCTGGCCTCCCTGCTTCTAATCTGATGGAACAGCTAGAGTATGCAGATTCATGGAGTCCCCACCCCAACCCCAACAAATAAACTATTTGTTGACAATGTTTTAGTGCAGAACACCACCACAAACTCCAGAGGTGCGGTTCTCAATGCAATTGCTCAGAGTGGTTTTGGCAGCGTGACCAACAAAATATCAGGGATGAGATTTTAATTTTTTGGCTGATTTTTTAAAAATTACACTAACTCTGTACAGACTTAGGGGGGAAAAGTATCCCTCGCCTTGTTGTTCCATAGCCTGTGAGCTAAGGCAGTGTTTAAACAAGCACTTCAGTCAGTCATTGTGGAAGCTGCACATTACTGCTGTGGTAGGGCAAGGTGGAGAAGGTTCTCAGGTTTAACAAAAAACAGATTAAAAGAATGAACTTCGGACTTCTTTTTGCCTGGTAGTCAGAAGCAAATGTTAACATCACTCTGTGTGCCTCCATGCAAACACAGAGGCAACCTTTTGCAAACACTTTAGTTCAAAGTGCAGTATAATATATTGCTATACAGGCAGTGCTGTGAGCATTCATTTGGAGGCAGAATGTTGCTGGTGAAGATGCATCTATTGCATAGTTTAATCTGAAGACATCAGAATATTATGTTTGACAAACTTTATATGTTTTCTGAATCTTAATCTGATAATTAATGCAGTATGCAAGCTGCAACTTCTCAATGTGCTTTAAGATATGAAAGAGAAGGAGAGAGGGCTATTTACACCTCAGAGGGAGTTTTCTCAGGTTTGCAGGCACCCACATGCAACTCCCACCCAAAGTGATGTGTTATAGCTTTAACTTTTCACACATTCTACTGTGTGCAGCACAAATCGACACAGAATAATTAAAGACCATAGAGTGTGAGTGAAGGAGAAGCAGCAAGTCTCAGCAGAGGAACCCCTTCAGGCCATAAAGGGCAGTCTAAGACCACCGACGCCACAAAGAAGAGACAAGGAGAGAGAAATAAACAGAAGCACAAGGAAAGTGCAAAACAGGTTTGTGCTTTGCGCAGTGGGGATTTTTCAGTTGACGACTGGCGGTCTGAGTGGTTTTATGAACGTCACTATTGGATGATTCTGTCCAACCCACCGATGTGTTGAATGAATGGGTAGGGGTAGATGGTTATGATAATAAAACAATGGTTAATTCATGGTTGTGGTTAGGGGAAGGTTTTGGCTGCCAACATGAGAACTCTGGCTACACATCAGAACTCTGAAACTTTAAACTGGATGCCACAACCTGATGAGGGAGACATGGAAATCAAAGATCAAAGTCAAATCAGTGTTGATTGAACAGGTATTCCTGCTGTGTGTTCTACCCTCCACTGTGTTCTCTACGTGTCCTATCAGCTGCAGTTACAGCAGTGTAAAACACTCAGATTAGAATAAAGTATAACAACATTTTTATATTTTTTGCATCACCAAAATAATACAAGCACATTTCTGTGCATACACAGCAAATTCAAAAGTGTTAAATGTTTTGGTGTTAATAGTCTTCTTGCAAAAGTAGAGTTAATTTTACTCTAAGCAGAGTCACATTCTTTTAATGTAACTCTGAGGTGTAAAATGATAGTAGTTAAAATCGAGTGTTAAAAATGAGTGTTTCTCTGTCAAATCTGGAGGTGTTACAATGGAAACATTAACTCTTGACCTCTTAACTCTGAACTCCTAGAGGGGCTATGACACCAATAGAGTAAATTCACAGACTCCGCCTCCAGCACGGCTCCAATCGAAGCTGAAGTGAAGCCGTTTCAGAACATTTTGCTCTACATATTTGAGTTGTTTGCCATGCTTGGTAAGTCATTCTTTCAAAGATTGTTTCAATTATTATTATGAGCTTTTACTTCTGTGGCTCTTTAAGAGATAAGATAAGATAAGATAAGATAGAACTTTATTAATCCCTCGGGTGGGTTCCTCTGGGAAATTCGACTTCCAAAAAAAGCACAGCAACGACCGAAGTTACAGTTACAGAATTGTTATATATATATATATACACACACACACACACACACACACACACACACACACACACACACACACACACACACACACACACACACATATATAAATACAGAGACAAATATAAATAAAATATACAAAGGGGATAAATAGAATAAATAGGAATAAAAAATAAAAATACAAGTGAATTGCACATTTCAAGTATTGAGTCTATTGCACTGTTGACTATTTACAAAAAGTATTGCACAAGGTATTGTACAGTGAGGTGAAGAGGCACTACAGCTTAGTTGTTCCCCCCTCCTTTGTCCTCCTGTTTCCCCTCCCTCTCCCCTCCAGAGAGGAGTTAAACAGTCTGATGGCGTGTGGGACAAAGGAGTTTTTAAGTCTGTTAGTTCTTGTCTTGGGGAGAAGCAACCTGTCACTGAACAGACTCTTCTGATTGTTTATGGCCGTGTGCAGAGGATGCCCAGCATTGTTCATAATGTCCAGCAGTTTCTTTAATGTCCTTTTCTCTGCCACTGTCACCAGAGTGTCCAGCTTCATGCCGACCACAGAGCTAGCCTTCCTGATCAGTTTCTCCAGCCTGGATGAGTCCCTCTTTGCTGTGCTGCTCCCCCAGCACACCACAGCATAGAAAAGTACTCCAGCAACCACTGACTGGTAAAACATCCTCAGGAGCTTCCTGCAGATGTTAAAAGACCTCAGCCTCCTGAGGAAGTACAGTCGGCTTTGGGCTTTTTTATACAGGTGCTCTGTGTTGCATGACCAGTCCAGTTTATTGTCCACCCACAGCCCGAGGTACTTGTACTTGTTGACCACCTCCACCTCCTCCCCCTCTATCTGAACCGGCAGTGGACCTTCTCTGGACCTCCCGAAGTCCACAACCAGTTCCTTAGTCTTTGAGGTGTTGAGTTGCAGGTGGTTTGTGTGACTCCATGCGACAAAGTTCCTCACCAGACTTCTGTACTCCTCTTCCTGATCATCCCAGATACACCCCATGATGGCCGTGTCATCTGCAAACTCAGTCAGAGGTGTACAGGGTGAAGAGAAGAGGGGACAGCACAGTTCCCTGTGGTGCTCCTGTGCTGCTGACCACAGTGTCAGACGTGATGTCCTTCAGCCTGACGTACTGTGGTCTGTCGGTGAGGTAGTCGGAGATCCAAGCCACCAGGCAGGGGTCCACCTCCATCCTGTTCAGTTTTTCCTGAAGCATACAGGGCCGGATGGTATTAAAAGCACTGGAAAAGTCAAGAAACAGGATCCTGACCATGCCTTTTACCCCATCCAGGTGTGAGTGGGCTCTGTGTAGGAGGTACAGGATGGCATCCTCCACTCCGACACCCGCCTTGTATGCAAACTGTAGTGGGTCCTGGGCATGTTGTACCTGTGGTCGGAGGAGGTTGAGGAAGAGCCGCTCTAGAGTCTTCATAAGATGTGACGTCAGTGCCACCGGTCGGAAGTCATTCAGCTCATTGGGCCGGTTCTTTTTGGGGACCGGGACGATGCAGGATGTTGGAGTTGAGACAAAGCTGTGTGGAAGGCATTAGCCATGTTGCTCGGTGATAGCATAATATTCTGTTTTAGCTAGCTGAAAGGTATTGTTTGCGGGCAAATACCACAGCCTTGAAAAAAGCTTGCATGTGAATTTTCAGTCAAACTTTTGGTCAAATACACCTAAAACAATGTGTAGAATGTGAAATGTTGGTATAACGGTGCTGCTTGAAGCCTGAAACCGATCGCCCATAAAAATAAAAAAAACGAGCAAACAGCAGTAGCAGACGTCCTGACTGGATTCTACGTTAGCATAGATCCCTCCAGAGTTTTGTGCACACGGTTTAGGTAAAAATGAAAAAGGTTGAGGTTTTACATTTAGTTCAGTATTACCTGTTGCCTGTGTCCTTGTCTTTTGGGAAAATACTTTACACAAGTAATGGCTCAAAGAGGATTCCTTTTTCTTTTTTACTGTGCTGCAATTGTTTACTGGATTATTTGTGCCATTAATTAGTGTCAACTAATTTTTATTCAATCTCCGCACAGGATATGCTTGTGAAGATGGAATATGGGGGAGAGCAGAAGTGCGTTGAAGTTCCACAAAGGGATGAATGAAGGACATGCAAATTGTATTGAAGAAATAAGTGATGAGAATGCTGTTATTTGCATTTACCATGTCAGACCTTTTGATAAACACAATTCTAATGAAAGTGAGAACATGTATACTGTTACATCTTTCAGAAAATGTTTTGAAATTGTGGTGCACAGTTCAGAATAAATGTTTTTCAAAAACCATTGCATCTTTTTAGTAAATGTTTAGTTCCAAAAGAAATTTCTAGAAGTTCAGAACAGTAAAATTCCCGCTTTTAAGAATGAATTAGAAGATAACTCTTACGTAGTTAAACTAAAATACTCTTTGAGAGTTAATATATAAACTCTTAACACCAAGTGTTAAATTATCAACTCCAGACAGATTTGGTGTTTAACACTAAATCAGAGTTAACGTACCAACTCTCCAAAAAGAGTTAAATTAACACTCTCTGGTGTGGACCCATATAGACACTTTAATAGTGTTGAAATCAAATCCGACAGTGTTAATTTGGACATGCTGGATTTGCTGTGTAGCACTCTAGTAAAAAGATTCCAATCTCACGAGTTTCTCTTCCTGGTTGAGTGCAGCTTAATCATTGCAAATTGGTGGTCATTAAATATTTATTTTAACAAAAAGATATTGTTGACAGTATGCTGTTGGACATGGGACAAAAATCAAAAATGAAATTAGGAAGAGTAGAGGTGTTAAAGTGAGGAAACAATGGAGCCAGGTGTCTGCTATCCGGTTGTTCAGTGATGACGCGACGAATCCTACTTCCGGGTCTAAAGTAGCCTGCGTTTAATATGGCTTTTGTGCTGTTAACATGTTTAATGTTATGTATTTTCTTCTATTTGATCTCAAAAAGCTCCTAAAACAGTCAGTGATCACCGTTGACCTCCCTCGGCTTTTATTACCGCTAATCATTTATTTAAGCTCAGTTTTTAAAACCTTAGGATGTAACTACAGCCCAGCGCATGCAACAGTATATGAATGACTAACCTCGTATTGTGGATGGATTATCTCAGTTGTTCTCCTGGCTGAAGTTTGGTCCTTTTACAGCATCCTGCCATGCGATTACATTTGTTTCTGACCACCAAGAAAACTCACGTTAAGTTTTATCGAGTGGAAAAAAAGTTAGCTTGTTTATATTATGCTAACATAGCTGTGTCACTAGCGGTCACGTAGCACATCATTATATACCAGCTAGCCCAACTTCAGTAACCCTACAAACGTCACTGCTGTTTAGTTTTCTGTCTTCATTTATGCTGGAAGTGATAGCAGAGCTGTACGTTTTAATTTGTTTCCAAAACCCTGCAGTCAGGACATGCTATATTGTATTTAGATAGAAGCTAGCGAGCTAACTTCCTGCTAACTTCTAACTCCGTTAAATGTCATAAATTACGTTTTCATGGATGCCTGGATGTTAAACTCAATTGTTACACCTGGTAGAGCAGAACGCTGATCATTTTATTAAAGATGAAAGACTTTAGACAGTTTTTCAACTCTCAGTAATGCCATAGTGATCGTTTGATATATGAACCTGCAGCGGAGTTTAGACCCAGACACGGCTAGTGACGTCAGACTGAACAACCGGATTGTTCTGACTGTATGCTCCCCCGCCTGCTACAGTATAGTACTGCACCTTATAGACAGACTAGCAAGTAGAACACACATCACATCTATGAGCTTAATGCAATGACTTCCCGTATTTGTAAATAATATAATTTTATCCATCTTAATCATCTGTACTTTAATCATTTATTTTTAGCTTATGCATACAAACAATCATCCATCTCAGTATATTATACAATATATATTATCTCTCTCTATCAACACCTACTCCCTGCCGGTGATCAGGTACCCTGCTAGGATAATAAGATGGCCAAAGGAGGAAATAGAAGCCACTGACATCAAGACAAGGAAGCTCCTGTCCATGCATGGAGGGTTTCACCCCAAGTCCAAGCTCTATGTACAGATTTAGATTTTGTACTGTCTTCAGAGAACTGTGTACCGTGTAGCAGCAGGCCTTATTCTCAGAAGACATGTTTGGCCCTGCACTGCAGGCTGACAAATTAGCTCTAATTAATGGGTGAATTTCATTTAGCTGCTCATCTCTGTGGTCCTCCCATTGTGCTTGAAGGGATTGCTGGGTTTCTCTACACAGTATTGTTAGGTCATAAAATCATATCTAAAGAGTTTTAAATGTAATCATTCTCTGAGTTTACTGGAGCACTTAACCGGTACTTTATTTACCACTGCCAAGCAGAATATGTGATCGATTCAGTTATTTCCTCGTCTGTAAATTTGCTAGTCTATCAAAGAGACAGGCAAAAGAAAGAGCAAGTATGCTGGTATATTTGTGGGAAGGCTAGCAGAAATCAAAATTAAAATCCAGTATCCACCATACACACTGCTAGTAACTCTAGTATGTCAATGGAAATTCAATTTGTTTAAATGCAAATCATGCATCATTTTCTGGCCTGTTTTTTAAGCTGGATTCGATGCAACGCATTCAGGCCAAGCCCAATCACTGATTGACTGGCCACTAGAGAAACTCTCCCTTGTACAATTCCCCAAACCGTTGGCAGCAGCAGACTTAAAATAATGTTGTGGAGTGTAAGCGCAGACTTTCAGCCTTTCAAGTAAGTCAAGCGAATTTGTTTTGAGCAAACATTCTGTGCTGCTCAACAGATCGTCCCTGCATAAATACAGTGGATGCTGAAATGTTAATGGATAATCCAAATATTGCTGCATAATGATGTATCCATGTTTCTGACAGATCTTCCACACCTGCCATAGACTTCAGCACCTCATCGGAGTCAGTGAATTCATTTCCTTTGTCCAGAATTTAAAGGAAGGGAATATTTGGTTTGATGTCAAGACTGGAGCTCACAATCATCACCAGACTAAAACCTTAGTGCACCAAATACTGGCTGCTGCATGTCTGTAAAATGCTTACAACCGACCTTTACTTCTCCTTTCTGACATCATCATCATGCCTGATATCTTTAACCTCTGCTGTATCCTGGACGGGAATTTAGACGGTTTGAAAGATGGTCTATGAAGTTCACTTCTGAAGCCTCTGCCATCTCTCTTATTTTCCTTTTGGGTGATGGAAATGGGCTTAAAACTCCTCACTGATTGGCTAATTCCTCATTCAGTCATTAATGAACATAGTCTGATTAGACCTCCTTTCTTGGATTTATAGCTTAAATGACCGAGCCCGTAAACTCATCAGGACAGTTTGTGCAGAGGTGAGGGAAGACTGGTTTTCTCACAGACTTCTACGGATATGAAGTCTATGAGTCTTTTTGCAACCACAGGAGATACCCTCCTGGTGGCAATTAAAGAGACACTTTAAAGGCATGGTAAAGGCACTTCTGCACTGGCTTTAGTTTTCAAAATCCAAAGCTATATCCATATTTTGAGGTGTCTATGGCATGGGGTCTCACCGGTTTATGAGTCAGAAGGTTATGGTTTCCATCCAGTTGTGACCTTTGTTTTCCACAATTTTTTAACTTCGTGTTTCTTAGTCATTTTTAAACCCTGCATTCACTCACTGGTTGGGTTTAGGAAGTGAAAGCTACTTTAATTTGATTTAAAAAGGGATTGTGGTTCTGGTTAAAAAAAAAAACCAAAACAAAAAAAAAAACCACCCCAGTGCAACTATAGTGCACTTCAAAAAATGATGATTTTGGAGTGAAAAGTACCTCTCACCAATGCTATAACCCACCTTGTCATATAGATTATAAGGACGAGGAACAAACTCTACCTAAATGAGCCATCCCAGTGGCTTTGACAAAACAGCACAAGTTGACGCCCTGGAGTGGACTTCCAGGGTTTCCACAGTGTAGTACAGGATATCTTGGCAGAGACTTCCCATTCCATGCACTGGTTACTGTCTATCCATTTAGATAAGTTAATAAAAAGACAACACTTTGGCAAGCATACTCCCGTCTCACAGGGAGCGCCTACTTGTATGCAACCAAAGTGCTCAGTTGATTAATCAGTACTACTTGGACAACAAATTGAAACTGGGAAACTGAAAAATCTTGTCCCTAGTCAACACATTTTACATATTTATACACAGATGTTTGTCTGCTGAAAGCACCAAGTCTCAGCAAAGCTCAAGGAGGTTATGAACTCTAGACTGTTTACTCAGGCTGATGTGCTGCTCATTTCAGTGACCCAAAGGACCCACGTGAACCCAGGATCACATCAAATAAGCACAATATCCTAAAAAGCAACACTGTTTTTTTGTTGAACTGAAAAGTGAGAGTGTAAACTTCAGGATCTTTCCTGCAGTTAACGAAATGTGGATGTTGAAGGGTACAAAGAAAGACAGATGTTGATATTAAATAGCTGCCATGCTTGAAAAGTCAAGCTTAACAGAGTGCAACCTGCCCTATAAAACAATGCTCGTTTGTATTTTAACTGATCTGAACGCCAAAGGTGATAAATCACAGCATAGAGCCCATCCCGAGTGCACTGTGCTCAGATAAAATTGCAGGATTGGAAATGGGTTTGTTTTCATTATCCTCTCCCATTTAAGTCAGTAGCCATGAGACGCAAGATAAACAAATAAATATTTAGCTCTAAGCAGTTTATATAAATAGGTCACACCACCTTCTTCTTCTTCTTCTTCAGAGAAACTCTTTTCCAATAACAAACTGACACTGATGCTCACAACAGACACTGAGACATTTATGATTGAATGCTAGCCTTAAAAGTTTCAATGTGTATTAAATTTCCTCCTTAATACAATAGCCTACATCAAAATAAGGCATTCCCAATACGAGAGCTTTGAGGCTACGTGGGTTATAGACATGTTAGAGTTCATTGGAGGGATACTGCTGGTTTGCGCTCACAGATGTGGGTCTGCCACTGCCTGCCAAACACATTGCATATGTCAACATTCATTTTCAGGAATCAATAGTGACCCTTTGTCCCTAATAACTGTAATGTGGGATAGCAAAGCTTAACATTTCTCTGTCCCAGCAGGATTTCTGGGTTGTTTCTTTTGGGATAGTTACAAATATGTTTGATGTAGATGGTGGTTTTTCTGACATTAAAAGAGTTCTGCAGTGAAACTGTAGTCTCGACTCTGCTAATTCTCAGTGAAGTTTTTCCTTCTGTGTTATAACTTCATGCTGAGGTATAAGAGAATATAGGAGAAGTCTCAGTTAAAGCACAGTACAGAAGATACTTGACAGAGGACAAATCTTTGGATGTACAAAACAGATGTACACAGACCATCACATATAGCACTGTGTCAGTTTAAGCTGTGGTGATGCAGACGTAGGTGATTTAACATCATAATGAATTAGATTTCCACTCCTAGGAAATTAATATACTTCTCTGTGTTTTGGACCTTTTGAATATTGTTAAATTCATTTTTGATTTTGAGAAATGATCATATTACCTGGATTTTATATTGTTTTGTTTTCTTGTTTAGTTCCTGTGACTAGAAATAGTAGAGCTTGGTAATCCCTGGTAATTTCCCTGCTATATTGTTAGAGGTGTCTAGTTTATTTTCAAGTTATTTAAGTGTTATCAGTTTCAGTTCCTGCTCCCTTGGTCTGGTCTCTTTGTTTTCTACTTGGTGTCCCCTCCTGTCTGTCATGTCTCTCGCCCTCCCTCTCTCTCTCTCACTTGTCCTTGTATCTGTGCTCTGTCTCCATGTTCTTCTTTTTGTGTTTCATCCTTTGTCACCCCCAGTCTGTCTGTTTATCCCTGCCTGCAAGTCCTACTCTGAGTCTTGGTATGCATGACACTTCCTGTTTTATTTTGACAGTCCCTTGTCTCATGTGGATTGTGTTCAGCTTCATTTCTCCTGACTTATTATGCCCGATTAGTCCCTCCTGTGGGCCTCCACTTTCCCTAATCATCCTCATGTGTATAAATTGTGTGAGTTCCCCTTCATCCTCACTGGAATGTCAGTTCACCTCCCTCCATGTGTCTTTCCGGGTTTCACAGTCTATGATCTTAATGTTTAGCTTTGCCCAGTTTGATTAGTAAAGTCTGAGTCTCCTTTTGTTTTGTATTCTTCTTTTGTTTTTCTCCCGGCCTAAATAAACTGTCTAGTCCTGATTGTACGCGTCTGCTTTTAGGTCCTCTCTCCAACATGACAGACAGAAGAAATCTAGTCTGGATTCATGAGTACTTCTCATGAGTACTAACTCTGTAAAGACTATATGCAATGACCTCCCCTGTACCCTTAATGCCAGGTTTTGAATAGGGATGGGTATGGTTTAGGTTTTATCCGATACCAGTACCAAACCAGTACTTTTTAAATGGTGCTTAAAGAATGGAGAACACAAAATTGGTCCAAAAACCTCTCGTGTTCAGCTGTTTTTTTGTAAAAAGATAACAATGTTAGCCTTTTCTGCAGCTATAGGGGATTTGTGACATCACTCTTGGCTGGAAGCAGTGCTTAAACAATGGAAAACACAAACTTTGTCCAAAAACCTCTCATGTTTAGCTGTTTTCCACTTTTTCTTTGGTCATTTTAGCCTTTTTGGCCAGGGTGAAGGGAGTATCTGCCATCAAACAAGAGGACAGCCGCATGTAGCTATGATGATGTTTGCTAGTTCACCTTACATGCATTAAGTTAATAACGTGGTTAGCAACATAAATTACACACGAACAACATTAAGCTACTCACGCAGAGAAGAACGGCTGCTGCTGCCATCATCATCCGTCATCATTTCTGCTACACTGGCAGGGCTAGGGGCCAGAACTCTCCTCTTCGGGTTCTTGGGGAATGTTGCTAACTCCGGGTCAGATAACCAGTGTTGCCAACTTAGCAATTTTGTCGCTCTATATTTAGCGAGTTTTTTTCTAAAAAGCGACTAGCGACAAATCTGGCGACTTTTCTGATATTATTGGAGACTTATTTATGACGACTTTTTGACGTGCAAACGCGTATTGCTCTTACTCTCAACAAGCAGCGGGTGCTGCCTTGGGCACCTCACCCGTGCCAAAGCGCACACAGGCGGAGGATAGTCCTCCCCAGCTGCTATCAGGGCAGGAGACGTTCACACCTGTGCGTCCAAACAGCAAATGAATAGCGCATGAGCGAAGCCGCTGCTCCCGCACTGACTGTAACGCAGTCAGTTCTTCTTTTAATGTTATGCTGTTTTGTGGATCACAAGGTTTAAAACTACTTATAAACACACACTCTCACACACAAAGTAACTCCACCAGAGTGCCTATTTCAGGTCACTTTTGCTGGTCCAGGACTGGATAAAGGAGCAGGGTTGGAATTGTGACATTAAAAAACAACAATTGCTAAAATAAATTTAATTTGTAGTTCTAAATAAATTCTAACTGCATTTAGGACGTTTTTACTCACTTTATGTCTCTTCTACGATGTTATTTCTCTCTCCAACAGCGTAGGTTACAATTACATTAGCATGACCAATTATGCAAATTAGGCGATGACGTCATTTGGCGACTTCTAGCGACTTTTAGGACAACCGATAGCGATTTTCCTTACTGAGGAGTTGGCAACACTGCAGATAACAGGCAAACCACGCGCAGTAGATGTGCACGGTGTGAGGTCTCGCAGCAAGCTAGAAAATACAGCGCATTTCTCGGCTTTTAACAAAATGCTATACATCGCTAGGTGTTTCATCAGATTCGAGGAGTTACCTCCTTTTCACAGTATCACCTTAAAGCACTTGTTGCAGGCTGCTGAGTTTGCATCATTTGCTCAGAAGTACAGCCAGACTTTGACAGCTTCGCCTTGGGCATTTTTAATCTGTAGCTCTGCTCTAAAAGAATGTACGTACCTGGGCCCGCCTACTACGCTCGCAAAGATAAAATGATTGGCTGGAATCCAAAGTGTATGACATCTCAGGGGGGAAAAAAGCGCTGCTTTTCGGTCTGGTTACTACCGTTTATGTCAGAACCGGTGCCATAATGATACCGGTACCCATCCCTAGTTTTGACCCCTCAATATATAACAATATATCATGTACTGTATTTAAAAGATGGATGTGACATCACCCTTGACTTGATCTTAGCCTTTAGTTTTGATTTCGGAATTTTGAAGTTTCACCACCATTTTGGCTACCACTGTGTTGGCTTATTGGAGAAAGAAGTGAACGTATTTGGATGGCAGCACTATAAGGCAAAGCTAGCAAATTTGGTTAATGAGCTGTGTTCATTAACTTTACAGTTAAATTACACAAACACAGAAACATTTAACAGACAAAACACTGAATATACCTCGCCAAAGCACAAATTGCCGAGATGGTTAGTTCCACAGATTATCTGTTAGATAATTTAGTTAAAATGTTCAAAAAGGCACCAACAGCAGAAAAAAGAAGTCCGGATTAGAGGCTCCCACTAGTGGAGGTAAAGCCCAGACAGTGATGGGCTGTAGCTGCCAGGTACCTGTCAAAGTAGCCATGGAGCTAACTTTAAGTCTTAACACTAGGAGTTCTAAAAAGTAAAACCCCTACCCTGTAGAATGGTTTGGAAGAGATCCATGTCTCCTCCAGGTCTAAAAAGTAAGGCCAATGTAGCCTTGGGGGATTATTCTCTGTTCAGTTTATTCAATTTAAATATAAAAAGCGATTTAGTGATTGAAAACAGCAACTACAGATTAATGCAGCTTTAATGGTCTTTCTTTATTCTACTACTTTGCAGCAGTTTTTTCATAGAACTTACCATACCCCGACAGGTTCAAATGTTCCCAGACATCCACATCTATTCTTTGTCCACATTGTCCCAAACCCTGAATGAGCTGCTGTAAAGGGAAGTCAGCATCCATACTTGGGTAGCACCTCAGACCGGTGGAGCACCTTGGCAGATAAACCCCACAGAGCTCTCCCACCTGCCGGGCACACACCGGACAGCAGCCGCAGCCTGGCTCCCTCACAATCTCTGCACATAGCGGATCGACTTTGGTGCATGCCATCATATCCTCTGCGGTGCAGCTTGGGCATCGGAAAGCTAAATCACAGAGTAAGAGTCCAGGCAGCCCAACATATGCAAAAAGCAAACCGTATAAGAAGTACATGCCCATTATAACGCTTGCTAGGTTTGTTAGTGACCACTAAAGGTAAAATGACCCTACAGCATGAACCTCTGGATTCTCTGACAGTCCTCTGTGTTTGGGTAAACACTGTGGTGCCGCTGACAGGGTCCTATCTGCTCTCATATTACCAACTGACTGAGGAGAAAGAAGTCTTTTTTTCCCCCTGAAAGTATCAAAATATAAATCCCTGTTGATAAGAAGGTTCAGAAACTGAAACTGTTGCTTTCAGGTGCTATAATGTCACTCAGTACAAGATTACCAGAGAGGAAATTTTTCAACATTTGTGTTTTTCCATTTCACTCCAATTGCACCATCTACATGTCCTTACTAGCAAAGTCCAACCAGATGTTTCCTGGGAAATGTTAAAGTCAGTGCTCTTTCTGTGATTTGGCTCCCTCACTTGCTGCGTGTCAGTTAGCACTCAGTTAAAGGTAAGACTAAGGAGCCAAAAGTGCTCTTTTTTCCCCCTCAGTAGCTCAACCATTTTACCTGCACACAGCACAGCTTGCATTATTTTCATTGTGTGTGTGTCATCAGGGCAGAAAGCAGCCCTTCTGACATCTACTGCAGAATTACTCAAAGGATGTTTTAACAGGTATGTAGCTAAAGTGGACACAGTCAATGTGACACCATTGGTCCACAACATCAGCTTTGAGTTGAATATGTTGAATGTTTTTGACACTGAAGCCGAACATCCCATGCTCATGAACTCCAACTGACATGATAATCTTGCTTTAAAGTGTATCCTGCTTTTTTTCTTTGCATTTTAATGGGAACCATAATTTAAACAATTACCACCATGTTGGTGAGGAAAGGACTGTCTAAGTATTGGACAGGATGAGTAGGGACCACCCTTTTATTTGTCTCCTCCCACAAATTCATATGAAAAGGGGCAAACCGCATGCACAGGATCTAGCCAGAAGTCAGACCCTTCAAACAGAAACTACGCAGGCTAGGAAGGAGGTAAAGTCATCTTGCTGTCTTACACTCCAGAACTCCACCCAAAGGTTGACGTCTAGTTGAACATTTTGACCATTGCAATTTTTGATTTTTAAAGTAAGATTTAACAAGCAAGCGGTAGAGCTGATTCACTATAATGTACCATCACACTGAGTGATCAGTTGAACAAATTAGGATATATAATATGTTAATCAATTTATCTGAATGTATAAAGGTGTCCACTCCCTCCCATTATTACTTTCGTTGGGAAGAGATGGGAAGTGAAGCAAATGTTAGGATACTGATAAGCACCTTCCTAGTCACCTTCCTTTTTCCACCCCCAGCAGATGGTGCTGAGGGTGTACAGGTGGTTTTTAGAGCTTTTTTCCACAGAAAATATCCACCCCGTGCTTGGAAATGAGGCTGGTGTGAGTAGCAAATAACAGGGCTGTAAAAACTAATGCAGTTGGCTGAAAGCCAGCGAAATACCCTGTAGGAATACAAAGAATTGCAGATTCAGGTGAAAATGATGTGATTCCTTTTCACAAAGAAGAGTGATTTAAGCTGCTGATTGAATCTAAAAATGCAATAATTAATGTAAACTTGAGCATTTGCAGTTTAAACAGGACAAGTCCTCTGCTATTAAAAGTAAAACTATGAGTGTAATTGTAGCACCACACCGGTCAGTGGCAGGTATTCACAGACATGACTGGGACGCCATGCCTTTAATTACACACTGATTAATGTGACCGCTGGACACCGGATTCATAATCAGTCCCAGAGCTTCATGCGCAGCCACTGTTTGATAAAATTAAGGTTGAACAGAGTCCTGGGTTTTGCTTCGGGCCTATTTGGTGCTCTCTGGAGTAATCAAATAATAATCTGCTCCACGGATCTGCTGCAGAGCCTGCTTCTCCAAACCCACAGAGAACATTGCAGATAGCCATTTATTTCATAAACCTTCACTTGCGATGATGTAGGTGTGTGTGTGTGTGTGTGTGTGTTCCTTCTAGAGATTCATGTGCAGAATATTAATACAGTACATTTTGTTGGATTTTTATGCTTTCTTTTTCTGAAACTAATTCTAAATTCTGCATTGTCATCAGCCTCGTGTGTATAGTTTTCTATCAGTATCCTCCTAAATATCAGCCTCCTTTTCAGTTCTGTCCTTTGAATTTATCCATGACTGAGGGAAATAACCGACTCTGGAAAATGTGACCACCTTCTGTAATATTCCATTTGTCTCAGCTAAATGACTCTTTGGGAGATGGATCTTTCAGGAGCCCAGTTAAAATATCTCTCAGCGCTGTAATATCAGGTTGTTCCGCTTAAAAAATTAGACATCCCGACATTGTTCAGCCGTCGCCCATTCATTCAGAGTTGCTAAGCAGCACGTACACACAGAATATCATCGTATTGAGGAGTGGTCGTAAGAAAACATTTCCATTTCAGGAACAGTTTACCGAGCAAACAGAGTACACAGCAGGTAGACACGGTTTAGTTAACGTTGTGCGTCTTTTAAAGACGGCGCACGTGCTGTTTGGATAGCGTCTCTCATGAAACGGAGTGGAAAATGTTTTCACAGATAAACCCAGCAGAAGAATGATGATGAGAGAGGTGGGAGGTTCGGGAGACAGAAGTTGACAAAACACTTTTTCCACACATTTGTTATGTACATAACCAACACTCTTATATTTTTTTAAGGTTCTGTGACAAACTGGTATTTGTGTTAAGTTGCTTTGAAAGCTGTATGGGAGGAAATGTGATGATTTACAGACACAGACAATGAAAAGGATGTCATCACCCAAATGGTAATGGTGTAGGAAAAATTGTGTACATTAAAGACCCGTTTAGCAGTTTGCTATACTGTTATCACTTAACATTTACTTTTAAATAAATGTGACTCTTATTTTATCAGATAAATTCAAAGATTTCTAATAGTAATTGAATCCTACAAGGCACACTGTAGAGTCCCCATTTACACTTACTGACACACATATTCATTGACGATTTATTCTGTGTTGTTTTTTGCCTGTCACATGTACATCTGATGGCTTCACTGCCGGGAATATCTTCCCTACAGACAAGCCAACACACACGGATCAAACTGCTGACCCTCCAGTTAGGTCACTCAGTAGATGACCTGCTCCTAAGCCACAGCCGCATAGTAAGTGTTGTTATATACAAATATCAAATGAGCCAGTCAGATGGAAACAGCTGAATGTATTTAGTAGGGGTGCAACGATACGGTTCGATATTTTTTCGATACAAAAAAATGTTCATGCTTTTTTAATTTATCATTTATTAAAATTATAAATATATAATATTTTAACTCAAAAGGTTAATGTTGCTGAAACAACAAAGTAATAAAAAAATTAATCTATCTGATCGAGAAATCACTCATCTTTGGAAAAGAGAGTTTATTACAGAGAAATGGCTCTTTCCAAAATAAAAGCTATACTATACACCTCTTCTGGGGTATACTCTCAGCAGCATATTAAACATATCAGGTCCCCATGAGGAGAATCATGTGCTAACGGCTGTCTAAATGACTCGGGTAAAGTTTGTAGCATGCGTGCTTGTTGTTTTTGTCTGCTTCCACTTGTCTTTGCATTAGGATGATGTCGGCGTAAATGTGCAGTCATATTCGTTGCGTTCCCACTAGTGCTGTCAGCGTTAAATTTGAAATGACGTTAACGCCACAACAGGGCAAATCTCTGTTAACGAGCTACCGCGGATCGCCCCGTGCCTGGGGCTGGACGGCCAACACGTTACCGAGCTAACTGCGCTAACGCAGTAGTTCCCACCCATGTAACTGAGCATTGCGTGGCACATCCGACATACTGTTTTACTTTTGTCCATGACGTGCTTACCTTCAGGGTCATACTTCACATGAAGACCAAAATAGTTCCAAAGGCCAGATCTGAATGAGGGTGGGGGAGGTTCAATTTGCCATGTTGCAAGGAGCTTAGCTTCTGTCTTGCTAGCTTGCGCTGCGCTCAGTGGATCTGCGCTCGACAGTGCAGCCTAGGCGGAGTAGTTGAACGCAGATCCACTGAGCACTCAACACAGACAGCATTGCCAGAAGAAAAGTTGATAAAATAAATTAAAAATTTTGTATTGTTCGATACATATATGTACCGAAAGCACTGTATCGAACGGTTCAATATCAATACGAGTATCGTTGCACCCCTAGTATTTAGGCATGTAGATGTGTTTAAGACCACCTGCTGAAGTTAAAATTGAGCAATGGCAAAGAAAGGTGATTTAAGTGACTTTAAATGTGGCCAGACGGGACGGTCAGAGTATTTCAGAAACTCTCTGAAAAAGAGAAAATACCAGTGAGAGGTATTTCTCTGGGTGAAATGACTTGTTGATGCCAGAAAAGTAATTTCACCCAGCTGCCTTCCTATCTCGCAGAAAAACAGCAGGAAACCACACCGGGCGGCACTTTGGTCAGCTAAGAACAGGAAACTGAGGTTACAATTCACACTGCCTAACTAAAATTGGACAACATGAGATTGGAAAAAATGTTGCCTGGTCTGAGTAGTCTCAGTTTCTTCTGCAACATTTGGATGGCAGGGCAGAATTCATGTAAACAGATCAAAACATGGATCGACTTTGCCTTTTATCAAGAGTTCAGAGTGATGTGTAATGAAGTACTAGCATCAGTTAAATCCCAGACACTACCATCTTCTGATGGCTGCTTCCAGGATAATGCACCAGAGCTCAAACTGGTTGCTTGAACATGACAATGAGTTCACTGAACTCAAGTCATCTTCACTGTAATGAGTCCAACAGAGAAACTTTGGGATGTCGTAGAACGTGTAGATTCACATCATGGATGTGCAGCTCTAAGATATTTGCTCAGATGTGCTTTAAAGTAGAGATGGACCGATCCGATATTACATATCGGTATCGGTCCGATACTGACCTAAATTACTGGATCGGATATCGGAGAAAAATAAAAAATGTAATCCGATCCATTAAATATCACGAAAGCACCTCACAAAACTTGCAACACGCCGTAACTCACCTCAGAATGTTAGCACATCGGAGCAGTATGCATCACGTGATAGAGCGGCTGTGGCATGCGGGACCTGTCGGTGGTCTGGATAGCATGTGGAGCTTCGCTAGCAACCCGGCATTTCATCTCCGACAAAGTTATCCCCGAGAGAAGTAAAGCAAGTGTGTAAGTCCATCTCTGAATGTTTGTAAAGCATTCCTGCGTTAAGCTTAACAAGCGATATATGGAGCGACTGCCTCTTCTCGCTGCTACTTCAATCATGAAACTGCTTAACGATCAGCTGATCGGCTTTTCTGTCACGAGTCCGTCTCTCTTGTTTGTTTTTGGCCCACTTTGCACCAGAAAGAGGAAACCAGCGGATAGACAACAGCAGCACATTTAAGCTTGATCAGCTGTTGTTAGAATTTATTTATTATTACTTTCTACTCCAGGATCTTTTTCTACGTAGCTGACGCTGGTAACTGTGCAGGGGCGCATCTAGCAAAGTTTAGCCAGGGGGGCCGATAGGGCATGAACAGGGAAAAGGGGGCACAAAGACATACTTTTCTTTCTTATTCTCATTTAAAATGTCTAGCTTTTAATAAATAATTATCCGAATCTTACACCCAAAGTTTTAATCTGATGTAAAATGAATAGAAGTCAATTACTGTATATAGTGACTATTAAGTCTAATATATATACCCTAGTAAGCTATAGTACTTTTTCCTTTGGGAAGGTACCATCTGTGCAGTCTGCAATTTTGTTGAAGAAAGATGTTGAATCTATTTAATTATTCTTGAAAAATAATTGATTTCTGTGCATTTTTTTTCACACTGCATCAAATTAAGGTTGATTACGTTGATTAAGCATCATGAGGTGGAGTGTGAGGGGTGGTTCCCTATTTTTTATTTATTTATTTTTGTTGTTGCTGGGAGTTGGAACCCTATTAGTTAGGTTGCTTAATATTTACGCTAAGTACTCTTTAAAATACCAGAATAGGGAGGATGGTGTAGGTTTAAGTTTATTAGATTGATCAGTATTGCTGAACTATGAAATTTTTTTTTTTTGCATATAGGTATAACAGAATAGCTTTAGTGTAGTTGTTGTTTTAAACTTGAGTATGAATTTATACAAAATGCAGCAAGATATTTAAAAAAAACAGTTTTGTTGATTAAAAAACACTATATCGGATTCATATCGGTATCGGCAGATATCCAAATTTATGACATCGGTATCGGACATAAAAAAGTGGTATCGTGCCATCTCTACTTTAAAGTGAATTAGAAAATATCAGTACTAAAATGTACTTGGACAGAGTGGCTGGCAATTTCAAACAAAGAATATTTGATATACCAGCTGTTAAGTGAAACCTAGTACTTTTGCCACCATGCACGATGGTTGAAAAAGAAGTCGCAAGACCCTTGTAATGCAAGCGGGGTGTGGTTGTCCCTCTTCATATTGTAATTCAGGCCATAAAATTGGAAATGTTCTCATCAGGGTTTCAGAGTAATTCCCTGCATTGTTTGCCACGAAGGTTCTGTTACATTACCTCAGAGGGGCTTCAAAGTCAAAGCTATTCCACACTTTGTGGCTTTAATCAAAAGCCAAACTATTTTATTACCAATAGTGTTAATATGAAGCTCAAATGTGTTTTACATACAAGCCGGTGATGACGTAGTGACATTAGACTTTCTGTAACCTAGACACCAAAATATTTCAGTTTGATATTTCATATCTTATCTCTCAACTTACATGATCTATTTGACAGGCCAGTAGCATTTCTTTCAACTACTGGTCCGACAGTGAATGCTTTGTTCCAGGATATAAGGCCCTGACAGACATTACTTCATACACCCAGACCAGCTAAGTTGAAGCATGTTACACAAGGAGCAACACTGACGTCACGCTGGAGCTGCAACGCAGGCCTGGAAGCCCTAACTAGCATCCTTGGGTCAGTCAAAGAAGAGGAAATATCTTTCTCATGTCATAGGCGAGAAATTTCCCATGCCCTGTCTCCAAGAGGTGCAACATACGCTCCACACATGACAGTGTGTTAAGCCACCATTACATCATGTGTGACTGTGTAATAGGCATTCATACACTTTTGCTCCAGTACTGACAATAAAATCCTACAATCCTCCTTTTTCAATTATTCTAGCAAAGCTAAACATGTTAACATCACTTTTAATGATCTTTTTATATGCTGCAAATTTTCATCAGCCAAAACATTAAAACCCTAATGTGTTGGGCCGTTTTGTGCTGCCAAAACATCTCTGAGTTCTTCAGGTCATGGACAGGACCCAAGATCTCTGGGGGTGTCGCATGGTGTCGAGCACTGGGATGCTGGCAGTTGATCCTTTGGATTTAGTGGACTCTGTTTTGGGGCATTGTTACATTCCCCAGGCAGTCCTGGGAGAAGAAGGGAGAGACTGGGGTAAGTTGCTCCAAGGGGCAAGATTAGCCATGCCTGCTAGCTGCCTCCTTCCAAGAGAAAGATGGTCACTGGCGCCATCTATGCCTTACCCTTGATCAGATTTAGAGGATTCTCTTGCAAAAATCATCCTCCAGATGCAGGTAAAGGATTTGCCATACAGCTGAATTCTCCATAGCATCTAGTAGCCTGATAACAACAGTCTACTAAGATAGTATCAAAATCAATTCTGCCAAAAATTAGGTCGTGAAAAGTTGTTCTCAAAATATCAGATGATGGCCACCATTCCACCCCTTCATTCCAAAAGTATTATTGACAAAATTACTACAATTTATTCTCATTATTGACACAATAGTTATATTTCACTTTAAATATGATTGTTATATATGCAATGAAATTCTGTTTAACTTTTGTACCACATTTATTGAATCCCACTAATCATGCATTTAACAATTTTTTGATGTATGGGGGTTTCTAGAGTCTACAGCACCACGCAGTACAGAAGACAGTTCTGTGTGCAAAAGCAACACAAAATGACCTGCCACTGTCGTTTTGATATTGTCGGTTATATGATACAACCAATATCTTTGTAAATGGACTGGAATTTATGAAGCCTTTTTCATCATTACTCAAAGCCCAAAGCAAGGTACTTCATGCTGTTAATACCGTTTTTATTGATTGCTCGCTAATGGAAGCAGTGAATGCATATTGAATTTCACAATCTTACTCAATTAACTTTTATTTGTATACAAACAACCAAAACGACAGTAGCCTCAAGACCCTTTGACACACAGGCTGGAGGATCCAGGGATCAAAGCTAACAGCCATCCTTGAATTTGGGAGAAAAGTAGCTACGTTTAAGACAGTCTAAGGAGCTTGGAAAGAAAAGCGTCTGGACTTCTTTAAGTTACTTAAAGATGTTTCACCTCTCATCCAAGAAACTTTGATTTTAAGACAGGCCTCCAGTAAATGCTCTATATAAGCAAAGCCAAGTTTCTGGTTGCATCTGTGAAGATGTATGTCTTGCCAGTGCAGGGTTCTCATACTTCTTTTCCATTTAATCATCACGTGGTGTGCAGCCAGTTCTGTCTTGCTGCCTTTTGAGAACCAGCTTATATTTCAACAGGTTTGAGCACTGAACACGTTACGTAGCATTATGCTGGAAAAGTTGGGGTAATTTTATGGGAAGAAAAATTAAAAAAAACAGAGACAGTGCAGGGATGAACTTCACCTGCTTCCAAGATGCCAAGGAGAGGAAAGTCTGAAGAGTGTAGAACACTTAGTGGTATATAAAGCAGCGTTACTGTTTTACTGAAGCGTTGAGCATTGTGGCCTTCATCAGGGTCTTCATAAAAACATAATGTAGGAACCATTTTGAAATAGCAGAGGTAAACTATAAATTTGGCTCTAGATTGGG
The DNA here is from genome assembly GCF_057382095.1 of Aulonocara sp. 'chitande type north' Nkhata Bay. NCBI lineage: Eukaryota > Metazoa > Chordata > Actinopteri > Cichliformes > Cichlidae > Aulonocara > Aulonocara sp. 'chitande type north' Nkhata Bay. The sequence continues at coordinate 35,470,840 of NC_141359.1, forward strand.
GATCTAAAGGCAGCTCTAAGCAGAGTTAAAACTAACAGATCCCAAGCATAAAGCTTGGGGTGTGTTGGAGTTGGAAATAACAAATTTCCTCTGATTGTGAGTCTCTTTCAGTTTGTGTGTGCTGACTTTGCACACACAAACCCACCCCTTAATTCCTACCCCACCCCATCTTCCACTGCTGGGAAGCTGGATAAGAATATGATTTAACACAAAGCATAAACATTTACGTTAAATATGTGTCTGTGGTGCCTGTGCGCTGGCTTCTTGACTCTTAGAGTTTTGCTAAAGTCTCTCTAGGGGGGCTCTGACTGGAACACGCCTTTGGGTAGCATGGGAACAGGCAGGCTTGGTCTGGGAAAGGGAGCAGGCTGTTCATTTCTGTTGCACAATCCAATTAGCTCCGAGTTCCACCGATAAGAAACAGCACCAGATCACTACAGAAGCTTTGTGTGAGAAGTCGTGCGTCTAATAGCTGGCTGGTAAACAATCGGCAGCATCTTCAACAGGTTCCGCTTTCACCAGGGATCTACGACAGCTGGTTAACAACAGAGGTACGTGACTGTAGAACTTTTTATCTTTATAGGTTTTGGGTTTCGTAAAATGATTTACAAGTGTTGGCTGGATGGATCGCCGCATAGGTTGTAAAACCAACTGCAATATAACAATTCGTGCATTTACATCACTGACAGTATATGTGCTTTTATAGAGGGACAAACATCACATGTGCACATAAGAGAGGAAAATACAAAGAGAAGAAAATGCTTTTCAACATTCCATGGCAACATCTGTTTTCACTTTTTCCTCCCACGAGATAAATTCATTAGTTTGTGGGAATGTCCAGGAAGCAGATGGACATCATGTCTTCATACACATCCTTTTTTCTTTCAAGGTGTATGCTTGGGATTGAGGTGAAAGTTGGAACCTTAAATGTTAAATGTATATCTACCTTTTAAATGCAGACTGACAAAATAGGAAAGGGTCTCTTTTCTTTGTCTTTGTTATTGTGCATCATAACTAGAAAATACAAGAAATGTCAAATGTGGAAACCATTATGTGCATTTCAAGGAATTAACACTCCAGTGAGGGGAGGAAGCAGAGAAAACAAAACTGGAGAAAGTGTCATTTTGTAAAGCTCAACAAGACAAATTAACAGAATAAAAACAGAATGGAGAATTTAGGTTTGTAGGGAGCTGAGGAGTGATCTGACTATCCCTACTAGCAAAAACACACATGCACAGTAGGCACATTGTTACAAAATCCCCATTTGAAAACCATCTTGCATTATTAATGTTATTTTAGCTTATCACTACTTTGTCAGCAGTCATTTCACCTGCATGAAGCAAATTGGTCCTAAAAAAAAATCTCGTAAAAAACGTTGAAAAGGAAAACCCAGTCTGTTTGCACAGTTGCTGAATGGTGGGATTTATGGGACCGTGACCCCAAGGCCCTGACAGACAGCGGGGAGGAAAACAAAATGTGGGAGAAAGGAAATGGATCACTTATCAGAAGCAAACCACAACTAACAAGTGTAGATGACCCACCACCTAAAAAATGTCAAAACCACTGCAGTGTCAGGAACACTACCTGTCTTATGAGTGCTGTCAACAGCCCTTAAGCCACTGTGTGATCTTCAGAAGCTGCAAGTAAGCTACACAGGAACCGTGTAACCAAATACCCCTTCTTTCACAACTTGGACTTCCTCAGGGGACTCGATACGAGCCAGAGACAACAAGACTGTTGGTCTGTGTAAAGGTGCCTGATAACGTGAAGGAGCCAAGGTGGTCGGAGACTTTGCTGCAAAAAAAGTGAGAAGTGTCACGCTGGTGCAGATGGCTCCATCAAGGAAGTTTGAAAACACCTGCACTCTGTGCATGCTGAGGATGTAAACCAGTGGTTGTTCGGTGTATTAATGAATTCTCATAACAATCTTTTAATAGATCATGCTGACTGCTTACCTGCTGGCAATCTTCTTCATCTGCGCAGGTAAGTGTAGTCAATCACACAATCATTGCAGACCAAAAATGAGAACTTAAAAGGTATATTTGGGTTAGAGGAATCTTTTTTTTTTTTAAAGTTTTTATAGCTAAATGTATCAAGACAGACAAAACAGCAGTTATTCACAACAGGAAAATGGGAGCGTTTCCAGGTTTTTTTTTTAAAATGGGCCGGCAAAGGAGAACCTCGGGTGGCTGGGTTGGGGGTGGAGATGTCTCACAGGGACAAATAAAAGCATCTGGAAGTTCAATGAGTTCTAATAATGTTAATATGCTCCACAAACATGCATTAGATGTAGCTGCTTGTAGCAATGTTGGAGTCACACTGAAGGGCAAAGGGAGCTAATGGAGCTAATAATATATTTCAGTTTTACTGCATGGTCTATCAACACATATTTGGCTACAGTTTGCAAAGTGAAAGAGTAAAGGGGGCACAATTAAACCAGCAGCATTCACTGCATGCAATATTATTTATCATTATACTCCTATGGCAGTTGTACCTTTCGTTTTGTGTGATTTTCAACAAATTACACAACATCAGAAAAGATTTTCAGCTAGAATATTTCATTCATTTCATCTGCATGCATATATTTGCAAGATTCAGTGAAGACAGAATTATTTGTCATATAAAAAAGGGGTGTGAATAAAGTTTCCTTTATGGACACCACATGAACTATAAATATAATTTAAATAAATAAATATAAATATAGAGACCCTGAAAAGCTGAAGATGTTTTCAAATTGGGGAATTACAAGATATATCCAGGCCTGATACATCTTCTAATTCACAAGAACCCTTCATTACATTTAACTGAAAGCCAATTTGAATCCAAATTATTACAAAAAAAATGAACAGGCAAACAGTAGTGTTTCTAACATTAATATGCGCTATCCTGAATTGAGTCAGCAGTGCTGACTCTCGCCTATGTTGTGCAATGTCATTTTCTTCAGGAATCACAGCAGAAGCTGTCCGTCCACCATGCAACGAGGACCTGTTTGACATCAATGTTGACAACTGCCTGTTGGATTTCAACAAAAGCATGGAGACAAGTGACTATCAGAACATGTGCCCGTGGCCTATGGTTCAAAGGTAAATGTTAGGCTCTTCTTTTCTTCTTCATTTGTTTATTTTTTAAATTTAGCTAATATAAAGTTGTCGGGGGTTTTTTTCTGTGTGTTTATATAAGAGAGACAAATGAGTTATATTTAACTGGACAAGAGGCTCCCATGAGTTTCCAAGACTTGAATGAGTGGTGTGTGATTAACCAAGCATTAATGCATGAGTCTGTGCTGAGCTCAACATGAGTGAAAACACAGGAAGGCTGGATAAAGATCCAGCCTTCCTGTGTTTTCACTCATTGAACTCTGCAATGAAATACAGACACTTCTTTTTACTGCCTTTTCAGTAAAGACGTATAATAACCTTTAGTCATGGGAAAATCAGATGCTTTCCAGTCTCCTCATTACATTTGATGCCGGTCGAAGTTTTAATTACTCATATTCTAATGAAAACATGTGAGACCATTGCTCTTGGGCTCATATTTCCAGACAGCAGTTGTTTCTGGAGACTTTAGTCTTTGCCGTGCTACCTGGAGTGGATGGCAGTGGACTTTAATTATGACTGTAATAATCCATATTTTACTGTCAGCATAATTTGGGAGATGAGGTACCGTAGAGTTTAAATGGTGTGTAAGGGTGGAGTGTCCATCGTCACAAGGAGCCTTGCTTGTTGAGCAGGCTTCTGGCTGTCAGGTTCAATTGAGCCTCGGTGGAATTTTTCCACACTAAAATTTTGCAGCGACATCTGGTTGCGAGATTTATGTTTGTTTAGAGAGGCTACGGTTGCTTCTCTGCCCCGAGGACGTGACAAATTAATGCTTAAACTTGAAATGTAAGCTGCTGCCTAAACATCAGCGGGTGATTTCTCCATTTATAAAAATCTTGAAGACACTCAGGCTGTTGATGTTTTTGGCTTTGTGCGCCTATAAACAAGGCGCCTATAAGTGCAATGCAACTGTGTGACATGGATCTATGATCATGCCAGGTGAACTGAGGCAAAAAGCATGGCTTCTATTCATCTGCTGTTGTTTGTTCATGCTACATCCTACTCAGCACAGTCATGTGTTCCCATTTTTTGAACCAGTGCACCTGTACATTTCACTGGCATCAGGATATTTTAATAGTGCATTTGCAAGAAATAAACAATGTTTATATTATTTGGTATCTTATGGCTGATTTTCCCCTAATGATAAATGAAAATGTGCTGATGACCCATTTAAAATGCATTAATGGTGGGTTCTGAAAGAGGGTTGGTCTGTCCTGATGATGCCAAATAAATAATTCATGCATACCTGATCTTTTAATTTATTAATAAGTCTTTACTCAGTTATCTCATGAAATGAAGGTCTGTTTGCAGACAGTTGGGTGTGTTGTGGTCAGTAGGACACACATAACAGCTCTGTTGCCTGGCAATACTGTTAGCTAAACGGGAAACAGGAAGCTGAAATGTTAAGGCCTCAGTCACCCAGGTGGAGAGACTGATCGGTGACCCTCTGACAACCACAATGTGTATCCCTCTGCTAGTCGCTAGGTGAAAATGGTTGCAAAAATGCTACTGCACCAAAAACTTCCATGTGATTACTTTGGTCACTAGCAGATTGTTGCCATTGCCTGCCGTTTGCATGGAAGACACAGACTTGTGTGCAAATACTTACCAACTACTGAGCAGCAGTGAACCTTTTTATGAAAAGGTGGCGTGTTTTATGAAAGCTACAGGCGACTGCAGCAATCTGCAATCGTGGAAAATAACTTTTTCCCTAGTGACTTGTGGTTTCCAAGGATTCACCGAGCAGACTAAGGCCCAACTCTTAAAGCTACATGTATGAATAATGTCGAATGTGCTGACGTGGAATCTGATTCTCAGCCTACAGATTCATGCTGTACATATTTCACACACCCTAAAAATGTTACAAGTGAAATTCTTTACCGCCTGAGTAATTTTGGGTCACCTTGACTTTAGTCTCACTCTCTTTCTCTGCAGCAACTACAACAAATTGATGACATGTGTGGAAGACTGGGCTAAGAAAACTCGGTGTTGGGGTTATGGATTTTTGGTAGATGAGATTTACTTGGAGGTCCACCAGACGTACTTTTCGCTATGTGGATACGTTCGTGACCCCCCACTCTTCACTCTCATCATGTTAATAGCACCGTGTATTATTGTCACACTTTTTCTGCCTCTTCTGTGTGTTCACATCGCCCCCAGGGACACATAAATACCCAGCGAAGGAAAATTGGAATATTTTTTTAGCCAGTGTTCTGACAGTGCTAACTGTGCTTGCTACCTCTGTTGCAGAGATTCAGGAAATTCATCCTGGAAGAAGACACTTCAAGCTAATAAAGAATCATTTTACATAAATCAGAAAATACATTTTCTATTCAATGAAGTAGTGAAAACGCCTGACTACTTAAGTTTGGTTGGATAAGTATCTTGGGCTGTTCACAAAGAGTTTCATGATCCAAAAGACTGCAACGGAGAGGACAACTGTACAACTGAGACTCTTTTGGACCTAAATGTATTTATCCAAGCAGACAAATTGCAGGGGAGCTTATAAACGGGTGTCGTAAATTGAGCAACAATGACTGCAAATCCCCCAAAGGTCACGTTTGGTGGAACAAAGCAAAAATCTCACCTGTTTTAAATATTCCCCTGTCCCCTTCAGGATCCCTGTGCACCTCTGCACCATTTCCAGCGCTCTGGCTGTTTTCCGATCTCTCTCTGGAACTCCTCCTCTGATCACTTGTATGTCCTCCCTTTTGTTAAAACAACAACACTTCCAGCCTTAAATTTAATATTTCGAGAAGAATGTCAGAGAACAACATCTAGTGACTAGTGACTGACATTATCTCCAGTCACCATCATAGTGTTGGTATGTGGCTTTCATAGTGTCAGCACACAAAGCATCCACTACAGGTCAGGTCCTTTTTGACAAATGCTCTCATGAGACACCTCAGATTTTTACAAAAGACACTCTTGACCTTATGTGCTGCCTCTGCACTTGAACAGTTTTTATTTTTTTCACCAAAAATTGTATTTCTAAAATGTTTTTTCGTTTTATAAATCATCATTATGACCTGTATAGAGTGAGCCAGACTAATTACAAGTGCTGGAAGCCGTCCCGAGGTCCCACAAAGGCAGTCTTGAGGGGGACATTGGCTAAATCTACAAAGCTATGTTTTTTATGTTTGAGTTCCAAAACCATAATGCACAGAAAACAACATTTTACAGGATTTTGTCATCCAACTGTAAAATTATAGGAGATATTTTACTATTTAAAAAATAACATTGTTTTGAATATTACCCTCCATAAACAAATATGAACACAACTGGAGGAAATCTATGAAAATGTAACCATTTTATTGTTGTAGTGATTTTTCCCTGCAAAGGTCAAACACTGTATTTCTCTGTGACTTGTTTGGTAAATATACAGTACATATTTATCACATTATACAGTCTGTAAAATGAACATACACTGAGCACTTACCTAATGAATGTTCTTCACTTCCATTATTCTTCCATGTGTGGCAGAAGTAATCTGGTTTATACTGTAATCATTTTTATGTTGACAGAAATAAAAACAATACCATTTGTATTTGAAACACATAATAAATATTTATTTCAGACAAAAAAATAATGCTTTACAGTTTTTTGAAAACCTCTTTGTAGCCATAGCAAGACAGACCTGCTATTAAAGTATTCACATGACCTAAGTGTCATCTACAGATGCAAACATACTGCATTTAATTATTTTTTCATCCAATTACTACTTAAAAGGACTGTTGTGCAGAGCTCATGCAGAAAACTGTGTCAGTAAAACAATGTAAAGATCCATTAGGTGTTTTGGGGGGATTTCAATACTTGAACAATTTTATGGTTCCTTGTAATCTGCAAAGGATGCTAGCGTTCTTAATCTGACTGAGGATCAGTTGCCCAGCAAAAAAACAGAAAGCAAGTTGAATTTTTTAAGCCAAAGGGGAATTTTCTCAAGAATCGGTGGGTAAACTAGAGACTGTTCAGATCCAGGAGTGCCAATTGGTGATATTATGTCTAATAAGACTCTAGCATCATTTATGCACAAGGTGTTTTTTGGTATTTGTTACCTGATGCACCCGGTTAATTAAATAAGTGCCACTTCAAACTCCTTGTTCCCCAACATGCAGGTAAAGTTACCAAGTAGCGCCTAACTCTAATAAGCAGATTTAAGCGAAATTTGCTAATGCGGGTCTCTAAAACGGGACCATTAATTGTCAGCAGGTAATCTTGCCACCAAAAACACACCTTGTGCATAACAGGGAGTCCCAATTAACTGCTGACCCCGCTGATCATGAGACTCGCTAGCTGTTGTGTGTTGTAGAGTTCTTTGGTCTGGCTCTTATTAAAACCTTGCTAAATGCAGCTTACACCGTGCTGGGAGAAACGTATAGTCGTTTTGTCTTTCGTGGATCAGTCACACTAGAGTAAAAACAGTCCTTATGATTAAAAAAAAAAACTGGTGGTTGATGTGATTTCATGGAACTTTGTTGCTGTCAAAGACCAAGTGCAACTACTGGTGTCGACCAACTGGTCACCCAGAGGTTGAGTGGGTGACGCCCTCAACCTCTGGGCGACCACTTTCAACTGGAAGGCAGTTGCACAGGTTGCCAAGTGGAGACAACTTATTCGTGGTGGGAATGGGACTCACTGTAATCACTCTCAGACTGGCAAAGGTTTTCAAATAATCATTGCGTATTTTGTAAGCACAGAAAGAGTCGGTCTGTGCAGATGAGTGCAACTCGACTGTGACAACTCCTTGCAATACGGGACTCGACTCAAGTGGTTGCCGGCTGCTTGTATCCCGATTACATTCCTCTATTAAAAACAAGGCTGCAGAGTGCTTGCGTCATTTTGCACAGGTAAAACCACATCCTACTCACTCTGTCTTAGTGCTCTTTTATCACCGTCTGGACTCAGTAAATTTGCTTTGAAGAGTACAACTGACTGTGAGTGGTTTCCAGACCTGGTTCATTTAGTTTTCCCTAGTGTGACTTCGGCATAAACAAATAGCATAATCTTAAAAATCATAGGTGTTTCTCACTGAACTGAACTGAACGTATTATTATTCTATGAATAAAAAAATACTATCCACAAAAAGGAAGATTAAAAAAGGATAATACTGGAGATAGTATTTAATTTACAGCAGGAGATGAGGAAAATCTGATACCAAAGACAGAAGAAAAAAAATTAGTGGCATTCCTTCAGCATCCACCATATTTCTGTTGCTCTTAAGAAAATATCAGTATTACTGCATTTCCTTGTAGCAGTTAATCTCGTTTCACATGTATCTGATTTATCGTTATATATAGTCAAACCGAGTACACTATTCAATATGCTAAAGACCCAAGCTTGTCAGATGTCTTCACTCAAGCTGATGACAGTGGATTAGTCTTGGTTCAAAAATAACAGAGCTAAGTCTTAGAATTGGGTGGGTGGCCTGGCCTGCTACCACTGAGGCATAAGGTGACGAAATGAGGTGACGTGAGAACGTTGACATGACAGAATTTTCTTTAAGGGTCAGAAAGACCAGAACGATTTTTCTTTACATCTCGTGTGTTCTGACATCCAACACCAGACAGGACCAAGAGGCAGCGCCACACCTTTTCTTATCTTAATAATACCCACAATTCCACTTTTTCTCTTGTGTAAATACTGAAAGGATGTTTTGGTAAGTTTGCTGGTTCTTTTTAGGCTGTGGGCTCCACAGACACAGCAGCTCGTGTCACACACACACACTTGTATCGGGCATACACCTCAGAGCCTCTTTCACCATCACAGGTCGAATCAGCACAGCATTGTTGACAAACAACAACTTTGGCTAAAAAATGAACTATCAAAGCTTTCACTGCATATTTAGTTATTAATGGCACCAACAAGGCATTTTACTTTAAAAAATAAAATCTTTACCCCCCTTTTGATTCTCATGTTCTCAGCCACTCACAGCTGGCTGTACAGCATCTACTCTTAGTCTCTCATAGTAATGCACTTAGTGCTCTGTGTACAACTAACATTAGTGTGTGCTTTTTAGGTATGGAAGTTAAATATTGACAAAACTATTAGACATAGAACAAATGTAAGCTTTCAACAAACTATTAAACAATGTTAGTCTGCCTGAAAAGATTTATAAATGCTTTTCATTTTCTAAATAAAACTATACACTTACTGGTCACTTCATTAGGTACACCTTGCTATTAACAGGTTGGACCCAATTTTGCCTTCAGAGCTGGCCTAATCTTTCATTGCACAGATTCAAATAGGTGGTGGAAACATTCCTCTGAGATTTTTGGTTCAGACTGACATGATAGCATAGCTTTGCACAGTTACTGCAGATTTGTTGGCTGCACATCTACCATCTCCCATTGCACTGCATCCCAAAGGTGCTCAATTAGAGTGATAGCTGAACTCTAGTTTAAGATCACTTGAGCTTTGTGACATGGTGTGTTAGCCTGCTGGAAGAAGCCAGCGGAAGATTGGGACATTGGGGTTATAAAGAAATGGACATAGGAAGCAATAATTCTTTGGTTGGCCGTGGTGTTTAAAAATGGTCATTACACATTGTTTTTGCCACAATACCATCCAAATGCTGCTTGCTAAATTTCTTTTCAGTATTCATTATTTCAAATGAACTGTCGTCCTTGTAAATGAGATGAATACAAACTGAAAAAATTGTCTGTAAGGCAGAAAATATGAGGGATGCTTGCTTACTCAGGGCAATCTAGAGTTTACACTTTTTAAAATTTATACAATATTAGAATAATTCTAGGTTACAAAAAATACATAAATGTCACACAAAAAAAAAAAAAAAGAGTTAAAAAAAAAAACCCCAAAACATCAACAACAAAAATAGTTTTTTCATTTTTTTTGCAAAATTATTTGGCAGTGCGCTTTCTAACATGGTGACCACTCATAGTTGTGTCATTAGTGAACTTCCATAAATCAAGTTCCTGCCCCTAAAAACACACTCAGTCAGAGGCAAACATTCAATAATGTCACGAATACGGATAGGGGTGGGTATAATGAAGAAAATACCTCACTGTCTCTGCCCTCAGTTTGCCATTCCAGTCTCTGTAAACTCCTGAAACATAAACACATGGTTGAAAAGGTCCATTAATAACGCAGCCCATTTTAAATGAAACTGCTACAGAGTGCTAATTCAAAGCACATTGTGTTACTCATTAACTCGGGGAGCTGCAGAATTAAATACAGACTGCAGCAGGTGTACGCTTCACATCAAAGTGGAGCTTCAAGTGCAGGCCTACAGAGAACAATCTAGGGGGGAAAGAGAGATTCATTTACCGTTAAACTTCTATGTCACACTTCACTGGAGTAAACACATAATTCTACGCACTTGACCTCTTTTTCCTACATTGTACAACATAAAAGCCGGGACTGTAAGCCATAGATTTTTACATAGCAAGCGCCGGATTGCCTTGACCGCTTTATTTACACAAAGAGGCAACAAACTAAAGGCTGGGGAGCAATATTTACAGATCAAAGGTCAGTTTCCCCTGAGACTGAATCTTTGCATGGCTCATAATATAGGGCATGGTTATGTGAAATAAGATGAATAACAGTACATTGCTGACCATTTAAAGTATGTTTATAGTGGGGTTTTGGCCTTGTTTGCCAGTAATTTATAGAAACCTCTTCAGCTGCCAAGCAGTCTCTCTCTCTCCTAACTTACTATGCACTGTTTTCTTTTAAAAGGTTCATAGACTAAATGTTAGCAGTACATACATTTTGGTAGTAACAGTGCAAAGAAACAGACTTTCATGTTGAATTAACCTTTTTGCCAAGCATCCCCCAGAGTGAGGAATTTGGGTTTGGGTTCAATCATCTCTGCTGTTCTTTTCCACTTTCACTGAATGTGATCAAAGAGTGTGCCATCAAGATATTGTAAGACAGCAGACAATTGCTGACTTTCTGCAGATATCCACCCAGTTAGAATCCCCAGGACTCAGCTGACGCTTCCCGAGTGTGTCAGTGATGAAAGCAAGGGAGCCACCGAATGCAAACATGGAAAAAGACCAGAACCCAATGTGCTCACTTTTTTTGTTGTATTCAACAACTCCCGTCTATTTTAAATCAATACGAATAAACTTTATAATCCTAATGTTTGGTGAACCAGACAGTGAATATCCTCAAAACATCTAAATGTGAAGCTTCTTCTTTCAGTTCCTAAGCTTTTAATTGCTGACCGTAAATGGACCATTGAGCCAAATATAGTAAAATCACACCAATTTCCAACACTAATTAATGAATTAGTTTTATCTTTTTGTTGTTTTATGTACAGCAGCTGTTATGTGTTTCTGTGTAGCATGAAATAAGAAAGGTTTCTGAAAATGTGCATGTGTCAAAACTACACTTTATTAGGTACACCTTAGGTAGTACCAGGTTGGACCCCCTTTTGAGATCTGGCGGAGGGATTTTGAGGTTTTTGGTCTTCTGCTGTTGTAGCTCATCCGATTCAAGGTTCAATATGCTGTTCATTCCAAGATGTTCTTCTGCATACCTTGGCTGCAATGAGCAGTTAATTTAGCTACTGCTGCCTTCCTATCAGCTCAAAGCAGAATCTCCTCTGACCTCTGGCATCAGCTATGCATTTTCACCCAGAAAGAGAACAGAATGGTCTTTTTCAGACCATTCTGTGTAAACCCTTGAGATGGTTTTGTGGGAAAATCCTAGCAAATCAGCAGTTTCGGAAATACTCGGACCAGACTGCCTATCACCGACTACCATGTCACATTTAAAGTCACTTAAAAACACCTTTCTTCCCAAATGTGATGCTTGGACAAATTTCAAGAAGTCATCTTGACCTGTCTATATGCATACATACATTACTGCAGTTGCTGCAGTACGATTGACTGATTAGATTTGCGATAACAAAGAGATGAACAGGTGTACCTATTGAAGCAGCAGGTGTCCGTTGCAATATAGGATAACTCTAAAAATAGATGGTAAATTACAATCCCAAGCTCACAGTCAGTCTGTGCAATGCAACCTTCATGCATCCTGCAAATGTTTAAATGCTCCCCAACATTTTCAGTACTATCGTGTCTGTGTTAGCCAAGTGCATTATTCATGACATCTCTTAAAAAATATACCAAATTTAGCAAAAAACTGACAGATACTTCAAATAAAGACACATTTTTCTGTTTTTAACGTGTCACTCTACACAATGTTCTTTATATTTTACACTAACTCTAACAGTAGCTTAAGCTATCCGAAATCTAAATACCACTAAGAACATGGTATAGCGTTAAGTCCAAAAGGTCACAAAATAAATAGATACAACAAAGTAGAAAAATAGGTTTAGACCATGTTAGCTATTTACTTATACATCCAAGGTCATAATAATGGGATCAGTGGAGGACATTAATCACCTTAAAAAAAGTACAGTGGCAGCCCATGAAGAGGCACAGTCTCTAGGGGATTTTGGATTCACGGGAGACTACATTTAGAGATGAGGACTTGTGCCAGGGAGCTGGGTTGGCAGAGAAACGTGACCTTTTTTTCCTACAAGTCTGTACAGAAAGGAAAAGGACTGACTTAACTCCTTGTTTGCACACCATTGCAACCTATAGACAAAGGCAGTAATACAAAGGAAAAAGGCAGTTTAACAACAGAGGCAGTAAAACCAATTGAAGGCTTTACATTTAGAGAAAGTTCATCTGAAAACATTATTAAGTTTGATTGAAATCCTCTCCTCATTAAAGAAAATCTTTCCTTTCTCACAGATCAGTCCCAAAATAAGCCTGAATTAATCAAGCCTGCTGCAGTCCTAAAGGTCCCCACTATCATTGCACTTATGCCCAGAACCTGCAGACTAATTAAAGGGAGACATCAGGTAAAAAGAGTTCATATAAGTTATGTATGCTGCTAGATTTGGTATAGTCCACTTCAGGTATGCATTCAGAGCTATTTCTGTCAGGGTTAAGACATCGACACCACCACAAAGATCTAACATTAGATGTGCTTTTAAAAAAATGGATTAAATAAAGGTAAAAAGCGCTTATCCAGCTATAGATTCTGTATATTTTACAAACACCATTGCAGAAGCTCCTCTTGCTATCCAGAGACAATGAGGTTTCCAAGATTTGCTTCCTCCGATCGGTCAGACCTGCAGGGTGTAGGTGATCCTTTTAGCTGGTTCCAGCTTAAATTTATACAAGCATGTGGATCTCATTGTACTCATCTCGTCCATCTTCATCAAAGTTGGGCGAATCTTCATCACAATCCAGCTGCAAAGGGTTGAAATACCTTATTATTTTCATTTAATGTTCATTCTGGACAAATTAAGCATAGTTTAGCGCTGCCAAATAAAACAATGCTGTGGAATAAACTAGCACACTGACACCATCATTGTTTATTCATAATTTAAATACAGCAATGCATGCATTTTGACTGAGCAGTACTCTGTTAATTATACACAGCAATTAGTGCCTCTAAGATCAATGCCTGAAAAAAAATAGGCTGCTTTTCGCAAGCTAAGGCTTTAGCACAGAGCCCAAGAGACCAGCCGGCAACCATCTGCCAGTCATGTATTCCCTGACCACTTGGCAAGTGGTTGCTGAAGGTTGATGGCATTTGCTGCCGCTAGGTACTCTGCTAGCAATGGTGAAATTAGGAAAAGCGTGACACAAACTGTTTTCTGGAAACAGAAAACATTAACCTTTAAAATAAAAGCTGCATCTTTTGATAATTGTTGGCTGCGGTGGCGAGGCACAACTTTTAATCTGAAGGTTTCTGGTTTGCGTATAACTTTTTCAAGGTTTACCACTGCTCAGCTATTATTGACTTTTTAGCGAGTTCAAATAGCAACGGGCAGCAACTTAACCTAAATTAAACACAAAGACAGAAACAGATGGAAAAAGCTAGCCTGACTGTTTAAAAGTCACCAAATCTTGAAGAAGCAGACTACAGTAATGTCTATCTAATTTTCTGTGTTAATCTGCATTAGCCAATTTAGCATCACAGGTGCAGGCTTTCAAATTATGTTTAACATATAGACAAAAGTAAGACATTTTTTAAAACGTCTGCTTTTATTTTTATTTTATTCTTTTTCTTTATATACAGTTTAGAACTGAGTTATAGGTCGTTATTGGAAAATGTGGTAACAAGAAGAACATTCGTGAAACAATTGCAATCCCCAGTTCAAAAAAAACAAAAAAGACATTGGAATGCTGTAATTTTAACTACATAGAAAACGCAATGATCTGCAAATCTCAAACCCATATTTTGTGAACTATAGAACACAGAAAAAATACAAATGTTTAAATTGAGAAAAAAATGACCATTTCAAGGTCATACGGTCATTTTGAGTTTGATGGCAGCAATATATCTCGAGAAAGTTGGGACAGGTACATGTTTACCACTTTGTAGCGTCTCATCGTCTTTTTACATCAGTCTGTAAATGAACTCAGGAGAGCAGATGCTGGACTTTTGGGAAAGGAATGTTGTCTCATTCTTGTCTGATAGAGGATTCTAGCTGCTTAACAGTCCTGGGCCTGCTTTGTTGTATTTTCCATCATGTCCCAAATGTTTCAGAAAGGTCTTGTAAAGGTATGAAGTATGCACTTTAGCATTGTCTTGCTGAAATAAGCAAGGCCTTCTCAAAAAGACATTGTCTGGATGGTAGTGTAGTTGCTCTAAAAGTTGTATATACCCTATGGTGACTTTCCAGATGTGCAAACTAACGGTGTGTTCACACCGAACGCGATGGACGCGAATAGAGTGTCAGGTTTACATGTAAAGTCAATGGAAAGGCGCGATGACGCGCGATTGCGGGTCCCGCGAAAATTCGGAAGCAGATTTGCGTCGCGAAAACGCCAAAACGCGTGAAACGCGCGTCAGTGTAGCGCGTCTGGCGCGTTTGACTCGCGAATAAAACCACGCGCGTGAGTTTTTGTGTTGCATTTTGTGCATACGCGCGTTTCGCGTCTACCGCTCAGTTGGAAAAATCTGAACTCCAGCGTCAAATCGCGCCGCGACAACCAATCAGGAGCCTGGTGACGTGGCTGTTAACTAGGTCAAAGGGGCAGATCCAGCCAAAGCCTTTCATACTTCAATGGAGGGGAAGGCTAATCAATGCGGTAGCAAACAACTCGGAGCCGTACAACACCAGCTGCTTTCAGTACCGAGACAGGAATAAAAAGGACCGAGCTTGGAGGAAGATATGTGAAGAGATCGGGCAACCTGGTAAGTTCATTCATTTCTCTTTTGAAAGTTTTCACTGACCCGGGGAAGCCGCACAAAAGCTAGCAAGCCACCGCTATTTTCCCACTGACGTACAAATACCGTTCTGCTTTTATGCATGTTGTCATTTAGGAATATATTTTATTGTTTATTAATAAACAGCACACAGTGGTCCCGCTGTTCATCCGTCACTGCTTTGCTTTTTCGCTGATTTTTTATTGCACAGTACAGCATTGCATTCTGCAGCCTGATTGACAAATCTGCTCCGTGTCGTGTCTCCTGCGCTTGCCAAATTTATCACGTTTGGTTTTGATAACCATCGCGTCCAATAGAAAAAACAGCACAAAAACACCCATAACTATGAGCCTCATTCGGAAATACACACCTGCACCGTGAGGGAAAAAGGCGCACGAAAGTGGCGGGCAGATGAAGACAAACCGCGGCATAATAATACTTTTACGTTTTGCAATCTACAAAGGTTTGCACTTTGAGAATCAATTGTGAGAACTGTGACCAGGGGCTAGTTATTCTGAGAACCCCTGCAATAAATGAGGGACCACTGTCTACTCTACGATTATTATATCCAACCTGTTAACATTTAATACTGTATTGATAGAACCAACTGATTCTGCAGCAGAGCATCCCCAGTCCCTGAGCTCCTGCTGCTGCACCCACAGATATGTACAGCAAGCACTGATACCTTTTTAGTCGGTGGGATTCCCTTGTGATCACCTTTACTAAATATCTACAACCAATCTGATTATATCCTGTTATTGTTTTGTTTTTTTTTTTTCAATGTTGAAATTAAAATCTAGTAGCAGCCTTCTCATTTCTTTGTGTTTTGTGCTGTTTTACAGGCCCACAGAGGAGGACGGCTCCGAGGCAGATGAGGGACGGGTCCCAGGACGGTCCATCGGCGGTGGAGCTGGCCATCCTGGAGTCCCTGAAGAGGCCACACCAGTCTCCAATGGAGCATTTCCTCCTCAGCCTTGTTCCTGCTCTGGAGAGCAGCTGGTCCTTTTTATTCCTGTCTCTCTGTAAATTCTTATATTTTATATATTTATGTTTAATGTTTTTCTGTTTGAGACTTTTAATATTATTTCAAATAAATGTTTATAATGACTAATGTCTCAGTTCTACTACACAGCAAATGTTGGCACACAACTTGACACATGTAGAATTTATTTCATATTATACTAATGACAAAATATACTGATACAGTGGGATGCAGAAGTTTGGGCAACCTTGTTAATAGACATTATTTTCCTGTATAAATCGTTGGTTGTTACAATAAATGTCAGTTAAATATCATACAGGAGACACACACAGTGATATTTGAGAAGTGAAAAGAAGTTTACTGGATTTACAGAAAGTGTGCAATAATTGTTTAAACAAAATCAAGCAGGTGCATCAATTTGGGCACCACAAAAAAGAAATGAAATGAATATTTAGTGTATATCAATGTGTGTGTCTCCTATATGATATATGGGGTGCCTTTGTCTGGACGTGCTTCCCATCCAGAGCTGCACAGCACAGAGGAAAGTTCCAGCGCTCCTGGAATCCCTCTGTGATGGACCGCCAGTCTCCAGGTGAAGGCACAGCCATGAAGTCGTCCACTAGACAGTCCCAGATGGACGTCGCTGCCTGGGGGGTGATCTGGCTCACCGTGGACACACCGACTCTGAAACTGAACGCGATGGTCCTGAAGGAGTCCCCGGTGACAAGGAACCTGGACAAAATTGTTCAAAATCAGTATTATGTGTACTGCAGTTACAAAATACATTATTCAAATTCCAAAATACTTTTGTGATGTCAGATATAAATCACAAAACTTAAATCTTACATAAAACATTTTGTAATTATAAGGATAATTACAAAATGTATATTAGATAATATCTAAAACAGTTGTGTTTTGTTTTAACTTTAACATATCATAATTTGATTGGTAGCAACTTTCACAACTACAGTGAGCCAATCACTCATAATTCCTAAACATGTCAATCAGGTAGGAATGAAGTAAGACATTAATAGAAATAAAGAGTTGTATGTTGACATGTAGCCCTTTCCTTGCTTAAATCATTAATATTTTTGAAACATTAATCTGTGATAAGACAGCTTATCAAGATAGAACCATGTAACTAGAGATGAACCAAACTGTTCACAGTTTTATCTAACTCTGTTTTAATAAAGGCTGGTGACCCCTGCTATAGAGTCTGACAGCTGCAGGGATTATATACAAATATTCAACTATCCCAGAATTAAACCAGGTCTAAATAAAAAGGAGTGAGTATCACTACAAAGGTTAACTCAGTGGTCCTAATGCTACAGTTTGATATCAGCAAACACCGAGCGCATACATTGATGTGACACCACAGCCATGCTATCATGCAAACACTGATAACAGCATAAATCGAATTAAATCGGGACTTGATGAGACCTTCTGAGTATCACTAGAAATATTATAAAGAGTCGTCTCTGTACCACAGTTTGCTTTCAGTAAACACCGACAGCATTCACTGTTAGCATAGCACATCCATGTTAGCAGTGTATAACTGGATGGATTAGCATATTAGCACAGATATCAATAAAGGACTACCGTATTAAATAGTTTTACTAACCTCAGGCAGACGGACAGGCGCTCTGCAGGTGGGATTGAGCGTCTGTAGTTGGTGTCTAGGCGGGCGATGCTGGGACCGACGAGGGAAAGCAGGTCCTCAAACTGGCCGACGGTGATAGCGCTGGAATCGGCTGTCATCCAGGCGCAGCTCCTGGAGCAAGTGGTGAAACTCACCAAACTGCTCATGCCTCTGGAGGACCTGATGGACCCAGGTACGGCGAGGACGTCTTTTACGCTGCTGCTCTGCTCTCCACAGTACATAGAGAAGGGAGACTCTCTCTTCAAGCGCTAGCTCGATAGCTGCCATCTTGCAAAGATACCGGTCTGGCACAACTCCCTCCCACATTCCTCCCACATTTCCGGTTCACATTTTGACGCGCGATGGATTTTTCTTGGACACGCGTTGAGACGCGAATGTACACGCGTCAAATTAGGGGCGTTTGGGGCGTTTTATTCGCGTCCATCGCGTTCGGTGTGAACACACCGTAAGGCACTCATACATCCCCCTAGAATCGGAAATGCAGGCTTTTGAACCAATAACCAGCCAGAGGTTCCCTCTCCACTTTAGTTCAGAGGATGCAGCATCTATGTTGTCCAAAAAGAATTTCAAATCTTGATTCGTCTGACCACAGAACAGTTTCCCACTTTGCCTCAGTCCATTTTAAATGAGCCTTGGCCCAGAGAAGCGTGTTTCTGGATCATGTTTGCATATGGCTTCACAATTTTACACTGAGGAATATTATTCTGAGAGTGTTCCACAATTCCCTTTTATTCAGTCATGTAACCGACCAGTTGCCAGTTAACCTAATTACTTGCAAAATGTTCCTCCAGCTGTTTCTTTTTAGTGCCACTTACTTTCCCAGTTTTTTGTTGCCTTTGTCCCATCGTTTTTGAGATGTGTCAGATTCAGACTGAGCTAGTATTTTTCTGGAAGCAAGAAAATGCAGCAACACAGGAAAATGTAAACCTTTGATATGTTTTTTTATATTCCCATGTGAAGAAAATATGGATTTATTTATGCGATCTGCAGATCGCTGCATTCTGTTTTTATTAACATTTTACAAACTGTTTCCACTTTTTTGGGATTTAGGTTATATTTATGGAATTATTGTAGAAAATCATTGATGGTATGTGTCAATCTTGACTAGCAAAGGTCCAAATCATGTACTTAGTAGTTTTCTTTTTTGTTTTGTTTTTTTAATTTGCATTTCCCATACATGGATCATTAGAAGTTTTTCTAGAAATGACTTTCCCTCAGGTTCACATTATTTCATCCACTAATGTGAACATGAGACAAACCAGAGCTACAAGGCCATTTTTCCCCTTTGACTTTCTTTGGTTTACCAATTGTCTATAGTGCAGAAAAGCAAAGCAAAGAATGTGAAACAGGAACATTTATTATGGAGTTCATACAAGGGTGAAGGTTCGGGGGAGTGGAGGATTTGACGTCAAGGAGGTTCAGCTTTGGCAATTTTCAACTTTTGCCAGTCCTTTAGGTGGTTTGGGGCAATTCTGCAGCGCAGAGGGTTCATGAGAACACATGAACGGTGGTCATGTTAAGAATAAGCTTATTTTCTTGCTCTTAAAAAGTTGACATTTAGGAAATGGAAGGTTTTAATTTGACAGTGATGACATGTATGGGTTTAGGTGGATCTGTCCAAGAAAACATGAAACCCAAAAGCAAAAAGCAATATCTGCGTATGTCTTGAAATGATTTGGATGAAATGATCACAGGGGCAAAAATAATCATCAGAACTGTCAGGGGTCAAATTTGTTTCAAGCCCTGCAAGTCAGTATTAGACCGATATAAAAACATGCAAACGTCCGCTGAATTTTAAATTTGCCGTATACAGTAAGTATCTCGAGGCTATGTGGGATCGGATGATTGTGGCAAACATTCTCGGAAAGCCTCTGCTACCTAAACTTACCGCCTGGAGCTCACGCTCCTCGAAGATCCTGGAGAGGATGAGGCGTCGCAGCGGCACCGTCATGATGAGGACGAAGGGGAACGCCAGGGAGGCCGCAGTAGACTTCACTACCCACAGAGCCACGATGCATGCCAGCTGGGTGATGGTAAACATGTTCATGCGCCATGTCTTCACCTGAAGAAACACACACATATTGGTCAGAGGGTTAGAAACCAGGAAATTACAGCACAGACAGATATATCCAGAGATGCACAAATCACATTTTTGGCTCCATCTAGTGGAAAATTCTGCATCTAATCTTTTTTTAAACATGCATGAGGGTTAGATTTTCTGTCTCTCTTTTTTTAAGAAATTCACCAGGGAAAATTTTGAATTACAAAGCCATTAAGATTGGATTTTAAGACATGGGAATGGTTGTAATTTATTTACAGTCTCATAGGCTTTATTGCAAGTTATCACGATAAGCAGCTGCAAAGTTGCTCTGGCTGTGAATGGGAGACATGTTAGCAGGGAGTGTTCCCTACATAACAAGATCTAAGCTTTTCTACGTGAGCTATTAGGTTGGAAACTGTGCTGTTAAAAAAAAATAATAGAGAGAGCAAGCATCTGCGCACTTGAGGACGTGCTGTTTAAGTTTCTGGTAAGACATGAAATACAATCCTACTATGTAGTCCCATGGAGAGTGTGTGTTTTCACGCACTGCTGCTGTGTGTACATCAAGATCCCACTACATCCCAGTTATAACTGTTTTTTTAACATCTAGGTAATCTGCTGCACATGTAAACACAGCAACTTTAGAAAAAGAGGTTATGTTTTTGAGTTGAAGGTGTTAAGTTGGTTTGATGGTGTTAAGATTAGCTGACCTGACAATATCGGAGCTTTGCTATTTTCCAGATATATCACATGTTGATGTACGAGTTATTTTTTTATTACACAAAGTATTCTGTGACCATGGCAGAGAGATAACCCGTCTCTATAAAGATGCAGGCTACTGTCACATTGCCTGTGCTGTTTGACCGCTTAACAAAAGTAATGAAACTCATAAAGACAGCCTGGCTGTGTGCGCCTTAATTTATTTCAAATTTCAGCAACAATATATTGGGCAAAGGATGTTGAAGACGGAGCTTCATCCAGAGGTTCATGGATGTAGTGAAGGAGGACATGCAGAGGGTTGGTGTGACAGAGGAGGATGTGTCTTCTTATAGAAGACTCTCTCGAGTATTGCAGGATCTTTACCTTTTAATATAAAGCATTTTGAGGCAATGCTATAGCCAGCTGATGCAATATAAATACTGAATGATTTACGGGAGGCAAAATTTACAAGGTTTTAGAATACAGCACAACACGACATGAAGTAACGCTAAAAGACTAAAATTAAGACATTTTTCTAGAATCTAGTTTTTATTTTTATCTTTTCTGATTTTTTTTGCTTTAATATTTGAATTAGATGTTTTAAATTACAGATGTAAATGGTTTGACACCAGTAATACAAAGAGTAGATAAAACTATGCTATAGTCTGACAGCTGCAGGTGAAATAAGAGGAATGGATGAATTAGTAACCAGATGGCCAGAAAATGAACTGTGCTTTTCCCTAAACTGTTGAGGTTACTCTCAGATTTGGGTCCAAACTCCAGGAAAAAACTCTTTCGAAACCAGGACTTTAAACCAGAAATCTGGTGTGCATGGTTTTCATTGGGATTTGTCATTATCTACTGTGACGTTGTAGTATGTCTCTGACTCTCAGCATCTAAGCCTCTCTGTTTTTCTTTTGATTTAACTCAAACGCTGAGGACGGACGTCATTTTGGTCCCGCAGTTGCTGCTCTGCTGGCTTTGGTTTCTCCATGTTACCGCTCATAATAGAGCAGAGGGCATGTAAACACTGCTATTGCGTGTGCTACCTTGGTGACGTAGATGTGGTCCGGGTGGTGCTTGGCAGGCGTGACCATAAGCGTTATGCGTTCGTACAGCTGGATGCCCGTCAGAGAGGTGACCCCCATGTACAGGAAGATCCCGAAGAGCACAGCCAGAGGGATGAGGCGGAGAATATCTGTCATCACTATGGACATACCTGATGGGCAAACAGGGATTTAAAGGGGGACTTTTAACATGATTTTACTGCATGCGTGCACAATAACTGGCAACTGTGGAGAAAATTATTCATTCAACAAGGGAACGGGAACGGCCCTTAAAAACAAACACGCTGTCGTGCCTTTTATTAGAAACACACTCCCTCTTCAGATGCCTTGGTTAAGATACTCTGAGGGCTAATCCAAACAGTCTTCTTCCTAATCCAAACAGCATTTCACTCAAACAAAAGCTCAACAATCATGATGACTCACCACGCCTGCATACCCAAACTGGATCAAACTAGACTTAAGATTGCTTCGGGAACCCTACCTTAATTGAAACAAGACTTTCAGTCGGCAAAACGCAATGAGTCAGTGGATGAAAAACAATGCTGCAATGTCAGGCAGTGCATTTTCACTTTCACAAAATTTTCTTCTTGTAGAACGACTGTCTCGGCTCATTTTGAAGACAAACAGAATGAAAAATCATTTTAAGCTGTTGTTGGGCTGAGTCAACCTTCATGAATGTCTAGACATGCAGGAGCTACAGAGCTGCCACTCTTCCAGCTCGCGTTTATTTACCTAGAAATAGCCACTGGTTCAGATTCGTGTTTTATTCCATCTTGAATATTGATCTGGTGTAAATTCTGATCCTTACACTTTCCTTACATAGAATGATAAGAAGTGTAATTCTGCCAGCCGATTACATTGTCTCCCCTTTTCAATTAATTTTAACTAAATTAAATAGGTTAATTTCTGCGTTAATGTTGGCAAACTCTTAAAAAACAACAGGCTTTATATGTTTTTCTGTAATTGGACAAAATAATTGTGTTTATTTTGACTTTGGAATTAATGTTGCTATACTTACTATGGCAGCAGCCACACAGTGTATATGCAATCATGTGAAAATGGACATTTTCACAGACTCTGTGCAAACCCCTGAAAGACCAAGTGCACCCCATTCAGTATCTTGTAGAGCCATCTTAACATTAAGTAACTTGAGGTAATCTTTTTCTGTCTGACTTAAGAAGAACTTTAGGGTTGATGTAGCTCATTAGGTATAGCAGGTCAACTATTTGAGGATTAATTTATGCACAGTTCTCCTTCCTTAATCTTTTCCTTTTCCTTTTGTTGATTTACTGCTATAATTTGGATCATTGTTCTGTTGCAAGACCCAATTTCAGCCAACCTTTAGTTTGGCTTTTGCCACAAGTGGCACAGTGCATTATTACCAAACATTATGACTCCACTCATATGTCCAAAGCACATTGTTCCAGAAGTCCTGTGGTTTGTTCAGATGCAAACTTTGCAAAGCTAAGTACACTATGTTCTTTCTTTTTACAGAGAAGAGGCTTTCTCCTAGCAACCCTTTCCAAACAAGCAATACTTGTTCAGTTTTTCTGATTGTGTTGTCATGCACTTTAATATTTACCATGCGAATTGAGACCTGTAGAATCTGAGCTTTTGGGTTTTCTAACAGTGTCTCTGTGCACTGAAAAATCTGAGATCTGGCTGAATATGCTGGTCCGTCCACTCCTGGGGAAAATGTGGCATTGTAGTAACACATCCGAATGCTCCAGACCAGAAAACTACGAATACTGCTTTTATAGAAGTGTCCAAACTTGCTAAAGATCAGTTAGTCAAGTGCATTTGATTAGCAGCATCTGGCTACTACTTATCCTCTTAACTCCTCCGAAAGAAGTAATGGTTTAATTTGTTTTTCACAGGACTGCACAGATTCCTTAAAAAACGTTCTTTTCATTTGACTCGGCCACTGGCTTCACTTTCAGACTTTGAGGCTCCATTCTTGTGTTAAAGCACCTTAAAACTGCATTCCTTTTAATGGCCTGCAGTGGGGAGAAAATACCCCAACTCCTCAGCAATTAGGACCTTTTCCTAATGAGTTTATGGACTTAATTGAATATTTGAAATCTTACATAACAGAGCATGATACACATTTTTTTTTTTTTTTAAAGAAATCGCAGTCAAAGTGCTGTAGACATTCTAAACAACCATCTGTTTAGAAAGTCTGCAAATAAATATACATAAATGCAATGTATGTATCTCTAAAACAACAGGCTTGAT
Organism: Aulonocara sp. 'chitande type north' Nkhata Bay; assembly: GCF_057382095.1. Taxonomy (NCBI): domain Eukaryota; kingdom Metazoa; phylum Chordata; class Actinopteri; order Cichliformes; family Cichlidae; genus Aulonocara; species Aulonocara sp. 'chitande type north' Nkhata Bay. The sequence goes on from NC_141359.1 coordinate 35,494,820, forward strand.
GTCAGGCCTTTCTAACTACAGTTGCTAAGCTATGATCAAAAAAGGAAGGGGGTGTGCTGCATAATCATTTGGTACTCCCCACTCCCATCCTTGCCTCTCCTCTTACCAACAAGCACAGCCACAAGAAGTCCGGTGAGCCTCTGCTCTTTCACCTCCTGGATCATGGGCTTTTCTCCAGGAGCCGTGGCCTTGCTCATCACTGTGAGCGCGTTAACATGAGTGACAGAGCGCACAGTGGCTGCCGTGAGCCACGGCAAGCCAAAAAGGGGGCAGAGGGCACCCAGGATGACAATGAGCAGGAGATCCAGATGGAAGCCGGAGCCTTTAACCAGCCGACGCTCCTTCTTACTGACTATCAACCTAAGATGTTGGAGGAACAAGACGAAAACAATAAAATGTTTATTTTAGTGAACATATTTCATGCACATGTACAGAATTCTTTGCAACTGTATATAATCATGGCGTGCGAACGTACGAAGTAATTTGAGTTTCCATGAAAATAAGAATGAACACAAGCAGGGCAGGAACAACAGACGCCCCCATCATCCAAGTGGGGAAGGGCTTCTTGTCACCAAAGGGGCTGATAAACCAACCTCTCTTATCAGGAGACGTGACAGAAAAACCTGATGGCACATTGAGTTTCTAAAAGAGAGAAAAAAAAAATCTGTTTTTAATACTGAAAAGAAAAATGTGTTAGAGCTTTTGAAAAATGTCTGCACTTGCTGTGCAGGATTTCTGTGATTAGCAGTGACGCTACCTGTGTGTAAGTGTCAGTAATGGCGTAATCCACCAGTACTGAAACTAAGATTGAGATCGGGATGCCAAAGTCACCGATAATCCTTCTGGCCTGGGGATATCAAGAAACCAAACATTAAATTAAAAGTGAAAATACATCCCAGATCTCATAAAGAGAAACATCACTTGAGCATAAGTCAAAGATTATGTAAAAAGAAGTCATGCAGAAGGGAACAACCTCCTGTTGAGTGGAAAAATGCTGATTTGAATTGCTTTTCATATGAATGAGTATAAATTATATGACTGATCTGCTCTTTTTTCATCAAAACAAACCACTTTAGCTATCAAGACTAGCCAGCAGTAGTTTGTCTGTAAAACAGAAGCTTAAAAACGTATTTGCATCACTGAATAACTGCACATAACCGTTTCAGTGCAGAGACAAAGATATTTACGATCTGAAATCACACAGCCTACCTGCCTCGTCTCATCTTAAGCTACAGTTTACCTTCAAATATAAACTGTGAAGTCTTGATACATGCTCTGTCATCCAGGTACAGAAATGCCAGAAATGTTCATCTGGAACAAGTGAGTTATTCAGTCTTAGCTCACTGCAGGTTTTCCCAAACTTATAAATGGTACAGTTGCATAACAGTCATTATGCATTCAACTGCGAATGAAGAATACATTTGTATGAGTGACAAAACATTTCTGTCCAGATGGACAGAATCAACCTTCTGACATAAACGCTGACGTTTTCCTCCACTAGGAGTGCTAAAGAGCAATGTTTCATATATGGCCCTTGTTCTTTCACAGCATGTCACACATCCCTGCTGAGGTTTGGACACCTTTCCACAATATTTAGTGGTAACAGCATGCAGAAAAGCCACAGAGGATGAAGTTTAAACAATACTGTTTCTAAAATATACAGTAAAATATGTATTTATTTAGAAAGTAAATGAAATTTAAATTTCAAGAAGATGTTTCACCTCTCATTCAAGAGGTGTCGTCACTTCTAAAACCAAATGGAAGAGAGTTTCAGAGAGGTATTTAAACCTTAGTGAGGGTTGCTGACCTCACCTGAGCCACGGTGTGAAAAAAGGTGTGGGTCCTTAACATCACCAGAGGTTTCGGCTGAAACCACTGTGACACCTTCCCTCACCCTATCATGAGCATTGTACTTTAGACCCAGCTGCAGCTTCAGACAAATACTGGTTTATCTCAAGGACAAAAGCTCCCAAACACAAGATAACAACACTGTGCATGCTGTGCAGAGCAGCACTATACTGTACACCCTCACCTAAAGGGTAAAGGTCACTCTTTCGACAACAAAGCGGGCTTGACAGAAGAGTAAAAGAAGCCATCTATGTGCCCTGTGTACAACCGTAATTAAACAGATGCGGTGGGTTATGACACCAACTGTCAGCCACCTACAATGCAGTCTTGAGATCTCTTCCCAAGCGCCTCAACCCCCACTCACAACACGTGTCAGCTGACCTTAATAGATCATATGATAGGGTGAGGGCAAGGTATCGCAGTGGTTTCACCCTTGTCTCCATTAAACATAAAGAAGTCCATTCACTTTAGACTTAGACTAGATGTAATAAAAAATGCTCTATAGAGTCCATTTATATTCTCATGAGAAGTATGATATGATTTGTTTGAAAGGATTAAAGGAAGTTTATTACCTTGCCACCTAAAAACCGGCTGTTTCGAAACTTCCTGAGAAAGAATGCAACAAAGAAAGTGCCCATCATGAGCACCAGAGAAAGAAGAGCAGTGTTAGGCTGGTTGTATATGGGACCATCAAAATTTTGAGACCCACTGGCGTCAGTGGGATACACTGCCATCAGTGGATGTTCCTTAAAAACCTGGAAGAAAAAAAAAGAAAGAGTAAATCTATACAATGTGACTGATTTTATTAGCATTTGCAGGACTGATTACTGTTTAAATTCTTACCTTGATGAGCTTAGAGAAAGTCTCATAGATGAAGATGAGGGAGATGAGGAAAGCGAAAATCTCCTGTGTAAAAGGTGAGATGTAGCGGACAAGGAAGCTACCCTCTGCTGCCACAATCACCAGGACGATGAAGATGAGCCAGAAGCCGATCCACACTCGACCAGTCAGGTACTCAAAGTTGTAGACCTGACAAAACTGAGTGAGAGGACAGATTAATCACCTGACAAGAGAAAAAGTACATGGGATGATATGAAGAGGGAGGCTTTGTGTTGTCATTGTCTTGTTAAAAGTCACCTTATAGAAGGCCTCTTCAAACACCAGTAAGGGTCCAGAGAAGCCAGTGATGAGAAGGGGTTGTCCAGCAAGCAGTGAGAATATAACTCCGATAGTTGCAGTGGAAACAATGAGTTCAGTCACTCCCATCATGCCCTCTGTTTTCTCTCCTGTATGTAGAAGTAGCCACACAGAGATAGACAAATTAGATGCAGTACATCAAAGAATATGGACTATATATTTTAAGTAAGTTTTGATTACCCAGGAGGCCTCCAAAGGTAATAGTGGGTGACAGTGCGGCAAAATAGATGAAGATGACAGCAGCAATGCACTGCATGTCCAGGGCGTCTTTTAAGTCGCTCACATATTGCGGGTAACGCCTGCGGATGTCGTGGATCAAACCTCCAAACAGCATTCCTGAGCGCTTTAATGGATCCACTTCCTGTTCTCCCTCCTCCTCCTCCTCAGGACTCACCTCTGTGGGCATTCATACAGGCATCACAGCATGAACAAACTAATATCCACGGACCATCCATGAGTAAAAAACAATAAACCACTGCAGTTCTTCAACTGGCCACTTGACGTTACCTCCAAAAGGGAGTCATTTCTTTTTGACCCTCATTTTAAAATGTCCAACTTTATAGTAGAAAGAAACGTCTCCTTTATAACAGCTGTACAGGGGGTAAATTATGTGCTTTATCTTCCATGCTTAAATTTTATTGCTGCTTTTTTTTTTGCAAATATTAGTTCATTACTTCTGTGACTGACCAGTGGGTGCTAAAATACGTAGCGATTGATGCTAGCTGTTTATGATGCTAGTTACTGATATGGACCATTTGACCATATTTATGCTGCCGGTTGCTTTTGGAAAAGGCCATCCAAGAAGTCCAGCTTTTGTAAGCAAAATTCTAGTATTTTATTTGGTTGTTAATTAGCTTGTATTGGTTTCTGTCTATATAGCCTATGCACATTCCTTGCTAACAAAGCTTTTTAGCATTTGGCTGATAACTTAACGATTCATTTGCTCTTCTAAATCTAATAATTTCTTCCTCCAAAAAACAAGGTAGTGAATGAATTTTATATTTTTTCTATTTACAATAGATTCTATGAAAACATCAGAACTTACAGAAGAGAAAAGACATGAGAATAGATTAGACACATTTCTTCTGTTGATTTGAGCCCTAATACACAAGTCTCAAGTGTCCAGGTGTCTAGTTGTTCACTGAAGTTTTCCAGCCTTTTCTGAACCAGTGCTGTCTGGAACAATTCAAGTACATTATTTTTTACCTTTGATTTCTGACTCTACTCCAATTAAGGAGCTGTGCTTCTTGAGCTCTCTTTCCTTTCTCTTCCGCAGCATCTGTTTCTGGAAGTCAGCCACTGTCTTCAGGAGGTCTTTTCCCTCCACGTCTGACGGTGGAATCACGATGCTGTAGTCCAGGAATTCATTGATGCCATTCAGGAGGTCTTGTCTGTCATCAGCAAAGTAGGCAACCTCATGGAAGTTCTAATCCAGAACAGAAGTGGATGGCCGTGACAGAAAAAGCAGGATAATTAGAAATCTGTGTGACTTGTCCAATTTTAACCCCCACTTTCTATCACTGGAAAGATATTATAGGATTCAAAACTATTTTGGTTTAGCAGATTATCATTATTAGTAAAAAAAATTACACACCTTAGAGCCTTAGAATAAGATTTGGAGGCTACCTTGTCTGACATGAGAGTGGAGAAAGAACGTCCAATTTCATGATAGTCCACGTTGGACTGACTGGGACCGAGAAGGACGAAAATAAATCGAACAGGGACGGGAACCTCAAGCACCGACTCCAGAAGGACTGCCTCGCTCAGCCTGACAAAGGCCATAGCCGGCTGCTCCAGAAATTCAACACAACCTTACAGAACAGGACAAAATAAAGAAATAAAAAAAACCTGCTTACTGATTTGATGTACTTCACAAGAAAAATATTGAGAGTGGCAGTTTGTGAGGCACAGCCAAATCAAGAAATTAGCATTATTCTCCCAGTGGTTTATAAAAACTGAAAAGAAAAACTCTGTCCCAAAGCTTACCAACTAAAACAATGACCGCCTCAGCGTCTTTGGGAATCTTGGCGAGAAGTTTCATAGATCTGGCTGTGCCTGGATGAGTCTCCGGCAGAGGGTGGAGAGATTTCTTGGAGGAAGAACAGTACAAAGATTACCCACATTACTGGCTAGCCAGGGTGATGTGATATAACAAAGAACTGCGCTAATAATGTGACATTATTCTTACATTTGTGGGAACGTAGGTATCAACAGTCACATCTCATTTCAAACCATTTTTTATGCCTCAAAAATATTTTTTAATAAGCTGGTTTAAATTTGCCAACATTTTAAGCTGAGGAGGAACAAGTTTTCGCAGCTAATATATCAAGATGCTTTAACCAGAAGCACCTGTACGCTGACTAAGAACTTAACTCAACACATGTGGCGCAGGGAGGCCTGCGTTCTCCGACTTCAAGAACTACTTACATGACCTCTGACCTTGTTAAGAAGCGTCTCAAAGGCCAAAGTGAGAGCCACGGGCCTCACATCAGGAATTTTGTGTAACCACGTTCAAAATCTGTGCTCACTGTGTGCTTCTTAGAACTTAATGCAAACCATAAACTAAAACAAGACAGCTCAGCATCCCTTTAATCTCCGTCCACTTAGATAGCTGTGTCCAATTACCCCGGTGGGATCTTGTCAGAGCTACTTAATCACTCACTTTGGCTTTGGTAGAGCCAATTTAACGCGCTGTCTGCCTGCACTGTTTCAACGACGTCACATTGTTTCATCGCCGAGACCCCATATTTCTCAGATCTCTGTCAGGAGCCTCTTAAAAATCAAATGAGCTGTGTAAATGACGTTAACTACAGAGACACTGACAATGTGTAACACATTAACGAGAGAAGAGAAAACTTACAAACAGGCTAACAAAAACGTCTTGTTTGGGATCGTACACGGGTCCTTTGTGTTCGTGGTGCTCATCGTGCTCTTCGGACACCAATGGCTGGTTGGTGTCGTGGACGTGGTTGTGGTTGTAGCTGCCATGAAGACTGCTGGATGAGTGGTGGCGATGAAAACGATTTTTGTGATCGCTTAGATGGCTGCAAAAAAATATATATATATATATACAAAGTATAATTTCCAGCTATGCCTGCAATATAATATAGTCACTAAACTGCAAAAAATGTTAATGTGATTAAAGTTAACATCACAATATTAAACAGCAATGAGCATCTTAACATGGAGGCTTTTGCAAATTAGCAGAACGCACAAAAGCACAACCAAGGCTGTGAAGGAGATTTGGGTCACAGTAAGAGAGCAGATTCTAATGATGATATAAGCAACCAATACCCGTCCACTCATTTCATTTGAATCCCAAAAGTCAATCTCATGTGAGAGCCAAATAAGGGCTAAGAGATCATCAAAGTTATCAAATTGTTATATACATTCTCATTTCGAAATGCCAGTTGCAGTTGTTATCTCATCCATAGATATGGCCAGCAACTGCCATCCTATACTGTCTGCAAGGAAAAGCCTGCACAGTGATAGGAAACTGGAGGCTGGACATTGAGATGGGGATTTCAGGTCCTATCTCCAACACTTGAACCTATGCAGACTCGTACTTGTGGTGGTACAAAATAGACTACCGGTGTAACATTTCAATGCCTAAATCTAACCAGACAGTGAATGAAAACAAAAGTCAGTGAGTAAAAGTGAAAGGCCAAGAAAGTTACCTTCAAAAGGAGGTGGTCGAACTCGAGATGAAGGTTATGGGATTATGCTACCAACAACTCCCCCAACTGTGCTTACTTTTGTTGCTGCTTTAGAACGGAAACACGCTTCTGTCAACGAGGCGGCACCTCCAAAATTAAATGTGTTAACTGCCCGAGCCTGCTCGTAGCTGGAGACAGCTAAGAACTGGTGATACCAAATGATAAGGGTCATTCAGGGGAATAAGAACAACGGAAATAGTCTGAATCAAATTTGGTGCAAGTCCAGTCTTGTAAATGTCAACATTTTTCCATGACATTAATAAATACCTACGTGAACTTTCACAAGACCTGAAATTCCAGTGGGTGCTTCTGCAAGCACTTTTTCAAAGGTAAGAATCAGAAATATAATCTTAACTCAAAGCCTCCAGAAGGTGCAGCTGCTTTTACTATTATTTAATAACTACTGTTTTCAAGGCCAAAAATATCCATGCTCAATTGCCTAATGCTAAGGACAGCTTAATCATTTTTAAGTGGGCTGCAGAATTACCTGGATTCTAGAAATGCTCAAAACAGCTGTGCTTCTTATTCACCTAATCCATCTTTTGTTCATTTAATGTGTTGACCATCTTTACCTCATGCGGCTGCAGTGGAGGTCATAAATCTTAGAAAAGTCATCAGCAAAATCCTTCCAAAATTAAACCGCTTTGCAGCTAATCAGAAAGCGGTTTCAGGAAAATCTGAGTTGACACATTAACGTGATATTTGCATTACGGTATCAATAAAAGAGCCAGAGACTGACCTTTGTAGCCCTTATTTTCTCTGCTTTCTTTGCGTGTGATGTTAAGCACATTTCACCCCACTTAAAGACGAGTTTTTAAGCATGTCAAACTGGCCAAGTTTCACTACATCACTGTTCAGTCCACTGGTGACATCACCTCACTCATTAGGCCCACATGGTCCAATAAGACTGCGCTCAAATTGGAAGAGACAGCGCCCCAAGACAAAAGAACGAAGTGTGACACTGAAGTCAATTGCACACAAAACGTTTCCAAAGGATCCTTAAAGTGGTCTGAGTAAGCGATGAGCTAAATCCTAGCAGCACTTCAGTGTGATTTTATTCCACGTCATAAATCTGATCTTTTAGCCTAGCGATGACTCTAATGACGGAGTGTTCTTTTCCCTGTGGAACCAGCCAGTGACATGCTGGGAATTTATGCGAAAAGGCAGTGAAATGTGGAACGAATGCATGAAGGCCCGCTGCTAAGAACGTCCACTGGCCTGCTTCTTCTGAGTGCATCTGCTGTGGCGCTTTGTGAGCATGTGTGCAAAATATGTAAAAAAGAACTGTAAATGTTGCCATGTTCGCTATAATCCATGGGTCTAACTAAGGTCACCACACCATTATCCAGGAGAGATTCTTCTTCTTCAAATCCAGGCTGTACCATTCTGCCTTAAAAAAAAGGGGGGAACCTGGCAGGACTGAGGTTCTATGCAGTCAGGAGAAAAAGGGACATTCTGAGCTCCTTGTAAAGTATAACAATAACAGGCGTGAGGGAAAATTCAACACCAGTTGACAAAACTGTCTCACTCCAAGTTCAAAAGTTGTTCTGGAATGCGCTTGTCTTCCTTATCTTATTTTCTATACTACTTCCACCTAAGTACAAAAGCATCATTTTAGAAAAGCAAAAGTCACAGGAGCTCTTGAGTTAAATATCATAAGCTGCAGAACAGGATTTAGATTTGTTTCTATTAATATTAATTGGAGGCTTTGTGAGTAAGATGGCAACATTGTATGTACTTCTGACAGGCAGGGCTCGTCTTTCCTCTGGTAATTTAGCCAACATTTACTTGACTTGTTTCCAGTCACTAGTTATGTAACTGTAAAATGTAATTCGCTGTGTTATAGAGCGCTATTCGATTGGCCACGTGTATCACAGTTTAGCTGTCGTGTCAATGCCAGGGCAAATCAATGAGTGGCAATATCAGGGAGCACTGGAGTCACAGTTCCATGCTTTTATTTGTTTGACTTGGGTACAGGATGTAAGTAACTATGTCCTCACGTGTTTTGTGAATAGCTAGTTAAATATTACTTTTTTGAATTCGGATTATGACAACGAAAAGCACGTTCTAGTGTCCTATGATTACCACCACCTTCCCATATCTACTCATATACACTTCCGCTGGTTTAACAGCATCACACCCAATAATTTCCAACAACACCATCGATCCAGCAGTGGCAGGCTTAGACTTACTAATGCAGAAAAAAGCAAAGCGCTGAAAACTCCTCGGCTCAAATAACAGCTGAGCCAGCTAGAAAGAAACAGGAAACATTTGAAATGAAAACACGTATAGTTTTTTAGGAAAAAAGTAAGCCTGGATTTATAAAGTGAATTTTGGGGACACATAAATTTTACACTCTCCTTTTCACTCTCGGTGCGTAGGAATCAGCAACGGTCTTAAACAAAGGCAAAGATCAAACATCCAGGAAGGACCACACAACGAAGACTCAAACGCCAAGTCTAACAGCACAGGCTTTAACACTCAGTACAGATACAGCCCAGTCTTGACATTTGCAGTTCAGTCAACCCGGGGAAGTACAGCAGTTGATGAGCCAAGTCTTGTTAAATGTCACTTTTTGGAAATTCCCAGCTCAGTTCCCCTGAGTTGAATTTTTTTTTTCTCTCCTCTGTGGGATAATGATTAATGAGCAGGAAGGCTTGGATCTAATTCTTCATACGACCAAACCTACAATCCAGGGTCAGAATGTAAACAAAGCTGCATCCACAGTACCCTAAATTGACAGGTTGGTTAATACATGGGTAAAGAACCAACTAAATCTCACTGATTTTAGGGAATATCTCATGAAACAGAAGTCAAGGGATAAACAGGAAGCTTTTTTTCTCAAAGATCCAAAGATAAACATGTTAAGGAAGCACATTCTCATTAAGCTACTGTAAATCCAAACGCATAAAGAACACTTAAACAACCTTTTCTTAACATGAGTGTGTTACATGTTAATATGATCTTTACTCAGGGTCAGGCACAAAGTCAAAAAGAGCCTTAACCAGACTCCTTTCAAATATTTCAAGAAAGCTAAATGGTTTGCTCTTCTGTGTCCCCTGACACAATGAGAACTTTCGGAAAAACTTACACACCAAGTCACATCTTTTTTTCTGCTCTCTATCTGTCAGAGCTAGTGCACACACTGGCACACACGCCTACAAACATAAAGCAGCAGCAGCACACAGGATGACACCCTGTGTTACAAAAATCGAAGGTGGTGTTAGCATTTTAACTAGTCTTTATAATTAAACTGCTGCAAACCAATCGGGGAAAACAATCACTTTTATTTCTCTGATTCACTGCTCTGCTCGGCTTTTATTTTTCATCTCTTTTCCATTAACTTGAAACATCTTCTCCTTGAACTGTGGTTCTTCACTGTTTACCACCGCAGGAAATAATGTTATGAATTGGTGATGCACTCAATCAGGCACAGCCTAATGCTAGTGTCAGCCTGGTTACTGACCTGTGTTTGAGAAGCAGGGCCCGAAGAACGTTGGGCCTATCCTCGGCTCTGATCTGATCGGAAATGATCATCGTCTCCACGACCAGGTGGGCGATGCCGGGCAGAGAGGTCTGTTCGAGGTCCAATAGGATGGCACCTAGAGAAGAAAGGCCAACCCAAACAAGTCGCTGCTGCAACTTTATTCAGTCTTAAGGGGAAGAAACAGTTTTAAGCAAGCTTGAAACAAAGCAGGAAACAATTTGCGGTTTTCTGCATATCACAGTTATGTTTGTGAATTTCATTTCAGCTGCACATACGATAAACTGCATGACTGATAACGTGATGCTTGCTGGACACACACAGGAGCTTTTTACCATGTGTGATGGTGCGGCGAAGCTCCAGCAAGCTGCGGAAGGACAGCGAGGCCACATGAGGTTTTCCCCAGCGGTCCGTCTCATCGTCCACATCCTCCTCGAACTTGATCCAGCGAGCGCGCTCCTTCCATCGCATTTCATGGTCCTTCTCCACAATCAGCTCGTTCAGCTCCACAAACAACTGGAGATAAAACAGGGCAGAAACATAAGCGCTAAAGCACACGCTTGACCCGTTACACGTACCTGTCTAAGATTACTTTTGGAATATGTTTGACAACTGTGTTATGAGGGTGTAACTCAGTGGGGAAAAACATGTCTATCACGTTGTTTATAATCCATGATCAAGTTCCTTGGAACGCATTTAAAGCTGTGAAAATCCCCCCAACTTCTTTTCCAAGTTCCTATCTTCAATACAGTTTGTTTACCAAAACATACACGGAGAAAGAATAAAATAATGATTGAAGACAGTGCACACAGCACACTCAACCAGCTAAGAGAAAGGCTGTGTGCATCATGCACTCGCTGTCTTTGGACAGAACTATGAAGAATAAAGTGGTCTAGAGGGACAATCTGTTACATTTTTAAAAAGAATGACTTTTTTCCTCAGAGCAACACAATTTTTGTTTTTGACTGTCAAACTCAGAAGAAACAAATATGCACTTTGTGCTTAAGCTACAGTAAGACTACACTTGGGACCTGTAATTAAAGCTCTACTGCTCAATACTTATACTAATACTAACTAGGATTGTGTGTGAGAAAGGGGAAAAGCATACACAAAATTATCCCCCACTTTGCAATTCCCCTGAGCATTGCTGATCTATTTTCGCCTTTTCAAGCTTTTAGTTTTGGTTTGTCTGTCTACAGTTTATATCTGCATGTTGGTTATTTCTCAATCCTTTCATCAACCTTTTTTCAAACACAGACTGTAAATGGATAAAGCCATCGTGACACAACTTATTGCTTAGCAAAGGTCATTCTAGAAGCACCAGCTTTTTCAAAAAGGAACCAGTCTGACCGAGAAACTGGAACACAAGAGACATTTAAATGATAGCAACTTGTTAACTGAATATACCTCGATTTAATTTCTTTTTTGACTGTAATGAAGACCATTATTTACAAAAAGAACATCATGTTATAATCAGCAAGACTTGAAACCATGAACTCGTGAGGAAGGTGTTTACTTCAGTCACAGGTCACGAGACAAGGGCTGTTCTCCCATAGACTTCTATGGAAATTAGTTTCATTATGTAGCTAGAGGAGATGCCCCCTGCTGGAAATTAAAAACAATGCGGGTTAAAGGCACTTGCATATTAAATGATAATTTCAGCCACAGAAGCTACATCCATCTCTTATAATCACTTTTGGAGAGCAGCAGGGAGATGTTAGTGGTGTCATGTATTTAATATATATTCTTAGCACTTATTTGCTGATTATATTGTTTTATGTATAAGAGAGGCCCAACTCTGAGTACAGTCTGTGCCAAAACGTACTGACAGGAAACTGCATGCTTTTGCAGAGAATATGAGCTGCAGGCAGAAAGTGAAACTAAGTAGTGTTTGATTGAAACTTAAAGTGTGCGTGACGTGTAGAGGAAGTATATAAATAGACCACTTTGAGCCGTGTCTTTCTTTGCCGTTAAGAGAATACACAAGAACTGGATTTAATACTTGGTGCCGTGACCCGGATTCTTTTGTGGCTGAGGGGACTAATTCGGAATTTAAGGTACGATCTGATATGAGGCAAAAAAGGTAAAGCCATTGTACAGTGTCTCCTTTTGTAACTTGCTAGCAGCCTTTGGATCACTTATTAGTTAAAGGACAAGATATTTTCCCTGCAGCACCTTTATTACACAGTAAAAATGTCAGTAACAATCTCAGTTGTTGTCACTGTTTATCTCTGCCACTGTGCCAACACAATATTATTTAACACTGTTTAAGGGTAGAATTCTTAACAAAGCAAGCTATTTAAAGAAAGTTCACTCATGAACCAAAGAAGTTTCTTTATGATGCTATCATAATAAAATCGAAGACTCACAGTCATAGAAACAACTATCAGGAGGCTGTGAGCCCCAGCACATGTGCAAAAGTACTCACATCTGACTGTGTCCCTGCAACAGTATATGTCTCCAGGACCACATTTTGTCATGCTGACGCACAAAAAACAAAAACTATAACACAGTGAAAAGAACACCAGCTATGCTACTGCATGTGATTAAAAAAGTAAGCAAAACAAAACGTGGCTGTCACCGCGCTGCAAACCTCGTGAGTTTTCTTTTCCGAAGCCCTCTTCTTCTTCAGGCTGGACAGCGGCGTAGAACTGTTGCTGGTTCGGCTCATGTGACATCGGGACGACTTCTTCACCAGGTGCCGACGCACCCCAGGGTTATCCTCAAATCTGTGACCTAGTGTTGTCGAATCAGAATGTAAGAGGTCAGAAGTGCTAAGTCATGATGTCTGGATTATTAGTAAACAACCCGAATATGTACATTTAGTAAGAGGTAGGCTGAAATGCTTTTTTAAGTGTGTGTTTAATTATAAAATGTGCTCCATACTGGAACGTCCAATAACATAAGGCACAGACTACACAGTATTGTGTGGAACAGGAAATTATTACAGAAGAGGAGGTTTTACGCACAAACATTTGTCAGTTCATAAAAACTATATTCAAATTCAATTTCCTCGACCTGCCAATCACATGTTATTGAATTTTGGATGAGGCAGCCTTGGCAACGACTCTCCATTCAACAGAGGGGGAAGATTGGGTGGTCCCTAAATTTGAATAAAGGGAATGGAAATCTAAAGCTAGCATAGCTTTTCCACATATGTGGAAATATGTTTAGAGAGAAATTATTTCAAGTTCTGATTATCATAATCTATTTACAATTCATTACAAAACTAAAGAAACACAGGTTGGTGGATCTGGTTTGTGTATGCCAAAGTAATGGTGGACTGTACTGCTGCCGACCAGCCAGAGCGGCCAGTGCATGAAAATAATTTCTTCCTGAGTAAACACTGTCTTTTTTAATTTTTCTCCCTGAGCAGTTGGAGGCCAAGTGTTTGTGTGTGCACAAACTGCTGTTAGTGTTCCATCCTGCTGCGTCATGCCTTCCTTGGGGAAACAGAGAGAATGGAAATGAAAATGAAGTTAAGCTACATTTTATTTTGTAAAGTCTCCCAGGCAAAAACCTCTGAAGGTTGGCCTTGTTTGAACTGCCTCAGCTGATCTGGATGAGCTGTTTTTTTCTCACCACAGGGCAGGGCAAAGAAAGGGCATTCCAGTGTAGGTGAAAAGGACATTCTATCCATCTTCTTGAACTCGTTGAACCCATGTCAGACTTTCTCCAAACTCGCAGAGAAACCATGACTTAGATGCCCAATGATACCTGAACCATAGTAGGGTATAATCCAACACACTAGAGCAACAATTGTCCAGATATTTTGTAAATGTCTGATGAACTTTCAAGCATTTAGAAAAAAATCTTTGGAAGTATCAAGGCCTGTAACCTTACATTTGCGAAGAAAACTCCTTTTAACCTCCTGGGGTGGCTTTAAAAAAAAAAGGTGAGTAAGAAGAAACACTAATCATGGGAAGCCCCCAGCAGCCTAGGCTTATTACTGCATGACTAAAGGGGACTCAGGGTCATGTGTCACAGCTCTAAGTACATCACTTTCTTCTAAATGAAAATTTAAAGTCTAATCTTAAAAGCAGAGTCTTTCTCTGAAACCAAACTAGAAGCTTGTACAACAGAAAACGGGCCACTCTATTTTTAAATACCCCAGAAACCACAAGTGAACCAGCAGTCTGAGAGCAAAGTGCTCTAATGGGGGGTATGAAGTCTTTAAGATAAAAGGCGGAATGATTATTTTACAAGTTTAAATTCAATTCTAGATTGAACAGGGAGCCAATGAAGAGAAGCCAGTATGGACGAAATATATTTTGTCTTTCTTGGTCCCGTTCAGCAGTCTTCCTGCAGAGTTTTGGATCAAATGAAGGCTTTTGAGGGAGTTTTTAGGACATCCTGATAATAGTGAAAAACAGTAGTCCAGCCTACAATTAATGAATGCATGTACTAGTTTTTTCAGCATCACTCTGGGAAAGGATGTTTGTAATTTTAGAGATAATGCACAAATGGAAAAAAAGCAGTCCTACATATTTATTTGATATACACACTCAAGGACATATCCTGGTCAAAAATGACTCCAAGATTCCTTACAGTGTCACTGGAGGCCAAGGTAATGCCATCCAGAGTATGCATCAAGTTAGACACTGTATCTCTGAGATTTTAAGGGCCGAGTACAATAACCTCAGTTTTATTTGAATTTAGAAGCAGGAAATTAGAGGTCATCTAGGTTTTTATGCAATTAAAAATAGATAAAAGTGGGTATCTTATGCATAATCAGTGAAAATGTGTGCTATGCCTTCTAATGATACTAACTTCTAATGACATGTTCTAAAACACATTCAGACACATTCTAAAACAGGCAGAAAGATTTTTTTAAATAAAATGCCAACATGCAACATTTCAAATGACATATTTTAAATTTTACTTCATGTCAATCCAGCCTATAGTGGCACCACTCCAGTTATACAAACCCACAGGCAGTAGTTAAGATGTTGTGAAATACGGTCTTTAACACGATGAATGTGTGTATAAAATAATACAAATAAATAACATAAATAAAACTACTGTACGCTAGCAACAATGTACTGAGTTGCAGTGCTCAAAATGCTAAGACTCATGATGGCAGCGCTAAAATTTCGCTTTCTCTCACTGTACATTTTCATTGTCATTTAATGTCACATGAAAATACTGGCCTTTGGTTAAAAATGGTAAATGGTCTGTATTTATATAGCGCTTTACTAGTCCCTAAGGACCCCAAAGTGCTTTACATATCCAGTCATCCACCCATTCACACACACATTCACACACTGGTGATGGCAAAAAAACCATCATGGTTTGTGTTGAAAAACCTTATTGCCATCAAGATGTTTAAAGGTAAAGGAATCACTTTGGTTGGAATCATAATTTGACACATCTGCTAAAACAGGTAATAAAGAACTAAATGTATTTTAAGACCTCCAAAAATAAACCCCAGTGCTTTCATCTGCCCCGGGAAAGGTAAAAAACAAGTCCAAAAATGCACATTATAACCTAACCGCCCCCAACATGTCCGGCTGGATAACCACTGCTCATCTACAATCACAATGAACACCGGTGTACCACAAGGCTGTGTGATGAGCCCTTTCCTCTACTCCCTCTTCACCCACGACTGCAGACCTACCAATGGTTCCAACACCATCATTAAGTTTGCAGATGACACAATGGTGATTGGCCTCATCAGTTACAACGATGAGGCCGCCTACAGGGAGGAGGTGGATCGTCTCGCTGAGTGGTGCGACACAAACAACCTGCTGCTTAACACTGAGAAGACCAAGGAGCTCATCATGGACTACAGGAGGAATGCTGACCCACATCCACCCATCTACATTAAGGGGACGGCTGTGGAGCGTGTGAGCAGCTTCAAGTTCCTGGGAGTCCACATCTCCAAGGATCTCATCTGGACGACCAACTGCTCCAAGCTGGTCAAGAAGGCTCACCAGCGCCTCCTCTTCTTGAGGACTCTGAGGAAGAACCACCTGTCCTCAGACATCCTAGTGAACTTCTATCACTGCACCATCGAGAGCATCCTGACCAACTGTATAACAGTCTGGTACGGGAACTGCTCTGCCTCGGACCAGAAGGCGTTGCAGAGGGTCGTGAAAACTGCCCAGCGCATCGCCGGAGCACCACTTCCTGCCATAAAGGACATCTACAGGAAGCGGTGTCTGAAAAGGGCTGGGAAAATCATCAAAGACCCCAGTCGCCCATCACATGGACTCTTCACCCTCCTGCCCTCTGGGAGGCGCTACAGGAGCCTCCGGACTAAGACCACCAGGTAGCGGAACAGCTTCTTCCCCACAGCTGTCAGACTCCTGAACTCTGCCTCCTGACATCTGACCCACGTTAACACATGGACTGGACACACACACACACACACACACACACACACACACACACACACACACACACACACACACACACACACACACACACACACACAAACAAAATGGACAACTGTACCTTCATACACACAATAATAACATGGACTGAACCACCACTCACAACCACTAGCACTTTATATAGCCTTTGTAGAAATTATCCACATATCTCACTTATCTTAACTGCACTACTGTATAATTCTGTGTAAATAATCATTCTGTATAATACAATAATTTTTAATTCTACAACTGTTTATAACCTGCATAGTTCCCATTTCTGTATAGCTGTATGTCTAATATTTCTGTATAGTTTTTCATATTTATATCCTGTTCATAGCTTGTACTCACTACAGCCTGTACATACTTATAGTTATAGCATATTTATAACATACCTTCATATCGTGTACATTATAACATACCATAATAGACCCATTTCTGTAATACACTTACATATCTATATTAGTGCTAATATATATTGTAATATATCTATATCATGGCTAAAGCACTTCTGGATGGATGCAAACTGCAATCCGTTGCCTTATACCTGTGACATGTGCAATGACAATAAAGTTGAATTCTATTCTATTCTATTCTAATTAAGGTTTTAACTTTAACTTATATCCTATACTCAGGCTCATCCCAAAATTTCTCATCCATGTGGTGGAGCATCATGACAGCACTAATACGCCATGTTTCAAAGCCAACACAGGGATTAAAAAAGCAGAACCACTCATGGTTTGTCAATGAAATGTCTTTCCGCTCTAGCTGTGGATGAGCCCAAAGCCAAATAGGTGCCACTGGATCAATGGAAGAGTAGGAAACAGCAGCAGTCGAGCACTGTGTCAATTCAGTCAATACCGTGGACAACACTGTTCAGTGTGTGGTCATGAATGAGCCTCTACTGCCAATAATGAAGCTAGCAGCAGGCTAAACGATCAATGGAAACAAGTGAGCTCCCTTCCATTGATTAATCATGTAAAAATAGAATAAAATGCTTGCCCATGTGAATTCCCTGATGTGTTTCGGAAGCATGACGTAACTGTCACTGCTGTCAAATATCAATCATTTAAACAGATGAAATCCTACTCAGGAGTGGTGAACCTCCATGGAAAATACGGCCAACTTACGGATAGGCTCGAGGGGTGACCCCAGCTGGCTGTGGATTGACTCAAGCAAGTCATAATCATCAAAATCCAAGACAAACTCTTCAAAATCCTCAAATCCATCCACGATTGAAAATGAGCTGCGGTGTTCAAATTGGTGTTGCTTTGAGGTTCCAAAGCCTTTCTGGGTGCTGCAACGTCGTTCTGGTCCATGGTGCTTCTTGGTTCCTTGGTTCTCCTGTCCCTCAATGTCTGTCATCTCCACGGTCGGTACCTCCTCCTATCCACCTCTCTCCAAGGGGACACCCTGCTCATCCAACTCTTGAATGCCGTTGCTCTCACTGGTCTACTGACCTGAAGAGTCTGGATGCAACTGCCTCTTTGCGTTGGTTGTGCAATAGCACCCAAGTCCAAGCTAACCGACTCTCGAGAGAGAAAAAACAGCTGGTGGTCACAGTAGCAACTTTTGAAGAATAAGTTGCATGCATCAAAGAGGAACAAAAAAAGAATCTGTGTGATTGTCAATCAAAATATTCAATATTCCTTTCACTACAAAAATATAAGTTAGTCACATGTGCAGATCCTCAGTGTCACAAAAATACACTTTTTTGCCTTAAGTCCAAATGCAAAGCTGGAGCAGCACCCGAGGCAGCAACCTTCTGCTAGATCCACCATCAGAGAGCTAAATAAAAGATTTTGGCATCCACTTTAGCTGCAAATCCAAAATCACTTATTGATAAGGGATGGTCTACTTTAACAGACCATCAGCTGTCAGCTGAATGGAGGCACCACCCTTTTCTAACAATGTCCACACGCTATTGATTATTGGGGTTGCTGGCAAGGCATGAAAGAGTGGATCAGAGATCAAGAGTTGATGCCTTTTGTTTCCATAGCACCGCAATCACTTTCAAACCATGTGATGTATAGAAGGGCCAAAGGTTGCGATCTCCACCTAAACTGAATTAAACTGAAAAAGCACACATACACAGCACAAAGAGAGATGCAGAAATACATACTGAGAAACAAACAATACACCAGCTGAAATTAAACCTATCTGATGAGAAGAACAGAATACCCGCTTCTGCACTCCGCGTTGAGGATATACTGTTTAACGGCGTTAATTGTTAGAGGAAGCTGCACCTTTCCTGTCCCTGCA
The DNA here is from genome assembly GCF_057382095.1 of Aulonocara sp. 'chitande type north' Nkhata Bay. Classification (NCBI taxonomy): domain Eukaryota; kingdom Metazoa; phylum Chordata; class Actinopteri; order Cichliformes; family Cichlidae; genus Aulonocara; species Aulonocara sp. 'chitande type north' Nkhata Bay. Next base: position 35,513,698 of record NC_141359.1, read on the forward strand.
TCTCCATGGAAACCATTGCATCCCCCCCAGATGCCCTGGTCTCATTGGCCAAACCAGGTGCACCAATGTGAGCTGAACAGGACATTCACCATGTCCATTGGGTTTGTGACTCACTCTGCATTTATACGAATGCCTGCATGAGTGTGTTGTGTGTATGCACGGGTTTTTTGCTAGATTGGATCTGTCTGATCAAAACTGCGAATTCTCTTTAAAACCAAACGATGCTTTGCACAATAATCTGAGTCTAGTGGGTGAACTTCGCACTGTAACATTTCCATCAAGCATACCTTGTTTTTCCATTAGAGAATCCATTTTTGCTGTCTCACAAGACCAACAGCAGCACTTCGAACTTTGTATGATGTGCTGCTGCAAAAAACACTGATCTGACGAATGCCAGCAACCACAGGCTTGTCATTTGCAATTATACTCTTCCTTTTTTTATGCCCCCTTTTTCCTCTACCTCATCTTGGAGTTTAAGTCCCAGTATTATTTAATTAATCACCATATTTAACAGCTGGCCCATAAACGTCCCAACCTGAATATTAACGTCAAAGAGTGTCACATTGCTTTTAAACATCGGAAGCACAGATTGTGATATTTTAAGCTTTAAATAATGATATTTAAAGAGGCAGACTAACATTACTGAGGTCATATTCCCATTTTGGTTGAGAAGTATCTTTTTGAATCCTGTTGAATACTGTCAAGAATACCTCAAGTTGATTTTATTACCTTACAGCTGTCAACACAACTAGTGTTTGGCCAGATTTTCTGTTGGTCTATGCTAACACAAAACTTTTGTACTATTAAATTAATTAGTTATTTAATTAATCACAGGTACTAAGGATTACAGTGTGCATCTTACTGCTGTTAGGCCACCATTTAACACCAAAAAACAACCAAAAAAAACCCCTCCAACTCTAAGCTCTAACTCCACTGAGCCTAGAATGCCGGTGATAGCTGCTGCTAGGAGTGTTAATTTATTTGGAATGCCAGGGGGGAGTTGTTAGCAGAATGAGCGTGTAATTGGTGCGGGTGGCTCGCTCAAAGCTGTGAGCATGGTGCCAAAGCTCTGGCTCTCTCGTAGCTCTTCACCAAGTCCTCACCCTGAATTTTAAGAGTGAAGCCCCTCATAATTTTGGCCCTTAATACTTTTATTTTCAAGTAACACTACATCTGCCATCAATGTAACAATTAGCACAGTAGTCTAATACAGGCCATATGGTCTATTTGCAGAGTTCGGTCCATAATACAAAGAGAAAAACCTCGGTGTGCCTTTACTTACCAATCTGCACACACACAGCTCGCCATCATCAAACATTAACTTTTGTGTATTTTGTGTATCTAAGTGACATATTGAAATATCAAAATACAACTGAAACATGATAGAATAATTGTTGTTCCTCACAGGTTCCTGTGAGTCTGATTCTTTCCTTTGACTTTAATAAATACCTGCAGTTTCTCACAGCATGCAGGGAAAAATGTAAGCCGTGCCCTCATTAATGCATGTGGCACATCAGCATTAACTTAGTTATTAGGATGTTAGTATGCAATTTGATCTGACAGTAAATAAAGTTTTGTTCTTCTTCTTCTATATGTCCCTTCATCTGTTAACCAGATTTCAGGGTTATAAGGCAGACTTGTTTATAATAAAACAATTCTTGTCTTGATAAATCCCACACTCTACCTGAGCTATCAGATTTTCATGGTCCTTTTTCAGTCCTTTTTTATATTAGATTACATACTCTTATCAGAGTACCTGTTTATTTGTGCTGCTCATGTCATTGTTGAAATAAACCGACTGTGTCTGCATCCAAAAAACTGTGTGTTTTATGAATGACCTGCTGAGGTGTTCACTCTACACCATCTACACGTGGTTTAATAAGTGACTTGTTGCAAACTTGTCCCAATCACATCACGGATTAAGACCTGTCTGTGTACTTGAAGGGCAAATTACCAAAGTGTAACAGGGGAGCAGACACTAATGATATACATGGCCATTCCATGTTCTAAGCATCACTCCCTACAAATCCAATGCCCTGTTTTTCTGTTTCTAGAGGGGCCCTAAACAGTCAATGATTGCTCTGCTCTGGGAAAGCAGGAAAAGCCAGGGGCAGGGTCGGCGTTGAAGGGGAATCGACTACAGGCTTCTGTTAATTAAAGCCCCCTGATGCTCGGAGAGAGAGTATTTCTGTGGCCATACAAGCTTTTGCTTAAAAAAAAAAAAAATCCTCTTTTAGCATTTATTTTTTTATTATCACTTACAAATTCTTTCTGTTAATTCTGAGCATTTAAGCATGGACCTTCACTTCCTAAAGTGATGCTTTGTGCAACATGTGGTAAAAAAAAAAAAAGTCTCCCACAATTAACTCATTCACTGCCATTGACGTCTATAGCCGTCAATTGCAGTGTATGAGTCAATGGGTTTAACTCATTCACTGCCAATGGCTGGCAGTGTATGAGTCAATGGGTTTAACTCATTCACTGCCAATGGCTGGCAGTGTATGAGTCAATGGGTTTAACTCATTCACTGCCAATGGCTGGCAGTGAATGAGTTAAGACTAATCGTGACAAAATGAAGTATGGAGTGCAAAAATAAGTGTAGCTCATGTCTACTTCCATAACTGTGCTACAAATTACAATATGAAGCCAACTGCTGTTAAGGATACAATATATGTAAAGCATAGTGACATATAACTGAATAAATACAAAGACTTTATTACAGGAACAGCCTACATTTGCAAAAATTATGAGTCGATATTATATTCCTCCTTCCTCCATCCTCCACCCTCTGTTTTGGAAGGCTTATTTTTAACAGTGCATACGTGGGGCTGTGTGGGCTGGTTTCATGAGACCGGATGTGTGGGATGTTCATGATGGAGCCAAAACAGCAAAACCCGTCAATGTTGGGCCTCAGTGAAGAAATGGAGTCAATAAATGTTGCAGGCTCTCTAGATTAAAAGAAGCACTGCTGAAACAAAATACAGTTTTGTAGTAGACTTTTTCCTATTATTTTTTTTTGCATCAAAACCATTAGTTAGGTCCGATTATACTACAAATCTGGGACTAAAGTATTTTAAATCTGTGCAATGCTGTGCTTTTAAATGTAAGAATTTGAAATTTAAAGATATTTAAATAAAAGGAACTGTTGAATCTGATTTTAATACATTAATATTCTTGTTATTTCAATCAATATTCAAAATTGATTTCAATCAATTTTGAATATATATATATATATATATATATATATATAAAGATAAAGATAAAAACGTGAATGTTTCAATTGTGTAAGCATAGTGGAAGTACTTTTCAGAGCCAGCAGAGGGCAGCAAACCCACAACACACATTATTATTATGTCATCAAAAATGTCCTGTTATTTCTGGATATAATTAGTCACTTAATGAGAGGGAAACAGGGTTCTATTTAATCATTTAATCTGTAGTCAAAGCAGCAGGCTTTATTATGTCTTCAACAGCACTCAAGATAGCATCAAGGGAAACATATCCAGCTCTATGTTAAGAATAATACATACTGACATTGACTTTCCTTTATTGCGAGGTGCACACAGCCAAGAATCTGAAGTCACATCCACGTACGATCAGATCACTGATGCGAGTCAAGGTCTTCATTTTTAACTCACTGCATTTACTTGGCATTTACATCAATAATACACTAACACACATAGTCCCTGGCTGATATATAACAATACAGGCAGCTCACAAAGACTCCCCTCCCTCCTCCACCACCACACACATCACTGTTGTGGCGTGGGTGATAAGAAAAAATGAGTCATCTCAGAAGGTGCTTTCAGAGATGGAGACAACCATCTACCGTTGTCCTGCTCCAAAGCTTTTCCCCAACACCAGTGAGGAATTTAAAAGGCTATTTTTTTGTATTGTCCCCAATAATCACATAAAAAACCCTATTTGACTTGCATTTAATAATAAAAACAATACCATAGCTACCTGAAAACAGACAGTTATTCCAGTATTTCAAACACACACAGGTTTCAACAGGTCTTTGCATCAATTTGCTCTAAATCTCCTCTTACCTCCTCACTCGTTTTCTCATTGTTATGGCCATTGCCAACCCCGCCCTCCTGCTCTTGCTCCAGCAGCCTGCAGGCTGACTTACCTCAGCACCAGCACTCTTCCCTTACCCCTCTACGCTGTTACCAATTTCCTCTCCACCGGGTTTTATCTTCCTGCCCTAAGCCTCCCTCCAGTCCTTCTCTCTATTACTGCATTGTATGTCTCCACTCTATTAAAAGGAGTTTCTACACCTTCGTCAACATGATGTGGGAGAAATGGTAATAAAATAGAGTGACACAGAGCCTCGCCGACTGTGGTGCTGTCCAGTGAAAAGTACTAAACACACCAATCGATTTATTCACAGCATTATTAGATCAAGCTCAATTCTATATTTTTTTCTAAATATGTACATGTAAATGTGTGAGTAATGGCTGTTTAAATACTTCCCCGCGGTTATAAATCAAGCACATTGCGGCAACTGTTGCTGTGATTTGGCTCTATATAAATAAAACTGAATTGAATTGAATTATAATCATGTTGCTCTCAATAAAATATCTCCCTCTGCTGGTACTGCATCTCACTGCAACTTACTGCAACTTCTGCATTCATGTGCTTTTCACACTTTGGAGAGGCAAAGTGTGAAATGGACACAGTGGAACACGTGTCTATTACATGTTTTTCTGTGATACTGGGTTGAACATAAACTTCCCTAAAAATACAGTGTAGTATTTTTCTTACTTTTCATGTCATCCAGATCAGCGCTGACCAACATTTGGGCTTCAGCCTCATCAGTGGGCACCTGCTGATAGACGGCAGTCTCCAGGGCAGTCATGCTGCCGATGCAGATCCGCTCCCGCAGGTCGTAGTTGTTTCGCTGGGTGCCCGGCAGACGGTGGTGGACAGGCTTCTTGCGGAACCAGCCATGAGGTGTGATTGAACTTGAGGGATCTGATCCTGAGGGAACACTGACAAAGAGCACTATAAGTTAATTTTAATTTAATAATTAAATAATTAATTCTTTGACATTATGAAAGAACTTTATTTTATTGTTTTCAAAACCAAAATATGAACCACAATGTAGTCCACAAATCAACCATAAATCATCACATTATAAAGTATTAATATACTTTATGTTAAAATCGTTTTTGATAAATACTCTCTTGGCTCATGCACTGCGGTTACTTTACCAACAGAGGGCTTCACAACACAACAACAGGCCTGGATCTCCTCTCCAAGCCTCTGAGTCATCCTCAGCTGAGCTTACTCAAACACAGCAATGAAACGCTGCATGGCTCAGGCATGATGCTTGTTTCTGTGCTTTTATCCAGTGAGCCATTAGCAGAGACAAGGACTTGAATCACCATGGCGCCCCTGACCTCCCAACAGCAAACTCCATGCATAATTCAAAGCATCACCAAATAATTCATATTCTGATGGTTATATTGTATGTGTTAGCAAGCCAGATATGAATGATTCAGCTGGAACCATTAATGGATCATAACTCCCCTAAAAACTGCACGTATGGGTTATAAATGTCATTGGCTTCCAATGACAAGTATCACACATCTAAAAATACAGCTTACTTAGCCTATGCTCTCGTATGCACGAGCCTGTTTTATAGGTTTTGCTGCACGAAAAAGTATTCACACAGTTAAAGGTTTCAAATTCAGAAAACAACAGAAAGCACTGAATATAAACCAAAATGTATTTAATAAATTTGAAACTGATAAAATACTAAATTATGACTGTTGTTAGGAAAATGTAACCAGCAACATGCTCCTGTGATAGGCTTTATCACTGCCAAATTCTGCCTTGTGAAACAGACAGCAGTCAGGGATAAACTGATAACAAAAGGCTGTTAAAGCTGCATAATTAAGTGGATGAAAGTTTAACAAAAGACTTGGTGTAGTGTGAAAGAATTTGCTCACAATGATAATCCTACAGCTAATCTCATCCCTGTATTTCCCCACAGTGTTATAGCATCTTTTAGCAATGTATTTCAGTTTTATGGCCCACAGCTTTAATAGCCTCCCACTGCTTTAATCAGCTGTGTTTTCAGCTTCAGTGGGCAGCTGTTTCCAGCAATATAATCTTTAATGAACACACTGTTACCTGTCCAACATATCAGCCACAAACAGACAACTTTAGCAGCTAGCTTAACTTTAGCAGCTAGCTGCTAATGGTCAGATACCTGAAAAACTACACAATGGGTTGGTGGAGACTAAAATAGAGATGCACAGCTAAAGGTAGAGCAGTTTATGAGGTGATTGTAACTGTTTGTGTATGAAAGTATGCGTGTCCTCCATACTCTCCCCGCACTCGTTATATTATCCATTTTTGATCTGCACACAGCTGTTGCCAGAACGTTGCACTCGCTTACGTCATTGTCATGAGACACTCTCACAAAACACAAAAACAAAAAAAAACCAACAACACAGTTTTAGTAACGCAGCGTGCTTGCGGGAAAGTAACAGTAATCTAATTACCTTTTTGCAATAGTAATCCCTTACTTTACTCGTTACTCACTTTACTTACTTGTAAGTCGTTACTGCCCATCTCTGCCCACAGCCACCTTGAACCCATCTGTCCCTCCAACTGAACACCTCTCCACTGTTCTCATACATCTCCTGCATTAGCCTCCCATACTTCTCCACTACTCCTGACTTCCTCACTAGTAACAAAGATCCTCTCTTTGTACAATGATATGCATTACAACCAGTTTAGTGTCAAGCAGGGCTAATGTGGGGAACATAATTATTAGCTCTGATCCTATGCATGCCGGTCAGAGCTCATCACAGTGAGGGACAACATGAACAGTCGAAACTTTAAGGGCTGATTGATAACAAAAATCAATAGTACTGGGTGTGTGTTACTCCATATTTGTTCTTTTGCACAATTAACCTCAGTTAGCATTCTGCTAGCAGTTTACCTATGCTGCATTTCTGATACAGCTAAATTCTCAGTAAATCTGTTGTCAAGAAATATTGTTCTGTTCCTGCTGTGAGACAATAGAACACCCATGAAACACTTATATATGTGCACTGTATTAACAACGGTGGAGCTTAATTAAGCTGTTCTGCACCTCTAAAATCCAGATTTTTGTAATTGTGATGCTGTCTGACAAACTCTGCAGTCACAAATGTTAAAAACAACAGCTGTGCCAAGAACTCGGCTATATTTACTGGGGCGATTGTGGCTCAAGAGTTGGCAGTTCGTCTTGTAATTGGAAGGTTGCCGGTTCGAGTCCTGGCTCTGACAGTCTCGGTCGTTGTTTCCTTGGGCAAGACACTTCACCCGTTGCTTACTGGTGGTGGTCAGAGGGCCCGATGGTGCCAGTGTCCGGGCAGCCTCGCCTCTGTCAGTGCGCCCCAGGGCAGCTGTGGCTACAATGTAGCTTGCCATCACCAGTGTGTGAATGGGTGGATGACTGAATGTAGTGTAAATTGCTTTGGGGTCCATAGGGACCAAGTAAAGCGCTATACAAATACAGGCCATTTACCATTTACAAGCCAAACTATCATTCGGAGAGAAAGTCAGAAGCCACTGAGTGACTTATTCAGGTCTGCACTGGCAGACCGTATACTGAAACACATGTGCTGCTCTTATTGGCTGCTTCTCTCTATCACTCATAAACTTCTTCCTCAAAGGGGCAGGTGCAGCAGCCACACTAGTTTGATTTAAAGTTACCAACACTGAAACTGATTATCAAACAGTCAGAGTGCAAGTGTGCAGCATTTACGACTGGAATTTAAAATACACATTCTGGATGTAATATGAATACACATATTACTATTACATCTACGACTTTAAGACGTAATATTAATATGTGTATTAAAGTGGTAGAATATGGGACCTAGAAAAGGTTTCAATTTGAGTTAATTTAGCTAAAAGACTGACAAGAGGTCAGTACTGGTCAGTGAGTAGGCTGTAGCATATCGGCTTTTTTCACAATGTCCTGTAGCAACAGACACGCTAATTATGCGAAACATATGAAACAAATTATATGAATATTTGCCATCTTTGTGTTGGGGAGTGTTGCAGATTTTATACATTTTACAAATGTTTACTAGGACATTGGAGAGGACTCAGATGTCAGAAGTCACACCTGTTGCATGCTGCTTCTCCTCCATCCATGTCATCGTTCTGTCCAGTAACAGTTATTCCCCCATTATGAGCCGCCCCCTTTGTCAGAGTCAGCGCAGTTGTTTTCCTCGACAAAGGTTGTTCTTCGTTTTCCGTGTGGACGATAGTGTGGTGAAGGGGTTCCCCCAAGTCCTCTTGGCTCCCCAAACTAAACTGAGAGAAAGAGGAGGATCAGTGAGGGGGAGGCATATATAAAGCTGGCTATACATAGTAAAACCATAATCAAAACCACAGATGATTCTCTTTTGTTTAAGTATTAATGCCACAAGCATCTTATCAGCAGCTCAGGTACATGAGTGGATTTTGCAAAAGTTACACTGTATAAGTCACATTTTACCTGTGGCTGGACCTCAGGGAGCTCTGCGGGAGTGGCAGCCACCCCTTGCCCTTCGGTCTCCGACTCTGCCTCTTCCTCGTCTACCTCGTGTATGGTAGGCGTAACGTCAGAAGGCGGCAGCGAAGTCTTTTTTTTCCTGCGCTTCTTTTTGCGCCTCTTCTCCATGCTGTGTACCCTCTTCCGTAAACGCTGGGGCACGGGCAGGTGAGTGGACAAGGGGTGGTGCATATGGTGAAATGTGTGTCTGTGATCTGTGTCAAAGAGAGGCCATGATATCAGATGGTTTATTCACATCAGCTGGCTGAGCAGCTCATTCCATATCACGTGAAATGCTTTTTCTTTGGTGATGTATACAGACTTCCCAGCTGCACATCCATGACATCAATCGCTCACTCCAACAGCTCAAAGGGGGTTTATTGGATTGCAGTCCGATGAATGTGGAGGCCATTTGAGTACAGCGAACTCACCGTCATGATCAAGAAACCAGACAGAAATAATCTGAGCTTTGTGATACATTATTCTTCACAAAGCAGCCATTAGAAGATGGGTACACTGTGGTCATAACTGGATGGGAATAATCAACAACAATAGTCTGGAAGGTTGTGGTGTTCAAACAATTGCCAGTTGATAATAAGGTTTTCAAGGTATTCCTAGAGAACATCCCCCACAGCATTACACCACCACAAGCAGCCTGAACTTCTAGGATGGATCCATGATCAAATTCACTCACACTACAATCCAAGTGTTGTAGCAGAAATCAAGATTCATCAGGCAACATTTTTCCAGTCATCCGTTGCCCAATTTTAGCAAACCAATGTGAATCATAGCCTCAGTTTCCTTTTCTTGGCTAACAGGAGCGGCACCCAGTGCGGTCTTCTGCTGCTTTAGCCCATCTTCTTCAAGGAGCAAAATGTTGTGCATTTACAGATGATATTCTGCATACTGTGGTTCTCTGAGTTCATTTTTCCTTCCTATAAGCAGCAGTCTGGCCATTCTCCTCTGACAATTCCCAGTGTAAATTTATTCTGCACATGTTAAAGTCATGGGTCCTCCACAGAATGACAGCGGTACCATGAGGGGATGTTTTTATTCTTAGCTACCTCACACATTTCAGCCTGTCTAAAAAACTCCTATACTTATTATCGACTTCTCCCCAAACAATTTCTAACTGGGATTCAGCTCAGCAGAATGCAGAACAGTTTGAAGAATATTGGGATGAGACTTCTTATAGTTTGTATTTGGCTAAAAGGGTATATACATTATATGAATATTTTTTTACCTTTTCTAGCCATTTACAGTGATAGACATCACAGAAAGTCATAAAAATAAAATGCAGACGTTATTCTTTTTCTGAAATACTATAGTCGCCAAACGTGTTGAAAAACTTTTACTAAAATCACTAATTAGCATTATATTTGCATTTTTCCTCGTTTCAGGATGTGTGAGCCCTTTATATTTGTTGTTTCTCTCCTACTCTCTGTGCCCACACAGGCTGCAGCCTATATTGTCATACCACCAACAGACATATTGTTCTGTTTCTTTTCAGGCAATGAACAGTTGCCGACTGAAACTGCACTTTTAATCAAAAATCGCTTCCAAGTAATTTCCAAGCGGCAGCAGTGTGCTGATGTGAGCTGTGAGCTTCTGTTGTTAAAGAAGTTGGAAACTTTGAGGAGAACCTCAGAACCAGCTGGGTACTTAAAAAAACTGATATACCAGCCGGCCTTAGGACTACTTATAGTTTGCTTGGGCCAAGACTTTGAATTCCTTTCAATATCAAACATGCAGTGTAAAAAAAGTGCAACTTTCAGTTGAAAGAATCTTCCTTTAATTCCTAAAACCCTAGAAAGACATAACTAAAACACTCTTTAACAAACACCAAAGGAAAGCAGCTCCATCTTTACCAATATTATCTCTTGTCAGGTGATAGCCGTCAGCTAATCTCTTGAAAGCTAATCCAGCCTTTTACTCAACATACCCAATATATGGTGCCCTGCTTTGATCTAATCTCTTACCACAACGGACAGGGTCAGGATCAGCTGGGATACATGTGTATTTACAGTACAGGATATTTCAGCACTGATGATTGTTATGATGCCAGATAGCAACAGTAAAAGATTTTTTTTAAAGCACTGTAGAAAAATCAACATTATGTGCACTGTCACATAATGTGGCATTGTCTTATTTCTTGCATAGTTGTATATATGTATATTTTTTCATTTTCATTTCTATTGTTTGCACCTTTGATCCAGGAGGATGATATTTCGTCCCACTGTATACTTGAGTGCATATTGTTGGGTTGACAATAAACATCAACTTGTCTTGAGATTGTTTCATGTCAGTGTATCTTAAATTGTAGTCTTCAGTGTACTGAGTGTATAGGTACCAGCAGCAATGGCTGCAGTGACTCCAGCCATGCTCCCAAAAGTATAGGACAAATGTGTCTATTATATGGACACATGCTGTACGTCCAGAGGGGGACACATTAAATAGGCACTTTTAAATTGTGTTTGTAAAATTTCATATTCAGTCATGTATTTTAAGATTTACAATAAGCTTCTATGTCCATTACTTCTATGTCCACCTTTTGAAATTCTTACGGATACATCCTGTAATTTGTTTGGACAGAGTTGCAGCTTTTCCTCTGTAAAAATTTTGTGATTGTTTCCTTGTCTTGAAAAGCTCTATATAAATACATTTTACTTGCTTGCTTACTTTGTTCACAAAATCTAGTAAATAGTTCAAATAACTGTGCAGTGCTCAATTCTAAGATACGTGGTAGAAATTCATACGCAGTGTACAGAGTGCACTGCAGATAAAGCTGATGGATACCACATGACAGGAGTACTGTCATGGCTGCTGGTGCCAGACGGTCTAGTCTCAGTATTTCAGTAACTGCTGATCTGCTGGGATTTTCCCACACAACCATCTCTGGGGTTTACAGCATCAGCTCTCTGGGTGAAAGGGTCTTGTTGATTCTTGCTGATAGGAAGACAACAGAAACTCAACAAAAGCCACTTGTTATAACCAAAGGATGCAGAAGAGCATCTCTGAATGAACAACACATTGCAGATGGGCTACAGCAGCAGAAGACAACACCAGGTGTCAGTCCTGTGAGCTGAGAACAGTGAACTGAAGCTACAATTTGCAAAGGTCACCGAAAATGAACAACAGAAGATTTGAAAAATGTTGCCTGATCTGATGAGTAGCCCTAAACCAAAATAAAATAAATATAGAAATGCTAATGAAAATGAGTTTTGGTCAGTAATATAAAAACAAATCCAAAATATCAAATTCGACATTTGACTGCAGTCTTGTCCCAGTGGCTTCTTTTGTTTGTGCAAGTGAAGCTATACTGTCATGTGTGCACGGCAGCTTTGCTTACACTCAAAGTCTTTCTCAGTGTAGTGTCGCCCCATCCTGTCTCCACTGGTAGAAGCAGAGTCACTGATGATGTCTGCAAAGCGCTCCACGGACAGAGCTTTCTCCCAGCTCTCTTCCTCCTCTTCTTCCTCCTGGTCCTCCACGCATCCATCCTCATCTTCCTCTTCCACCCTTACCTGGACGACAGTACAAATACTTTCAGTAAAGACAAAAAAGGATGATTAACTGCATGGCAATAACCGTAACTCATATATCCAAAGGCCACTCTTGCCCCCTGTCATTGAACCTCAGCTTTAACAAGAAGTTTTTCCAGTTTGCTATAAAATCTCTACGTGATACATGAAATGTGTTACCCTGATTACTATATTGTATATGCTAGCAGCCACACGAGAGGAACATTCATGCTAAATGAAAGTGTAATGCTAATCTGGGATGAATGCAAAACAAATAATTATTTTTGCTACTATTTTATATGGAAAGTAGGTCTGCTGTTTCTATTTCCAGACATGATTTGCACTCAAGCCAAAGATTTATTTTTGCTGTTAAAAAGCAAAACAAAACATGTGATTGTATTTTAAAATAATTCTGCATCATCAGAATAGGAACACAGCAACTGTATATTCTCTGTTACATGCACAGAGGACATCAAATCAATACAACAAAGTGCTAAGCAGCAAAGAACTAATGCACTAGAGAGCCCCTGGAGACAGTGAAGACTGATGGGAGTGTCCTGCCTCAGCTATTTGGTGCTTGTGATAGGTCAGAATCACTGGCACATGCTGCTTCCTCTGCCTCAGATTGGTGCTGGCACAGTGCGTACTTTGGCTACCGTTCAGTGGTCTCAGATTGCTGTGCCAGGGCTCCATTACTTCCTAATTACCAGCAGGATGAAGGGACATGATGCATTTAATGATCCAAGCTACCTATCTACACAAGGCTGAGGCAGATGTAGCTAGGCAGAATAAAAGAAAGGTTTTTTTTTTTTTTTTTTTTAAAGTGAGTGAGCAGTGAACGCCTTGTTTTTACTGCATGTCCAGCTCAATTTTGTTCATGGTTTAATGTGCTCTGTGTTCCAATGAGTCAATTTCCCCATTCACTTCCTCATTTCCTTCACCTGCTCTGGTGAGGGCTATTCGTCAGAGTAAGACCCTGAATTTAATAGTCCCGACATATTGCAACAGGGAACAATATTCTAGGGAGAGTTTACTACAGACAAGAGGCCTAACTCTTTCATGTTAGCTTTGAAGTCAGATGAGGTGGAAGGACACAGGAGGTGGGCCACCCCAGCCCAGGTGGTGGCGGCGTGATACGTACAGGAATAGAATCACACACAATGGCTTACAGTGATTTGAAATATTGTATGCTTTAAGTACTGTATGCCCAAATGGAAATCAGATCTATTACACAAAAAAACCCCAAAAAAATCAGGAAGGTATATTTGCCCTGTTTGCTATGAGTGCCATCACTGTGGGTTACAATCTACTGTCTGTAGATGTAATATTTCATGAAAATTCAAAATCTCTGTGGCTGGTTTGGCCACTTTGAACCAATTAAAATGTAAAGAAGCTTAAATTAAAAAAGTTCAATCAACACAGCTGAGATCCTCTCTAACCTTTACTCTAACCGCCCGACATCTACTACAATATTAATTTTTCATAATTTGTGGTATGGTGAGCCAGAGATGCATTTAAATATTTATCAGCGGCTGACTACTGTTCAGGAGGGCGTATGTGGGGCTGTGTTTGCTTTGTGTGAGGATTAAGTGTACTCGTGTTAGTGATCAGGAAACACTAAGTGAAAGCCATCGGGGTTCTGTACGCGCATTTCAGTTATGAAGTTACAAGGTGAATCAGGAATACTGTGAGGTCAGTTATAAATGATAAGCTACTGTAAAGAAATTTGGATTATGTTACATGTGTCTGTGAAGGTTCTCAGTCATCCAGGTCATCGTAGTCTAAGGAGCTGCGAAAAAAAAAAGTGTCTGAACTTCTTTAAGTTGCTTGAAGACGTTTCACCTCTCATCTTCAGTTCTAAGAACAATTAGTGGAGAGTCCCAGATTTTAAGCCCTATGGGAGTGTCCCCAAGAGGGTCGTGGACCCCCTATTGATCATCTACCTAATCACACGAGCCAAGGTGTGAAAACAGGTGTGGGTCACAATCAGCCAAGGTTTCGGGTGAACCCATTGTGAAGCCTAGATTCATTGAGGTCATATGGCCCAGGATGTGAGTGGGCATTAAGGTGTCTGCGAAGGGATCTCAAAACTGAATTATAGATGGCACACAGTTGGTGTCGTAAGCCACCGCCTCTGTTCAAAGATGGTCGCTCACAGTGGACATAGAAGCTTCTTTCACTCCTAAGAACTATCTTAACTGTCCCCTTTTAACAGCTGTACCCTTGTTGAATGACCAAACTCTTCATCCAAAGTACACAAGTACTTCTATGTTTGAGGTAATATAGTGCAATAGTTCATTCAAGTAAATTATTTAAGTTTTTAAAATGCAAACAGAGATCGCAGCATGCACTGTTTGACTGTCACAACTATACGAGGAAAAACAGCATGCATGATGGGAACTTTCTGTGTCTTTAATGCACGTTAAATTAGATCTTCCTTGTTTCTTCTCACAGTAATGAAAACTAAGTTAACCATGATGAACCTTCATATTAAATTAGCGTCCTACCATTGTACATGTATTATCTAATGAAGTCATAGAGAGCAGCAGGTTCACAGGTTGTATTTGTAACATTTATTTAAAATAAAATAAAAAAGGACGTCACATTAGTTGCATCAAAATATGTGTTTTACGTGTAAGAAAATACAGCTGAGTTGAATAAATTAGCAAATGTGAGACGAGTACACATCAGCTACTGAAGCAACCATCAAAGAAACAGACTTTGAATAAACTTTGGTTTTGGCTTATAAAAGCTGTGAAAACACCATTGGACACTAAATTTAAAATATAAAATGAACCTTTTACTAATTAAAACACAGGTGGATAAAAATATTTAGCTCTTTAAAATTCTTCTCTTTGTGTTTCCTCGCAGAGTGCTCCTCTTTCTGTTGCTTCCTCCTCCTTTTATTTGGCGTGCCGTGTTTAAAGCGGCTTCCCTGTCGCTTTAAGCCGGGCCTCTTTGATTTAAGGAGCTGGCACGCTTCCCAGAAAAACAAATCACAACTAACATAAATATCAGCATCAGTGTTTTGCTTTTCTTCTCACTGCACAGCTGATGTTTATGAGCAATTATTTCAAACTGAACAGTTTGCATAAATATGATGTTTTGAAATAAAATGAGGGATGGTGAGCTCTCCTCAAATATGGTTCAATTATTGCATGCACCCATAAGCCTTATGAGCCTAATTACTTCTGTTAACTTCTATAGAGTCCCTGTAGAAAACAGCAGCCTTTGTCTTCAGTAAATTAGCCCATTTATAACTGCAACATGCTATCAAATAGAAATATTCAACATATGTTGCGTTATCTTATACATATGCCCGCGCTGCAGTATAGAATTGAAACTTTTGAACAATACGGTGCCACACAGTATCAGTTTTAGGTTGAAGGTGTACTTGGAACCCTTTTGGTGAAACCTTCAATTAAAGTTTATTACAGAGAGGACAAACTGACAGCACTGCAACCAAGCCAGTGATCCTTTTATGTAGTAAGCACTTAAAATAAGAACTTCAAATAACTGAAGACCAAGCAAATAAAGAGATACCACTGATTTGTCAATTTAACATTTAAATGCAATGCAACTGATTACCAAAGCTGGATACTTGTTTTCCTGGGGCTGTCAAAGAGTACAATGTAAATCTAAGGACAAAAAGAAAATGTCTGCAACAAGTCATCATGGTTTGGTTTTTTTATGTAGAAGTTTCAAAAATGTGGCAAATTAAAATGATAGAATTTAACCAGGTTCTTCCATGCTGCACCACATATGAAACATCACTGTTAGCGTTGAGAAAAAACACTTAGATACATAAGCAAAAGGTGCAATGCAAATATAAGAAATACAATAAATTACAGGAGTGCAGCATCCCACATTACCACCAAATGATGATCAGTGCTGTTAGCAGCAATGTGCATTGCCCCATCAACATGCAGTCCAGAGGTGATCAGGTCTTTGCAACCGTAGCACCTAGACTCTGGAATAACCTCCCTGCTCATATTCGTTGGCTATTATCTGGCTTGTTGTGTTGTCACCTTTATTGTTTCTTGCCCTGTTCCTTCTTAACTGTTTCGCTCTCATTGTCTCATGCTCTGTCTGACTGTGAAGCACTTTGGTCAACTCAGTTGTTATTAATATGTGCTATAGAAATACACTTTGATTGATTTGATTGATGTGCCTTAAATTGCAAGAAACAAAAATACGTGACTAAACCAGGACCTATGCTGTGTTGTTTCAGCCAGTTCACACCTCCAGTGAACATGTCAAAGTGTCCCCCAGTAACCCTAAACCACACCTGCCTCCATTAGAGAGTGAGTGTGTATGTGGTGGTTAGAAGTGTTTAAAGGTATAGAATAAAATACTGTATAAATGTATGTGTGAATGGGTGAATGTGGCTTACAGTAAAAAGCGCCTTGAGTGCTCACTAAGCGTAGAAAAGCTTGGTATAAATAACAGTCCATTTACCATTCACGTTAGAGAGCAACACCAGTGGTCTCTGTGGCAACGGGGACCATTGGGCTTTGCTTTCATATGATTCATACACACATGCCCTCACACTAAACCACAAAAACAAAGTCTCGACTAGCAGAATCAATCAGACTGTAGGAGACTAAAACCTGTGCAGAGAAGCCGCTCCGTCTCACTGCAGAGGCTCCGTCTGTGTATATGAACACAGAGCTGACAAGTGATTGAAGGTAGAAAAGAGTCTACTTTTTGCAGCCAATCGTTGAGCCTGTTATTTCCACCAAACTACAATATGTTACATGCACTTTGGAGGACACAGTTCCCGCTGTGCATAATGACACATCACCTACTTAGATGATAGAACTGTTTTTCCCTGAGATCACCAGCTATTCTGTTTCGCTTGAAGCAAAGCTACAAAGCATTGTGCAAAGCTGGACATGGAGCATTTTCCACAGACCCCAGGGTGACTCATCACTGCTTGGAGAAATTGGAAGTAACAATTTAGTCTTCAAGACATTTCAGTGCTCTTTTCACTCAAGATAATCATCTTGCTATTGTGTAAGGAAATGCTATTGCTCAAAATATGAGCAAGGATGTACACCGAGCCACACCAGAGTCTAAACAGCAGGATTTTATGACAAAAGTCAACTCATTAATTGAATCTCTGCAATTTGCTCAACTTCAATGAACTCTGATATGCAAATATGGTCTGCTCATTATCCATTTATGACCTTGGATTGAACAGTTTTAAGAATTTAAACAGAGAAGGCAACTGAGCTTATTATCAGTTTTGCACAATCCACCTAATTTCCTCTGCCAAACTATAAACTACTCCACCAAAAGTAATTGTAGACCACTAAAAGAGCAGATGGTGCAAATATGTCTCCTGAGTACAATGGGTCTTGTGCTGGCATGTTTCTGGCTGGCTAGAACGAACAATAGCAGTTAGTTTATCAATGGACTGTCAGCTAGTCCTGTAACATTGGTGCATGCGGCCGAGCTTATGTTAATTTAAAATGTTATTGCTTGCTGCCATATGGCAAAAATATAAACAATGCCTTTGGAAATATTGGAAACAAGCCCTTTGTTTTCGATACACATGGTGCGTCAAAGGGCAGCGTTAGCCTGAGGATGACAGAACAGTAATGTCCAAATGCTTCCGACTGAATTAACAGATCCAAGTAGAAAATATTCAAAACAACAACAAATATTATGTTTTATTGCCTATTGTACACCATTATGGATATGGAAATATCTGCAGGCATTGCTCTCTGGTCGAAACAAGTGTTCTGGCAGCTAACTGGTGTGAAAGTGTGAACTGAGTGCTGGAGATGTTGCAGCTAAGAACTGACTTAACACCAACTCAAACAAATCATTTCATGGCTATCTGTCAAACAATCATGTAGGCTTGTTTTCTCACTTAGCTTTCTGATCTCAAGCCGCACTCGCTAACAGCACTGAAGTTTCTGGAGACGTCCTGTAGCTTTAAAGGAACACGACTCTATTGTACAAGCTGCTATAATAACATCTGCTACACAACACTTTTCTTATTCAGATTACTTACTCTATTACTTATCCAGAGTAATAGAGTAACTAGCTGGTTAGACACCATGTTTCTTTAAGGACTGACCTCAATTCTATCTGAATTTAGAAGCAGGCCTTTATGTATTTAAGACATTCATGTGGATAGATGAAGCTGGTTATCAGATGCATTGCAATGAAAATGTACAATATGTCTCATAATTAGAGCAGGGCGATATGACCAAAAATATTTATCAAGATATACATTTAAAAATTTGCGATAACGATATAACTGACGATATAATTGACACTAGACAAAATACTTTACAACTCCAAAACTTCATTAGTGCAAAAAAACCCCATCAATGTATTTTCACTTAAACAAGCAGCTGTTTTTTATCTCCATTAAAGTTATATAAAAATTTAACAGTGCAAATGCAAATTCCTTGCTGACAGTTTAACCAAAAGGCATTTGCAGTGGGAATTGGCCGACATATCCTCAGCATAACCATGTATAATATCCACAAAACTTAAAAAGAGGTTATACACACACAATACGGTAAAATTATGTTGAAGCACAGTACGTATCACTCCGCGAGGCTCCTGACTACGGTAGCCGTAATGCTCCGACAACCCATTAAGCAGTGCAGGTTCATAGCTTAGCAAAGTCGTACTAAAACATTTGACAGATTTTCGAGCGCCGTGTACCACAGAAAATCGTTTTGAGGTCAGTAAGCACAACCAGAATTCATACATAAGGCACACGGGATTATAAGGGGCACTGTCGACTTTCAGAAAAATCAAAGGATTGAATTTAAGTGTGCCGTATTTTCCAAAAAAAACACGGAAAAAACGACGGCCCTCTAGCATGCTCTACCAAAAATAGTGCTTTGTTGTGTATCTGACGGACGAAGTCTAAACCAGTTCCACACCAATGAAGTTGCAGCATTTTTACAAACCAATTCTGCTTCATCCGTTTCATTCAACGATCCGCTTTTGCCCTTCTCATTCTCCGTCGCCGCCATGCTTTTTCCGCCATGTGCGTAAACAGAAGGCTGGTGGTTGGATCCTGGGCAGTTCCAGTCTCCATTTGGCAAGATATTAACCCCAAGTTGCTCTCCAATGCATGCGTCAGAATAGGGCTGGGCTTTGCTAAGCTACGAAGCCGCTCCGCTTGATGGATTGTCGGAGCATTAAGGGTATTGTAGTCAGGAGCCTCGCGGAGTGATACGTACTGTGCTTCAACATAATTTTACCGTATTGTGTGTGTATAACCTCTTTTTAAGTTTTGTGGATATTATACATGGTTATGCTGAGGATATGTCGGCCAATTCCCACTGCAAATGCCTTTTGGTTAAACTGTCAGCAAGGAATTTGCATTTGCACTATTAAATTTTTATATAACTTTAATGCACATAAAAAACAGCTGCTTGTTTAAGTGAAAATACATTGATGATTTGTTTGTTTTTTTGCACTAATAAAGTTGTGGAGTTGTAAAGTATTTGGTCTAGTGTCAATTATATCGTCAGTTATATCGTTATCGCAAATTTTTAAATGTATATTGTGATAAATATTTCTGGTCATATCGCCCTGCTCTGCGTCAGAATATGAATGTTAGATAGAAAGCACTAAAGCGTATGAATGGGTTAATGCGGTTGTATAAAGTGCTTCGGAGCTCCAGGACAATAGAAAAGTGCTATATAGAAATCAGTCCATTTAATAGACACGTTGATGGTTTGTAGAACGTATGTATTGAAGTTAACACCAAAACTCAAGCACTTCTGATTTAAGGCTTTATTTTTCAGAGCCAAAGTATCCAAGGTCATACGCAGTGAGGATGTAAGACTGTTAACAAGATAACCGACCTCTGTGGGAGTAGAGTTCAGGTAGCTGCTCTGCACTGTGTTGGCACATGGCATTGAAAAAGATGAAAGAAAATTAACTGCATCCTTGAAGTTTCAAATAGACATCTACTGTAATGACATTCATTAACCCCTCCTGTGCAATCCATTATTATATTATTATGCTAACTATCGTTATTCTTATTTTTATAATAACAGGTTCAGTTTAAGAAAACAATACTTCTTACCTGCTGTAGGTTTATTAACACATCTATGTCAGGGGCATGACCTCCTGTAGCCATGGGGCCCGGCAAGCAGCCAGAGGGTAGAGCAGACCTCTAAAACGTGCAGGGTCCCGCAGGGAAGTGGACTAGTGTGGCTGGAATGAGGGGAGACTAGCTATGGAATTGCTGTGAGGAAGATGATGCGGTGGACGTGACTGGACCAACAAGAGTGGTCCAAGAAGTGGGTGACAAAGGTCAAAGTGTTTAGGTGTTGGGGTCAGGTAGGGTTTGTATCTTTGGGAGAGGGGAATAAGCAGGAGAGAGAAAGAGGGAAAGAAGGGCTGCACGGCAGGAACCTGGAGGAGGACGGGATCAGCCCTTCTCTTTCACTGCTGGGGATCCAGGAAGCCTTTGGGGTGGCATAACCTGCTGGAGAATGAACAGGGTAGGAGGTTAGCAGTCAGATATGATGGATAGTTTGTAACCAAGTGACCAAGTGACCAACCTTACATGTGACCAAGCACATGTAAGGTTATATAGTACATAATCACCATATGCTGATGGATACACATCCAAAGAAACACAGTCATATATAACCACAAATTACACACAGTAAACTAAAAGTCCACAGACAAATCTGAAAACAAAATGTGAATCAGAGAATCTAATTTTAATTTTTTCCTTTTTAAAAAATGTTGAGGTTTTTTTTAAGCTAGGTAGCTTAGCATAATTACAGGAAGTGGTCCAAATTAAACAATGTTCTGTAAAATCATAACAAAATCCACCTATGAGCAAGTCTAAAGTTTGCTATTACTGATTATAAAGTGTTTTGAGTGCTCAGAGTAGAAAAGCTTTATATAACAATGAGTACCACAAAAAGATGTTGGAGGTGTTTGCTTACAGATTGTACTGCCTTGTACAAAGGCAGGGTAGCTGCTTTGACCGTTTGCAGCTATGAGCTGGTTGGCTTGTAAATTATTATTTATGCAAAAGTATATTCAGGTGGTAGTAATGTAATTGACATTATAAAACATGCACGTAGCTTTTGCTGTGGAAAAATGGAGCTACATGAATTTTACTTGAATGTCACTAGATGTCGATAGCTGTGGTTAGAAAAAAATAGTTAAGCCTACGCTGTTCTGGTGAGTTTATGAGCTCACTAAATTATTTTGGATCGTATTGAATAACAAAAACTCTTTTTTTTGTAAATCATGATCACTAGACAATGAGCATGCTGCCTATGAGACAAAAAATTGTTAAACTGAAAAAAAGTCTGAAGGTTTGGTCACTGACTGCTTGGCTTTTTATATCATAATTAAAAATGTGGCCAATAAAAGTATATATCTGAGTGACGGTAATAACATTTAATACGTAAAATGGTATTACGGTAGAATTATTTGTCTTTGGTGTAGTGTGACCTAGATAAGTTAGTTAAGCTATTTATTACAGTAAGTCAGGTAAAGTAATTATATATTTGAAACAGCTATTTCCCCACTTCTCACCTAGCTGACGTTGGCAGGGAAACAGGGAAATCTAGAGCTCTGTACCAGAAAATACCAGACTGATGCAAAAAACAGCTCACTGTGAGTCTCAGTGGGACTGTTACCATTATGTTAAAATTAAATTTCCAGATAGAAATTAGCATCTTACCAGCTAAGTGACTGTTAAGATATCTTCACAGGTCATTACTGCTGGTGCTCCATGAATTAAATGATTTCAAGTCTTTAGATCAGTTTCATAATTTGAAAACCCCAGTAGCACACATCCACAAAGAGCAGACAGCTGAATCATCCTGAAAATGTCAAAAATAAATGCTAGTGATTGGACTGGTCTCAACATGATGGAAAACAGGTGCTTCTCTTCCATGTAAACATGCCGGTTGTTGGTCTGTAATTATATTATTCTGGGCAGTGCAGGAGGGGACGGGGCAGGGGAAGAGCTGCCATTTAAAATCCACTAACTCCTCCAAAGACTGAGTCTGTGCTGTCTATAATTTTGGTGTGCCTACATTGCTTTGCCAGACCAGACAGAGAAGGAAATACCAGAATACGCTAATCCGAAAATCCTTTTGTCATGCGCAGGCTTTGCTTTGATTAACTCATATTTTTGATTTATTGAGCTAATAATACCCCTTGGTTTTTATAAGGCTTCGCTGCAGTATAAACAAGAAGGACGCAAAACAGAAAACATTAGGCTAAATTAAGCAAATAATAAGTAAGAATGTACTGCCAACATAAAATAGTCATGGGAATTAATGAAACCCAGTTAAATCAACCCCGAGTGACCAGTTGTGTTTGGTGTTGCCGTTTTCCCACAGTCACAATATGAGGCTTCACATCTGTCTCAGTTTTATTCAGCTGACTCACTTGCTCCCTTTGAGACATTTACATTTGGCTCACAGCTCACATTATACACAAGGCACTGCACAAATAGAAGTACTGTAGGCTGCTGAGATCTAGAGCAGTTTGAGGTTATGTCTTTAACAGTGAGGTACTATGCACATGCACTCCATAGTACTGCATTAACAGTTCAGTACACAGCAGATGCATACACCTCCCCTGCATAACCACAGACTAATCCATTGTGAGTAACTCTCAGTGTTTTAAAGCACAGCTTTATGGATATGCAACGGAAATATACATTCAAGCAACGTGAATATGGAGTGGTAACGGGGTGAACATGGAGTAGGTAGTCACACCAAAGCTGACCCATATCTTGCCCTGCCTACCACCACTCAGACCAGTGCCCAGTGATATCAAATGTCTCACCCCCTTGACACAGCCATGTAATCAGAGAGCTCTGAATGGTTCTGCCTTTGAATGTGTGAAAGGATTGATATATTAGTGATTGTGTTACAGACACTGGTGGCGGAAGCAGCTGAGGAACGCCAACATTTAAAAAAAGGAAAACAAAAGGCCTGGTAAACATCCAGTCTGCAATACAAAGAATCAGGGTGACTGGTCAGGGTGTGATACCTACAGAGAAAAGTAAAGATGAGATGACGGTAAAATATTCCGCTGGATTTCTGTTAAACATCAGCAACTGAGCAAGAAAGAAAAAACATATTTATATGACGATGCAATGATTGCATAACGAATGTGAGAAAGAAATCCTTGTCATATCACAAGTACATGGCAGGTTGGCAGATGTGCCAAAAAATGTGTTTACAGACAGGCATTTCATTTGCTCAGATTACTATGTAAAGTGGATGCTTAACCTTGCAATTGACTTTATAAATACAGTCATTCTGGGCTCCCTCTGCTTGACAGCCACCTTGTTTAAACTATTACCTGTTTCAAGAGATCAGCATAAAATATCAACTGCCAAAAGTAATTCGATCACAAGGTCTAGAAGTTAGAAACAAGCTGTAAAAAAGTACCACAAGAATTCTCTAGACTAGGAGGTTTAAGGACTAGTCACAGAGTTAATGGAATTGAATAACCATACCAATTCTGAATGTACACTAATACTGATGTCAATAGTTGGGCCCATTGGTGGTTAACCCTTTAAGACCTACCATAGAAACAAGTCCGCCAGAGTTATCTTTATATTTTTACATGCTGTAGTGCCATTTTTGGGAGCATTTCAAGTTGCTATACATCAATAAAACCGTTATAGCCCAAATTTTAATAATATGTATGCATTAAGTCTATAATAACTACATAAATTGCAAAAAAGTGCAATAACTACAAAAGATGTAAAATCGTATTTGGGTTGGTTTTTTTTTTTTTTTTACATATTTTTCTAGTTAGAGAAATTTAAGAGGTTTGTCCCTCAAAACTATAAATACAAAAAAGTTGCACAAAGTAGTTTCTAACAACAGGAAATTAATTTTGAGTGTCTTCATAGTTTTATTTTTGAAATACACAAAATATTATATAGTGCTGGAAAAACAAAAATAAATATTATAATGCAAATTTGCAAAAAAACAGCAGGTGCATCAAAATAAACTATTTACAGCAGTGCAATTTGAGTTCTAAGCATCCCAGAAACTATTCAAAAAAGCATGAAGTCAGACATGACTTTTAAAATCACCAGTACAGGCTTATAAGGTCCCTAAGGTAAAAAACTACATTTTCCGCGAAAAAGACGTCACTTCCGGTTTCGGCCAGGTAATGGTGGACACGCGATAGTTCGCGCTGACGTCTATCCCAACAAAGGAAGTGTTATGAACAGTTGATCAGATCGGCAAAGCGTGTTTCTGGAATATTATATTTTTGTTGCTGCTGTTTGTATTTTTGTTGCTGCAAGTGCTTTTTATGCTGTTTTTGCAAAGCCATATGTGGAACAACAAGATGATGACATAAGATGTAAGTACAACTACTCCGGTTTCATGTGCAAAACAATTATTGTGCTAGCTTGCATGGTTCTGGTTCTACAGGGATTTAAAAATAGTTACGCAAAACGGAGCGTGCCCTCTCCGACCAGTTTTAAAGGGTTAATACTATACATTGTAATACATATACTATTGTAGATTTACAAGACATCTGATGATGTTATGAAGTTCTGAGTAAACATGGTATTTACTAACATTTGATAGACCAATTAATACATGACTTATTAATAAAGAAATGTAATAACATATTAAATAATAAAGATAATAACTGCAACCCCACTTAATTTAAATTTGCCTATGTGTTTTTTTTATTACCTCTATATAGTAGAAAGTCAAGCCCAGGCCTACTCTCATATTTATAGTCCCTGCACCTGTGCAAGCTGCTTTGCAACCCAGCTCCATTATATCTCCTTCTTCCCATGTTTGTCTTTTTTAATTGATGCCTGCTCTGTACTGAATGTGGACTCTCACCACTTCTCTCCCCACCTTCAGATTTCCGTACATCCATCAAAGTGCTGGGATGACCCCAAAAACAACAAAATTAATGCTCTGATTTATTTCCTTTTAGGCTGTGATTTTGACATTAGTATTTCTTTAAGCAAAATAAATGAATTAAACTAAATAAGTAATAAATATGTAAAACTTTTTTTTTATAAAGAGAAAGCTAAACAGTGTATGTTGACTCACTTCCTGGATTAAATTTTATGTTGTTGAATTTATGACTTTTAGTCATCGTTAAAAATAAAAGTTGTGAGTAGCCAAAATGAGTTTGGCTTTTTAAATGAGTTTAAAAGGCCAAACTCACTCATATTTCAGCCTTCGATATATGAGTGAGGAGCATGGACATCTGGAAGCATCTTGGTTTAGGACTGCTGCTCGACCATGTTGAAAGAAGCCAGCTGAGGTAGTTCTGGCATCTGGTCACGATACCTCCTAAGCACCTCCCTTTGGAGGGTTTCCCGGCACGCTCAACAGGAGGAGATCCCAGGGTATTCCCACAACCCACTAGAGAGAATGTTTATTTCTTCTGGCCTGAAAATGCCCCAGGATCCCCCAGGAGGAACTGGATGTATCGCCCTGCCCAGGACATCTAGGACACTTTACTTAGTCTGCTGCCACTGTGACCTAGCTTGTGATATAATGGTTGGATGTCAGAAACTTAAGTTCCCCCCCAGCTCTATGTACTTGTTGAACGTTATCTGATCATACTTGTTTTGGAAAAACTTTGTGTTTGTTTTTTTTTTTTTTTTTTTTTTTTTTTTTTTTTTTAAGGAAAAACTTTGTGTTCAAAAACTGGTTTCAATCATTTTTTTTTTTAGAATGTCCTTTTATTAGAACAAAGGGACATTTTAAAAAATCTTATGCCGACACAGAAATAGCACAAAAGTGAAGTTTGTAATTTAAAACAAAACTCACAGGCTCCAGGAGTACTAGCCTATGTGCAAGAAGTGGCTGTTACGCAGCCATCTGTTCATAACCATTTCATAACCGTGGCTCGGGGGGTTGGGAAGCGTATCTGTAACCGGAAGGTCGCCGGTTCGATCCCTGGGCTCTCTGCCCTGGTCGTTGTGTCCTTGGGCAAGACCCTTTACCCTACCGCCTACTGGTGTTGGCCAGAGGGGCCGATGGCACGATATGGCAGCCTCGCTTCTGTCAGTCTGCCCCACGGCAGCTGTGGCTACAACTGTAGCTTGCCTCCACCGGTGTGAATGTGAGAGTGAATGAATAGTGGCATTCACTCTCACATTCAAGTGCTTTGGGTGCCTTGAAAAGCGCTATATAAATCCAATCCATTATTATTATGAACACATTAGTTGTTGTATTAAACGGCAAATACAAGTATTTAATTTATTGACTACATTAATGTGATTAATAATTCTTGCCTTGTGAGCATCTGCAGTGCACTTTTGACCAAGGAGGGTTAGGGTCACTCTTTCTACCATGTTTGCTGGGTATAACCGCATTTTGAGAATTTAAAGTAATATACCACTAGTTCCAAACTTCGCAAAGAAAAACCACCATATATGTCTCAGTTAACCCAAGTGATAGAGTATTTTCAGGGGAATTCAGTTTGATTTATATAAGAAGAAGAAGCTAATTTGTTTTTGTGTCTGACTGCAAACTTTTTGTTTATCATGCATAAATTAGCAGAGTGTAATGTGCACAGAGGCAGAAAGCCACAGATGCTTGTAGAGTTACTGTTCAACAGCTTGGTGTTTGTGACACATCATTTAATCAAGGTAATCGCAGCAGATCAATACATCTAATGGAGCTATCTTTTGGTGCAGCCATTTGCAAATTAGATGTTGTAGCCCCCAGATGGCTGCAGGGACTCAACTAACAGCACTTTAAAAAGACTTTTAATCTAATGTGGCATAACAGCACCACATGGCACATATTCAAGTTAAATAACGTTGAACAAAAATAGAGGTATTTAGTATTTTAAAGACTCTTAAAACCGATACTGATATATCAGATTTAAAAACTCTGATATTCCAGTATATCGGACAATATTTTTTTTTGTTTCCGACACATATAGATTCAACAGATTTTCTTAATATTTTTTAAGCTATTTATTTACTCGTTTACACTTTGCCCGACTCATCTTGGATCAGCCTGTTGTTGTATTTCTGTGTTGCCAACAGAGAAGTTGAAAAATGCCCTCTGGTGGCCAAACTATGTAACACCAACACTCACAACATGGCCTTGGGTGTTTCTGCCGTGTCCTCTTTACTTTTCAAATGTTCATTTATCAAACATTATAAGTGCTGATATTTGTAGATCCGCAAATAGCTAATATAGGCTTTATTGTATTACTTGCTTTTGCCTTGTAGCCTTTTATGTAATATGGGATGTGAGACAGTATATTTTAGAGCCTTAACCACAGAGAAAAACACAACGATTTCAGAAGTATTAATTTAGTCAGTTAATTGTGGTGTGACATTGTTAAACTGGTAAGCATCGCCCACGTTAGTGTTCTGTACTGGCAGCTACTGCGGCTCTTTATAGGATGTCAAGAAACTGTCATTAAAAATTGAATTTTTCTATGTAAGAGACAAGATTCAAGACTTGTTAGAAGCTTGTATAACTAAATTGTAGATGAAGTCATTTTATGCTACTCAGAAAAGATGCTAATGACATAAGTAAAAAAAGGGTGAAATAAATAAGAACCTGTGGCTGGGATGTGGCATCTTATTAACTTTAATTTTTGACTGATAAAAAAATGTTAATGCAAACTGCTTCCCCTCAGGTAACAGAAAAGTCCATTTCATTTCTAAATCAAGTATAGTAAGCATGAAGCCCATGACTGTATGCAGGACAGATTCACCCAAAAGGTGCCATGGGAAAATTTAAATTTAAGGTAAACCTCGAAATGTTTACCTGGTGTCCCTGAGATTTTGCTGCTTCATCATACTAAGCAATTGTAATGAAAACAAAGAAACCAAAGAAAGAGAGTGGTCGAGTTTGACAAAGAATTAGTCTTGGCATCAGTGTTGAGACATCTTGCAGACTTTCACAGTGCACACTGACAAACATGGACAGGACCTCACATACAGTGCAGACGGAGAGTGTAAGATCGTGACTTGCTGTTAACCACATTTAACCTGTTAAATCACATGTATCCGCCTGAATACTGCTAAAAGCTTCATGTAAATATAATCTGTGCAGACCACTGCTGCACACAAACTCATCTACTAGTCTCAAAGACTGCAGTAACAACCACTTCTCCAACTCCAGGCCAGATCGGGGCACTTCAGACACAGCAGTGAGCTATTTCTTCATATATACATCTAAATTTAGAGATAAGTGGGCAGCAAACTCAGAGACATGATGGCTCATAATTCTACAAAGCCTCAAACTTGAACACAATGATGCTACAGACTTAGAGTGCAATATTTTAAGCTTGACGACCAAAAAGTATAAAGCTCTTTTCATAACTATAGTCATCAGTTTTGTGCATTCATATTGTGAGACTGGAACGACAATGATAAATTATTTATTCAATCTGATTTAATTCAGACACTGAATTTATCATTAATCCATTTCTAATTTCTATCTCAGACGCCATAAACAATTTATATCACAAAATCAATGTTAATAAAACCAAACGGAGAAAAGACTAATGTGTTTATGTAAAGCTCTTTTTTGAATTCAAACTGAAAATAAATTACATTTCATTGGTGCTGTTAACAGCAGTTATACATAACATTTTAAATAATTCAACAACAGAAACAAGATGACTGTGACTCTCTACAAAGTTTTTATTGCAACCATAAGTAGACAAAAATGAAAAGAGCTACTAGGTTATTCTGTCAACCTAAAACTAGGTTTGATAAATCATTTTCATTTTCATCAGAAGAAATGACCTGAAATCAATTTGTGTACTAAAATGACTGAATACTAGGGGTGGGGGAAAAAATCGATACTGTGTAGTATCGTGATATTTTGTTTGCTAATAATGTATCGATACAGGGACAGCAGAAATCGATATTTTGTTACAAAAAAAGTTTTTGTGGACTGGAACATGCTCTGACTTCAGAGCATGTTGATCAGCTCCTTTTTCTGAGCAAGAATCCTGACATTCCTTCACTGTCCAAATGTGTTTAACTTGTTTTTTGGCAGCAATAAACACGACAGTTTACTTATTTTAATTTAAGACATGTTTTATTTTAATTAAGTTTAAAACTTTTTTTATTTAATGTAAAATTATATTTTGTTTTAATTTATTTTCAAATTCTTCAGTTGCTGAATCGGCTGCATAGTTTTCATAAATTGCATAGTTCAGAATAGCTATAATTGTACCAGATGGTTGCACTCAGTTAAGTTGGACTAGACTGTAATACAAACCGTTCAGTTTGTCAACAATAAAACTGACTGAAATGAGAGAAAGACTGAGTGCGAGGCTTTGATATTAGATAAAATGAATATTGATAAAGTTTACCTTTATGTACAGAATCTGAATATCGCAAAATATTTTAAAAAATTGCAATTCTATCGTATCATGCGTTAAGTATTGTGATAATATCGTATCGTGGGATGTATGGTGATCCCCACCTCTACTGAATACACAGAGAAAGTGTATTTAGTTTTATTCTTTGTCAGTACAATTGGACAACACAAATCTATTGAGATGTCTAAATTACTCAGAATAAGGGGTATTAAAAATATTTTGTCTTTGTACTATAACAACGTTGTTGATTTTCCTAAAACTAGTCTCGGACAAACACCATCCATATTATAGTCATTTTAAAAAATAAAACTACCACTGACTTTTTTCAGGGGAAAAAACTAAAATAAAATAAAAAACTGAAGCAGATTTCTGTCCCGTCTTCACCCCCAACCAGTCACCAGATGGAAACCTGAGCCTGGTTTTCCTGGAGGTTTCTTCCTGTTGAAAGAGAGTTTTTCCTTCTCACTGTCGCCAAACCACTTGGTCATAGAGGGTCATATGTTGGGGTTTCCTCTGTTTTCCCTGTATTATTCTTTTGTATACAAATAAAGCACTGTGAGGCAACTGTTGTTGTGATTTTGTGATACATAAATAAAACTGAATTGAATTGAAAAAGATTTGGCACAGTAATGGTGATCTTCTTTTAAAGAAGATAGACACCTACTGTTCAACTTTTAGCAATAATATAAGTATGATGGGCGAGTCAACAATTTTCAACCAGAGTGAAGTGTCTCAACAAACTACTCAAAGAATTCTTACAGTAAAGACTTGTGATTGTCACTACTGTGAATCTAAATATCCACCTGTTGCTACCATCAGATCAAAATGACTTTGGTTTACTACCAAGCTAGTTGCCTATTTGATGATTGTTTCTACTTAGCTCTTGTTATAGTAACTTGTTTTGGCAGTGACACCTGGTAAGTTGTTCCAGTAATACACGTACTTTTCGCAGTAATATATTATGTAAGGTATTACAAGTCAGATTTTCAGTTTTTCCAATTAAGTCCATAATATTTTTGCATGTTTTTCACTTAATTTTACTGACATACCTGTTTTTCAATTACTAATCAAACTACACCAGCTTTAACCAAACCAAACAAAACCAACAAACTAGCTCATTAGTGCAAATAGTCTAATAAAATTACTTCCTCAACAAAACAGAGGAATAAACTTCTTGACGGGTCAGTTTCTGGACTGGTCAGTTTCAGTTTTCTCAAATATTTATTTTTCAATCCTTAACATTAGCATTTTGGCTGCTACAACGTTTGGCTTTTAGCCCCAAAAGTGACCATACTGGGAAGAGAGGATAAGGGTTAAGTTAACAGCTATGGCTAGAAGCTGAAAGCATCCACTGAATGAGTGCAAAACACAGATACATAAACCAGCTAATTAGTATAAAGTAACCGACTAATGAAATAGTCAGATGTGCTATACCACACAGCAGCCCATATTACATGTCCGATAATGTCATTAACTTCTCCAACAGCACAAACATAGTCAAGAGGTCCAATTCAGTGACTTGAATTAGTGATCATTTTTCAATTTTTTCAATATTCAATATTTGTTTCACAAATTCCTTTCCAAGATTTCAATAAAACTGAAAAATAACACCAAAGTAACTGCAGTTTTCCGCATCTTAAAATGTTTGGCAAACAGGAATAAAAACTTGCAAAGTGCCTGATGTGGTCCGCGAGCATATTAACAATACTAATACTATCAAAATCACTGCCTTGCACTTGGATGGAGGCAGGAATAAGAGCAAGATAACTTAAACACGGGGCAATTCTTCACTCTACTACAGGCAGAGAGGAAATGATTCTCACAGGGTAACCTGAGCCTCTACACATTATGGCAAATCGTTCATGCTTTATTATAAAATGTGAGTGTTTATGTAATGTAAACTGAATTATGCTGTCATAAAATGCAAACAGGGAGTGAGATGAAACCTCCGAAAGGCTCCTTGTTTATTTATGATAGCTGAGCAGCCCTTCTGGAGGACATATTGTCAGCTGAAATCCCACTCAGCTCCTTGTGGCTCAGACATAAGTGGCTCGATGATCAATACTCGCACTCAATTCTGAAATTCCTGATTTATAAAAACAGAGAAGCACAAAGGTGCCAGGTTACCTCCACTCCGCTGGTT
This sequence comes from Aulonocara sp. 'chitande type north' Nkhata Bay, assembly GCF_057382095.1. Lineage (NCBI taxonomy): Eukaryota > Metazoa > Chordata > Actinopteri > Cichliformes > Cichlidae > Aulonocara > Aulonocara sp. 'chitande type north' Nkhata Bay. The sequence goes on from NC_141359.1 coordinate 35,545,238, forward strand.
TCCACGGGAACAAACAGGCAGCTTCTTTAAACCTTCAGTTCCTGGAAATCCTCCAAAAGCAGCCCGAGTTTACTCTCCTCAGCAGACGACGGTTGCTGAGTCATTACTATGTGACCTTACCGCCACCTCCAGCTACTGTTTGAATTTGAACGTCGGACTATTTCACACAATCCAGAGCCACCGATCTTCTGCGAGCGACAACTAGAGCTACTTTCTGCGATAAAACAACAATGTCGACTATCAGCGTACTACAATGAGCACAACGCCACCGCCTCCGACTCGGAGGAACGCTGCTCGACCTGCACAATGAGTAATGAAGACGTATCTGCCTCTCCAGCAGCCCCTGCACCCGCAGACAGCGCTGCACCTGCGAGGACTCACTCTGCAGCCTTCCTTTGCAAGCTGGCATGTCTCAGTTTGAGCGAAAGCATTAAATGCGCAGCATTAAGCAGCCATTTACTTTTGCCAAAGCACATGCATGTCTTTGCTGCACGGCAATTATCCACGCAGCATCACGCTGATGCCACGGTGCGTAGTTGCCCACTCAAAACTCAACGCTGTAACGCTTGCATGGATCATTTCGCGGACTTACCTGCGTTTTCACAGAGCAGTCTGCACAGAGGAGAAAGAGCTAGAAGCGGGAGATGAGGCGACTATAGGACGCAGCAGCGGGGCTGGTTCACTCTATAACCTTTACTGGAGACACGCGAGGCAGCCTGCTGGATCTGCCAAAGGATGCTCAGGCTGACCACGTGACTGGGGAGGACAACCAGCCTATCTCAAGTTACCGATGGACACAAAATTTAGAGCTTAATCTCAGAAGAGTCAGAGCAGCAGGCAAAAGCAACAAAAAACCTCTTCAGTAAACAATTCCTACGAGACAGATGACCAGCTGTTTAAATATATATATATATGTGGAAGTATAACAATATGCCTCAACACATGTGGATTAATCATGCTGGCATAACTACATCAGGAATAGCATTATCAGAAAATCTGGAGGAGTAGTTCATAGTTTTACACTATGCCAAGTCACCCTCGAACCTTATGTGTGGCACCCGTGGCCTGAACAGTTTGTGTTTTTCAGGTCTGTACTCATGAACTGCCGGTTTTGCATCATCATCATCATCATCATCATTATTGTTGTTGTTGTTGTTGTTGTTGTTTCCAAAAATAAAAATAAAATCAATACAGAAAAGAAGGAAAAAGGGCAAAAGAATCATAACTTATGAAACTAAACCATATCAAGAAAAATAAGGGGGATTTCAGATAGACTGGACACTATATGTATATTTTTATATTATGTATAATTCAGTTTCTCTATGCATGTATAAACATAACACGTGTGTCATCCTTTTACGTTTATAAAACTAGAATTTTTTTTAAGTGATTTTACTAAGGTGTTTATAATTTCACGCACATCCATCATCATCCTCATTTTGTGCATCAGTTTTCTACAAATTGTACTTGTGGGTTTTTTCTAATTATTTTTCTAATGAAATCTTTTTTTTTCTTCTCCACACTTTTGTTATTTTTCATTATGGTGTTATTTTTAAAAAAAAAAAATCCTGATCTTGACTCTACTCTGCAGGTCTTAACTATGGTCTTAAGAATTCCAAAAAGTTGATTCTATTCATCTGGACGTAGTGTTTTCAGTTCATCGTTTCGTCACTCATCCAAGTGACTTCTTCAGTCTCAGCTGACTGCAGGTTTCCCCAATCTTATAAACAGTACATTTGCACAATAACTGAAACCAGCCCACCAAATGAACAATGGGCTATGAGGTCAGTCCCTTGATCATTAATATACAAATTGTCAAGACCATTGATCAAAGGCCATGAGTACCATTCACAGAGAGTTGGGGAACGGTTGCAATCACAGCATTGTGAGATGTGGTCTTAAGAACTTCTAGTCTTGATTGTGGATGCTGGATCTACTAGCCCTAAACTAAAAACCACCATTACTGCCTCTACAAGTATGACATGGCCTACTTAATGAACATAACCTTAAATTCTGTAGCTGCTTTTACATATAACCTTAGACATAAGAATAGCCACATACACAACTAACAGAAAAAGTCCCAGCCTTTTGATCTATGACAGATGATTTGTGTTAAATTATTAAGAATGACTAATGTAGAATATGAGATATTAATAGAACAAAATAGAAATAGTAGAATAAAAGACCACAGTCAGATTAAGTGTCAAAGAGCACATCACTTCATCATTAACAAGATTACAGCTTTGTCGCTAAGTACTGAATTGACTGAAGTCCACTTACTGTAATAAGTGTTAGGACCCCCATAGGCCCCAAGAGTCTGTGCTACTTCCAATAAGCAATATTGTTGCTGCATACTGCCCTCTGGCTTGCTTAGTGACCCAGGTTTTTAAAGTCTGGTGCTGAGACTCGGCATATTGGTATGGTATGAGCTCTTTCTAATCTGCAATGGCTGGTAATACCCCACATTTATGTGCACGCCACAGACATAAACAAAACAAAATCCTAATGCTTTCATACTAATGCTCAGTTTCTTCTAATTTTGGACAACTTGACAAAGAAGTAAATAATTAAAGGTTCTTTGGCTGCTTGGATTCCACCATTTAAGCCATTATCCAGGTAATTATTATAGCTCAGTATCTCTCTCTGTGCTGCTTGTTTTTCCAACGTGACCTCGTGTGGTTTGGCTGAGTTACATTTTGCTACCATTCAAGATAATGCTACTTTTTACAGCTTTATCAAGTCTGATTTAAGAACTGTTACTTGGTATGGTTTGGTGCATGACTTTATTGAATATTTCTCTTATTTTAAATCATACCAATATATTTTAACAGCTATTTCTAGGTTTAAAAACTCTGAATCTATAGCAGAATATGTTCATTCCAAATACCAAAACCTGTTCCTGAATCTGCCTCATATACACTTGTTCAAAAGTCAGATTTTCTGCAAGCTATGCACCAAATGGGTTCTGCCAGTTATGACAGTCCACACTGCCAATGCTCACAAGCTCTGAGCTCTGTCCAGTGTAGGATAAATCCAGTAATAAAAATATTTGCTATAGTGTGTGGTCTACATTAGAGTACTTTGAATTTTCTTCTTCACTGTGTTTCTAGTTTTATTTTTTTTTTCAATCCTTTCAGAGAAACACACATACATGCTAATTTATTAGAACCTTTATCTTCTTTCATATTTTCTTTCATCAAATATATTAACTGTCACAGTAATGGATGCTCATAACAACACAATTTCAAATAATGAGTGTATGCACAAGTAACACCTGTGAACCAAAAGCTCAGGCTTCAGTGCTCGTAAAAAGAGAGCAGCTAAAAATATTTATATTTTATTACAACAATGTTCAGTACAAGATTAAAAATAAAGATTATTTTGAACTGTGAGTCCAACGACAAAAAATGGATCTGGAAATTAGCTTTAAAAGCCCCTTTAAAAATATTTGCCATAAATTGACTATGTGCACGAGACAATGCTAACTTCCTGGTTTGAGACCGGATGTGGGGTTGTGCATTTCCGGTAGCTTTACTTTGCGGTCAGTCGCTACTGCCAAGATATACTCCAAAATCATGTCCAAAACTCGAAAACGGAAAGATTGCGTTAAGTTACAAAGAGCAGAAGGTGGGAACACTCACCGCTGTTGTGTCATAAAAAAATCTAATGATCAATTTTGACGTTTAAAGCATTTAGATCGATCAGTTGTTTACATCACTCAACACAAGCAGAACTGCATTACTGCATGCAGAAGACACATCGTCCACATTCAGAAGTATCCCTGTATAATGACTGGTCTTATGATTTAAGCAGGCAAATGTTCAGCATTCAAACTACAGGTGAAGAATAGTCAAACCAGATGTTTCCCCGTTATGTTGATATCAGCTAGTCAAGTACACACCTACACAGCATGTTAACAAACCGTGAAAAAAGCCACACAAAAAATGAATGGTAAGGGTTTCTATACATTAGTATTTACGAAGGGTATGTTGTGACTTATCTTCAAAATTACAGCGGTCCCTCGCTATAACGCGGTTCACCTTTCACCTCGCTGTTTTTTAGTGCAAGTTTGCATGCTTTTTTTTACGTCACATTGTGTCCTGCGTCCTGATCACTGCAGACGATGTCCTCCGTGACGTCTCTCCTGTACAGTACAGAATCGCTGCATCGATCGCTAGCAGTGTGACTCTGAAGTGCAGTACTGTATGTCCACGATACGTTTTGCACCGTCAAAAAATAAAATTGGCTACTTGATTTCACCGATCGCTGGTTATTTTTAGAACATAACACCCGCAATAAACGAGGGACAGCTGAGAAATATAACATTTGAATCCCTTTTCTCTTTTGCTCTGAGGCGCAGGGGAAAAATATCGACAAGTCGATGAACATCATTTACAGATATATTGGGTAAATGCCCAAGACATCTATAGAAATGTAAATCGCCGCTTGATTCATTCATTTGCTTAACTTGTTTTGGACCGTAAACCAGGCGCGAATAGGACACCGGAAACAAAGCTCCCCACAGGAGTTTCCGCACCGGAAGTAGCATATGCTAACGTGCACATAGTCAATTCTGTGTTAACAGCATATGTTTCCCTCTACTGGTCTACAGGGTGCATAGCACTTATGATGACCTGACCTAAAAAAATGCCCAACCACACATTCAAAAATATGAAATAAAGAAATAGATAAATCAAATTGTATCTATAAGGACTTATAAGGCAAAAAGATATATTTTACTCGAGTCTAAAAATGAATAGCAACAAAAACTGACACAGAAACACAGCTAACATTACACCTGTAACATCACGTTTTAGAGTAATCAGTCTAAGATGGTATACTGTATATATTTTTGCATGCTTGTGTGATTTGTTAGATATGAAAAAATAGCAGCTGGCTAGAAAACCTGCATATAGTCAGTTGTCCACATGTCGAAATGCATGGATCAGCAGCTGGTATAAACACAGATGCAGTCTGACTGAAGGAGAGAGGAAGCAGTGTTTATAGCACGGCCTCATCATCTCTAGATGGCATCCACTGCTTGTCAGTTGCAGTTATACAGTGAAACAATAAAACAGCTGGACACTTAAGTTCAACAGTACAGCTACATGGAAGCATTTATGTTTAATATGCAGCGGTGCAGTTCAGCATGAGGACACTGGAGTATCTCTAGTAGCAATCAAGATTTTCTCAGTTGCAGTAAAATAAAAGCTGAAGATGCCTTTTCAGCTTCTTGGGTGGAAGAGGAAAAGTAATGACACATTACAGTGACAACGAGTGTCATACAAAAATAATCACTACAGGTAAAATAAAAAATAAAAATAAAATGAACGAGTGAGCTTTGTGAGGCTGCTATATGGGATCAGTCCACTAGAGGGTAGCCTAACTTTAATTATACAAACAGTTGTGCTTGTGCATGATGCGCTTTAACCCCAATGCAGTTACTAAAAGCTGCTTAAAGCTTATGAGCAATAACAATAAAAATAAAGAAAGAAGGAAACAATTATTATTAACATGAATTTGTGGCAATTGGTTATCAAGGTACTGGTTACCCTGTCGAGATGGGAAGTTGGATTATATGAAAGGCTCTTTTATGAGTGGCAGGACACTCTGGTAATGTTTGAAGTTCAAAGATGTTTAAGTCTGTAAGACAGACGCTTCCTAGCTTCCGGCTCATCGAGTGGAACCGTTTCCACAGTTTGTTAAATGGAGAAGGAAAAAGAGGGAAAAAAGTGTCTTTTTCCATTGCAACATGGATGTGCCGGGCTTCCCGCTGTGAGTTCATTTAGTTTGATGAGGAAAATGATTTTACACATTAAGAAAAGAGAACATCTAAGAATTGTTAGATGTTATACATTAAAGCAGAGTTAAAAGTTCAGTTCTGGATCGGTAGAAACAGATCCTTCACGCAACACATGTGGTGACCGTACAGGGGATGTAATCATTTTCCTAATGTTACCTCAAACTGACTTTCTCAGGCGCTCTTGAAGGATGTTTCATTGGCTCGTCACTACCCGAGGCTTGGATCTCTCGGCTGTTTGTCAAGTGATTACAAGACTTCCAAAGGGAAATGAGACTTTAAGGCCACCAGTCATTTATCTGACTCTGTTCAAACACCGTCCTTTTTTTGACGCACAGTAACAGCTCGTGCTGTACCCCACCACTGCAAACCAAAGCCTGCTCTGCCTTATCTGTTCCCCCTCTATTTATTTAAAGCTACCTTCATTTCATTTAATGTTAACTGAGCATCAAATGTGTATGTTAATTCTAACTACCTCTATGGCAACAAACAACACCAATTCAACAACGAGCTTGTGTAACACAGTTGTTGCTACCCAGATATTTACCTCAGGGACTGGTGGAAGCCTTAACAGGGCTGAAATATGTTGGACACATTTGTCAAGTGGCCAGCAACATGACTCTAAATCAGGGGTGGGCAATTGAAGAGCTAGAAAGAGAGAGAATATTTCTCCAATATTGGCTTCTCTTTATTGGCTCCCTCCTAAAATCCAGAATTGAATTCAAAATCCTGCTACTCACATACAAGGTCTTAAATAATCAGTGCCCATCTTATCTATAAGAAATATGTTTACATTTTGGTGTGAGTATGCTAACTGTTGGATAAAATTAAGCTAATGTTTTCTTGTGTAACTAGTAACACTCTCTCTTCTAATGTAATGAAGCATGAATGTCCTCATGTGTGCTGAAGTGTCCATAATCTCTTAAAAAGTCACTTTGTTACTGACTCTCATGCTTCGCTGCTTTATTTGGAGTTTAATGGAGGTTATTAATCCCATTTGCATACAGATTTCCTGCCTGATAACCAAGTCACAGCTCGCTTCTCTGCTTTTCTCAGAGCCAGCTGCCACATTGCATCTTTATACTCTACGCAGCTAATCTGTCAGAGAAGCCAAGGGCTGAACTGTTAGAGCTTTAGGGACGCCATGCTTCACTCTACCTTTGCTCCCTCGCTTTAGAGATTCAGGGTCGCCTCATGTAATTGTCCTGCATATGCATCAGATATTCATGAGACACACTGAATGTTCCCTTCAAGAGCAAAGCATTCTCCAATTTACATAAGCTGTAAATTATCGTTAGTGAAGTCAGGACATGCCTATGCTGTAAGTGACATCCAGGAAAGCCAAAGCAGACATTTTGAAAGGAAGCTGGCAGGACTGGAAGTACAAATATGATAAAAAGCATGGCCCTCGGGAGCCTGGTTCACCAGAGATGAACTTCTTAAAGGAACAGCCCAACATTACAGATGAATTGCAATATATGCGAGTCAAAATTATTATTTATATACCATGGGTTATACAGTGATCTTAAGTTGGGAAAAAAACATACCATTAAATCATACCAGCCCACTTGAAAAACTAATGTAAGCAAAGTGGAAACTCTGTAACACATCCCACAACAGACAGAGGACGATCCCCCTTGAGATTTAAGAGAATGCTGTGGTGATTCACACAGTGCAGGGAGTAGAACAGCAGAAGAGCTTTAATAGAACTTACCTCTAGGCAAACACCATCTGTGGTGTTTCTCTCCCACAAAGACACCAACACCAACAACAAAACAACTGACTGGTCTGTTAAATTATCTTCTTTCATTAGTGAAGCCAGTCTAAGGATTTATGTAACTCCCACATCTCCAAGAAACCACAAAACAATATCAAAATCAGATTGCACACATATTAGAATTTATGAGTAACTTGAACTTGTCCAACAACCAGTGTAAGGTTTACGCCACACATATATTATTAAAATAGCTCAGTATGTCTCTGTAATGGTTGACCAGTATGCACAATCTCTTTATTCAAAATATTTTTCATGCTGAAATATTGAAACACAGTCCTGATCAAAAGTTTAAGACCGCTTGAAAAATGGCAAAAAAAAAAATCATATTGTGCATGGTTGGATTTTAATAAGGTTCCAAGTTGAGCTTCAACATGCAACAAGAAGAAGTGAGAATGAAATTTTAAAAAAAATTGAGCATGAACTTTATTGAAAACAACACTTAAACTGAAACATGCTGTTTTACAGCTGAACAAAAGTTTCGGACCACACCTCCAAAAAAAACGAAAAACCCATAAACCACCCCAAAACAGAAATCAAAGTTCCAAACATGAACTGAGTAATGAGTAGCTACACTGTTATTGTTGATCACTTCAAAAATCTATTGTGGCATGCTTGATGCCAGCGTTTCCATGAGGTGAGTGGGAACATTTCTCCAAGTGGTGAAGATGGCCGCATGAAGGACATCTACTGTCTGGAACTGTTCTTCATTTTTGTAAACTTCTCTTGCCATTCATCCTCAAAATATGATTTTTTGACATTCTTCAAGTGGTCTTAAACTTTTCATTGGGATTGTATTGTTGTTGTTGTTTTTATTTATTTTATTTTATTTATTTATTTATTACCAAAAAAAAGCATTGAAAAATGTAAAGCACGTGATCATTTTTGACTTCTAACCAAAGCTAACATTCAACTGATCCCATTAGATCGGAGCTGCCTTTTCTTAGCTTTGGAGCTGTGACAAACTGGGATACACCCCAAATTTATATGCTCTTTTAAATTGCACATTGTAAATGGCCAGTATTTGTATAGCGCTTTACTAGTCCCTAAGGACCCCAAAGGGCTTTACACATCCAGTCATCCACCCATTCACACACTGGTGATGGTAAGCTACATTGTAGCCACAGCCATCCTGGGGCGCACTGACAGAGGCGAGGCTGCCGGACACTGGCAATGTGTCTGACACCCTCTGACCACCAGTAGGCAACGGGTGAAGTGTCTTACCCAAGGACACAACGACCGAGACTGTCCAAACCGGGGCTCGAACCGAACCTTCCGATTACAAGGCGAACTCCCAACTCTTGAGCCACGATCGCCACGATCGTTAAAATATCCAGTAAGGCCAGTCCAGGCTTAACATGTATCCTGTTTTGACCTCAGTGTATTTTATAAGTGAAGCAAAATTATATGGAGGGACTGATGTCAAATGCCGAACTTGAACTTTTTCCCTTTATGTGAGCCATACATCAGAAGTGTCAGCTGGATTTTTACATGTTTTATTGGATTCTCAGCATAAAGGACCAGCTCCTGTATAAACACAAACTCACACGTCTATGTAGATGAAAGCACAGCCTGCTGTCTCAGAGGAACTGCACAAACATTGTCAAACTACTGCCATCCCCCTAAATAATGCTGAGCGTAGTGTGGCACAGTCTTAACTTCTCAGGCTAAACAAGGTGTTGAATTTGTCTGTGAAGGTTCTCAGTCATCCAGGTCATCGTAGTCTAAGGAGCTGGGAAAGAAAAGTGTCTGGACTTCTTTGAGTTGCTTGACGTTTCACCTCTCATCCAAGAAGCTTCTTCAGTTCTAGGGTCAAATGGTGGAGAGTCTGGGACTCTGTTGTTGAATTACTTTCTGACTGGCAGCTTCAAAACTATGGAAAGTGTAAAGTCTCAGAGGAATCATAAGAAAGTGCTAGTGGTGTCCTTAACACGTGCAGCACATGTTGTAGAAGTACCCAGGTTTTAAAATCACCTACGGAGGGCAATGTGACTCAGCAGTTCATCTCCGCTTTATGGGGGGCAAAGTGATTCAGCCTTCACCAGATGGGGAAGGTTCCAGGAAACAAGGGCGATTGGCTGAGCCTTCCCAGTCTAATGTGGCAAACAGAGATGAGCACTGAGGTTACTGTTCAGTGTTCTTCTTGAAATGATCACTTCCTTCAACTTCTTGTGGAAACTCAAATTACCTTCCATGCAAAATTGACTGCTTCACTGCCTTTGAACTTAGAGACTCTAAAGAACCCAGTTTAAACAAGGTGTACAGTCATTACAGCCATTTGTAAGGTTAAAAGTGGACTCACTGTTTTACATATTTCCTTTTTTTCCAATGCTGCTCTGCTAAAAGTTGTTTAGAAAATGCAAAGTCACTTGAAAAAGTTACCAGAGACCAAAGTGCACCATATCAAGTGATTGCGCTGCGAGTGTGCTCCCATTGGCTGCTCTGTGCTGTAACTCACAGAGCTTCTTGAATGGGGCAGCACCAAAGGCACGTAAATGATCTGTGTGGTCTCTTGAGGTGAAATTTAAAACACCCACAGCCTTACATAAATTATGTGGGACCTTTCAGTCTTATCTGCAGTCACACTTTGTAGGCACAACAACAGAAAGACTCCTGAGGGCATTTTAAACAGTAGCAGCACCATCATGTATACATGTTATGCGCTAAAAGGCTTTCCGAGTACACAGATTAAACCGATATGGTGCCAAGTGTGGCGACTAACAAGTGCGTGAAAACACAAACAAAATAATATTCACCGCATCAGCTTAGGGTTAAATTTCTGTTTTTGCTGGCAGACTATGTGTAGACTGTACTATAACACAGCCCAGCTCCTGTTTTGAAAGTAGAAACCACAGAAAAAACACATGTTTAGGTGTTTGAAGATGGAAGTCTTGTTCACTCTGACTCTGAAAGGATAAAATGAAACACGGAAATGGAACACATCACGGGAAAACAATCCCAGCATACCCAAAAAAGGCAGATGCTCTCATATTACTGTCTAATTGGATTAAGAGAGGAGTGGACACGTGAGAGGGAAGCTTTAAGAGATGATGAAATGCTCATATTGAACTCTGAAGACGCAAATAAAGATTTTTCCAGTGTAAGAGCCAGCAGTAAACCACTAACAATCTGTTAATTCCTGGGTTGTGATTTTAATATGTGTGCTACATCATGTGAGCCACAGTGACCCAATATCAGTATTTACTATTATATCAGCTACAAAACAGAGAGTATTTGACTTTGCTTTATTTATCCAACTTATCCAAATTTGAAAGTTATAGACTGTAATTTTTTTATTTTGAGAGGTTTTATGGGGAGTTTCTGTATAAATTGACTGCAAGGATCTCCGTGAATATATTTTCCACTATGTAAATATAGTGGAAAACGACATACAGACTGCAAATCCAGTCTGCATGTCGCTTACGCATATTTTCCCAAATTTCAGCTTGGAAACTTGGGGGAATAATAAAGTTCTGTGGGTCTGAACAATTGCTGGCTGCACATGACTTGCTTGCTCCCAGCACAGTGCGGATTAAACAGGACGGGGCAAATTTACATTTTTACATGTATTCTGAGTTTTAATGAATAGCTTGTGCCACATGTATGTGGTATAAATGTAAATCTGCAGATAGACTTGAGTGTGGACCTAGGGTGGCTGTAGCTCAGGTGGCAGAGCAGGTCAGCCACTAATCAGAAGATTGGTGGTTCGATCCCAGGTTGCCTCCTGGCTGCATGCCAAATATCCTTGGGCAAGATACTAACCCCATGTTTGCTTACTGGTGGTGATCAGAGGGCCCGGTGGCACCAGTGTCCGGCAGCCTCCCCTCTGTCAGTGCGCCCCAGGGCAGCTGTGGCTACAACGTAGCTTGCCAGTGTGTGAATGTGTGTGTGAATGACTGAATGTAGTATAAAGCGCTTTGGGGTCCTTAGGGACTGAGTAAAGCGCTATACAAATGCAGGCCATTTACCTGAGGAGATACTGTCAGCTCTTTTATTTATTCTAAGTTATTTGATTATTATTATTATCAATATTTAATGGTTAACAGGACCTTTCGGAGTGATCATGGTGGGTAGATGAATGAGTGATTTATGGGGTTATATAGTGAGTTAATTAATAATAAATAATCATAATAAACTTTATTTATGTAGCACCTTTAACCTCCTAAGACCCGAACTCTTCCATGGCATGCATTTTTAATTTCTCTTTGATATTTGAGCTGATTGGGTCCTGATGAATGTAAAAACAAAGAATTACCAGATTTATTTATTTTTTAGCTGATTTTTTTTTTAAGAAAAATGAGAGCCACATATGAGGATGTTCATTTAAAATTTCGATAGAACAGTAGCAGTATAATGTCCTCGTAAGTGGATATCAGGCCCTTGTAGAGCAAAATTGAGTATTTTGGTCTAAATAACCCAAAATGTGATGTCCACATATGTGGACGCCAGGTCCTAGGAGGTTAAAACACATGTTACAAAGTACTCCCCAAGACAAGACGGGAAACAAACAGCAAAACATTTAAGAATAGACAAAAGTGAAATGACATTAAGTGTGGGAACACAGAAAACACAAAGAGATTAAAAATAATGGCTAAGGAAAATAAAAGATGGGAACAAGGTCATTTAAAAGCAAATGGAAAATAATTTGGAAAAAAAAAGGATTATTAGTGAAAGATGATAAAACAAGACAACATAGAAGTCACATAAAAATAACTGTGGAGGCACAGAAAATTTCCACTTCCCACTTTTAGAGGGAATTAAATGATGATAGTCAATCTGATCTCCTCAGGGAGATTGTTCCAAAGAATCGGAGCCCTGACATAAAAGGCTCGATCACGCTTGGTTCTCGGCCAGCAAAGCCTTGGCTGAGGATCTTGGATTACGACCAGGCAATTACAGTGTCAGAAAATCTGAACTATATTTTGGTGTGATTTCAGAGTGGGCTTTAAAAGTCAACAATGAAATCATAAAGTCAATTATAAAGTTAATAGGTAACCAATGGGATGAAGCTAAAATAAGAGTGACATGTGCTCTATTTTGGACCAGCTGTAGCTTTTGCAACCTTTGTTGGTTGATCCAAGTGTTTAATGAGTTGAAATAATCTAACTTGGAGGAGATTAAAAAAAAAATCAGGACTATTTTTAGATTAACTTAGAAACACTGTAGAACAAGGTTGGACAACTGGAGTCACATGCTCGTTCAGGTTAGATTGTCAAAAATGTTGCTGAGGCTTTTACAGCTCTGGCGAAACTTTACAAACACTGAGCTCAGGTGTGTTGTGTTACATGCATCAAGGCCATTCTATCTTATCCATATTTAGCTGCAGGAAGTTCTGTGCTAAATAGCAAAACAGTCATTCACTGCATTTAATTTAGAATTAGTGGTGTTGAAAGAGATGAATAAAGAAAACTGGGGAGGTCCAGGGACAGACCTTTGAGGTACCCCACAGTGATTTGCCAATGACAACACTGAAAAAGCTCCTATAAGTAAGAATAACACATCTTAAAACGTGAACCAGAGATGCCAAGCAAGTGTTGGAAACAGTTCAAGAAAATACAGTGATCCATGGTATCAAATGCAGCGCTCATGTCTAATAAAACTAAAACAGAGGATTTAGCACCAGAGGCTCATTCATCAGTCTGAGGAGTGCTGTCTTTGTGCTATGATTTGCTCTAAGGCCCGGCTGGAATGTTTCAAAGAGTTCATTTCTGTTCAAGAAAGCAATCAATTGTTCAGTGATCTTTTCTAAAATCTTGGCGAGAAAGAGAAGTTTGGAAATATGTTTAAACTTATTCAGGAAATTAGGTTCCACAGGGAAAGAATCAGTGAAAACTGAACAATTAATTATAGATCAAATATGAAAGATTCGGAAACTTCCCTTAGGAATCTGACAGGCAGGATATCTGGGATGCATGACGAAAGTTTAATTTTATTAATTATCTCAGTCTCTATAGAAAGGACTCAAAGTGAATAGAGGTTCTGGGAGATTCTATTGTAGCATGTGAAAAAATGGATATTAGACTGTTAGTTTAAGTGTGTTGATTTACTGGATATTGTTAAACAGAACCATCTGGCAAGTCATGTTTGAAAAGTATGGAAAGGGCAAACACCTGAAAAGTATGTGTTACCACAAGTAATGGTTCACTCACATCAGAGTAAAAATGTCCTTGCAAATAGGAAAAGTTGGTGGATTCCAGGTGATTGACTGATTTTTTTATGTCACTAACTGCAAGCAGTTGCAGTGACTAACAGGTTACTCAGAGGTTGAGCATGCAACACCATCAGTTTGTAGGTGACCACTTTCCATCACCAGGTGACTGCAACCATTCTCCTAACATAGTCTGTCTGGGGCTGATTGGCAAAAGGTTGCAAATAACTGCCATCTAACAAAAAGAGCATGTTAATATTTTTTAATCTGTCTGACTTAAATGTCCAACATGTGCAACTTGTCTGCAATGCATCTCTTAGCAGTAGGGAACAACTGAACTGGTTGCCAACTGTTTGTACTCTGGTTAAAATCTCTATATTAAAGCAAGATTGTTAAATGAATTCCTGTATAGACAGCAACAGTTTTCAATTTTCACCTATTAATCTCTATATTGTCTCAAACAGACTGCATTTAATTGTCTGCTTGACCCCATTCAATCATAAACGGATAGACTGCTTCCACTCTGTTGCTGTTTTAGTCACTTGCAGTCAGTGGTCGCAGACCTGTTCTCCATCATTTTAAGGTGATGAGAACACAAGTTCATTGCACACAGCTGCAAGAATTTTGATCATGCAACCAGTGTTTCCCTAGTATGATGTTGCATAACCAATCAACAGGGCAAAGCCATTTGGTAAATCAGTCAATTCTGGAAGCAGTAGGAAGACAAGCAAAAGCATCTTTTCCATTGTGGCCAAGCGTGCATAGACTTAAGCCTGGCAAGATGGACTCTTCTATGATACGCATGTACCATGAGAATCCAGCTAGCTAACAAAGCAGATTACCACATACTGCACGATGTCTTACATTCAAGTTACTGTTACACAACTATCTGTAAATCTATTCATGCAAAATTAAAAGGGGATTTGAAGGCATGGTGGCGAAATCTCAGCAATCAGAAGAACATGCTTCGCTTCAGTTCATTCAAGGAGAACTCAAATGCGATCATTGTTATGCTCAATACAAAATGACACTGAAAGTGTTTTTGGTAAAAAAAAAAAAAAAGAAGCATTCAAACATTTCTCAGTAACGTAATATAAATACATTTAATCTTCTAAAGCTCACTAATCGTCATATGAAATAAAACAAACCAGGGTTCTCTCCCTCTCTCTTTAGACGTTTCACAAGTCAGTACAAGATAAGGAAGCTGTACTCCATGAATTATTGGCAAGACAACTAACACATCACCAGTGCCTTGCAGTTAAAAAAGAAGAAAAGATGACAACAGACACACACAGATGACTCCAGGCAGGGCTGAGCAGCACTGTGAAACAACCCTACGAACTGCAGTTCGTAGGGTTGTTTCACAGTGCTGAATAAATAAGGTTTTTTGAAGAGCTGTCATTACTCACCTATCAGCTATTTGTAACATTACCTGCCTCAGGTAAGGTTTCCTTCACTTAGCTCTGCAGAGGAGGCAATTCATTCTGCTCTGAGGCTTCTGTATACATTATTGGGAGTCTGCACAGGCATGCAGCAGGCGTGTTGCAAAGAATACTTGTAGGCAAACAGATACTGTTGTCACTGGAGTCAAGGGATGTTGAGGTGATAACCTCTGTGCTATCTTTTATAGCTATCTCTGTTTTTTGCACCCATGGTTTACTAGCAGAGCATACCTTGGAAGTAGGTTCAAGTCTCTGTTTTACTTGCTACTGTTCATAGCAAGTCACAGTGCTGTTTCTGTGCTGCTGGAAATTTTTGTTGCACAAAAGTAGTGTCGTAACTTCTCATTTCACATACCCTTCCTAAAGCATGGGCCCTTTTTTTCTGAGGGAATTATACACATCTTTTTCCTCTTGACTCATGGATCTCAGAGTGATAAATTGCTCTGGTACATTCCAGTTTGGGCTGGAGGAGACCCCCAGTCACCAGACACACAAGGGTGGTTTACCCATCTGTGGAAGCAACTGGAATATGAGGGCCATGATTTTTTTCCCTCCCCCTCGGCTGTGGAAAGAAAAGGCTCACATCCTAATAAAAGTGTGACATCACCACAGTGCATTCATTTGCTTTATACCCAGTGATTATCTCTCTGGTGTGGACTGTGATTTTCATGTAAGAAAATAGATTGTTTCCTTTGACTGCAGCTTGGAATATCATCATCACATAGGTTAATAGACTGTATGTCAAAACCTAACAATACATTTTCAGAGAAACTCTCATATTCATATTCCCAGGGATTATGGAGTTCATTTGACCTCATCACTGGTGCATGGTAAGGGGAGATGGCTTTATTACTCAAGCTCCACGAGGCCAGGACATTTTCTGCCTCCGTATGCAGAATCATTCCCCAGCCTGTGGTCACATTGGTTTGGATGAATTCTACTTTTGCTATTATACCAAATACTCCTAATTGGCCCAGTGTTCTCTACATAGTATGGTTTAAAATAGAAGTCTCACATTGAAGAACAAATGAAGATTCAGACAGCTGAGAGTAAATTAAATGTTTGAATATGTACATCCAATCCTCTTTGTCTAATGTCATAGTTTAATGACTTAAACTCAATGATCCTACAGTGAGCAGTGAACAGTGAACTGTAGGAGGCACATTTTTCTATAGCTTTCCTGCTAGAGCTTACAGTTATGCATTACTAATTGTGTTGCCTCTTTGAGTGAAAGGTAGGTGCTGTTTAGTCCTGTTTAGCATTTGGTTGAACTAAAAGACATTCTAAGGATTTCCTTAGTAAATACATTTAGTGGTTAGCCAACATATACCTTGTAATATCATCTCATATATTACTATGATTTGAGATAGAGAGGCTGCACCTTTCCATCAAAACAGGCTAGATAGATTATCTGATCATTTCCCATCTCTAATTTTTCCATATGTCCAATTTCAAAAATGCAAAAATGGCAAAAGCATAAACACAAAACACGAAGTCTTAACAAAGGATTTCATTTAATGGTCTACGTATTCTGAGTAATGATTTATGTGTGTTGAAGATGAAGATTTCTATCCATCCGTCCATCCATCCATTCATTGATCTATCAGTATATCAGCACCTTTTCCAGTTATTTTTGGGGATCCCGAGACATTTCTGTCCACATATCCACATTAATTATGTAGTCTGATCGAACCAAGGTATTCTTTAGAGTTGGGCAAGCCAAGGGGGCATGCAAAGTAAAAAACAAGTAAAATCCTATCTCAGATTGTTCCTCACCCCTTCTCTAAGGTTGAGACCAGCCAAGTTTTGGAGAAAATTCATGCATTAAGTTACTCATTGACGAGAGGCAATATGCTGCTATAACTTGTAAATATGAGTGCAACAAACAGACCAGATTTCTGACAAAACTTCCCCATTTTTAAGGTGCACAGACAAGAAAATAATGTCGGAAAACGTTAAAGTTTCAGCAACACCTAATTCCTTGACCGACGCATTTTGGCGCGTGGGTTTCATCAGAGTCTCGGAAAAGTAACGGGGTTCTGCCACAGCTATGTAGAGATGAGGTAAGCAATGTAACCAGAGGTAAGCATAATACATCAATAGTCATGTGAGGCGTGTGTTGGAGTCACTCTAGATTTAAAAGGTGACCTACAACATACTGAACACGAGAACACATTAAAAACCTTGATCTGCCTTGTGTGATTCTACAAATGCCTCTTAAATTGAGAATGGGGATATGAAGAAGTTCTTTGTTGCAAAGTGAAGTCACAGACTTTCCCTGATGGACTTGCATGTTCACGTGTTGTTGTTCAAACTGGCTAATCCCCCCCATGCCTCTGGGATATAATGTCGGAAAAAGTATGAAATCAAGTATTTCTTCATCTTTTCAAGTCAAGTCTGGACCCCATCTAACATCACAAGATTCAAACAGTCTGCCAGTTTCTAAATAGACTGACATCCATGTTGCAAATCCTGAGGCCATGCAAAGTGCTTCAAGCCTGCATAGCACTCCATAACACTCACAAACATACGCGTCCAGACCTGTTCCCCAAGAAAGACTTTTATTTAAGAAAAGCTAATGATTTTCTTCTGATTTAATTTTCTTAGATGGATTTGAAATATTTAGAATGTGAATATGAGCATGATGTCATAAAACATAATAATTAACTCGGAATCACAATTGTCCATTTCAAATGTCATGAAAAACCGGACAGTATAACTTGTCATGGTAAGGAGGCTAAAGGTTCATTCAAAGCCATGAGCTTTGTTATGAATAGCTAATGATGATCAAGTGGTTTATGCCCGGAGCAAGTGCTGGACCGGCTAATTAAAGGTTATGTGTCATCCATCACAGTGATGTGTGTTTGATTACTCTTAGCTAGTGTGCAACCTTATTATTGCACAGTCACATAGAGATCAGGGTCTTGCTAGAGGCTTTGTAGAGAACTGCTTTCAGCTAGATGTGGATATTAACAAGCTAAAATACTTAGAGTGACAATATTAATGCAGCTATCTAATAGCCTTATATTTTAAAATCTCACAGGTTAGTATGGTAGATTGGGAACATGTTCTATTTACCAGTAACATATAGCTAAGACTGATAGAAGTGGTATTAATTATAAAGGTATTTGGTGATAAACCAGAACATAACAAAATATTTTGCTCTGTTACGACTTCTGTCGTAATGTGTGTCCTATGCAAATCTAAGTGTGCAGGTGCCCTTCTGTCATTGGTGGATCCAGGGGATGGTTGATGGATGCGGATTGGCTAACAACCCGGAGATGATGTAAATGATGACACCGCCATGGACACCCAGGGGATTCATCCTTGGGTCATCTCATCCAGCAGACTTCATGTTGCCTGCCCAGCGCTGTTTGCTTTACACAGGAGCATGTACTGGACTGCCTTTTTGTTCTCATGTTTATGTTAGGGAGGCAAGTTGTTGTTATTTGGTTTAATTCTTTTCGTATGCAAGTTTGACACAACCTTGAGATAGGCTCCTTTTGTTTGTTGTTTTGGAGTTAGGTCCACCCACAGTTATAGTACTGCTTCTTTCTTTTGTGTCAAATCACCACAGGAATCCACTCATTGTAAATAAATCACCTTCAAACTTTACTAGCTGTGTGATGTGCTGCTTGGGATCAGATGAGGATGGATCACCCTGATGATATCGTCTGGTCACCCCTAGACGGACCATAACAGCTCTAATTACGGCACCATATGTGAGTAATGTTATTAGAATATCTGAATCATCCAAAGTGTCAAGTGGCAGAGTAACTTAATTAGACGTTTAATGCAAACATTATAGATATACATAGAATTTAAAAGTCTTAAATACATCAAACATGGGTTAAATTTGTCATCGGGTGTACTTTTATGCAAACCAAAATTCTTCCTCAGCCCAGACTGTTAAGCAAACCTCATGTGAAAAAGAAATATAGAAAATGAAAACACAATGCACTCTCCTGTTAAAGAGGCTCTAGATTTACTTCACAACAATCCCAACACCCCTTCTTCTCATTTAATGTATCTCAGACAAAAAAGGTTTAAACTGAAGTAGCAATATCACTGTAAAGGAGAACAGAACTGTTTAACCCTTTAAAGCCAGTCAGAGCGGCACGCTCTGTTTTGCTAACTATTTTTAAATCCCGCTAGCACTGCAACCACATAAGCTAGCGCAATAATTTTTTTTGCATATGAAACCAGAGGAGTTGTACTTACATCTTATGCCATCAGCTTGTCCTCGGTCACAGTTTCCTTCCACATATAGCTTTGCAAAAACTGCATAAAAAGCACTTGCAGCAACAAAAACATAATATTCCAGAAACAGGCTTTGCCGATTCGATCAGCTGTTCATAACACTTCCTAGTCCATCAGCACGAACTATCACATGTCCTCCATGTCCTGCCCGAAACCGGAAGTGACGTCATTTTGCAGCAATGTAGTTTTTTTAACATCAGGGCCTTGTAAGCCTAGAGTGGTGTTTTTAAAAGTTATGTTTGAGTTTATGACTTTCTGTGTCGTTTCTGGGATGCTTAGGACTCATATTGCACTGCTGGAAATAGTTTATTTTGATGCATATGCTGTTTTTTTTGCAAATTTGCAGTATAATATTTATTTTCGTTTTTCCTGCAGTATATAAAAATTGGTGTATTTCAAAAATAAAACTATGAAGACTCTTAAAATAAATTTCCTGTGGTGGGAAACTATTTTGTGCAACTTTTTTGTATTTACAGTTTTGAGGGATAAGCCTCTTAAATTTCTCTAACTAGAAATATATGTTAAAAAAACAAAAATGATTTTAAATTTTTTTGTAGTTTATTGCACTTTTTTGCAATGTATGTAATTACTATGCACTTAATGCAGATATATTATTAAAATTTGGGCTATAATGGTTGTATTGATGTATATCAACTTGAAATGCTCCCAAAATGGCACTACAACATGTACAAATATAATATAAGCTCTGGCAGACTTGGTTCTATGGTAGGTCTTAAAGGGTTAATCAAGTATCTACACCATAGTAACAGGACAGGAGCACAAAGTTGATTTAATTATGTTGTCAGAGTCGGTGCAAAGAGGTTGAGGTGGATGCATGGATAAACATAACATCACAGAAACATCTTTTTCATTTCTTATTTCAAACAAACATAAGGTCAAAGTCAAACAGCGTACTGTTCCCAGCTGTCTGTACACAGTTACAAATTCAGTTGTTAAAAGGAAGTCATTCCTGGGCTCAGCCAAGATAGTGGCAACATGACATGATGTCTTTCCAACTCATCAAAATTAACACAAATATACAGGTGGAATAATTATTATGACTAAGGCCTCAGTCAAGCAGGTCTAGATACTGGTTGGTAAACACCCAGCAACCACAGGAAAACAGGATAACTGTGTACTCCCCAATTGGTTGATGAGTGGTTGCTGACAAGAACTAGGTGACATTTTTTGTAAAAAGAATGCTGAGCTCCTTGTAATCAATTTGATTGCTATCAGATTGCCACAGTTACCCATAGTTTGCAAACACTTGCTAACTAGATCCTGAGCGGTAGTGAAACTTGAAAAATTGTGACACAAACCATAAACTGAGAATGTTTGAAGTAAAATTTATGCCATACTATGGCAACCAACATATTTACTTCAAAGGCCAATGGTCTCTGTTTCATATTTTGCACTGTACTTTTCACAATTTTGCTGATACTTGGCAAGTAGCTGGTGAGCCTTAGCAGACAAGTCGGTGTCTTCTATGCAAACAACAGGTGACCGTGGAAATTGCAAGGTTTTTCAATGGAGCACCCCCCTTGCAACTAATTATACTTGGAAATTGCAGCAACTATTTGCCAATGGGCTAGGGAATGCACATTTTCTCTAGTGCCTGCCAGAATGTCCTAAACTGGTCTCTAGGCCCATATGACTGAGATTTAATGACTGACAATGTACGTTTGGTATTTGGTCAGATGCTAGGTCATTGCAGAGTTCTCCAAGAGGTCTCAGGATGCTACATCACATCTCAGCTCAAAAGAGTATGACAAAAAAGGGAGAGAAGAAAGAGATTCTTAGCAAACCTGTCTTGACAAACATTTTTTTCACATATTAATAAAGTAATTCTGATTATGATCAGTGTCTTTTTAAGCATTTATTGAACTTCCTTAATTTTCCAATTTCTTCTGAGTCTCTGTAGAATTTTTGATGACTCAGGTTTGAATCACCTACAGTTATTTTTGAAGCTTTGCCCCATGCAAACATGGATAACCTTTAGTCAATGTGACCAATTCAGTCAGTCAGCTTACAGCAGCCCTCAAAGTCCTCACTAAAGCAGTCATAATTTCCCAGTCTCTAGGAAGATTGCCTGACTAATTGTGATGTGTTTGTGTTTGTGTTGTGTTTTCTCATAAAGTCAAAGAATAAGGCCTTTTGAGCTGTTCTAAATAATACTTTTGAGAAATAAATGTTAACTATGGCAGGTTTAGGTTATATTGTCCATCTAGAAAACTTGACTCAAGTGCAAAGCTGTTATAAGCCAAATAAAGCATATTTATGTTCGTTCATTTTCATGCATTGAACGTTTTGCTTCTGTGTTTTAAGTTATGCTTCTTCCCACCATCTTCCCCTTCGTGTGCCTCTCAACTCCTCTGTCTGAAAAGTAAACAAAAGTCTGAGTCCGGCACTCAAAGGCAGGACTTCCATCCCCCTCAAAGATAGCTGGCCAATGACTCATGCTCAGTGGCCTCAGTCCTCCTCACATTTTCCACAAGGTGCAAATCATTTCTCCACAACCATGTAAAACCAAATGTACATGTGGTCAGGCATTAGGCCACACTGAAAAGCTTCATACCATTTATTGATCTGGTTGTTCCAGTTCTCTGGAATAAGAGCTGAAGCTGCTAACCACTAGTGCAAACTTCCTTAACATTTCAAACTACAACTTCAGTGAAAAAGAAAAGAAAGTATTTCAGCTCAATCACATCCACAGAAAGGCAGTTTTACTTTTTATTTCTCACTGTAGCCTCATAAATATGTGGTAATATACAGCCAGATGCTGAAACACACTTGGGATTGGGATTTCTATTTACATAATGGTCTTCAATGAAGTAAATTTAGTTTTCTCTATAAATTAGATCTTCTGCTTATACTCTCCATTATAGTCCTCCCACATTACTGAGGAAATCCCTTCCCCAGATTGCCTGCCGTCTGCCAGGAGGAGCTCATCTCTGACAGATGACTGTTGTGTTATGGCTCTGTTTCATCATTTGTAACCTGACATTCCCATTGGTTGTTTCATTTGAGAGGTATGTTCAGACTTGTCCTGTTAGCTGTTCTGACATCTATCATCATTACTATCACTGCTATTGTCAGGAGAAATGAGAAAGAGGCAGTGAAAATGCTGATTAATTTAACAATTGGCTTATTTGATCACTAAGAAAGGGAGCAGTTGCCTAAAAATACATTTGTGACTTGTCTGTCAATTGAGAATGAGCTATTGTTTTGGCTTCTTTTAGTAGCTACAGAAAATAAATTGGGCTCCACTTAAGCTGAGTTGCACACGTTCCTGCATGCACATTGATCTCACAACCACAAATGCTTGACCGTAGAAAAAATACTGCAGAAACTTTGGGGGAAAAGATTAAAAGTTAAGCTTGGCTCACTTTGACTAATGCAACACAAAAAGTACAGTTAGTTACAAAGAAACACCAATGAAAATCTTTTTGCACAGTATAAAACAATATTGTCTTTTGACTTTGGTTTAGTGTTGATTTTCTGGTCAATCTCCTCATGAACTCTGGCTAGTAAGTGGTGGAAATAAAGCTTAGAGCTTGGTTATTTTTGAGGGACTCAGAGTAGAGATGTTATTCCTCCATATTAAAAAGAGACTGAAGTGATTCACACTTCAGGAGTGGGATGCCTCCTGGATGCCTTATAGATGAGGTGTTCAGGGAATGTCCTACCAGATGGAGGTCCCAGGAGAGACCCCAGGACATGCTGAAGAGATTGCATCCTTCAGCTGGCTTGGGAATACCTTGTTGTTGATGTTTCCTTAAGTTACACTGTGAACTTCAGATAAGTGATGACTTTAACAATAATATGTAGAGCAATGACATAAACATAACATCTTTATAACTCTTTATGGAGCCTACATAAAAGTTAAGTAACTGCATCATAATAGTGCAGAGAAACTATGATGACTGTCACAAGAAAAGATATGCCGCTCAAGTAAAAAATACTGAACTAAAACCTTTGGAAGAATTATACAACAACAAAAAAATGCAAAAGTTGAACTTCCATCAGAAAAATTGCATACTGGGTAAACTTCTTGATCTCTTGGATTAACTGGTGATTCTATACGTGAAACTTTTAGCCTAGTGAGCAGTGAAATTATAGTGAATTTAGACAATGCTTCAAATTACCTACCCACATAAGTCCCTGAGCCACAGTGAGATGGCCATTCAGTAATGAAACTTGCTTTGAGGAGTTTGTGATAATCACTCATTGCTAAGTACTAAAACACTCATTTGGCCCAGTTTTCTTCAGGATTGCATCAAGAGCTCAGCAAGAGGACTGAGGAAGACATTCACTTCAAGTTGACCCTGGTTTCACCGTAGCATGTGGCTCTCATATGTGGGTACACAGGAGAAGCTTTGGTGTAGGTTTCTTGGGCTCAGTCTGGAAAGATTCATGCTATGAACAACAAACCCCTGCTGTCCAGATGAGCTTTGGCTTCCATAATAAAAGAGGCAAATTAGGTGAGAGGACAACTGAAAATGGATAATAAATGCCAGGAATAATTAATGGCAATAGTTTTAGCCTGATTTTGCTGCTCAGCATTACAAAAAAAATACCATTTTGCAGACAAACACATGGCTAAAGTTCCACCAGGAAGGATTTAATGTTGTGAATGTTTGTGTAGATCATTTTGTACCTTGAGCATGTATTTCTTCTGTTAAGGAAATCAAGTTCGCTTGTTTCAGGTTCTTGCTTGTTATTGTCTCTGTTTTACTGGCCTCCAGTGTCTTCTCCATTTGGTAGGAGGACTTGAGATGAGATGACTTTAGCAGATGAGCCAAAACCATGAAAACTGCACGTTAGGAAATGGGGGAAATTCATCACAGCCTTGGCAGTCAGAGTGTGGAGGGAGGATTGCTGGGGAACAAGAAAGAGATAGCACAGGGGGAGATTTTTCCGCGGTAGGAAGTCAGCTCACAGCTTACATTGCCTGGGAGAATTCTTTCAAAACTTTCTGCCTGTAGGATCACTTTCATTTTCAGTACTACTTGTTTTAGATTTTGTGCAAAACTCGCACCAACTAGCTCAAATTTGACTATATAAAGTATATATATATGTATGTATGTATGTGTGTATGGCCACAGTGAAATACAGCTTTCAAAAAGATAATTCATGCTTTTGTGTCATCCTCTCTAAACTACCCAAGCTCTGTTTACACTGGCATCAGATGCAAATCACCCCTGTTTACAAATGGCCTCAAAAAACAGCATCTAGGCTCTTTTCCATTTACAACAGTTTCCATTTGAATTAAGAAGTGATTTCAAACGATTTAACTAATCACGTACAATATGTTGTTGGTATTGGCTCAGTTTCAAGTGTAACTTGAAACTGAACTCCTCATCCTCATTCTCAGGAATGAACCCTTTGGTCTGCCAAAAATGTTCTCCTTGAACTTTCCAAATATTTAAAGACTAATTATGCATTTGTGGCCAGAGCTACCAAACTTTTTTACAGTCTGCATGAACACTCAGTTTCTCCAGGGATGACATGGAACAGTTTCACAACTCGATGCAAGCTTGAGTCTGACTGTAGGACTGTTGCTCAATAAAACCAGTGATTTAAAGTTTTGAGGACCTTTTCAACTATACATTCACAGTGGTGCCTTCAGTGATTCAAGTGAAAAGAGACATGTAAAAAAAACAGGAAAAATGCTGATGATTCAGTATCTTGCAGAATCACCTTAATCAATAACTGGAAATAATTGTAACTGTATAATTTTGTCACCATCGCACATCATTGTGGAGGAACTTGGGCCCAGTTTTCTTTACAACATAGCTTCTCTTCACCATAACATTCATTTATTCACCACTCTCTTAAGATCTCACCAGTGTTTTAATCAGGGTGAGGTCTGGACTTTGACTGGTCCATTGTTTGGTTCATTTGCTCTTCTGTTTTGGATCATTGTCCTGTTGTATTATCTGATTGGACAGAGGGCCCCACATTTAACCCTAGAATACTTTGGTAAATGGAAGAGTTCATGGTCAAGTTGGTGTCTTCAAGGTGCCCAGGTCCATGGCCACAAAACAAGCCCAAATTACCACGTCTCCACCACTTAACAGTTGGTATGAGGTGTTTGTGCTGATATGCTGTGTTTGGTTTTCACTACACATGGTGCTGTGCATTACTGTCAAACATCTCCACTCTGGTCTTGTCTGTCTAAAGAGCATTCAGATGAAGTTTGATTCTGCAAACCTAAGCAATGCTGCCATGATCTCTTTAGGGAGAAACGAATTTCGATGTTTACCCTGTTTTTCTAATAGTACTGTTATGAATTTTAAAACGTAGCATGCTACCTGAGGCCTATAGAACATGACATGTAGCTTTTAGTTTGTTTGGGATTTTTTGGTTTCTCTGATCATTACACAGTCTTACCTTGAGATAAATTTACTTGGATGTCCACACCTGGGCATGTTGTGGTACTGTATAAGAACAGAGGTGTAACGTTGTTTTTATTTAAGAAATGGAATGCAGCTTCCAGCACATTAAATACAAAGCAGAGTTGAGCTGTCTAAAACTTCGTAGTCAAAGGAGCTTGCAAAGAAAAGCGTCTGGACTTCTTTAAGTTGCTTGAAGACGTTTCACCTCTCATCCGAGAAGCTTCTTCAGTTCTAAGGTCAAATGGTGGAGAGTCCCAGATATAAACCTAGTGGGAGTGACCCCCCACAGAAGGACAAAAGGACCCCTGATGATCCTCTAATCGCCTGAGCCAAGGTGTGAAACTGGGCGTGGGTCCCAATCAGCCAGAGTTTCGGGTGTGTTCATTGTGAAACCTGGCCCCACCTTATCATGCGAATTCCTGAGGTCAGATGGCCCAGGATGTGAGTGGGCGTTAAGGCGTCTGGGAAGGGAACTCAAAACTGGATTATAGATTATAGTTTATGACACCAACTCTCTGCCAACGTCTTCTTTTTTTTTTTTTTTTTTTTTAAATGACATCAGAAACAGCAGTATGCGACATTACGTGATGGCAGAGCTTCAGTTCATCCTTTGTCATTTTTTTTTTTTAATAAATAGGACAGGGGGAATGAATGAGAGAGAGAGGGGGAGAGAAAGAAAGAAAACCAAAGGGGAGAAGAGACGGTGAGAAGGGGGGGGAAGAGAGACAAAAAAAAAACAAAACTCCTGGGTCACCTGTATGGAGAAAAAAAACAAACAAACAAACAAACAAAAACAAACAGAGGAGACAGCAAACAACAAAGAGGAGACAGCAAACAACAAAGAGCAACATAATAATAGAGAAAACAAAGCACCATCACAATAAACTAGCTAGTCATAGATATCAGTATTTACTAAGTAATAAACGATATTGTGCAGCACGCAAGATAGACAGCGCACAGTGTGCTTTGAGGCAGCAGCCAAGAAAGCTTTAGTCCGCGTCTGTGAATACCCATGTGTGCATACCTGTGTGGATCAGCATGCTTGCATTCCAAAGGTTTCTCCATGTAATGATCTGCTAGGGAGTGTGGGGGGGCCACAGCCCCGTCCTCCAGGGTGTGAAGCGGGTATGGAGGAGATCAAAACTCCAGACATCCAGAGGCCCCCAGAACACAAGAGACCATGGAAGACCAACAGAGGGGCAGCCGCGCCACTGTCCCAGTAAGAGCTGAGGAGAGTCCCAGATGAGGGCTCGCCCAGCAGCCGCGGAGCAGAAGTCAGGGGGAGTTGCAGTGACGCGCCCGTGAGCTCCGCCGGCCCCCAGCTGCGCCTGAGTGACCGAGCCCTAGGCCGAGAGGCCGGGGGCACCCCACCCCCAAAGGGGCCCGAGCGAGCCCCAGGCCCCAGGCCCCGACAAGCGGCCGCCAAGGAGTGAGCCGGTGTGTACCCGGACGCCCACCCCCAGACACAAAGAACCACCAACACACCGACACCTGAGGGAGTCCGCCACCGGCAGGGGAAGTGGTGGTGGGTGGAGATAGGCCTCCAAACCTTGGAGGGCCTGAGGTGTCCCCAGAGAGGTGGCGTCTGATACCCAACCTCACATATAGACACAGACATACAGGCACACACAGACACAAACATCCATTCCCACCCTCATGCTCTCATATGCACTCACTCCACACTCAACCAACGTGGAGACAGACATAAAGAGACGCTGTACACACAATCACACTCCCCAAGCGTACTCTACAAACTGGGTCTAGGTACCCTTGCCCCTGGAGGGGGGAATTGCACCCAGACCCAGGTGGTGTTACCCTTTTCCCTGCGGTGGGGAGAGGCAGACCACCCCGACTCCGCAGCAGCAGGGAGGCCCCACACCCCAGACCGCAGTCGGACGGCCAACTCCTCCTACTAGCCCTCCCGCTCCAGCAGGCCGCAGAGAATGGGGGTGGGAGAAGACTCCAAACCTCCCTCCACCCGCTCATTGTAGTGTTGATGCATATGTGTTCTAAGGTGCAATTAAAACCCAGGAGGGCATGGAGCTACCTGCCAAGGAGCAGCAGGTAAGCACATAGTCCCTCCTGCTAACCCTCAATGACTAAGTGTATTTAAAATTGAGAGGTGGGCAACGACGTCAGGGGTGAGGTATACACCCTGATGGTGATTTGGACTCCGTGATTGTGCCCACCCCCAAGATCCTATATGTATGTGTAATGAGAGTGTGAATAATGTGAATGTCTAAGTTGTGGGATAAAATTGAGGCAGAGGCAGCCAGAAGGGGACGGGGGGGGGGGGGGGGGGGGGGGTAGCCTCCTCTGCACCCTGGTGACATACCCCCACTCCAAGGCCCTGCATGTGTGGGTGGTTGTGGAGGAGCGGGAAGAGGGAGGCAGCTGGAGATGGGGAGGGAAGGAAGGGAGGGGCAGGTAACCCCTCCCTGGGGCCAGCTCCCCCGCTGACCCCAGTATCTGCCAACGTCTTCAAGCAACCTAAAGAAGTCCAGACGCTTTTCTTTGCAAACTCCTTTGACTACGATGACCTGGATGACTGAGAACCTTCACAGACATACTGTCTAAAACTTCGTTATTATGGAAGCTGCATTTCTACCACAGGAACTTTCTCCATAGTCCAGGACTATCTGTCCAATCTGTTGCTTGGAGCCACTGAAAAACTTTTCATCTGTCAGGTCTAATACTGTATTTATTGATTCTTGTCAATGTACACAGAATAAATGCTTTCTTCTCCTTTGGTTCAGTTTTTTTCAAGATGGACAAATATTACATAAGTGTGGGTCACCTGGAGGTTTCTTTTTTATCTCACTGAGCTCCTTTGACAACATCATATACATCATTGAGGTCTGCATCTTACAGTGGGCTCCATGTGCTTTCCATATGCTCCAAAATGCTTCCTGTTCTCCAAAAAATGAGTTGACATCAGAACTAAATCTTTTCATTTCTGATGTCTGAGGACAGAATTCTTATTCTGTGCTGTGGTTTAAAATGTAATGTTTGCAATGCAAGGCAGAAACAATTCTAGTTCATGGTTATGGATGGCTGCTTCTCCTGAGGAATGGTGAGCTTGCTGATGGTGTGCGAGCTCTGGCTGCACAGTCTGTTTATTGCAATATTTTGGCAGTCGTAGCCTTGGAGACTTAGACACAGCTAATTATTTCCATTCTCCGGTTCAGTCCAGAGCTAAGCTATCAAAGAAGCCCCCCTACCACAAAGTCTGTCAGTGCCATCGGATGTCTTAAAAAGGAGCACAGAATGTACAGATGTTTTATAGTTTGTCTTCCTTCAGAAAAAAACTAAAAGTTAAAAAATAGCTTTTTGCTTAAAGGCTTGAAACGAACATTTCAAACACACCTTCAGAAGTGCGAGGCATGCTGTTTCAGAGCCAGGCCTCATTCTGCTTCAACTTTTAAACGTGTTTTTAGGTAATGCAAGTGGCAAAGTGCCTGTATTCCAAATCACTGTAGCAGGCACTTTGAGTAACTGCTGCAGTCATCAACTTTAGCCAGAGACACTGAAACATCATAGAGGATGAGAATGTGTGAACTGCTGGGACGCAGTTTAGGCAAAGTTATAGGAGAAAAGTTTTGGGTTTGGCAGTCATCTGATACCATTTCACTCTGGACACAGGCTTCGTTGCTTTAAAAAGAAGCCAAAAAGGAGGAGTTTAGTATTGTGGGTGGAGATGGAGGAGTAGATAGATGGATGATGCCAGATGTGTCAGATCAGAGATTTTCATAACTACTTCCCTATACAGCAGACTTGCAAATGTGAAGTCAGTGATCTATATATAATTTTTTTTCCTGGGCCATTAAACGCATAGCAGAGTTGAGCTGTCTAAAACTTGCCCATTCTGCAAGCTGCATTTCCACCACAGGACCTCTATCCATAGTCCAGGAACCTTTAGAAGAACTCCAGGGACCGGGCCTGCAAGATATTAAGAGCAGTGCAGTCTCACAGCAGTTTGTGAAATAGTCATAAAAAGCAATCTAGTTTTCTTCTTAAGTATTTGAGTTTGTGTGCATGCATACAGATTAGATTATATGGAAGTGGGAAGATGAAATATTTGGTTTAGGAACACAATATGCAGGGAATCTCGTGTTGAGGAATAAATAGAAGTTCATGTCCAGCAACATTAATAGATTAAAAACTGTGAGTATTTCAAAAAATGCTGTGAGACCGGGTTGACCAGAGATATCATTTTATTTCAAGTCAAACAGAATTTTCAGAAAAGTCTGAAAATTCAGGAACTTTGGGGATGAGGCTTGCAGTACAGAATTTTTTTTCAGAGGTCAAGAACTCTGTTTTTATTTGCGCTTTGCCACCAACCCCAGCTTGAATCATGCACCAGTAGCATGCTTGAATATCTTCCAAGCTTGGGCTCCAGTCATAGGGGCCTTAGAGACTGGTCAGATACCAACTGGCAACCACCATCGTGAGACTGTGAAAAGTGTGATGCAATTGGAAAACGAAGACCATTCACCTTCTTTAAAATCAATACGTGTTTATTAAGAAAAAATACAAGCAAAAAGCTGTACGCATGGACTATCCCACTTTATTGTTTTCAGTTGACTAAATGAGCAAAGGCTGAGAAATAAAGCCGTTAATCGCTTTTGATAACACGGGGCTAATTTACATGTGAGTAAATTGTGAGTCTTTCAGTGTATGATGATGTAAATACATTATGAACATTTGTTTTTGGTAAAATAAGTATTGCAGTTTTGCTTAATTCATTAATAACAGAGTAAGTGCAGCCACAGTCTAATGTGTTCACTTCCCTTGAGTTTGGACAAAGTCCAGAGAGTTTTCAGTTACAGTGCAGTGAAGACAGGTCACATATATTTATGATTTTTTTTTTTTTAGACAGGAAGCGGAGTTGGATAATCATCTTTCAAACCCCTGAAATTTGAAAATATAATCCCTTCCCCCTTTAATGTATTCTTAGTGATGACAGTGTAATTTTAGCAAATGATATTTGTTCATGACTCTGTGCCTTTTATGTAAAAAGAAACCAAGAGCTGCAGATTGATCTGCTGACTGCAAAATAGATTAGGAAATCACCCAAGATGCAGCAGACATTGTGCATGCAAAACCATGTTATGAAAGGGGACCTATGCTGCTTTCCCCTGTTTTCTGTCTTATATATAATTGGTGGCTATTCAGTTTAAACATGGGTAAATTTTTAGATAATGAGGATGAGGTCAGCAAACGGACAAAAGGTCACGGTTAAAACTGATTTAGGGGCTAGATTCTCACACTTTCATTGTACTTTTGGCTTTCAATAAAAGCACATATCCCTGTCTTAATGAAGGGCGGGCAATCAGAACAGTTAGCTTCAATGGAGTGGGAGGAATGTTACAACAGCTTGTTTCAGATGCTGGTTGAACTGAAGGGCTGCACCAAAGCCTGTAAAATCAAAAAATATAAATAAATAAATAAATAAATAAATAAATAAATAAATTTTATTTTGAACAAGCTCCTCTTGCGGAGTCCAAGAATAAAGGAATGGGTTGAAAATTAGCTTAAGTGTCCCCCTTTATCATCTTTTTTCCATAAAAATATTAAGACTGAAGTAGAATTTATTACTTAAGAGCAGTTGTTGGTGTGGTGTGGCTGAATGTCTGTTGTATTATAAAACGTGAAATCTTCCTGGCAGCAACTTTGCAATCAAATAATTAGATTACTTCATGTTAATACATGAAGAAAACCTTGCTATTAAGTTGTCTAGTTTCAGATTGTTTCACAGATTATCCAGCGATTGTTGATTTTAGCTCTTTTTAAAATCTCATTTACATTTTTATAGTTAATATGATGCTTTAAATTTCCTTATCGGAATCCACTGCATTTAATATTTACATTGCAATAGTCTTGATAGCCACTTGGGGTTGGCTAGCTAGCTAGCTTTATTCATAAATGGCCTGTCTTACAGCACATAAACACGAGTCTGTTACCAAAAAATGGTAGCTAATTTCCCCTATTTAAACTGATGAGGAGTCAATTTTATTGCTCAAACATTCCAATTGTTTTGAAGCTTATAGTTTACTTACAAGGGACGTGACTACTTTGTTGGACAGGTAGGTGTCGGTACACGTGTCTGAAGCAGGCGGCTCAGCTTGCTGAGTTCCCTGAGGTAGACATCTTCACCTTTTTTGTGGTTTTTGTGCCCTTTGGGGCATTTTAATTAAATATCTAACACCTAATAAAGCCTGCTGTGCAATCATTTGTACTTGCAGGCTGCTAGCTGGTTAACTAATAACCGCTAACACGCCACCATCTTTTCTGTTCCCAAAAAAATCATCGCACAAGATAGTGATGGCTAAAATGCCAAACCTGAGGCTTTAACCCATGATTAATCCAGAAACAAATGGGGGGCAGTAACTTTAGCTTCATATATTGTTCTACAACGAATGATTTAGTCTCTTTAAAAACAAACAAACAAACAAACAAACAAACAAACAAACAAACAAACAAACAAACAAACAAACAAACAAAAAACCCCACATGAACCTTGTTCATTTACTAATTATAACAACAGCAAATCATTCAATTTAAATAAATGTGAAGCTTGCCTTAAATAAAGGCAGTCCAATCAGCACATGCAAGCAGGGAGGCAGTTCCTCTGCATGCAGATTAATACTGTTTACTTTCTAACCAGTCAGTTGCCAAGCTAGCCTGTATACAAACCAGCAGGGGACAAACCAGGATTCACACTAATTGATTCCCAGATCACTTGCTCTCCCTTTGGCAACATTCTTTGCAATGACAAAGTCTTTGGAAACAGGCAGCAACTTGCAGTGTTTGCAGTCAGTGTTCTAGTGTTTCCTTTATCCTTCAGTTTACAGAGAAAATATGGCTGATGCTTCTTGTGAGTCTTGTTGCTCTGTGGGACTCTGGGGGAATTGGCAGACATGGTTTCTGGGCAGGGTCAACAAGAAAACAGCTGTCTTTCGCATTACCTCTACTCCAGTGTCACGAACGCCCCCCCCCCCCCCCTCTCTATATATACACACATGGAATAACCTGGCACTTCTAGCACCTGGTGAACATGGCACACAGCTGTTTCCTGCCACATTGTTGAGGTTTAGATGTCTGTGTGTCAAAACTGGGCTTAGAAAACGATCTTAGATACTGTAGGTTTACATTCAGTTATGTATGAGTTAATCTACAATTAAGAGCAAAAAAAAAAAAAGTGTTAACTACAGCTCTATCACATTAGCTTTTCTGTTGCTATTTAGTGTTGTCATTCATGATGTTATTCATTACACTGATATACAGATCATATGGTAAATGGTCTTTATTTGTATAGCGCTTTACCAGTCCCGAAGGACCCCAAAGCGCTTTACACATTCAGTCATCCACACATTCAGACACTGGCGCCACCGGGCCCTCTGACCACCACCAGTAGGCAACGGGTGAAGTGTCTTGCCCAAGGACACAACAACCGAGAATGTCCAAGCCGGGGCTCGAACCGGCAACCTTCCGATTACAAGGCAAACTCCCAACTCTTGAGCTACGATAGTCCCTATATTTGAAAGTGAAAATCATTCTCTTGGAAACGCTCTGTTATTCCTTTGTCTCTCTTCCATGTGGATGAATTATTGGCTCATTTAAAGCCTATTTCACTGATTTATGGCAAATGTGAGCAAATAGCAACTCCCAGGGCTGTAAAGTGAAGCCAGTAACAAATGCCAAAAACTGCATTTCCTCCAATAGCCACTTGGGGCTGTCTCAGAAGTGGAATCAATCCTCATAGACTCCCATTAAAATTCCAAAGTTTTACAGCACAAATAAACAGGTTTAAGACTGGAAAAAATGCCATAACTAGCATAAGTAACTGTAAAACTATTCTTAAATCAGCATCCAATTACAGCCACATCTTGCTAATCAAGCTAGATAACCAGAGTTAGCATTAGCTAGTAACAGCCCTAATCGAGCCTTTCGTTTGAATATGGTCCCATGTGGTTTAAAAATTAAAATGACAAAAAACAAGATGGTGACAGTTAAAATCTCAGAGCTGAGGCTCATAAATGCTACGAGGATATAATTGTGGCTGTGTCCATCTTTCTAACACAGTCTATGAAATAGATTAGTAGATTATTAGAAGCATATTGATGTTGTTTTTGTGGCAAGAAAATTATTAGATTGTATTAAAATTTGGAACTTTGCTAAGGTGTCTGTGAAGGTCTTGCTAAGGTGCTACAAGATAGAGTGAAAAAATAAGCCATTTAAAAAAGTGTTGCATTTCTTTTTGTTTAAAATATTGCTCTCCAATCAGATGTCAAGCTGTTGTTTGCATAGGCGATTTCCAAGTTCCCATCGTAAGTCAAGAGGTGTCAACTCCAGATTTCTCTCTAAAATTACACACCAGATTCCCAGCGATGACCACCTACAGTCATGACCACCCATGGCAGCTATTTCACTTTGGTTTTTAGCTCTCTTTGTGTGCTTGTTGCTCAGTATAATTAAATATGTCAGTAATTGCCTAAGAAATCCATTTAATGTAATCTTCAAATAAAGTTTCTTGACTTCAGTTTCCCTTTTGAAAAACAATTGTAATAAACTCTATTCTTACTTTTAATTGCCCAGTAAAAACTGTCCTGTTTGGTGCCCCAGAGACAGCAATAAAAAGGCGCTTTTATGGTCTTTCTTAATGACCAGTTCTGAAGAAAAGTAGGAGAGAAAAGAAACAAAAAATCACCTTCAAACAAGCAAAGTCATTTTTCTTATCTCCTCCTTGACATCTTTTTCTATGTGTCAGAGTAAAGATGGCTCATTTTTTAAGATAGATAGAAAGAAACACTGGAAACTATGAGAGCTTGTGAACATGGGTGTAGTTCTCTCACAGCCACAAAGCCTGTGAGAGGATGGTTATGGGAGAGGGCTGACAAAAGGGGGAGGAAAATTAGGCTCGCCAGCATTCTTCTCATTTAAAGCTGTAACTACACAAAAAAAAGCACTCTCGCAGTCAGGGTTGGGTCTGCTGCTTACAAGGAGAGGCACTCTTGTATTCATGGTGGTGCAGTGATAACCTGAACATTTTTTTTCTTCTTCTCATCCCTTTTCCCCTCGCTTTGCACACAAGGACAGCTCATGTCTTTCTTATAGACATGGAGAGCTTTGTGCATTTAAGGATTTTCCTTTTTCTGCTGGTCTCCGTTGCTCAGGTTTTGATTGTTTCATCTCAGACCAGCGGTAAGTGAACCCCATCAGCTGCTTATGTTAACACCTATTGTTGTTGGTGATAATGTGTGAAGGTGGCTAACCTTCAGATACTGGCTTGGACTTTTTGTGCAGGCATGAGAAAACTTTGAAGTACAAATTAGGCTTGGTTGTATAGACTTATGTTGATTATTAATATTGCAGAAATGTAATTAAGTGTTATTTTGATTTAGGAGAAGCTATTTTAGATAGACGGGGTTTTTGCTGGTTTGTTGAATTCTCCTTGCACATGACAACTTAATTTGCCCCACTGACTTGTTCTGGTGTGGATGAGAAATGTTTCCAGCCCACTGAAGAGTCTGTGTCAGGCTTAAAGATGATTAATACGAAAAGAGAATCTTGTGGATTATTTGCTAATGGCAAAAAAAGAAGCTCTGCATGTCAGAAAACAGTTCAGTGGAAATCTGTCAGTGATTGCGAGTGATGTCACCCTGAGGCAGTGAAAATGTGCAGAGCAGGGAAACGAGGACCTTTGTGGTATTACATTACTCCTGCACGACTCTACCACTTTGGAAGATTCATTAAGTGTCACCCCTGCCCCCCACCCCTGCCCCCCACCCCCTTACATTGTACATCTGTGAAAAGAATTTCAGCTTTGAGGGAACACATGCTACATGTTAATTCAGGGCAGATGTGAGGAGCAGAGATGCTGCTGGAGTCACTGAGACTGTGGGGCTGCTGATGTCTCCAGCTGGCAAAGCTGCGACCTGGAACACCTGAGAGTTCTTGTTTTACTTGAACCACGCTTCCAGCTTGTTTTTTTCCTCACCGGAGTGTTTGATGTCTTGTGTCGTCACAGGGACTGACTTGTTCTCCTCGTGATGTCATGGGGCACACTGAGCACTGGACTGCTGTTAGAGAGTGTAATTAAAAAGAAAAGCTATTTTCCTTTATATAATTAACCAAAATGAGTTGTTTTTTCTCTTTGGGTTCAGTTTCATGTAAAGCTGTGGTGTGATAGTTGGACACTGGATAGAGTGCCACCCTGTGGTGAAAGCAGCATGTGTGCACTTCATCTGCACCAAAGAAATTTAACACAAAATGTAATGCTGACATTTGATGATCAGTGTATTTAACCTGAATTAAATATACAAAGAGATCCAGCTGTGCACATCTGCACGTTTCTGCCGTTTGTTCTCTATAGCTCCTAGAAGCTATGTTTTAAGCATCTCACTACTCTAGCTGGTTAAATCTCACTTTCCATATTTGTTCATATTCAGCAGTACTCGATCTTGCATGCTTTTTTTTTTCCATGGAACATAGGTGGGGGGAGATGGTTGCATTTCAACCAAATAAAAACTTTGGAAAGTCTGTGGTTTTTGTTGACTAAGGGAAAATGTGGTTCAAGGCCCTGTGGAACAATATACTTGTGTCTTAATGAGGGGGGCTTTAAAGAGACAGTGACCAACTCTGCTTGTATGGGTTTTGCTTGAGAGTTATTACATTTCATGTTTTTAACAACTGTCTGCAGCAAGACCAAAAACTATTTCAGTTTTCCTCTACTGTCTGGAATGACTCATGTCAGAACTCCTGAAGCACACTTAGTGTTGCAGTGAGATCACTCATTGGGCTAAAATATATCCTTGTGCCAGATTAAATGCATGATTAAAAGGTCAGTCTTTAATTAGGTGTTTTTTTCCCACCAGGTGACTGTATATACAATTTTAATGTAGCCACTGTGAAACAATTGGTTCTTGTCTTGAAGTGTTGAGCTGAGCAATTTGGCCATCGCCATCTTGGGGTTTTGAAACCGGATGTAGCAAATGAGCATTGGGAACTAAGAAACACTTATACAGTAGCAGCTTGGAAAACAAATGGTCAGCCCTAAAGCATTTGCTAAAGCATTAGCTTTATTGTCATTTTGAGCCCAAATAAGAAAGCAATTTAGTAAATAAACAGCATGTTGTATTTAAAGAAACTTGGAACTAACAACATTAGGAAAGTGGTTACTGAGGTCATAAATCGGTAATTTGCCTGTAGATTTCTTCATAATCTGACATTTTGCAATCAGAGGAGCCCCCTGCAGGCCATTAGAAAGAATTCTAAAGAATCTTCAAAAAGAAAATCATCAAATTAGAATATTTCCATATTCCATTTAGTTACAGGGAACTACTTTTATAGGGAAACTGCAACTTAAAAAAATAGCTTGGCAGATGGTCGATGAAACTGTTGTCATACTCCCAGAAACCTTTTGTTAGCCAACATTTTGCTTTTTTTGAGAATAAAAAAGAGATAGGACTCTGAGGTTACTGAAAATCAAACACAATGCTTTGAAGACAAAAAAAACATGTTCAAAACAAATGTTGAACGTTTTAGTTGATACAGCTCTAGATTAGAGACATGTGCCTGCACATGTGTGGAAAGTTTTCTGCATAAGAACATGGTTTGGAAAATGAGATCAAGGAGCAGACTTTTAGCTCACACTTGGAAATGGTGACGCCAGCACAGAACACCAGGATAAAAGAAAATATATAGTGCAGGCCTCAAAGAAAAATTACAACTTGTGCTGGAAGAAGCAGATTTTTTCAGTAATATTTGGAGGAAAGTTTAAGGATGTGAACACGGGAAAAAATAGCAATAAAATACTGATTCCAATAACAAGAAACAGTCTGCACCCAGAGTTTTAGCCAAGGACAGAAATCATGCATTTTCTGTGTGTGTCTGTGTTCATGTGTGTGTGAGACCACTCCTTCCAGACACTGACGGAGCTGTAAAACGTCTTCAAAGATGGCACTTTGCACCTTACATCAAAGAAACTCAACACCCAGTCCTCATGACACCGCTGGCTTACTTTGAGTGTATTCGCAGTTACATTTGTCTCATCATCACCAGCTTTTTCATTTCCATCACAGCCAAAATCTTAAAGCGTCTCCAGCATATTTTTTCCTCTGTTTGAGAGAAACCATTAGCACAAAGCAAAAATCTGGTACTCCAGATCAGCAGACCAGCATGAGGTCACCCTGCCTCCTAAATTGGTTCCAGTTGTTGTTGCCACATCAGTGACATCGCAACAAATGGGCTGTTTTCTACTAAAGCTGAAACGTCCAAACATGTGAATTCAACCAGGTCCACAGACGGCTTTGATTAGAAACACATGCTGCATTTTTGAGCTATGACTTGATTACACGCCTTCTTCTACCAGAGTTAAAGGCAAGACAAGGGAAGGGGGGAGGGGGGTCAGCCTTACCAGGTTGTACATTGTCTTATATTGTTTCAGTTACACGTTTGAGGAGGTGTTATGTCGACTGATGTGAAATGTCAGACTGTAAACCCGGGGTGTGTTGGTGGTAGAGACAGTGGAGCTGATTAGGAGTTTTCATGCAGGGATGCACCATGGGAACTACTTATAAACCAGAGTATTGCAGTCAGAAAATGGAGGATTGGGGGAAAGGATGACTTCCAGATGTTAAAAAAGTCTCTTTGGCACTACTTGGAATATATAAAAAAGTCTTATTTGGAAGGGGAGGAAGTTAAACGGCCAATATAAAACAGTGTGTCAGTGTGACTTTAGGTAAACTGTGAGCCAGTAAGTTTTACATCTGTCAACGTTAAAGACACCCTAAACAGTCTGAGGGGGACAGCCCATCTCCCCTGTCTTTACAGGTTCAAGTTAAAGTAGCTATTTGTTCCAAGGCCGTGCAATTATGGCTCCTCCTAACAGGTTTCCTGCCGCTTGATTGTCACTTGCTCGCCCATCTGTCCTGTGATCCTCTCAGTTTGTCTATGTAGGAGGAGGATGAGAGGACAGACGGTAAACACAGAACAGGCTCGTTTCCCCAAATGCTACAATTGTCCTAATTTAATTATAATTGACACTGAGCCCTACGGTAGTCAGAGGAAGAGCTTGGCCACTAATTCACAAGTTCTGTGTCACGGTTGAATAAATAAAACTAATTTTAATTCATGTTTATACTGTGTTAAATATAGTTGCAAAGCACTACAAAGTGTAAAGCTTTAAAATTAAAGGTGCACTGTGACTATATCAGCGTTACGCTGAAGGATTATGTATATAGAGCATGAAAATCCAAGCACATTTCACACGATCCACTATCTACTCCTTTTCATTCCTTTCTGTTATATACACTTACATAGCCTGAGTGTCAAATAATGAGG
The DNA here is from genome assembly GCF_057382095.1 of Aulonocara sp. 'chitande type north' Nkhata Bay. Classification (NCBI taxonomy): domain Eukaryota; kingdom Metazoa; phylum Chordata; class Actinopteri; order Cichliformes; family Cichlidae; genus Aulonocara; species Aulonocara sp. 'chitande type north' Nkhata Bay. Next base: position 35,584,404 of record NC_141359.1, read on the forward strand.
TCAGCATTATTTGATCCAAAAGCCTAAACTCTTGGATGCTTCAACATCAGCAGTTATTTCTACTGTCTGAATGTTGTCATACATAGTCCTGTTTGAGCCTTCTGACTGGAAGGGTCAGCTAGTCAGAAGAGCTGGGTCATTGAGAGGGTGACCTTATAGAGACAGGAGTCTAAATGGCTGCTTTCATGAGGTGGCTGAACTGAGTTGGTTCCCAATGATTTAGCTGAGTGTTATTTTAAACTATGAATCATGCTAAGTTATTTTTGTGAAGTCAAAGAATAAAAATATGGAGCTGGAAGTATAATAAGTTCCCCATCCATCCAATTTCTTGCTGCTTATCTGGGTTTGAGGGCAGCAGTCTATGCAGAGAGGCCTACACCTCCCTCTCCCTAGGCACTGATATGTTCCCAAGCCAGCCAAGAGATGTGATCTCTCCAGCATGTATTGGGTCTGCCCCAGGGCCTCCTCTTGGTAGGACGTGCTAGAAATACCTGTCCTAGGAGTCATTTGAGAGACATCCTAGTCCAGGGGTGTCCAACTCCAGGCCTCAAGGGCCAGTGTTCTGCAGGTTTTTGACACACCTGAATCAAATGATTAGTTCATTACCAGGCCTCTGGAGAACTTCAAGACATGTTGAGGAGGTAATTTAGCCATTTAAATCAGCTGTGTTGGATTAAGGACACATCTAAAACCTGCAGGACACCGGCCCTTGAGGCCTGGAGTTGGACACCCCTGTCCTAATCAGACACCCAAGCCACCTCGCTTGGCTCCTTTTGATCTGAAAGAGAGCAGCTCTTTCTTGCTGCTTGTACCTGTGATCTCATTCTTCCGGACACTACCCAAATCTCATAACTACGGGTGAGGTTAAGAGATCGACCGGTAAATGCAGAGCTTTGGTTTCACACTCAGCTCTCTCTTCACCGCAGCAGATTGGTGCAGCATCATAAGGAAACGGAAACTTTTCAATTTTAGATTTCTATTTTAACAATTTTTAAAAACAAAAAACAAAAAACCCCCCAAGAAGTTTCTTTTACAAATCTGGAGTTGTGAAGTTTGTAAGAAGACACGATAATAGTAGTCTAAAGATTGAGTTTCATTTTGGAAAATCGAGGCTCCATCCTTTCAGTATGTGTCAAAAAATGTTTCATGTTCTGTCCAATCATTCTCAGTCTCTCTGTCTCGTGAGCTCCCCAGCTCCACGTCACTTCAGTACTAAACTGCAGGAGCAGGCCTTTAATTGGTCATGAAAGTAAAGATTATAAGCTTTCAGGCAAACATTATCTTTCTCCACAATTAAAAAGTAATATAGTCCATCACAAAATGCCAGGAAAACAAACATGGCCTTCATGATAATGCTTTTGAGCAGTTAGCCATTGCTGGTGCGTAGCCTGTTCAGCGAGTGTTGATACAGCTGGTTGTAGTTTTTCCTGCAGATCAGGGGGACTTTTACCCTCTGGAGCTTATCCTCTGCAGGTTGGCAGGGCTCAGTGTAATGTAGCACTCCCTCTGTACATGTTCTCTGTCTCTCCTCTGGTGACTGTTTAAAAGCTGCTGTAGTAGCTTTCAGGAGATGTTACAGCCCATTTGGAAACCTTTCTTTGTGCTTCGGTCCAGGTAATGATTCTGTAAAATCACACCACAGTTGCCGTGGAGGGAATCAGTTGATTGTCATAACGGGAAATGCAAAAAGATCTTAACACATGCAATTTCAACTTCTCCTACAGTTTTAAATGAAACATTTTAAAGTCAAAATTACCTCAAGTCTTCAAAAAAATGTGATTTTTAAGGCTGACGGAAAGCTTTTAGAACTGAAGAAGCTGTTTGGATGAGAGCTGAAGTGACTTCAAGGACTTACAAAAGACATCTGGTTGCAGTAAACTCAACCACTTAAGTCTACCATGACCTGGATGACTATGAACTTACAGAAACAAATTCTAAAGTCCTACCATGACTTGTTTGAATGCCACAAAATGGTGACAGCCGGCCATAATTGCAGGTTGCGGCCCGACCCAAATTCTAAGCTGAGGCCTGACTGTGTATATATTACGACTGAAGAGGGTGACTGAATGGTGCTACATGGGTTACAGGGGTTAGCAGTGTGGCCTAAGACATGCTGTTAACAACTCGTTGGACAGCTGACTTCACAGTGAAATGCCTCATATATGAGCAGTGCTTTGAGGTACTTTTCTGTCCAGGTGGTCATAAAACTGCAGCAGCTGCAAATACTGCAGATTACTGCGTTTCACTGAAAACAATCATATTAAATTGTACGTTACACAAAATTGTTATGGAAGCTTTTTTTTTCTGAATGCCTTGATTCAGTCAGATTACATAATTTGGAGTTAATTTAATTTATTTGCCATAAAACTACAAATTCAGAACTGATTTCAGCAGTTGCAGTAGAGAATGAAGCCAGAAAAGGTACCAAGGTCATTAGGATCATTTTCTCATTGGCAGCTAATCTCACTTCAGGAGTTGACCTCCTGTTGGCCATTAGAATGCAGGCATTTCCACACTGGATTCACTTTTTCAGATCTGGCAGTCATGTGACACAAAAAGCTTTCACACGTTGCACTGGCCCAGTGAAATTCTGATACACAGGAAACAATTTCTTCAAATTACTGCTGCTCATGGTGGTCCTACAAGCTGCTGAATCATTGGGTACACTTAGTTTTCCACAGGATTGCAGGGACTCCTGTGGAAAACTTCTTTTTCACATATGTTTGTACAGAACATTTGTATTTAAGTTAGTTTCAAAGACAAAAGTACTGCTATAAGAACTCGTCAGCAGTATCATATTATTAAGTTTTCTTGGTGTTGACCAGCAAGAGTGCTAATAAGCATGTAAGGAATTCAGAATTAGACTGTTAGCAGCTGGAAAATGTCCACCATCTCAGACTTTTACGAATCGATTACAATCTTTCTGGTGTTTTGTCAGGCCGAGTGGATTTTAGCACTTTAATGTGAGGGCCAAACTGAGCTCCTCTTCTACTGGATTTTGATTTGAATGTTAAGAAGAGTTCCAGCACACACAGGGTTTGTATTTTCTAATCATCCCATCCAGATCCCATCAGAGGGTATGGTTTTTATTGAAGTGTCGTCTATGATTAAAGTCATAGTTTGCTCAGCAGATGCATGGACTATCTGGGAGCAGCAATAGAAACCAAGAAGACTTGCTAAGTGTTGGCTGCAGAAAAAAGTAAGACTGATTGGACTAATAAAATTCTGCCTATTTAAGACTTTCTTTGTTTCGCGACATTTCTTCTTTGGGCTTTTATGTGAAGAGCTCACAGCAGGTCCAGAGGGGTAGTGAGTTTTTTTTTTTTTTTGGTAAAAAAGAAGGGAGCATTCTGTTAACACAATGTGAAGTCTGTGCCGGCCACTGGCCATAATGTCCAGCCAGTGTTCCCAAACAGACGCGTCTCACATCGAGCCAGACCAGTGAGATGTGGAAATGTCTGCTTGTTGTCGGTGACTCATCGCCACCATTTAACCTCGATGGTTTTAGCAAATGGGTGAAATGCTTTTGCAGAGAAGTTGCCAAAAGAGACAAAGTTAATGAGAATGAATTAAAGTGGTGAAGCCAATGTTAAATATTGGAAAAAAAAATAAAAAATCTTTGCTGTATTCTTAGTGTCAGCCAGGAGCCTTTACGCATGAACCGTCTTTATTGCTTCACCATTCAGCTGTTTACAGCACATTGAGGAAAGTTAGTATATTTCACCCAGAAGAACAACAAACTCACATGCTGGCGTGGTAATTTACTCTGTGCTAGCTTTGAAATTATGTCCATATGAATAACATTAAAACTGCCATTTTGCATTTTTGTAACGCTTCAAATTAAAAAGAAAAGCAACGCAAACACAAAGGCTGGTGTGGGATAACCGGGTAATTCACGTGTTAGATATTTTCCGCTCAGGTTTCACTTGATCAGCCGTATGAGATTCAAACAAACAAAGGTTTACACAGCTTGAAGTCTGCTGTGCATCATGCCACTCTCTATTTACTTTTTGAGTTTTATTCAGTTGCATGTTCTTTCTTGTTTCTGAGCTTTTTTTTTTTTCCTGGTGTGGCACAGTGTTTAAAGAGAAGGGAGGGGTAAGCTTTAAATACAGAATCTTTTCATTGTAATTTTATATCTACAGTACTAGGAGAGGGGCATTGAGGGGGGAAGAAAAGTCCTGGCACAGCTGCGGATCAGAGAGGAAGGAACAGAGAGTAGAGGAGGAGGAGTCAGGGACAGGGGATAAGAAAGGGAGTCTGAAAAGAGAGCGAGCGAAAAGAAAGAGGTGAGAATGTGAAAGGCAGAAGAAGTGAGAATGAGGGGAACCCCGGAGGATTGTTTGGGACATGTGATCAACAGCAGATACCTCCATGTGTATGTCGCAACAGACTCCAGTTTAAGAGTTAGGATAAAGGAATTTCCTCTAGAAAAGTGGTTGTTGTTGTTGTTGTTAATTGTGATTAACGATCTGAAGACAAAACAGATTGAGACAGATGAGATTACTGCAAATATGTTCTTTTTCATAACGGAACTGAAAAATTGGTCAGCTGGTGATTTGTTCCACATCTGTAAAGCAAAACACTTCATTGTAATTTTATCTGGAGGGAGACCGCCTTCGAGATTTCTGCAACTCACAGCTGTCTATGACATATTGGATAAAGTATGCATCTGTTACTGATAGAAGGGAGGGCTTTAAGCAAACAAACTGCAGCAGAACTGCCAAGAAGTGATTCGCTGCTAGTGAAAAACGTTTTTCATTGGTTGATGCAGTTTTTGGTGTTTTGCCATAATGTCACAAGGACCTGGGTGGGAATATTCCCTTCATACTTCTGTCATTAGAGAAAATGGGTCACTGTGAAGTGTATCTCAGAGCATTTGCTTCCGAGTAGATTGAACAATAATCTTTTTGTCAGTCAAGATCTTCAAAAACAGGAGAACATTATTTCATGTGCGTCGTCCTTTAAAAATTAGAGTCATGCTGCTCATATACAGTTTTTCTTATCTAAGACTCTTTTGGCAAGACACGTGCATGCCAGGACTGAACCCAAGGGGTTATTAGCAAGTATTAGAGGTTCTGATTGGTTGAGAGGTTTGGATTCAAACTCAGTAACTGCACAGTTTAATATAGTTTAATCAAACATGTTTCAAATGTATGTAAAATCAGCTTTAGCTTGGGTTACTTGTTTAACCTTCAACTACAAAACTATACCCTCTTCATTGAGCAGATTTGATAATGCAAATTATGCATTGTGCAACTATGCACATTTAATTCAATCAAAAAGCAAATAATAAAAATCGGCCTTGAATGAGACTTTAACATTAGCCACAGTTAAACTGGTGTTTTGTACCCATGGGATGGCCGCTGAGCAAAAGGAGCCAGCACCACAATGTGACCAAAACATCACAGAAAATGAACAGATGTGGCAAAATCACAAGTAAAAGTGAAGGAGTACAAAGAAGGCGCATGTGCATATTACGGGATGCCACAAGGGTCAAGCTCAGCCACAGTCCTGCCTCTTTAGCTGATCTCAGTGATAGCTGATGGATAAACAGATTTACGGACATTCAACATGTTAAAAATATGAAAGAAAACCAAAATGTGTTTTCCAGACAAGTATTAAAATAATAAGTAGAATAAAGCAGAATAACACTTAATAACTTAAAAATCATATAGTAACAAAAACACATACATGAACTGATAAAGTGCAGATGGAAACTCATGGCACTGAGTCCACTCAGCCTTGTTGTACGGGCGTTGAGGCTACGCAGGTTCATGGTCTGAGTGGGAGGGGCCTCTCATGATGTCCAGTAGCCTGATTATGTATCTGTCAATATAAATGCCCTCTGAAGATTTTCACCATTCTTTACAGCACCTTCTTGTCAGCTTCAGAGACAGCCCATGTTGTCAAGAAGCTCTGCAGATTTTCATGCTGTGTTTGTCTTAGTATCATCTGTTGTCACAGATTTCTGCTCAGATCTGTCTCTTTTCCAGTACTGAAAGTTACCAGGGCTGTGAAAGCGTCAATGCCTTGCACACCAATTGCTGTCTACCTAGAAGGTTCACATGAATGGAGAAGACAGAACTTTGGAGATTCAAAAACATATTTTAAGATGTTTAAAGGGAAAAAATAAGATCAGTCAATATACAGAAATCAATAGCTAAATTTAAAAAGGAGCTTCTGCCATCAAAGTGTATAAAAGGCTTCATAGAAACTCAGTGCAGATTTCAGTTATCCTTCCAAGAATGCTTTAATTTACCTGTTGTTGAATAATTATAGTTATTCATTTATTTGCATAACCAAACCCAGACAGTCTGGCTCCAGCAATTTCATAGATACAACCTTCTGGAGACAGAACCATGTGGCCAGTCCTGCCTTGACCTTATCACCCCTTTTTGTCTGTGCCTCCAAAAATGCAAACTGCAGTAACTTCAAGGGCTTCATTTGGCAATAAAGAGAAAGTGATAAATTCTGTGTGTCGCCCCTGGGCTTTCAACTTGAGTGATGTCACAACAGGAAGGCGGCCTTGTGCTGACCCCCGTCTCCCTGTGCTCGCTTATCTGTCCGATCCTAACAGTGGTCCAGAAAATTACGGTTTCTCTCTCCAGCAACAGATATGGTTTGTACCTGCAAGGAGCCGATCACTGGAAACAAACTCTGTGATTTCAATAACAGATGACTCGAGGAAGTACTTGGAGTACAGCTGAAATAGTTCACATGAATGAAGTCATGGTTTCCATTTCGGAGATAATGCTGAAATAATGTTGGATCAATTTTATCTCAAAATGTTTTGGGGAGGTTTTTGGCCTAAATGTGGGCTCAGACAGTGTTTTCCTTACAGATGCAGATACAGATCTCTGCTTCCAAAACCCCCACAAAAACATCTTCCATAACAATGACTGTTTGTCTGATTCTTAGGGCTGGAAACCATTAGTAAAAGTGCATTTCTGTTAATACAATAACGTCACATTACTTTAAAACAAGGTTCCTCCAGCAATGTTTTGAATAGATGATGACTGCACTGAAAGCCTTTAGAAAATGCTGCGGCTTTTAAATTTGCTAACATAATCACTTCCATGTATTTATCTAAAAGTCCTCAAACTTTCATTTTAAAGTGAAAAGGGATTGTGAGGAAAGTCACTAAATGGCCTGGAATTTGTGTTGAAAATAAAACTAAGCAGGACAAAAAACAGGAGTGTGGCAGAAAGTTCATAAAGATACTGTGTCCTTTGATAGGGATAAGGGTAAAGAAAGGGAGATTGGAGAGCTTGAGGGGGGATATGAGAAAACACAGGCTAATGCGAAGGGAAAAGTGGGATTTAAAATGGAGCCTCCGGCAGCTGCGGGGTTTGAGGAGAGGATGCAGCGTCCTTAAACTGCTGTAGCGCAGAGGTCAAACAAAATGTGGACGCAATAAATCTCTCTTGCCTTCGGGCTTGCTGCTTCTCACAAATGCAGAATCCCTTGTAAAAAGAGAGAGGAAAAAAAGAAAAGCCTCAAAGCTCTTCCCCACCTGAAGAATGATAGTGGCTGGACATGTGCGTTCCATCTTTTAGCATTTACAAGTCAACATGTGAATTATTGGAAGTGTTTCAAGATGAGATGCCCTTGAAATGTTGCACATATACCAGCAGCTTTGTGCAAAAACACTGTTGCTGTTTTCTGACTTTTATGCATGTGACCAGCTTAACTATGTGCTGCCCACATTCATCCGTGTTCTTGCATTTTGAAAACGATGCAAAGATGAGGGAGAGAGAGGAGACAGGCATGTTATGCGAGCACCGCAGTCTGCACATGAAAATGCAAACAGATGGGTGAAAATGATGTGAGCTGAGGACAGCGTATTTAAAATTTCACAGCGCGGATTTAAAAACTGAACTGTTGTTTAACCCCTACAGTGGTGTCTAACCATGCAGATCATTCTAAATGAATTTTTTTATTGGTATCATCTTAATAACAGAGAAATAAACATCAAGAAATCTATAAAAAAAGTCAACAGCATCATGTTTTTCTCTGGACTTCTTACCTCTATAATAGACTGTAGGTAAAAGATGGTGACATCAGACCAGGTCACATGGTTTGTGACCTACTGCTTTAAAGCCGTTTTGGTTGTGGTTGTTTTTTGTGTTGTTGGGTTTGTTTGTTTTTTCTCGGAGGATTAGAGGTGTCAGCTAATTTTACTCAATTTACTTAGCAAGGTGCATTGGCAGACTGGGTAGGTGTATAAACACAGACGTCCTAATTAGTGCTAACAAATAATTAAAAAACAAAAACATTCAGACGGACTTCTCGGATGGTCATATTATCCATAGTATTTCTGGCTAATATGACAGCATAAACATGAATGAGAATCTTGAACAAGCCGAGTTGATGCAGGTCAGACAGTGACCGACCACCTGTGTCTGCATACACCTCTCAATCAAAGCAGCCACACATTTTATCATGCAAAATTTTAAACCTTAATATGATTTACATGAGGTTATTAAAGTTAATTTCTTCTTTAAAGTTGTACATTTAAAGAAGAGAGTCTGGATATCAACTCATTTTTGGACGCAGCCTGGAGTGGTCATTTTGGGAACAGCAGCAGAGTTTGCCATTTGGAGTCACTCTAGATGTCTGAAGTTCAAGTTGTTGACATTAGCCCATTTCAAATGCAGCAGTAGTTGAATATTTGACCATGAAAACCGATCTTGACAGTGTGTCATGCGAGAAAAGATAGTTTCCTCTTTGCCCTACACAGACCTGCTGGTTTCATCTGGCAGTACTTTTGGTCTATTTAGTTGATAACAATATCACAAAACCAAAACCTCAGTAATTCTCACAGATAACAAATGGCTAAGTGACTCTGCCAGACATCAGACCGTAATGGTTAAACAGTCCAGTCATTTGCTTTTCAGTTAAATGTATATAGAAAGAAAAGTGCCTCTATTACAGTCATAATATAATCCACATTGAAAGAGCGCTGGGGTATGCTACCAATTTATCAGAGTTGGCAAGTACAGTATTCATCCATCAAGGAGGAGGACGAGGCTAAATCATCCAGAAAAAGGCTCACCCAGCACTCTCTGCTTCATTAAATCCTTTTAATCAGAGGTTTATTAGACAAGTTGCTTGTAAATAAATTGCTCTGGCAGCTGAACCAAACCTTGTAGTGGAACTAAAGAATGGAAGAAGAGCATTAAGAAAACAAGCCAGATACAAATTCTGCACTATTTCATTTGAGTCACAGCTACAGTATCTTGTAGTTGTCCAAATTCCAGAGTGCACTTTGCTAGCATTTGGTTTGCACAAACACAAAGGCCTCAAACACTAGCTTTCTTTGTATTCACATGTTTTAATCAGACATCGTGAACAAACTCTGCTGGAAAGAAATTTCCTCTCAGTCATTTTGAGTATACAATCCAGAGTTTATTCCAGCACATCTGGCTGTATGTTCAGTTGATGTAAAACACCAGGGTGCTCTGACCCCTTGTATAAGTTAACTGCCTGCTCTGGTAAACTGGAATGTTTGACATCATCCTTTTTCTTTTGCAGCTTACCTGCTCTTATGAGGACAAACCACAACTATTTATTTATATTAACACATTTGAAAAATCTGGTGAAAAAAACAACTGTTTGTGGCAGTCCGATAATAGTTCCATATACCCTTGATTGTATTTTCGGTGACCACTTTAGTCAAAAGTCGATTCTTATTCCATATGACAATGTGTGCCTTGGGCTTCTGCGTATGCTGGAAGCCTAAGGCATACATTCCTGACTTCCATGTACAAACATGAAGCAACAGTAAGACTCGCCATGACAGAAAAGGGAAAAAAGAAAAAACTATCACTGACAAAGAAAAGGGTTACCATGCAGACCTGTGAAGTATTTGCACTTAAATGATCGTGATCAGCAACGATGAGTGTGAGCACCTCTGTAAAAGGCATTTTGCTGATCTGGAGGATTCGCGCGTGTGTTAATATAATTCCACAATCTGTCCAAGGATGAAAAGGAGTAGCTGGGTTAGTGGTGGGTTGCAAAATGGCTTGCAGAGGCAACTGCAACAGAGGGCAGACTAAAGCAACTGAAATGCTGGGTCCTATGTGAAATTTGAGAAATAAGTTTTATCATCTAAGACATCAGTTCATGTGGGCTGGCAGTGTGATCAGCTTTTATCAGCTAATGTACCATGGCCGACCTAAACTAACATTAGGTACAGTTCGTTTTTATGCAGTGTGTTATAATTAGCATCAAGAATAAATGCCTCAATGTTTTACATATTTGATCATAAGTCCATTATTGTCCATAATAACTATTCTGTAATATTTTAAGTACATCCACAAGTGTTTGTGTATTTTCTTTAGCTTGATCAGTGAGCAGCTGGAAGCATCCCGAGAGGACATGAAAACCACATGTTTGACAGGGTGCAAGGATTAAGTGGAAGATTTAATTTAAATCAAACAGCTACACCTGGCAAGGTCTAGAGTCACTTCAAGACTTTGTTGTGCATTTTCACATCCTAATAGCAAGAACGGCCTGTCGGAATGCATCCAGTAAATCTGTCCCCATTCTTATTTTTTGCTTTATCTTTAAATTATAGTCGGTATTTCACAGCAGAAGTCAATGCAGGCAGTTTCAGAGTCATCAGTCAGTGAGATTTAAGACTTGGAACATTAAGAATGATCACACGGTTAAACATTGATGCTTGTATTCCCGAGTGTGTTGGAATAAATTTGTCTAAATGATAGGTTACGTACTGCACAATGTTGCCATGTGCAATCAGACATCTGCAACATATTTTATGCAGAAAAGCAAAAATAAACAAAAGAACCTATGTGGTCACGGAGTAAACTGAACATAATCATACTTAGAGCCACAGTATAAAACAAAGACAGACCAGAACACTAATGCTCATTAAGAAATGCAATCTGTTTGGAGTCAGTGTGAGAACACTGCATTGCACTGTTTTTCAAAAGAAGTTAAGAATTCTTCTGATAAGGAGCCAGAAAAAGATTGCCCTTCAGTGGACCTTTGACACTGACCTCAGCAAGAGCCTCAGACTGTGCTGCTGAATCCAAGTCTAAAAACTTCACTGTTTAGCAACTTTCATTTTATCATTCTCAACAGCTTGAAGTCCTGTAATTATAAAGAATTCTCACTCTTGAGCACGATTTCTGTTGTACAGCATAATTATCTCATTATGATAATGTGCCACAAAGACACAAAGGCACACGACCAGTTTGATAGAAGCACCCCTGCAGCAAACTTAATTAAAACTGAGAAAATGCCACAATGTAAACTCAGTAAATTGCAAATTCTAATTTCCAGCTCTGCCATGGATATGTAACATAAGATGGAGATGAATCCAGTCTAAGGCAACAGAAGCACAAGACATAAAGACAAGGAGCGGGTGATGTGTACTTCAGCAGGACCACAATCGTCCACTGACTGAACACAGGAAGGGAACAGCTCATAGCTGCGGTTGCCTCTTTAAAAGGAAGAGCCAGTGGAGACGGGGGCCTGTTGATGGAAAAGCCTAGACATGCAATCATTTTAACTTTCCTGGCCCGAGCTTCCTACCCCTCCCTCGAGATTCAGAGCTTTGTTTGTGAAAGCCGAGGTGAAGAGCATGTTCAGACTAGAGTGTTTCTTCAGCTTTCAAGCCCTGTCAGCATCATACGGTAAATCGTGCACACTGCTGAATATTAAACAGACAGGATGCCTTTTTCTGATGTGTTAAAATGCTAGAGGAAATAAAAGAAGGTAGATTGAGGTATAATCACAACGTGTCGAATCACGTTGCAGCAAAGCACTGTTGACACGAGAGCCAAAACATTGGGTGTCCTTTTTTTCTTTTTTTACCTATTATGACTCCAGCTCTGGGCTGGGATGGCAAATACCTCAGTCAGTGTTTGTGGAACAGCAACTTTAATGGACAACTTTATCAGTGGACAAGTCGCAGGTTGACCTAAAGGCCATATGCAGCGGGAAGATTTATGTTTGGCCTCGACACTCTGGGCTTTTAGAGCAAGAAAGCACAGCTGCAGCAGAGCCACCCCTCAGCAGCTGTAACTCATCTGCATCTGGATGAGAAATCATAGTTACAGTCCTCATGGTATAAACCATGTCAGCTACGGCAAGTTACTCTGACTGAAAAGAAGGGCTTGTTCAGAACAAAATGTATGATTTTTATAAACTTAACATCAACTGGAAACTATCTTTTAGAAATTAGATGATGCTGTGACTGTCAGTTTAGGCCCTGTACTCATTATTGTTTTTCTAAAAGAGATCAAGGATCCACTTTTAAATGACTCATCATTTCCATAAGTTCATTTTCTAACCCCTCCATTTCTGGCTGCCATAGCTTCTCCCCAAACGCAGTGTGTTATGAGTGCTTCCATATTAGCCAAGGAAAATCCATAAACTATCCCCTTTTTTTTTCGTTACTCACATCTGCCAAGTACATCACAAAGTAGCTTTCCCAGGTTTTCTCCTGGTGGTTGGTGCGCGTCATGACTTATGAGAAAGGATGTCGGGTTATCTGGCCTATGTCTGGTGAATGATACTAAATGATAGCAGCAGTAGACACGTGAGTCATGTTGAAAAGATCCAGACTCCATGTTTTAAACCAGGAGAGGAAACCGTCTGCCCTGTTAGCTGACTAGTGGAAAGTACAGATCTAGAAGTAGAAAGGGAGCATGCCTTTTCACCGATGTCACAGTCAAACCGTGGCGTCTGTGGAAAAGTGCAGAACCTGCAACGAATTAGCTGAAAGGAGGGGAAAAAGTGACCCCCCCCCCCCTCCCCCCGACTTCCCCCCTCTTCCTCGGGGCTTGCGGTGGGGTAGTAAAGACCACTCTAAAAACCACACTTCTCTTCCAGTAAATTTCAAATTCTCCCAACACGCAGTGTTTGAAAACTCTCAAACCTGCGCAGGAAAAATTGCTCCCCAGCTCTGTGGCCAACAGCTCTGCCAGACATCCCTGGTTTTATGTCTCTGTATTGAAATGCACTGACGGTACACACAAATTACCTCCAATACCTTTGAGATAACATTTACCTGAATGGAAATTCAACAGAAGCTTGTCTGAGACTTCACGTCAAACTGAATCAGTTAGAAAGAGTTTCTAGTTTGATCTTGTGAAACTGAATACAAGAATGTTTCATTTGAAAAACAGACAAAGTTTTAATTCCAGATATTGAGATCCATTGTTCAAATAGTTCCAAGAAAATGAAGAAAAATGTTCCATGTGAAGTATTGCTTCTCATTTTGGAAGACCACCACCACAGTGTGGGATATAACTGGCTGTTGAGAGGCAGGAAATTTTATTTTTGCACTATGTGTGTTGTTAGTGTCGTCAAATACTTTGTGGTCGATTGAACAGCAACATCTGAGAAAACATACCTTCGGGGTGTGTTTGCTAGTTGGAGTGTTGATCCCCTGTGTGCACAGTTGGTTAGGAGAAACAATCTATGGGTGATGGCTGTTGTACCTCGAGGTCATTTGTACTAGCCTATCATGTCTGGCTGAGTGTGCCTCTTTTTTAAATGTAACTGATGTAACTATGGAAAAAATACCAGATTAAGTTCAAAGTGCCCAAATTATGTTTTGGGTTTTTTTTTGCCATCTTTAAAGTGGGGCTTCAGAGCTTTCTTCCATTACTAAATCTGGGATTTAAATAATCTCGGGACAGCGAAACAATGGATGTGCAGATGCCATTTTTCTTTTGCTAAAAATATCTCAGTCATCAGCAAAGCAAACCAACTGTTAGCACATTACTTGGCTAATGTTGCTAACATTACCATTAGATTTCATTGTGTGGATTTTTATTTTTATTTTAAATAATCAGAATTGTGGAAAATTGAAGGCTGATTTGAAAACAAAGTAATTTAATAATTCTCTAAAGGATACAGATGAAAGTAGATGACAATGCTACTAATTTAAGAAACAGTAGCACCACTCACTGATTATATTGTACACTGTGTAATTTAATAATTTTTTAAGAAGTCTTTGATGCTAGTTGAAACATGCATGGTTAAACTGCAGTTTTGTCATAGCCCTAACTATGCTCATAAACTCAAAGACTAGAGTTACGACACATAACCAATGTTGCCTTGACAGAGACAGGAGAGGATTACATTATACCAAAATCAGTAAAGTAAAGTAAGGATGCTATTGCAAAAAACCCCTGGGATTTCTTTTATATTTTTATTTTTTAAAAACTCTGTTCTTTTGAACCACAAGAACACATAACATAGATCTGCACCTGCTTTCATATTGTATATATGTAGTTCCAGCAGTCATTTGTGATAAAATATATAACTAAAGTAATATCAGCTGGTAGGAAAGAAAACAGCAGCAGTAGTACAGTGTAAAGGGGGTCATTCCACACCATTGTCTGAGATATTACCCAAATCACTGCTTCCCATCCTTGTGAGATTAGATGTAATGAGCTTAAGAGTGTCTGATTACACGGTGCATTTGTACAGAATCCAAGTCCGATTTCAAAGGTCCCAATGTTGATGGTGGATTGTTGAAGAGTTAAGCAATACTCATATTCTCAAGCTATCATTAACTTGCGTTGATCTTGTAAGGAGAATCTCAACATATCTCACAGATATGTTGAGGGTCTCTTCATTTCGTCACAGAAGGTTCGGCTGCTGGACTGCACTGATAGCCATGACTGATCTATTATTAATGGAATTCCCGAAAAATGTTTTTGTTTTTAATTACTTGATTTATCATTTTATTGAATTCTTTGACCATTTTTTTATTAACCAAGTTGAAAATCTATAGTGATTTTTTTTTTTTACTGCCTTCAGATATTCATCTCTACATGACTTCTGAAGAATGTTACTTCACATAGAATCAAATGTTGGTACATATGGAACAATGTTTTTCTATTTGATCCTCAAATGTCATCATAGGTGTCAAATTTTCATACTGATCTGACTATAACAAATATAGAGATCATAAAACTGTTTCATGTAAATGCCATGAGATGTTCATTAAAGAGCATCTCAATGTGTACTTCACATAATAAGCCACGTTTTACTTTAGTTTATTGGCATATTTCAGTCTTCCTGTACATCTGTGATGACAAATACATGTGTGGAAAATATATTGAGAACTACAGAAAAGCTGAAAGAATGCGTGAAGTGCCACTCTGATTTGCGTTTGAGTCACCTCTTTGCAACTTCCTGCATCCTGCAGCTGGGTAACCTGACTTACCTGCTGTCTAAAGCTTAGAGCTGCCACCTGCTGTTCGTATCAGGAACAGGTAAAGGTTTCAGAGCGTCTGCAGACCTGAAAGACCTGGGCTCATGTTTACAGAACGTGCCAGATGTCTGTTGAAGCCAGACAAACCACATCTACATTTCTTTCTCTTTTTTCTGACCAGAACTCTTTTTTTTATATTATTTATTAATATTTGGGGGGATTTTTAAGAATAACAGTTGGTATTTAGCTGGCAGCATGGTGCATTATTATTGAATAAACAGTTGTTTGTTAACTCATAAAGCAATCTCTGAACTAAATTGAATAATTGGCTTTATGGGAGAAACTCATAGGTGGCTGCAGGTTTTTCTCTTTTGAAAAAGAGTCAAATTTCTGAGACGCTGCTTCTGGAGGAAATGATCTCATGTCTAACTGCTGGAGACTTTACCCCGACAGCGAATCACGTTTTCCAGACCCTTTTTTCCCCTCTTACAGTGTGTGCAGAATATGGTGGAAACCTTGTTTGTACATTTAGAAGTACTTTGTGTACACATTGAGCCATCCTGACCTTATGAGCAATGAATATCAGGATAGGCCACAGCGTACGGTTAGGTGTTTCAAAACCAAGATTTTTTTTCCCACTGCAATCTTCATTATTAAAATGCTTTGTTAAAAGAGGATATCTTCAATTCAGCAATTTCTCTACAGCGTCCTATTATAAAACAAGAGCTGTTCTTCAGTGGTTTTGTTTTGTATTCAACTGACACAAATTCCACCTTCCAGGAGATGACATGGACTGCACGGCAGACGGCCAGGTGTACACAAACAGGGACATCTGGAAGCCAGAGCCATGCCGGATCTGTGTTTGTGACAACGGGCAGGTCCTGTGCGATGAAATTCAGTGTGACGATCTGAGTAACTGTGAGAAGATGTACATCCCAGATGGCGAGTGCTGCCCCGTGTGTCAGACTGACTCATCAAGCAGCGGTGGGACGGGGAGTTTTGGTGAGCCTGAACCTTTTGTCTGTGTTTGTGGAATTGAAGAAGAATGTTTTTTATTTAATCTGGTTGGTAGAAGACACGGTGATTCAAAGAAAGGCCTTCTCAGATCTTTATCACGCTTTAACACAAATTTAATCCCAAAGAGAGGGCAAGAAATTAAACAGCATCGATTAAATAAACCTTCCCTACCATGTAGTTCAAAGCTTTCAGAAATAAAAGCTATAACAGCAGATTGTTTGGGTTTTTTAGTTTTGACAGGCTGCCAAATAATCTACTGAGATGATGTATGAATTACTGCTGCCAGCAGCCTGCTGCACATCAGTAGCCTCACACTAAGAATGACTGACAACCGATTAATTGTTTTACTCGTCTATTTTGCTTTTGACTGACCTGCGTGTTTATCCCATAATGATTAATGAATTTCTTTGGAGCTGTTTCAGTATATGCTGCCTACTGAGTTGTTACACTGATGATTTGTCTGCATATTCCTTACATGTTTCTTCCTTACAATTTTTCTATGTTTCCTCCTATAGATGGGGGTAGAATTTACAAGGTAGGCCAGTTTTGTGATCCTATACTTTATGTTCGCTCTGACTTCCACTGTCATGTCGTGTGAGTCTGAAAGTTGTTGTCACTTCTTATTGTTTGCGCAGGGTCAGAAGGGAGAACCTGGAGATGTTCCAGTTGTGAGTGTTTCCTACATTTAAACCTGCTTAACTGACAATTTTAAATCCAAAAACGTAGCAGGATGAAACTGATGTGTTTGATGATTTCCCTGCAGGTGACTGGTATCAGAGGCCGCCCTGGACCTATGGTGAGCATCTTTTTTTCTTTCTTTACCGGCAGGATTTACCAAAAAGAACATTGCTAATGTTCATCCACCACAGTTGACACTAGATGGCATGAGAGGACAGCCGCATCCTGCATAACTTCACCTTAGAAGGAGGTCTACACAGCAGGATAGGCCTCCAGTCAGCTGGGTCACGGTGGCAATTCAAGCCGTGCCAAGCGTGCTCATTGTTTTGATGTTACTGCAGAAGTGTCAGGGTCAGATTTTTTTTATTGATTCTTCTTGTCTATTCTGACAGGGACCTCCCGGCTCACCAGGAGAAAGAGGATCACACGGACCCAAAGGAAGGCCTGTAGGTCACATCAACAAGCATTCACAGACAACTTAAGAACAGAATATAAAAAGCATGAAGATAGGAAGATAGAAAATCTGACCTTTTCCTGTTACCAGAGCATCACATCCTTCCTCATTTTTTTCTGGCAGGACCTTTAGAGAACACGTGGGTTTGCACAAAATAACAAACCACAGTAGTATTTATTACCTTAATCAAGACAACGCCATCACTTTATTGTGTCTTTCTCCATTAGACTACGGCAACACTAACAATATTTATCATCTTGCATCATATGCAAGCTATAAATAAGGACGTCATGTCTGTATTATCGGTTTGAAACACCCACTTCGCTATAATTCACATGACATTTGAGCTTTTTCATTACTGGGTCATGAGAATGGATCCTCACTAACTCACTCAGCTTAAAGCCCATTCGGTTCAAGGACAAGTGACTAACGGTCAAAAAGTGATGTAATGTGGAAATTTGATCTATGATGTGCTTAGCAAGCAAAGACGTGGCAGCATGATGAATGAATGTGCTCTGCTTGGTGGAGTTTCAGCAGAGTTGAGGGCAGCATTTTGCTGGTGATTTATTAATACATAACCAATGGTTTTCCTGTTGCACACACTTTACAGCTCGCAGTTCATAAACAAATGAAAATTAAGTTTAGGTACATCTGTTTTATTATTTTCTTATTGAAGTCAGTGACATGTTCTAGAACACCTTCTGGCTTTACTAACTAATTGATTGGTCTTCATTTGCATCTTTACAATAAAATCCAAATAAGAGCTGAAACCCACTGCTGAAAGGAATAAATCAATATGTGTGTAAATCAGTGTGAGCAGTTTTAAAAATACCTTTTAAAAAGTAAATTAAACTCTCTCTCTCGTTTACTCTCCAGGGAATACGGGGCCCTCAGGGCTTTGACGGCGAGCCTGGCATACCAGGTCAGCCTGGTGAACCAGGACCTCCAGGGCATCCATCACACCCAGGGGTGAGCCAATAAACAGAAACACTAGAGTTTAAACTGCAGGCATCCGTGTCAAGCCTTACATGGTAAGCTAACCTGCAGTGTTTTACCTGCAGGGCCTGGGAGCCCAGATGGCTGGAGTGACTGACTCAAAAACAGGACCCATGGCCATGTTGAGTGGCTCCAGGGTAAGAGCATGACAGCACTAATATGGACCGACCTTAACTGGATGTTTAATTAAATCCTTCAGCTGAAAAGCACCAAACTGACGCACCTATTTATCTCAAGAAATTAGCTTTGTTCCTGAGTGGATAACTTTTTTTCCCCACTTGAAGCTTTGGCAGAAAACTTTGGCACCAGTCTAGAACAGGTGTTCTCATTTCTTGGAGTTTCCCTAATACGTCTAGTACTTAATTAAATAAAGCTCCAAGCTCCAATAAAGCTCCTATGTTTTGCTAATTATGGATAAAATATAATTAAATAATGGTGTTATATTTTCATTAACTCTATTACTTTGCAGTTCCACATCTTCTGTGAGTTCCTTCGTCTTTTCTGTCTCACTCTGTATCTCCCTCTTGTTCAGTCTTTGGCAGTTTCTAAAAGAAAAATGAAAAGAGCCACTTTTGAAATTTCTTTTCACTTTGGGTTTGCAGCCTGTCCAAACAATGTGACCTGCAGGAATTAAGATATGAAAAGATGTGGTTAAAATGCATGTCTTTGTCATTGAATTATGAAATAGTGCCTCTTCAAAGTCATTAAAAGGTTTAATTAAATAAACCTTATGGCAAAAAGTTGATCATTAGTCACTTTATTCAGCGTTTCCAGACATGCATATGGTGCATATTTTATTAAGCACTTTGACTGTTCACCGTTGCATTTACGCCAATACTGAAAGGTCAGAGTTCACATATTGTCTTTGTATCATTTAAAGTCCGCCCCATGTCAGTTTGTCGTTTTGCTGTAATGCTCCACTTTGATCCCAATAATAGGAGAAGACAACAAGCTAATGCTACTGTTACTTACTTGTGGATTAGGGCTAATTTATGTTGATGCATTGGGGTCAGTTTCCTTCTGCAGCAACGACATCAAGAGAAGCAATAGGGATGCCATTCACTTCCATAACGTCCACTATGGATTCTGTCTTATTTGCAGAGAGAATAAAGTCATGAGAACAACCATAACAGCAAGATACTGAACCCCAAGTTGCTCTGCATTCGTTGCAGTATGAATGTGTGTGAATGTCAGATAGTAAGCATATAGAAAAGAAGCGCTTGTATCAATGCCTGAATGAGGCATGTTGTATAAAGTGCTTTGAGTGCTAGAGTGGAGTAGAAAAACATTCCATAAGAAGCAATCCATTTATTAACAGCTCAAACACAAACAGAAGCGCACTTTGATCTTCACATACGCTTACCTCCAGACAGGCTTCAACAAATACAACACTAAGTAGACCTGTCTGCAAAACTTTGCACTGCACCAGTGCAATGCGATGGTGGAGCTTTGATTTACTTCACATTTCGGGTGCAGTTGACTAGTCAGCAGCTGATTAAACATGTTAAACGTTGATGATGAAGAAACACGGTGAGCACAGAACTGGAGCTGGTCCTCTCTGAGTCTTCATGTCAGCAGCATGTTGCGCCCTCCCCCGTTTTCCCACAGTGCATCCTGGCGTTCTCTCTTCCTCACCAGCAGCACCTCCTGTTTCCTCCTCCTCTGCAGGCACCTCCGCTGCTTCTGTGTCTCCTGATCCTGAATGTTTAAAATCCAGTAATGCACCCTGCCTCAGGTTGTTTCCAGTACTCTCTCGCCTCACTCTCTGCAGGTGTTCACCACCCCCTCCCAGGAGCAGCCCACGAGCTTTGCCGTGTCAGAAACACTCAGAAACAATCAGAAACAATCTTGCCCTTATCAACCTCACTCAGCGAGTCCCTTTTCCCCGCTTTTCCCCTGCTCTGCTTACTAACCCCACACCTCCAGGTCTGTTGTTCGCTTCCTCAGTGAAGGGCTCAGGGAAGAAATCCCAGCCTCCTGGAACATCCCATGCCTGCGTGTGAGCAAACAGGAAGTCAGTTGGCGGGAATCTCATTTGAGCATGCTCTCTGTGGACTGTCTGCGCCTTCACTCTGTGAAAAAGATTTAAAAAAAAAAAAAAGTCCAAATATGTGGAGCAAATTGAACTGGGCTTTCTTCTAAATATTGTTCTTAACTAAGCTTTTCAATAACTGCAGATATTTTTAGAAAAAGTATGAATCGATGGCCGAAGGAGTAAAACCTCCTGACTAGAAAGCCTCCCAGTAACTTCAAATGGTTTTGAGATGAGCCCCTGTTCTTTATTGTGATACAAGTTATAATTTATTATCTAATTATAATCTTTTATCTAATGTTATTACCCAATTCATATGTAAGTTAATAAACAAAGTAAATTAAGTACTACTTCCCAAAACATTATGCTAATTAAACATAAAGATTACAACTTTATGAGGTTTCACACATTTTTGTGTTTCCTGAACAGTTAATGAAACAAATCTATTTCATTATTTTATATCTTTGTTATTTTTTTATTGTATTTCTTAACACTTAATGTCTGTTAGATATTTGTCTTGTTTAACTTTCATTTTCTTAAGTGTTGCAAATACCTAAATAAATAATGACAATAAAAATGAGTGTGTGCTTGTGTCTCCTAATTTGCATTTGGTCATTTAGATGAGTTAGCAGGATATATATGTAAATGATATTTAGATCTGCAGTAAGTAAATTATATAGAAGACTTTACAGCAGCATGATCTCGCTATAGAAACAGCTACTGTTTCTGTGCACACCCACAGAGTGTCTACTATCACATAGGTGTCATAAGTATCTCTGTGAATGGAAGTAATTCACTTGATTTTTAACTGCTGCAACAAAAAAGACGAACATAAATAGATATATTAACTTAATAGTTTTTGAATAAAACACATTTAACTGATCTGACGTTGTCTTTGTTTCAGGGAGAGAACGGAGCAAGAGGACCTCCTGGGCCGAATGGATCACCTGTAAGTTTGCAACATTTTTATTAATACTGGAGTGGCATTTTATTATTTAGTAGTTCTTCCTGTTTTGAATGTTTTATCCTTCATTTTAAGGGTCAAGCTGGACCACAAGGATCTCCTGGAGATGTTGGTGATCCTGGACATATGGTACTCTAACTTCAAGCATGCATTTTCTCTGTTCCTATATTTTCATTTACTTAATGTTATTTGATTTTTTTGTTTTTGGTAAGCTGCTCATTAGAGAAAATTTTGCTGTCAGAATGATGGGCTGTTGCTGAGTGTTTGCAATCTGTGTTTGTCAGGGTTCACCAGGGCAGAGAGGACCTGAGGGCCCTCCGGGGAAGCCAGGTGAAGATGTAAGTTAGCTTTGAGATGTTTGTCTGCCTCGACTTGTGAAACTTTAGAGAATTAAAAAAAACAAAAACAAAAAAACGATTGTACTTTATTACGGAAATTGATCATTTCAGTAGAAGGGGGCAAGGTGAGTGGCCACCATTTATACAAAAGGTGGCTTAAAAGAAAGAGGAAAGGAAATAAACTGGCGATGACAGAGAATGAACTGAGAATCTGCAGGAAGACTGATAAGGATCATTTGGAATTGAATCATGCAAAGTGCACAAATTAAAATGTGGAGTTGGAAATGAATAATATGGTTCCCCTGTAAAGGTATACATGCTTTGATAAATTACAAAATAATAAAATCTGTTACTTTAGATGTTTATAGGTCTTACACGGTACACCTCAAGCACATTAGAAGCACCAACAGAAACACAGAACCCAACATAGAAAGACGTTTTACAGTCTAATGTGAAAATGTCATTTCCCCACACAGGGAGAATCAGGCAAAGCAGGAAATAGTGGAGAAGTTGGATTCCCTGGATCAGCAGTAAGCTTTAAATTAATAAAAATTAAATCCTGTGCTTTTTAAAATGATTATTATTAGAAAAAACTAATAATGTTCTACTGTGGTTTTAGGGGCCTAGAGGATTTCCTGGAACACCTGGGCCTCCAGGCCTGAAGGGTCACAGAGTGAGTAATCCTTGTTAGAAGCACTTTAAAACAAGTACCAGTGGTATGATGATGAAGTGAACTGACTTCACTTTGCTTTAAACTCTGTCATTCACTTTCTCCATGTTTCCTTAAGAGTAAAGTCAGTGTGCTTAGCCCAGCTCTGCATACACAACATAAAACAGTATGTGAGTCTTTTTCTATCTTATTAACAGGGCCACAGTGGACCTCTTGGACCAAAAGGTGAAACTGGAGCTGTTGGATCCAAGGTATAACTGATGTCAAATCGACGGTCTGTCAGTTTGTGCCACTGGTGGATTAGATGGTTCCCATTAAACACTTTGTTTTGTGTCTTTTTGCAGGGTGCCACAGGGCCCAGCGGTCCAATGGGAGCACCTGGACCTATGGTAAGCTATTCTTAAAGTTTCTGTTGCTTGTTTTTACAGTCTCCACAGAGCCAGTAAATGCTCAGAAACCAAGTGACAGTAACAAATTGCCTGGAGCAGCCCCGTGCAGATGATGCAGTTTATTATTCTTTTAAGCAGGCGTGGACTTCAGTGTCGGCTGCTTTTGGATTCTGCTCTCATTTTGAATCAACTAAACATGTATTCACTTTCCTGTAACTAAAGCTTTTCACCTTAAACCTTTGCATAAATAAAAAGTAGGTGTAATTTATCACTCTCTGTGGATAACAGGGTCCTGCAGGGATGCCGGGCGAGAGAGGACGCCCTGGACCAGGTGGTATAGCGGTAAGGGCGATGACACCACCTGTGTGTGTGTATGTGTATATGTGTATATATTACTCTGACTTTTGAACCAAACTGATGTTTACCTTGCAGGGTAAGCGTGGTCCTCCTGGTAATATCGGGAAATCTGGTCCGATGGTAAGTCGCAATATGCTGTGTTTTACTTTTGTGAGTTTACTGTGCACCAAAAAGACTAGCATGACTTTTTGGAAATCCAAATTAGATGCTTAGGTTAAACTGAGGAAAATATATTTGGGTTGCAATCATCAGTCTTATTTTAAACATGTTTATGTGTTACTCCAAATAAACATATGTGAACTAGCCACATGAGCAATAACGGACACAGAAAAGTAGTGATACTTGCATGGTTGCTGTGCCCTGTTGTATGTCAGCAACCATTATGTTTGCATAATTTTAGATGTGAATTGGGTGATGAAGTTACAGTAACATCCTACTGTCAATACTCTTTCTTAACAGGGCCCCTTGGGTCTCAGTGGATCACCTGGATATCCAGGGGCCCCAGGTATGAAGGTAAGTAACAAAGAACATAGCTATTTGCTCTTTTATGCTTTCAAAGCCAAACATATCACTTTTATTGTTTATATTAATTGTTCTTGGCTTTTGTTTTCCACAGGGACAGCCTGGCCCCACAGGTGTCCGAGGTCCAGAGGGGGCACAAGGACAGAGAGGAGAGACCGGTCATCAGGGGAGACCTGGCCCCATTGGCATCAGGGTTAATTTCTTACTTTGTCCATACTTACACGCCACACTTTCACTTTTGCGCATTGATTTAATTTTCTAATTAGAGAGTTTCTATGTTCACAGGGGCCCATGGGAACAGATGGAGGCCCAGGTTCCAAAGGACCAGTTGTAAGTTAACACTTATTTACTCCAGGCTTGTTATTATTAAGACTAAGTGAAGTCACAAAAAGAAACACGTTTTAATTTCTTACAGGGTACTGTTGGTCTGCAAGGTTCAGGCGGCCATCTTGGGCCCCGTGGCCCACCAGGACCTCAGGGAAGCACTGGTCAACCTGGGATCAAAGGACAACTGGTAAAAGGCCTCAGAGTTTGAACTGAATTCTTGCTTTTAACTGCCAGAGATTTTGTAAATGCTTAATGAACAGTAAGCTATCGCTTTATGTGCAGGAGACTCACATTTTTGCATTTCTGTGTCAAAGGGAGATGTTGGTGTTGGGGGATTTAAAGGAGAAGCTGGACCTAAAGGGGAACCGGTAAGATTCAGATCAAATAGTCAAACTGATGCAGATTGCATTATAAATCCAGACTTGCCTCTTACTCAGTCTTCTTGTTCCATGTGTTGATTTTCTAGGGTCCGCCTGGTTCCCAGGGAGTGATCGGACCTCAAGGTGAGGAAGGAAAGCGAGGACTACGTGGAGATCCCGGCTCTGTTGGGCCTCCTGGTCCTGTCGGTGAAAGAGTAAGCCTGGATTCTGCTTCCTACTCTAACACTCACCTTTCACGTAGTTCCTCTTCCAGGGCAGGAGTCAGCTCAGTAATTTGTTCACACAACTTTGCAGTTTGGGAAGTCAGAATTAAAGGCACATTAAATTATAGTTTCTGGGATTCTTCACTTTACTGATGTGGTTTAATATGCACATATTAAATCATCACTTCTCTTTCAGGGATCTCCTGGAAACAGAGGATTCCCTGGTGCAGATGGGCTGCCGGGACCAAAGGTACAGTTTGTTACCATAAATCATGCTATATATACATAATGATTACATTTGTGCTCTGAACACTTTATTTACTGGTTAACCTTTTGTTTACCGCTTGTTTACTTGCTTTAATCAGCAATTTTGTTTTGTCAAAAGGGTGCTCAAGGAGATCGTGGAATATCAGGCCCACCAGGACCAAAAGGTTCTCTAGGAGACCTAGGGCGCACAGGAGAACCTGGTCTACCAGGTGCAAGGGTAACACAAGAACTTGGCATTTTCCTTTTTGAGCTACAGTATTTCCGAAAGTTTCTCTTTATTGCTCTAGCTTCCTATCCTTATGTTTTAAAACTTTTTCCACAGGGTCTTACTGGGACCCCCGGAGTTCAAGGTGCAGAGGGAAAACCAGGACCACTGGTAATTCTGAGTATTTGTATATTTTAATGTGTTTGAATCGCACGTACTGGAGTTTTCTTTAAAATTATGATAAATAACCAGTGTCGGTTTGTGTCATTTCAAGGGTGCCCCAGGTGAAGATGGTCGCCCCGGTCCTACAGGGCCCATTGGAAACAGAGGGCCTGCAGGAACCATGGGAGTCCCAGGCCCCAAGGGCTTCAGTGTAAGGCTGCAGCGTCTCTGAAGCTGTGCCCTAATAGTCAAGTCAGTCTAGTAACGTCATGTTCTGTCTCTAATTCAATATATTTTACTCTTAAAGGGTGACCCAGGAAAGACGGGGGAACAGGGATCTGCAGGAGTGCCAGGTCAAAGAGTGAGTACTATTTTGAGTGCACAAGTGCTGAAGTACGGCAACAAAAAGTGCTCTATGATTAGTTTTAGACTTATTACAGTCAAAAAGTTGTACTTGGGGCCTTGTGCACTTACCTTTTTGATTATATGGCAGAAAGGGAAGGACCCCCAAATAACTTTCAGTGAGTAGCAGGATGATATGTCAGCATTAATGATAAACAGTTAAAAAATGTTTTTGTTGTTTTCAGGATTTGATAAAAAATATATATACTTGGATTTATTAGATCTTTCATGAGCACAGAAGTCATTATTAATGCAATCAACCTAAACCGAACGCAGGCTGCTAGGAGATGAAGGAGTGGATCCCCATCAGGTGTGTAATCGGCAGGATTTATAAGTGTGACTTTGTCCACAGGGTCCTCCAGGAAAAGATGGAGAGGTTGGGCCTGCAGGACCCCCTGGCCCACCTGTAAGTGTCGGATTACTATTTTTTAAAAACTTTTTGCTAAGTCCTTTTTTTTTTTATTATTATTGCTGTTGATTACATAGAAGTGTTTGTCCTCTAACAGGGTGTTGCAGGAGACAGAGGAGAGCAGGGACCTCCAGGTGAAAATGGCTTCCCGGTGTGTAATGTTTTTGAGGCACTGTAAAAGGACAGAAAGTTTTAAAACAGTTCATGGAGTTGGATTACTTCTGGTTCTAAATAATTTCTGAAAAATATCTTTTTTTGTGTGTTCTTAGGGTTTGCCTGGAAATCAAGGGCCTCCTGGAGAGTCTGGGAAACCAGGTGACCAAGTGAGTCCAACAAAAACTATGAAAGTAAAATGGCCTGCATTTGTATAGCGCTTTTCTAGTCCATAGCACCCCGAAGCGCTTTACACTACATTCAGTCATTCACCCATTCACACACTGGCAATGGCAAGCTACATTGTAGCCACAGCTGCCCTGGGGCGCACTGACAGAGGCGAGGCTGCCGGACACAGGCGCCACCGGGCCCTCTGACCACCACCAGTAGGCAAACATGGGGTTAGTATCTTGCCCAAGGATATTTGGCATGCAGCCAGGAGGCAGCCTGGGATCGAACCACCGACCTTCTGATTAGTGGCTGACCTGCTCTGCCACCTGAGCTAGAGCCACCCCAAGTAGCCTTGAGTTATATCCAATACTAAATTATTATTGCAAAAGGTCTTGGATGAATTTAAATTTCATGTCTCTTTTGGACTGAGCATTAAAAATGTAGCTTTTTTCTTTCAGGGTATTCCTGGAGAACTTGGTCCTGTGGGTCAGATTGGACCGAGGGTAGGTGAACTGCATTGATTCCAACCAGTCCAAGCTGGAGTTTGACTATCTGAGACTCAACTGGTCATATTTGTTTTTTCTAGGGAGAGCGTGGAATTCCTGGGGAGAGAGGAGAACTGGGTCCAACAGGTCTGCAGGGACCTAAAGGAATTCCTGGTGCACCTGGTCCAGATGGGCCAAAGGTATTGTTTTACACCATAATCAATGTATAACTCACAAGTCTGGAGTAGTTTGGGCCAACTCGTATTAACCTTGATGCTTGTCACTGAAGGGTAGCCCTGGTCCCACCGGTGCTTTAGGTGACGTGGGTCCTCCAGGTCTTCAGGGAATGCCAGGAGAGAGGGGCATCTCTGGTCCTCCTGGTCCCAAAGGTGAAAGAGTAAGTATGTGATCATCTTTGCAAAAATTGTAGTAGTCTTTTGCAGTGCTTTTAGCCTTAGTTTTTTTCATGACTACATTCCTCTTTAAAGTGGTTACAAAACTTTTTCATTTATTGTGTTTGTTCAGGGAGCAATTGGTGAGAAAGGATCTGAAGGGACAGCTGGGAATGATGGTGCAAGAGTAAGTGAAGCATCTTTGACTTGCTGCAAACACATTTAGTCTCAGCTCACCTGTGAACAAAGGAGTGTGACAGGAGCGTAAGCCAAAACTAAAGCTGTACCCATACAAGCTTAAGACTTGTCAATGCTTGTTGAACGAAATCTGTTTGCTGACGTGACTGCACAAGTTTATGTTAATGATGAGTGATGGTGATGAGCAAAGATCCCCAACCACATTTCTTTCCTGTCAACAGGGAGCACCAGGTCCCATTGGACCATCAGGACCTGCAGGACCCAGTGGTGAGAAGGTAGAGTCCTTATGAAACACACATAAAGCACAAAAGCAGTTTGACAGCAGTAGGCCCACTGTTCTGGGAAGGAAACTCTTTGCCCCATGCTGCTTTTACACCAATAAAAATACTGGATTCTCAATAAATTCTTATCCAAATTATTGCAATAAACCTGTGGCTTCTTTACAGGGAGAACCTGGACCCAAAGGACCGTCTGGACCACCAGGATCCAGGGGAACACCTGTGGGTACACCTCACCAGTGTTTGCATCTTACACATTAAGTATTGCTTTATTGTGCTGAAACAAGGCAGCTCATTACAAAGTAATACAAACATTTATCTTGTGGTGCAGGGGTCGAGAGGTGACCCTGGTCCTATTGGTGCTGTTGGATTTTCTGGCCCCCCTGTAAGTACACTGAAACACTTTGCTAAATATATGCATGCCTTTGACAATGCCACAGGAGATAAAGGAGGAAAAGCATCTCTGCTAATATCATTTACACCTCACAGGGTCCTGATGGCCAACCTGGAGTAAAAGGAGAGCCTGGAGAGCAAGGCCAGAAAGGAGATGCAGGGTCTCCTGGGCCACAGGGCTTGGCTGGTGCCCATGGACCTCCCGTGAGTTGCAAAATAATGTAGTTGTTCTGACACATTTTTATTTCCAAAACCACTTATTTATTGCTATACATTTAGTTAATCCAGTTTGGCTGCGAGTTCTAAATAAGTGAGCTTTCACTTCCTGCTTGCTCCTCATTAGAACAGAATCTCTCAGTTGCACACATTTCCTGCATGCGTGCACTGAGAGATTATGTTCTAGTTAAATGTTGATATAATTTTTTGTAGGGGCCAGTTGGTGTTGCTGGCCTGAAAGGAGGAAGAGGAACACAGGGAGCACCGGTAAGATCCATTGATCCTACAATTATAAGTACATTTCAAAACACTATGTTATTTTCTGTTGCTGTTCAAACCACTTCTTTTTTCCTTTTTTTGCAGGGCCCCACTGGTTTCCCTGGATCTGCAGGAAGGGTTGGACCCCCTGGCCCACCTGTAAGTACTGCCCCAAGTTAGGGTTTGAATACAAGGTCGTGAAAGAAAAAGAAAAATGTATGGGTTACAAATGTTAAACCACCAAAGATGATGCACAATCACCCGTTTATGTAAATAAATTACTTTACTGAAATAGTTTGCAAATCAAAATAAATGCTGACACAATAAAAAAAAATCTAAAATTCTACCTTTGTATACCTAAGTCAAGTTTCGAAAAAGGCAAAAACAGCTATCTGTCTCCTTCCCTGTCATTTCAAAAAGGACACCATCATTCCCTCATTAAGCATTCTTGTCTGTATAACAAGTTGAATTCATTTCAGTGTGATTTATATAAAGCCAAATCTCAACAACAGTTACCTCAAGGCACTTTATATTGTAAGGTAAAGACCTTACAATAGATAATAGATAACTCCTTTATAGTCTCATATTAGTCATGCATCTACTCTGTGTTGTATGTGTTGTATTGACCCTCTGAAATTTGTACGTTAAGGCATCATTATTCTTTTCTGTGATCAATTCTTTAATATTTGTAAAGAAAGAAAAAACAGGCCAGAAAAGATCACAAAACTGGTGGCAGGATATGATCCATACACACATTTCCATCCCCCTCTTGCCGTGTCCTTCATCTGTTAACCCACTTCCCCACCCCTTGCATTTCTTTTTTATCTGTACCAACATACAGAGCAACATTTGTTTTCCTCAGATGGCCCTGCTGACAAAGATGAAGTAAATGAAGGCATGGCACACAGAATGGCTAAATGCTGTGAATTTTGGTCACTATGACATAATGCTTTACAATAAGTCTGGATCCTTGTTTCAAAAGTCTCTTTAAACTATCGGCACCAATATGGTGAACCTGACAAAAAAAGTTTTATTTAAACTTTTTACTTTCTTCACTGAATACATAATGCAGCCTTTGTGCATGTTTAAAGGAGCTGGGGATGTCCAGCTTGAGATTGTCCTGCTGGTTTCATCACCTGGGTCAAACGTGTGTCAAACAACAGAATCAGCTAAGGCTGTGTGAAATGATACAAATAACTTTACCGGCTTTGTTTTCCTACTGTCTAGGTATCACATCACCATTGTAGTTAAAACTGAACAGCACTCAAATAACAGAGGAAAGAGTTAAATATTATAACTACTAATTTCTGTCTACTAATTATAGAGATTACAAAAATGTACAAGATATGCACCTCTAGGATTTTGTTTTGTTTTCTAAAGAGAAAAGTATTCATCTGAAATTTCTTCTCTATGTGTTGGAAATTTTTTTCCTTTTTAAGGTTTTCAGTGACCACTTGGATCAGGGATAAACTTTTTTTGCTTTTACGTATTGTAGCACAACACGTCCCATGAAAAAGTGCATTTGATGCTTTCAACCACATGAAAATATTTGTGACTGTAACCGGTCTTATTAGGGTCCTTTAGGAGAAGCAGGACCCCTGGGACCTCCAGGAAAAGAGGGTCCTCCTGGACTTCGTGGAGATCATGGACCCCCTGGACGACAAGGAGAACGTGGACCTCCAGGATCACCAGGTAGCCCAGGAGACAAAGGGGACTCTGGAGAGGATGGCCCTACGGTAAAGTCAATTTTATTTTTGTTTGTCACAATTTTAATAAAAAACTTGATTTATTTAAATATTTTTTTAATCGTCCCAGCTCATACATTTTTTTTTTAGAAATTCCTTGTTGCTTGTTCTTCTGTTTGCCTTTAAGAGAATTTAATTTAATGTTGTCTGCTTTAGGGTCCTAATGGTCCTCCAGGCCCAGCTGGAACTACAGGGCAGAGAGGCATTGTAGGTCTTCCTGGTCAGAGAGGAGAGCGTGGGCCACCAGGTCTCCCAGGACCAGCGGTTGGTATCAAATCCGATATCTGCTGTGTACCAGCTTTGTTATTTACTAGCTTAAAAGTCTAAACTTGACATTCGTGTTCTTTATATTGTATTGTGACTTTTCTGTTTTCTTTTTTTAGGGTCCCCCAGGAAAGCAGGGCTCAACAGGAGCGCCTGGAGATAAAGGCCCTCCAGGTCCAGTCGGTGTTCCTGGTGCTAATGGACCTCGTGGTGATCCTGGTCCAGATGTAAGTGCATGTTTTAAAGTGTTTGTGGTTCCCAACTAACGCTAGCAAAGCTGTCTAAATGTCCTGTTTTTGTTTTTTTTCTTTGTCTGGTCCTCAGGGTCCTGCAGGATCAGATGGCCCACCAGGAAAGGATGGTGTTATTGGACAAAGGGTAAGATGCAGAAAGGATCAAAATATGACATTGCAAAAAGTGCTCATCTTATATTAATCTAAGGTTGCTGGAGGGATATAACTCTTGTCTTAAAAGATCTTGTACCTTAGAATGGAATGCACAGGTATTTCAAACTATCCTCTCCAGCGTAGGCAAAGGTCTTGAAGGATCTGTGTGTTTCCTGGAGACAAAGAACCTGAGGAGGTACCAGCAATCCAAAAATGGACTGTTGAAATGGCAAAAATATTAGCGTTTGAAAAGACTGATCTGAAGTTTGGTCTAAACCTGATGTTACGAATAGAAAAAGATGTTATTTTAGGAAGGATTGAATATAAAAACATTAGTTACAATATTAGTTTACCATTAGAAAATGAGGAAAATATTCTGACTTGGGCGACAAGACCTGTGAAGTGCTTGATTCCTCTTTTCTGTTTGTTGGGAATCGACACAAACTTGTATTTTTTGCTCTTGGTTCCTCTTGAATTATTGCTTAATTTGGTGTTTTTTTATTGTGTCTGCAAATGAAGAAATGTATTTTTAACCAGGGTTGTTTGTGAATGTTTTGATGATGACAGCTAAACTTTGGTGAGCAATGCCAAAATTTGATTTTTTTTCTAGATAAGAAATAAAATAAAAAAAATTGATTAGAAAAAGGGAAAAAATAAAGATGTTGCAGGTAGCTAACACTTACTTACTTTTTTAAATTTCCAGGGAGACCGAGGAGATCCTGGTCCAGAAGGCTTGGTTGGTCCTCAGGGACTTCCTGGACCTCCCGGTCCTGTTGGTGCCCCAGGTGATGCTGGAAGGAGAGGAGAGCCTGTAAGTGGTTTTTGTTTTTTTTCTGTTCATGTGCAGGGTGTATTAACAGATGTACCGAGGGCACATGAGGACATTCTGGAGGCAGATTTAATTGAAACCCTTAATAGTAACTGAATAATGTGTTTCAGTACAAGAAGGCTGGATGGACTCAGTGTTTGCAGAGGTCTGTGTTCCCTGAGGGCTTTCTAATGATTTTGCTCGTTTTCAGGGCTCAAGAGGACCTCCTGGACCACCTGGCTCAGCTGGAAAGAGAGGATTAGTGGTGAGTCTTCAGCTTGTGGTTATGTGAAACTATCTGTTTTATGAAAGTAAATTACCTTTTCAGATAGCTTTCAATGAACATTCATTCGGATCTCAGTGCAGAACAGCAGTAAAAGCAATCTTCATCATTTCATGACCGTAATTATGAAATACCCTAAATCTTTTATAACTCAGGGACCCCAAGGGCCGAGAGGAGATAAGGGTGACCTGGGTGACCATGGAGAGAGAGGCCAGAAGGGACACAGAGGCTTCACTGGTTTGCAGGGTCTCCCCGGACCTCCAGTAAGTAAAAATGATCATGTTGACTCTGATGACTTCTGCTTCATCTCAGAGGCTTTCCAACCTACTGCATACAGTACAGTGGAGTATTCTTCTGTTATTCCACCTTTGCCAACCGCGCTCTGAAATGCAAATCAGACAGTGATCAAAAGGATCTTTAATTTTTTATTTGAACATAATTCTCTTTCATTTTAATGCAGCGCTTGTAAATGAGTGCAGCTTCATTTCCGTTTTTTGCTAACAATGTTGTCTGTCATTATCCCATCAACCCACCCCTCATGACCCAGTTACTGACAGCTATAAGCTAGATTAGTGTATTTACTTTACTCTTGGCAGTGCCCTAAAGTGGACACTTTGTTTCACAGAAATTCAGCTGAACAAAACAAATGGTACCATTAGCTGAGTTTTCCCACTTGAGTATCATCAATAGGTTGTGTTCATCGAGTTAAAGTGCATTAAACAGACTAATAAATTTGATTTATTGCTTTTAGGGCACAACTGGTGAGCAGGGAGCTCCAGGAATTGTTGGACCCAGTGGACCGAGGGTAATTGCCACCGATTCATTCGTGTTGAGGAAGAGAATAATCTTCATATCAGCTATAACTTTGGAATTAATTTCTCATATTTGAGGCTAACGGTTCCTTATGATTTAGGGACCTCCTGGACCTATCGGGCCTCCTGGAAAAGAAGGATACATAGGACTGCCTGGACCAATGGGACCTCCAGGAACTCGTGGGATCACAGGAGAAGTTGGACCAGAGGTATTGTCTCATTACGCAGCAAAAAGTGTGTGCAAAGCTCATAAAAAGGAGCCAGATGAGAATGTTTGTTAAAATGCAGAACATCTTTTCAACAGATGTTTGGTACATAGGGAATAGGGGATGGGCAAAATTTCAATGTGTAAATAAAACCCCCAAAGAGTACAGTCTTCATGCTACTATTCCAAAACCCGCAGGGCCCTCCCGGAGAACCCGGACCCGCAGGTCCTCCAGGCCCTCCCGGACGTCCCATGGCAGCTGTGGATGACCTATTCGGCGGCCCCCAGGATTACGACTCTGGGCCACCTCCTCCTGAGTTCAGCGAGGACGAAGCTCTGCCCAACAGCAATGCCTCCACCATAGTGCCCGTCGACCCCGGTGTTCAAGCCACCCTGAAAGCCCTCAAGAGCCAGATCGACAACATGAAGAGCCCAGACGGCAGCAAGAAACATCCTGCCAGGACCTGTGACGACCTCAAGAGGTGCTACCCCATGAAGAAGAGCGGTGAGTGAGGGGAGACATTTAAACAGATTTGACTTTATTAGAATGTAAATTTTTTTCTATGGTGGCCTTGAGAGGTCAAATACACTGCAACTTAGGAAAACACCAGCAAATAGGAAAATGCTGCAAAAACACAAAGGGAATTAAAAAACCTGCAAAATCTAAAAACAAGAAATTTTAAAAATCATGAAACAAATCTTTTTTTTTTAGGAAATGATAACGTGATAGAGCAGAAGCGGAAATGACAAGCTAAAAAATAAATGGCTAATAGCAAACATGTAGCCACAGCATTTTATGAATGGTGATTAAATCATGTTTTACCTCCACACTTTTTCCAGCTCACAACACTGATGAACCCTCCTCTTCGTTTATGTCTCAGTGTGAGCCTTCACATGTTTTGGTTTCCATCACGTCCCCAGAAACACTTGTTTGCGCTTTGTAAGATGTTTTTTTCCTCACTTTATAGTGTTTTGTGTGTATTTGCAGCGTTTTTCCATTTGCTGATGTAAATATTGACACACAAACTAAAGTTGCTTGCATGTAATGTCAAGGCTCCCGAGTATAGTTTTATACACATATAGTCTAATAGTTAATAGTTTAATTATTTATATAGCACATTTAATTACAACAGGAGCGTTGACCAAAGTGCTGTACAAGAATACAACATGCATAATAAAACAACTTAGAGTATTAAAAGCAAACACCAAAAAATATGAATTAACAAATAACTCTCATGCTGTATTAAAAGCCAGTAAATAAAAATGCGTTTTAAGATAAGATTTAAAAAGACTGACAGTATGAGCCTGTCTGATGTATAGGGGTAAATTATTCCACAGCTTAGGCGCTACGACTGCAAATGCTTGATCACCTCTATGAACCAGCCTCGACCTTGGTACAGCTAAAAGCAAAAGATCACTTGATCTAAGAGATCTAAGGGGGGTATAAGTCTGCAAGAGGTCAGACAAATACCCGGGAGCCTGTCCATTCAGGGCTTTGTAGGTCAACAATAAAATTTTAAAATTAATTCTGAAGCGGACAGGGAGCCAATGAAGGGAGGCAAGTACCGGGGAAATGTGTTCACATCTTTTAGTATGTGTCAGAAGACGAGCTGCAGCATTCTGGACCAACTGCAGCCTTGCCAGGCAGGTCTGGCTGACTCCAGCGTATAAGGAGTTACAATAGTCCAGCTGGGATATAATGAAATATAATGCGCCTAACAAGAGAAAGATCCACAGTTTGATCCCAGGAGGGGACACAAATCCATCCGGGGGTGCATCAGGAAGGGTATTTGGTGTAAAAAGTCTGCCAGATCAAACATGCTGTGATGACCCCTTGTGAATAAGGAAGCAGGACACGTGTGAATGTGATAACTCAAGAACAGGCGACTTAGGATTTTCAAATTGATACTGTAGTTGCATCTACTAAAACCTTGGACAGTTTGAATCTCCGTGACCTCAAGTTTTAAGAAAATCTTGAGAACCCAATAACTCGGGAAGGAAGTCACCCAGAATTTATAGCAGAGGTCTGTCTCCAAGGAGGCCAATTGCATACAGTCATCCTAAAAACTTGAGGAAATGGTATATACCTATGGTATATACCAAGCTGTAAATGGTACCATTTACAGCTTGGGAGCTTGTATGTACCCTTTAAGTGCTCAAGGAAACAGATATGTGCCTTTAATACCAATTGTTAGCCCCAGGGGTCCGTTCATGTAGACACTGACTTAGTATATCCCTACTTCTGGAAGTGCAATTTATTTCAATGCTTCCATTTTGTGATGTAGGTGAGTACTGGGTGGATCCAAACCAAGGCAGTGCAGAGGATGCCATTCAAGTGCACTGCAACATGGACACTGGAGAGACCTGCATCTCTGCCAACCCATCCAGCATACCTCGTAAAGTGTGGTGGACCTCCTCCAGGAACAAGCCTGTGTGGTTTGGAGCCGACATGAACAGCGGAACACATGTGAGCAGCTACACACTAGTTGTGTGTGTGTGTGTGTGAGAGCATTTTTAAATCAATCCAGAACTTAACATGTTGTACAAATTTGTGCTTTTAGTTTGCTTATGGCAACAAAGATCAGCCATCAAACACCGTCGCAGTGCAGATGACCTTCATCCGCCTGCTGTCCAAAGAGGTTTCCCAGACCATCACGTACCACTGCAAGAACTCTGTGGGCTACATGGATGACAAGACGGGCAACTTAAAGAAAGCCGTGATCCTCAAAGGCTCCAACGACCTAGAGCTCAAAGCAGAGGGAAACAACCGGTTCAGATACACAGTGGTGGAGGACTCCTGCACAGTAAGTCCAGCGTTTCAACTGTTGTAGTTCAACACATGCCTGACAATGAAGATTGAGTAGTGAGTTAATACTGGACAGGTCTTCATCAGTCAAATCATAATGATGCTTGGTGTCTGCTGGGTGTGAAAGTAGGCAGCAGTTTCTAACAGATTCTATCAGGGTTGATACAAATTGAGTTTTTCAGCTTAATTTATAGCAGGAGGTGAGTGTATGTGCATGAACACGAACACAAAATGAACAGTGTGCTTAGGGAACAAACTGAGGAATTAGATGTATTTCAGGATTTGAAAGCCTTTCTCTTCACAGAGTTCACTGACGAACCTGTGTTTTTATCTCTTTAACAGCAAGCAAATGGCAACTGGGGCAAGACCGTGTTTGAGTACAGGACACAGAAAACAGCAAGACTTCCCATTGTGGATATTGCCCCCGTGGACATTGGCGGCCGGGATCAAGAGTTCGGCGTCGACATCGGGCCCGTGTGCTTCTTGTAAAGGCGTCAGCAGGGAAGGGAAGTGTCGAGGAGAATCCCGAGACTGTTGAACTGACAGCTGATGCGATCAGCCACGTTGTACATACGAGTACCGAGGACTGTTGTGGCCCTGTGGCGAGATATTTATTGTGCCTTTCGACCCAGTTCAAGACGGCAAAGATTTGTTTTGGAATTTACATGAAAAATTGGTTTAAAAAAAAAAAAAATCAGAATCATTCCTCTGTCGTCTTGTGTATGTTTGACTTCAAGCTTTGTGCATTTTCGAGGTCCAAAGAGCTTACCCTTTAATTTCGCCAAAGAACATAGAAGCTTTAAACTGTTATTATGACTGCTGTTCGTAAGCCCAGAACGTTTCCACTGAAACTACGACGTATGTCCCACCACTACTAATTTTTTTAGAGACTTCTCTGTTTTCTTTTTGTTTTTTTACTTCATTGTCTGAATATAAAACATCTTTGTGGTGCTATTGAGGAAACAAATACAGCCGCTTATGCGTTCGCTGGCGCAGGTATTTTCTCATGAGAGTTCTGATGAACCGATGTCTGTATCTAGTTACTCAAAACTCTGTACCAACCATGTAGAACATTAAAGATGCATGAAGACTGTCAGTCACTCAGTGTTAGCTACCTCGTCACCGGAACTGAGAACACCATGACACTACATGTAAATCTTTTGTTTCACACAGGTGCTGTTTTGTAAGTAGTGTGACCGTTGTGATCTTCTCCCAGCTGCGCGGTACAGGGCAGGGTTTGGGGATGCCAATAAAGATCTCTCTGTCAACAATGGGGAGATGAATGAGGTGTCATGTGAGTGATGTGTGGTGATTTGTAATTCTTTTCCCCCCCCCCCTTCAATTATACAATTATGGTACAGTTAAAAGGTAGCACAGAGTATTCGATTTTTATGCATGTCAGCTCCCCCTTTGAAGTATCCTGGACATATATGCTCTTGAAATCCTTTTTTTTAATACTCAGTTTTATAGAATAAGACGGCTGAGTGTGCCTGTTTGCTTTGTATTTTTAATTTTTATTTTTTGCTATGCAACAAATTAAACTAAATGCTTGTTAATCCCCCTAAGCTCTTGTCATATTGATTCAGGTATAGTTAGGCTCTTTGCGTTGGCCAGTTTTGCACCTAAATTCATATTTAGTTTAATTTACTTTTTACACAAAGTTTTCAATGTGAACAGTTTGTTTTACATCTTTCCTTTTTTTTGACTGTGCTTTTAATTCTCTTGTGACCATTTGGTTCGAATTTGAGTATATTTATTATAGATTTGTTAGAATTATGCAAGGCATGGCTGCCTGCAAACACCCCCAAGGCAGAGAGGAGGAGAAGGAGGAGGAAGAGGATGAAGAGGGGGGGTTCCACACTGGAAGCAGATGCGTTTCTTCCTTTGAAAATAAATATTGAAAATACTTCTCTCTGCCTGTTCTTGTTTGAGTAGACTTCATTTTGGATCTTTATAAATTGTCTACGATAGCAGCCCCAAGAGACCTGAAACTTTGTTTTAAGAGAAAAGAAAAAGAGAAAATCAGATGTGATTTTTTTTTTTTTTTTTTTTTTTTACAGCACAACTGTAGCAACTGAAGAATTAGGACAACAACTGAGTGAATCACTCTCTCCCTGCCTGTGGTGATGTGCTTAAGCACCCCAGTGGTTAAGGTGAATCTTATATATGAGGAAAATCTGTTTAGACACTGGACCTAATCTGAGCTATTGCACCTCATGTCATAGTTATAGCTCATGGGACATTCACAGAAGGTAGCAGTGATATGGCAGCTAAAGACTGAACACAAAAGGAGCCATTCCCAAGGTAGAGATATTACTAATGGGAGCAAAGGACTCCGATTAGTGGAACGTGACAGGTTGGCAAAAAAAGTAAAAAGGTTACCTGGGCACAAATAGATAACTTTGTATGCAGAAAGCATTTTATGGTGAAAACATATGATGAACATAAAAGGTGTTTAGGGTAAAGTGTTAGAAAGTGACACAACACATTTATTGCTAAATTCAAGTGACTAAGTTTCTTTATTTGTGGTATATTTCTTTGGTTAAAACTCAGTCACACTTGAGTAAAAGTAGAAGAGATACTGGGTTGTTCGGTGTTTGCATTGAGTGTTTTTGTATTTATGATGAATTTCAAGTAGTTGGAGTGATCAGCTACTTGCCCAGAGGTTCATTCATTGTGCAATGTCAACCTTTTGGGTGACCACTTATGATTGCAAGGCGATTGCACAGGTGTCTTGGTGCGAGGCAACTATCGGCGTAACTTTATGCTGAACATAGGGGGAGGGGATCTCTGTCTAAATAAATAAAATCATCTGGGTAATTCCCAGATGTTTAGACATGCAACTATTTTGTTGGTAATAACTGAAATGAGTAAAGAAACTCAACAGCCTAATTATGCAAGATAATTCATAATTTTATGGGGGGGTATATTTGTTGGGTCTGATCATTGGGCAAAAGCAAGGTGATTAAAGGCAAGGTTGCAAAAATACCTCTGTCATTTTTGCAATTAACATGCTGTTCTGCAGCAACTACACCACTATTTGTGGAGGAACTTCTGTTTAAAATCTACCCATTCAGGTTTCTGGCTGGACTCTTAATAGAAGTAATTAATGTGAATTTCTGTGTATGCAGATGGCAATTTGTAGATTTCACAATTTATCATAATTAATTGCCGTACTATCCCAAGCAGACTGGATGAAATTGCCATATTCAATAGCAAATTGACAGCAGACAGAAGGCATCACCAGTCTTATCTCTGACAACTAACTGCAGGTGGTCACAGACCTGACACCAGTCTTTGAAGCAACCATATCAAAGGCATTGAGAGTGTAAGTTCATTGCACACGGTCAAAATCATTTTTGTAATGCCACAGTCTGTGACCGCTGTGACTTCAGCAAGAGAGAAAAACAGGGATCAAATCCTTGTTGTTAGTGTGCATTTGCACTTTAACTAGCAAAATGACACATTCTGTATTAGTGAGTGAAAAAGACGAGAACAACATGTAATCAATGTGATTAAGTTACATCAGCTTTTAAGACCTCTACTGCAAATGTGAAGAGACACCTGCAAGCTAAGCACAGTTCCACAACAACCCCCAACTTCTGCATCAGTTAAAGCTTTCACTGAGCAGCATTAATGAGCTTGGTTCTATGGAGGAGGAGATGCTATCAATGTTAACTTACTATCCTGAGAAAACGTCAATATATTTAGTTGCATTAGTCCAGCAGTATTACACACCCTGCAGAAAGCTAACCACGCTAACTGCAGCTACCATGTACAATACCGCTGTTACAGACCTAAATCTTAACTCTTAAAAGCTCATTATATGTACTTAAAAGTCACAAAAGCATATTGGCTAAAAGAGGCTTTGATATTGCAGAACAGAGCAGTGACATGTAAACATATGGACTCTGTACTTCCTATTGCTAAGAGGACTTCCATTTTTTTTCATGTTTCCCTTTTGTAAGCTGATGGCAATCGCACACAAAATGTCGTGATGGCACTCGGAAAAATTCAAGGGCGTCATTGTGCTTTAGCCGAGCCTACAGCATTATAATACAGTGGGGCAAAAAAGTATTTAGTCAGCCACCGATTGTGCAAGTTCCCCCACTTAAAATGATGACAGAGGTCAGTAATTTGCACCAGAGGTACACTTCAACTGTGAGAGACAGAATGTGAAAAAAAAATCCATGAATCCACATGGTAGGATTTGTAAAGAATTTATTCATAAATCAGGGTGGAAAATAAGTATTTGGTCACCTCAAACAAGGAAAATCTCTGGCTCTCACAGACCTGTAACGTCTTCTGTAAGAAGCTTTTCTGTCCCCCACTCGTTACCTGTATGAATGGCACCTGTTTGAACTCATCATCTGTATAAAAGACACCTGTCCACAGCCTCAAACAGTCAGACTCCAAACTCCGCCATGGCCAAGACCAAAGAG
Organism: Aulonocara sp. 'chitande type north' Nkhata Bay; assembly: GCF_057382095.1. NCBI lineage: Eukaryota > Metazoa > Chordata > Actinopteri > Cichliformes > Cichlidae > Aulonocara > Aulonocara sp. 'chitande type north' Nkhata Bay. The sequence goes on from NC_141359.1 coordinate 35,624,673, forward strand.
CTTTCGAAGGACACCAGGAAAAGTATTGTAGACCTGCACCAGACTGGGAAGAGTGAATCTACAATAGGCAAGCAGCTTGGTGTGAAAAAATCAACTGTGGGAGCAATCATCAGAAAATGGAAGACATACAAGACCACTGATAATCTCCCTCGATCTGGGGCTCCACGCAAGATCTCATCCCGTGGGGTCAAAATGATCATGAGAACGGTGAGCAAAGATCCCAGAACCACACGGGGGGACCTGGTGAATGACCTGCAGAGAGCTGGGACCAAAGTAACAAAGGTCACCATCAGTAACACACTACAACGGCAGGGAATCAAATCCCGCAGTGCCAGACGTGTTCCGCTGCTGAAGCCAGTGCATGTCCAGGCCCGTCTGAAGTTTGCCAGAGAGCACATGGATGATACAGCAGAGGATTGGGAGAATGTCATGTGGTCAGATGAAACCAAAGTAGAACTTTTTGGTATAAACTCAACTCGTCGTGTTTGGAGGAAGAAGAATACTGAGTTGCATCCCAAGAACACCATACCTACTGTGAAGCATGGGGGTGGAAACATCATGCTATGGGGCTGTTTTTCTGCCAAGGGGACAGGACGACTGATCCGTGTTAAGGACAGAATGAATGGGGCCATGTATCGTGAGATTTTGAGCCAAAACCTCCTTCCATCAGTGAGAACTTTGAAGATGAAACGAGGCTGGGTCTTCCAACATGACAATGATCCAAAACACACCGCCCGGGCAACAAAGGAGTGGCTCCGTAAGAAGCATTTGAAAGTCCTGGAGTGGCCTAGCCAGTCTCCAGACCTCAACCCCATAGAAAATCTGTGGCGGGAGTTGAAAGTCCGTGTTGCTCGGCGACAGCCCCAAAACATCACTGCTCTCGAGAAGATCTGCATGGAGGAATGGGCCAAAATACCAGCTACTGTGTGTGCAAACCTGGTAAAGACCTATAGTAAACGTTTGACCTCTGTTATTACCAACAAAGGTTATGTTACAAAGTATTGAGTTGTATTTTTGTTATTGACCAAATACTTATTTTCCACCCTGATTTACGAATAAATTCTTTACAAATCCTACCATGTGGATTCATGGAATTTTTTTTCACATTCTGTCTCTCACAGTTGAAGTGTACCTCTGGTGCAAATTACTGACCTCTGTCATCATTTTAAGTGGGGGAACTTGCACAATCGGTGGCTGACTAAATACTTTTTTGCCCCACTGTAGTTCTGCCACTTGAAGAAAATGTTTCATAAACAAATGCCACATACAAATAAAGTCAGATATAAATTATATAACACAGAAGAATGAGTGAGGAGCAGTTTTCATAGTAGGATTTTCTTTAATATCTGTAACAGCAAAGTCAATTCAACCAAAAGTGAAATAACAGGAATAGAACTGGCTGGACAGAGATAAAAGAGCAGAAAATGAAAGGTAAACACCGAAATGGCAACTCAATCTGGTCAAAATCTGAACAGAACAAAGGACAAAGAGCGGAAAGGTCACTGAAGTAAAAAAACAAAAGAAAATATCAGGCTGGATTAATCGACTACATAACGTATGAATTAATGTGGAGTAAAATATGCGATGTTAAAAGCTCAAAGGTTTTGTCACAATATAGATTCCATTTATTTTTCTTGCCAGCTTGTGTTTGGCATACAAACAGGAATGTGTTGACAATACAGAATTCAAACGGTGCATACACACATATGAAAATTCTGCCACAGAGTGTACCATTGAACATATCCACTATTTACAACTGTCTCCTCCTGTGCAAGCAAAGGTACTCAAAACTAACACCTCCATACGCATTTTTTGTCTTTTTTTTATTACAAAAATAGCTCTTTACTATAATGGATCTGAGTTTACCTTGAAATATCGAAAACCAATCTAAATGCAAATGCATATAAACCTCAAGATGAAAACTGTGACATCTTGACTCGACCGTGGAGTGGATTTTGGCACTTCTTCTTCATACAAACGGGTTGAAAGTGCACCTCGAAGGGTTCATCTTCTCAGCATCAGCAGCGACTGTCTAGCGGGTCCAGAGAGAAGACGGTGCCCTCTAAGGTTAGTCCCATTTTGAACCCCTCCTGGAAGACATGAAGCCACACAGGGCCGTTTTTATAGACACTCAGGCCCGCTGGAAAAACCTCAGAGGCAAAGACAAGCTAAATGCTACTGACACCGCATCATGCTGGGTCATGCATTTTAGACAAGATCAGAAACGGCAAGGCATGAATCCTAATAGGAAAACTCAATTATAGCAGATCAAAGTAAGTCGAGCTTATTTTGCAAATGAGGCCGTCATGCACCCCCAACATTGTTTATGTGCAAAACAAATATTTTCAAGCTTAAGCAGTGCGTATTTGTTCTTGTTAATCAAAAAGACACAGAGTAAGTCATGAAGAAAGCTGAGCTAATGAAGCTGCCACAGATGCACTGGCAGCGTCGGTGCAGTCTGCAAATGTGAGCGCGTGCAGCTGCATTCAGAGCGTGCAAGACGAAAACACAACAGCACAAGCAGGGGGTAAAGGACTACGAACCATCTCTGCCGCTACGAGTGAGAGAGGGAAAGAGATACGTTCAGCTGTTAGTCATTAAGAAGAGAAAGAACAGGAAGGAGAGAAACATCAGAGCAACGCTGCCTCCTACTGGCGACACGCTGCCAAAGCTCAACAGGTGTTTAACAAACTGAACCTTGGATGTCGCAGTTTTGAAGTCACAACTTTTTAAAGCAAATGTTGTCATTTTCAGGCGGTTTTTACAGATTCATGTGAACATGGTGTAACTACACTGATAACTGTGTGACAGCACGAAAACAGAAGCTGCAGCAGCTTTTCAAACCCTTTTTTCCCATGTCCTGCTATTGCAAACAGAAAAAAAGCACCGCTACAAATCCACTTAATTAGTCTCATCTGTTAACAAGGCTGCGAGGTGTGTTTCTAATCATTACCAATTACAGGACAGGAAGCCCTGCGAATAAATACCACCGACTAAAGGAAACTATTTCAGGATCACTTTTGTAGTTTGTTAGGAAATGATGGATCCAATTAATTCCACTTCTGCACTCACTGACCTTTAACAAGAACGTGCATTTGTCTGTTAACACAAATCTGCTACAGTGGGTGTAAGATAAATTCACACACTTAACAAAAAAAAAGTTGTTATCTTATACATGAGATCATATATTCAAATCCCGATTTATCGCTTTGGATTAAATGACTGAACACAAGCTCCTTTAGCTCTCTCAATTTTTGGCAAACCCCACAAAGGTTTGAGACGCAGTCTGAAAGCAAAAGTTTATTTCTAATAAGCACCATTGGTTTTTTTTATATTACAGATCTGACTACAATATTAATTTATGGCTCCATCCCAAACACAACAACAATTGCTTGAACTCGCTCTGCTGTAATATCACGACATTTTCATGCAGGCAGGAAAACAGAGTGATACACTAAACACTTTTAATTAACACACTCTTTTATGAACACATTAGTGTTTCTGTGTCTTCTGATTAAAATGAATAAAGGAGCTACTGTTACCCATTGATGAGTCACTAAACCTTTCCTCATTAGATAATTCCACACAAATTGTTTCTATTGCTACTGCATTTTTCTACTCAAACATTATTTATTGTAATAAAGTGTGTACTGTATGGTGGAACTGATGTGGAGGCAATTACACTGCGGTTAGACAACTGGAGTCTGTTACTAGGTTCAGCTAAGGCGTCGCTTGTGATGCGCAAAGCCTTTATTTACGAAAGCAAGGGGAAAATCTTTAATCTTCAAAGTAATGGTTGTGATAATAAAAAGAAGAAAACAGTTTCACAGTTTAAGCAGCCTGCCTGCAATTCTTCTGAAAGAGACACAGTGATGAGCTCACCTGCATCTCATCCAGCTTTGACTGGATGTCTGGAGGGAAGTCAGCTGCCCCGCAGGTGAACGGATCAAACGGCTCTGCACCAAACAAATCTTTACCTACATGCACAGAGCAGATCAACACTGTAATGATCAAGGAGGCACATCGAGGGGGGAGGGGTTAAAACACCGAAATGCAAATAAGTTTTTCACTTACTTATATCTGGTGGCAATGTGGTGGGTGGAGGGGGTGGGCAGCCGTTGCTGGCTGGTGTGGGCACCAGTGGTGTCACAGGGGAGAAGGGAACCATGTCAAAAATGTCTGTCGACTGCGGCTTCATTGAGATACTCCCCGCCTGCATACAAAGTAATGGTTGAGCCACCGGCAGAGACCTGTAAGTTCACCCATGCACAAACTACACAGCTATTTTTCTCTCTTTTTTTTTTTTGCATCAAAGCAAGGGAAGAAGAAGAAGACGAAGCACAAGCACCACACAGACAAAGGCAGGAGATAACAAGGCTCCAGGGACAGAGAGACAGCACAGAAAAAGAGAAGCGGAGGGTGTTTACGCGAGGCCGCGGGATGCTGCAGCCCTCATTGGGTTTAGGAGGGAGGAGAGCGGGTTTGGCAGGCGGAGGAGTTAGTAGCCCGGTGGACAGGTTGGACTCCGGTGAGCTCATAGGAGTGAGAGTGACAGAGGAGATTTCCAGACAGGAGAGCGACTTGATGCTGTGGCACCAGAAGAGAGAGGACGGCCTCTGCAGCATGTATGCTTCATTAGCTGCGTTTATGTGCAGCGGCTGAGAAAAAGATCGCAGACAGGAAATGACCAGAAAGAGAGAGACAGAGACAATATTATTCAGTGTTGTAGAATAGGGGAGCTGTGGGTAATTGCATTCTCAGGAGGCTGTCACAAGTGCTGGCATTTGCCCCAATTAGATGCTGAATGTATCGCATTCCTCATCAGACCAATCAGGTGTGTAATTGCTTTGCTTCAGATACAGACCCCTGCTGCCTGCCTCCAGATAGGCCTGGTCATTCCAAACCGGAGTCGTGCATTTAATCGCACAAACACAATCAGCAAAGCCAGCTGTCCTTAAAAGTACTTTTAAAACTCAACAGTTTAAATTTAAGTTTAAATCAGGAATCTTTTAGAATTAAACGACGGTTTAGGTTGTGCACTTCTGGCTCATTCAGAATGCTTGAATCACAGATTATGTTATTAAAGAGTGCTATTACATTAGTCAGCTGTTTCGTACATAATGAAAGTCTTTGAATTAAACATCTCAAAAGGAACAAAAGCAGTTTTGTACAACTCAACAATTCAGCTGATTCTAGTGGCGTTGCTTTGCCTGGTATAACAGACACTTCAGGTAGTTTTAGATGGATATTGCAGATATTGGATATTGTAATGCAGTCACTCTATTGTTCCCCGTGGCTACAGTAACTGCTGTTGAAAAGGACAGAAATCAAAGTCTAAGGTCTCATTTTCTTCTGTAAAATCTACTTTTCTAAACTGAAGTTTGGCATGCTACGCAGTTTGTTCTTACTGAAGGTACGTGTGCTATCATCAGCTGTTCTTCAAGCTCTTGCAGTTGTTTCTTTAGTTCAGAGTTTTCCGTTTCCAGTTCTTGAATCTGCAAAAGATACAAACAGAATCAGGACACAGGGCAGCAGCAGAGTGCAGAAAAATATTTGATGTCAAAGTGCAATTTGTGTAATTTGCTTATGATACAGAGTCACGTTCGAACTGCTCACATGTCTTTTTTTTTAACAGAATTCGACACAAATGACAAAACACTGTACTTTAGCACACTGCTAAAAACTAACTATTATTAAGTAATTAAGCTGTCGCGTCAACAATGAGATACTGATATTCAACAAATCTTTCCTGAGACTTTGCTGAAATATTGAGATTATAATAATCAAGAAAAACCTATGACGTCTGTGAACTCATCAGACAAGTTGATAAGTAACCAACTCCACACAGCTTTAAGCCACAAAGGTATAGGATAGCAATGGCTAGTTAGCAAGCTAACTTCAGTGCATATCAACAAAATACACAGAAATCTGCCATGATGTCATAACTAAAATTATCGACAAAATATGCAAAAATGTAAGTTAATTATAAACACCTTTAAAACAGCCAACAAAAACACTAGTTTAGTTGTTTCCTGTAAGGTTACATAGTGTTTAACAAATGTTACTCAAATGGGAACCCTGAAAACCATACATTTCACACCTGAGCCTCAAGTCTCGCAGCCCGGTATCAAACGACTCAGGGACCGGTACCGGTCCGAGGCCCGGAGGTTGGGGACCGCTGTATTAGAACACACATGCTGCTTTGCTGAGTATTACCAGCAGGGGGCAGCAGAAGTGATTTTGGGATTAAATCAAAATAAACGGTAGATCCTTGCCAAGCTCTGCTCAATAGCTATTTCTGGACCTTTGCTTCTATCACAAGGTCTTTATCAGCAGATGTTTATTCATGCTGAACAATTTGAACTCAATAATCACTAAACTTTTAACATGGCTCTGTGTCTGCATGTCTGTGTACATGTTCATAAACTGCTGAGTTGGCTGTACTGTTTAACACACTTGAATACACGTCTGCTTAACCACAGTCCTCCAACTGAGGTTAAAGTACACGTGAGGCTGGTGTTTAGCTAAAACATCACGTCCCCAATTTGATCAAATTTATATGAATATCTGAACAAATCCAATTTTAAACACTTCCCATGGGACGGCTCCGTGTTTTCAGCTGGGCGTACAATAATTTGACTACAGGCTGGCTCTGTTACAACAGAAGTCTGCGTCATTAATATTCATTAACAGTTTTTTTCCTTTTATCAGCACAGCTTAATTGTCCACACTGGATGATTTAAGACAATCAATAGAAACAAGCTCCGCATTAATTAATAAAAACATCAATGCATCTGCACGGTGGTACACGCTGTCAGAGTGTGTGTGTGTGTGTGAGCGAACGAGCTCCGTGAGCTGGATGTGAGACGCACTCGTTTCTGCAGGGTTCCAATCTGTTTCCTGGTTTCCACGTCTTTGCCTCCAGACTCCAAGAACTTCTTGTAGGCCAAATCAAAGGCTTGGCCGATAGTTAAAGTTATCTCTTCTGCCTGAAGCACATAGGAAACAAAGACTGGCTCAAACACTAAATAAATGTGAGTACAGCTGTAGTTTTCACTTAAGCTGATCGTGAAAGGTTAACTGTGAGATGTCAAAATACCTTATTTTTCAGCAATCTGACTCATGTATTTCACATTTGTATCCAAGGAAACAAGCAAGCTTGTTGAAGCGGCAGAGACTTACACATTTTTCACTGTCAAAGACGTAGCAGAGGTGTTTGTTGGACTCTGAGTCTTTGCAGATAAAAGTAAATATCCTTTTATCGGTTTTGTCATCTGCGCAGAAGGATATTCTGTGTAACTGACAGTTATGCTGCACATCCTGGGGGGAAAATAAAGCATTTATTATTTACTCTGCATATGAGAGATGACTTCACAGTGTTTATTTTCCGTATAATCACAGTTGTCATATACAGTTGCCTATATCCTTTCTGGACTCACTTTTGTCTTGGGATCTAGTATCTTCACGCCATAAATGGAGATCTGAAGTTCCACTTTCGGGATCTTCTGTCCCTCCGACTTTTTGATGTGCCTCTGAAACTGCAAGAGGAAAAATTAGTATGATAAAAGTGCAATTAGCATATAAGAAAGTATGCCACATGACACACAAATACAGCTACAGTAAAAGCATGGTAAGACATTTTTATCATATCCTGGATTTCTGCATTTAAAGCTGCAACCAGCTCAAAAATTTAGATACGATGAATGTGTTGGCACTGTTTGTCATATTTCTGCTCAAAGTACAAACGTAAACACTTGTTCTGTTTTGTTCTCTAAGTATATCTGAGACCACATTTCACTTTAGCTGCTAAATATTAAAGCAAGAGCTATTGACATTAGCGAGGTGTCTTATGCTGGTGGCATGACAGATGCAGTTGTAAGGAAAGGACATGCCATGTTTGCTAAGAGTCTGAATCAAAGAGTAAAGCCAAACCAAAGATTTCAGAGATGTAACATTTAGTAGAGCTGAGATGATTATACTTTGAGTACAATTCCCTTTACAGTACACATTGTCATTTGAGGCACTGTTCATGTAAAGATTATGATTATTGCTGCTTTAAAAAGAAAGAAAAAACAGCAGTAAAACTGAATGCTGTTCTCATCAGTGTAGACACAAACCTCTGTGCAGCATATTATCTTTAAATGCTAATTAGACTTGATCGGGGGAAATGCAATCATTAAAGTTTGCTGTTTTACAGAAGAAATTAAAAGTGTGAACCATGTAGTGGGTCCATCTTTGTTCTCTGCCAAAAAACTGTTTAAGTCTTTCTTCATTTTGTTGCCAAGTGTTATAAATACAAAGTGAACTTGGCAGCGAGTTGAGGACAACAACCAATGAAATTAAACGGGAGTGTATGCTGTCAGTTGAGAAGACATGCAAAGAAGCTGATAATATGACAACTCCTTTTTTTTATCTCAAGATAGAGTACAGAGCACAAGATTCTGACACTTGTTTGTCGGGAGAATCTGACCAATCCAAAATCTACAAACTGCAACAGCATTAAAACCATTGACAGGTGAATGACACTGATGGCCTTGTTACAATGGCACCTGTCAAGGTGTGGGATATATTAGACAGAAAGTTAACTGTCATGTCTTGAAGCTGACATGTTGGACACAGAAAATGGCTGTAACAGAAACACAGCGACTTTACCAGAAGCCAGTTGTGAGGGCTATGTGTGGGTTATGGCGCCTTAGGCTCACTGATGCATGCGGAGAATAAAGGCTGACCCGTGTGGTCTAACATCAACTCCAAATTTCTAAAACCTTAATATGGATGTGATAGAGAGGCACTGAGGCACAATGTGCATCCCAGCTTACAGAGTACATCAACTGTATATAAAAGATGGATATTGGTTAGTCCAAATGTGAAGCTATGAGCTGAATGGAAACATTGAAACCAAATGTGAGGAGGAAGGTGAGGATCTGACTAAGAAACAAGAAGACAAAGCACGCTCAAGCTTTTCAATGATAACAAAGCAACAGCGTACTTTATCTCACTTCTTTGATTCTAATGGGGAACATATTTTATAAAATGAACAACACTCTGTAATTAGGACTTAAAGCCATCTTATCAGGAAGGTTTTTGCTGAGGTCACAGAAGCTGAAAGCTGGTTTCCCTTATGTGGACCTGTGAAAAACTAAATACAACCCCATGATTCAGTAGCTTACAGAATTACCTTTAGCAACGATAGCTTGACGTAATCACTCTCCGTATGTATTTATCAGTCTCTCAGATCATTGTGGAGGAATATTGGTCTACACTTCTGCCAAAACGCCTTGAATAGATTGTATTTGATTAGCATCACCTGGCTGCTACCTGTCCTCTGAATTCCTATGGAAGTAAAAATGTTGGAATGCTCAAAAGTGAACAAATAAGGCTTTTGTGTCTGCTGCTTTCCAATCATCTTCTTGCCTGCCTTCTTTGAGCCTGGTGGATGGTTTAAATCTGTCCTCTCTGTAATTCTTCCTTTCAGACTCCTTTGTGCATCCTACTTCCTCCCCATCTCCACCTCAGACACCTGAGCCAAAGCTCTATTCAAGCGAGCTATTCTACACTCTGGTCTAGACACTGTCCTAAATCCTTTTACTGCAGGGATTCAGTCCTGCCATGATGGGTTATCGGAGACTAATCGCCAAATATATTAATTTCTCCATCTCAATAAATCATGTTCGATGTTTTTCAAGTGATCTCTCTTCATTGATATGCACAGTTGAGGCACTTCTGCATGACTTTCACTTTTTAGACCCAAAATTACACCCAACCTTTTTATATGGCTGCATATGAAGCTGTGCAGCTTCAGACCAGCTGAGTGTGTCAAAGCTGACTTCTGTGCAGCACTCAAAGAACATACATGAGCTTTAGAGTGAGAGCATGGACCAATAACACAATGAACTAGTCAGGGAAGGATGTTTCATCTTTTACATTTTGTGCATTTGTGATTTTTTTACAAGAGGCAAAGAGGGCAACTTGGTGTAATGCTGAGAACTCTTGGGTCCAGGCATTCATATGCATGGTATTTTGCCATGTACCACCCACCTAAACACTAGTCACACTGATCCCTGCTGGATGTGGTATTCCCTGACAGAAGTGGCCTCTTTTAGCAGAATAATGCACCTGCCACAGTGCTAAAACTTTTCAGGCATGGATTGAGGGAACTGAACAAAGAGTTCAAGGTGTTTACTTGGCCTCAATTCCCCAGATCTCTATCCAATTCAGCATCTGTCCTTCGCTGGGTCAGGGCTCTTTTGGGGGCACAAGACAGACCTAAACAATCTCAGGCAGCCGGCTTAAGTGTTGGCATGGATCAGTTAGCAGACGAAATCATAAAGACAGGAGCTAAAAGAAGATGCTACCCCACAAATTGGATCACATCATCATCACAAAATCAGTCTGAGATTACACCAAGAGATGGAAGCAACTGAGACCTAAAGCACTTTAAAAAAGTCAGCATTCTTTTCAAAAGCATCCTCACTTTACTTTCACTGCCTTCAGCGGTTACACAGTTGTGAAATTAGAGATACATGTTCGCTAAGTATCTGCTCCTGCCACAAAAATGGATAAAAGAAAGTAATCAGAAGCTTTACCATTTGCCTCCATTAAGAGTTCTTTTATATAGCCTCTAACACTAAAGCAGTAAATTGATGTTTATATAATTTAATACATTTACATTTCAAAGCCTGCAGACACAAACATGACCAGACACGGAGAGAGTGAGAGGACAATAAATGTGTGTTTCATGGAGATGCTTCTTGCTTGAGCAAAACCAAAGGTCATTTATATATACTAAGTGATAGAAGAGTATATTATTTGACCTAAACCATGGAGATGTGCCTTTGAGGCTGTCTCTGAAGTTGCAACATTTTTTTTTCTCTGCACATGATCTCAGGAAGCACAGCTAATGTCGTCCCGACTGCCAGCGTATCTGGGAGCGTAACCATGGAGCCTTGGTCAAAAGCAGATCAAATGCAATGTAACAATAGAGGTACGGGTTTGGAAAAACAAGTCTCCCCCTCCAAGTGGCCTCAGAGATTCAGGTCTTGGCAGGAGAAGACGGGGGGGAGGCCAGCATGCAGCGAGTGCAGCCGCATTACCAAGAAGCCGTGACAAAGAGAGCTGCCCAGGTTTCAGGCTGTTCCCATGCTTAAAGGTTTGATTAGATGTCTGTAAGCTTGAGGAGTATGTGTCTGGAGAGTAACCCAGGTTAAGTGCAATTTTGTGGGCAGGTTTAATGAAACTTTGTGTACTAAACACAAAGGAAGCCCTAAATTACAAATGAGGCTGTTTGTCAAAGTGACTCATCGAGCACTTTCTTAAACGGTTGTTTAGCAACTTATACTACCTCTACAACTTTGACCACTTCTACCTTAATTAAAGAAAACAAATATGGGCTCTGACAGGGTCAAATATAATAGAACTTAACATTTTTACAAAAGTTAAACACTTCAGCTTAAAGTGAGTCCTCAATAAATAAGTTTGTTTTGTTTTCCAAAGCAAGGCTAATTTATGTGTCTTAGGCACAGATGTAACATGAATGCTTAATGAGAAAGCTCTTAAAAGAAAACCAACAAAAACAAATTTATTCCCTCAGTTCCTCCACGCTTCTCCATCTATTTTAGTGTCTTTCAGCTCATTGTTTTGGTTTTGATTTGGAATCACCTGCATAGCACCAGTGCCAAAAAGATATAGTGGTACCAGATCTTCAACTCGTTTAATTCGTTCCCCAATAAAGACAACTGTACCCCTAACGATGACTTTTCACATGTCAGGATTTATCAGTAAAGATGTGGCTTGATGACCATTAGCATAGTTTCCTGTTTTTCCCAAGGGTAGCTTCATCGACAGAGACCACCCTCACTAATTTCTGGTCCACACCCGATCGTTTTGTTTGATACGCCGGCCTAAAATATGACAGCATCTGCTCAGTTCAGAAAATATCTTCAAGGGTTACTCCTGGTAGGCTTTTAAGCAGTAGACAGTTAACACTGCACTTCTGACCACCTTACAAATTCATGTTAATTACTCTGGCTGGCCTCCAAAACTCCTGAGGGGAAAGTCTGCCTCTTAAAAGCTTCTCTGTGTTCAGAAGAATTCTAATGCCAGCCTCAGACTGCATGATCGGTTTCTCTGTGATGACAGTCACTCTGTTGGATTAGGATTTCACACAGTCAGGAAATCTTACTCTTTCTGACTAATACCTATGACATACTACAGGTTCCTTCCTCATCGGCCATGTAAGGAAAAAAAGCTGGCTTTCAGCCTTGCAAAGTACCGATATCATTCCTGTTACGCTTTGTCATGTTTACAGCTGCACACAGCTGGTAGAGCGTGCTGTGCTCATACTGGTCAACATCACAGACGTCACAAAACCATAATGCTTTCAGACCAAGTCCATTATGAAAAAACACCCAAGATAAAGCAATCAACTGCTGTCCATGATGGACATTTTCATTCCTAACGCCACGCCCTGCATTGTCTGTACTGGGCCGCTATTGGGCCAGTATCATACAGCCTGGATCTGGTATAATTGTGCATGCCTTGCCCTTTAATGCAGGGCAGGGAGTCTTTTACTATTACAGCTATGGTGATTTAATGATTTATTTCAGGCTAGAACCTGAAACAGCAGCTTTTATTCCTGATGAGTATTTCCTGTAACTAAACTTTACATCTACGCTGAGAAAGGGGGGCTGAACAAACTAATGTGCTTATCCAGCAGTTCTACACAGCTTAGGAGCTGAAAAACTCCAAGGGCACCTTGGTGCTGGCAGATGAGGGAGGGGGGCACTTGCCACTCACTCCCACCTCCCCTGCTCTGAGCCCCTTGTCCAATCTGGTCACTCAAGAATGCTCTGCTGTCCTTTAGGCTACAGCTATCTGGAGACTAGCTTTACCTTGAGCTTTCTGACTGCATCCTTTACAACTTCTGTGCCTTTCGGAGCTTCAACCTCTGTGTTTCCAAGGAACTGAAAAGAGAACAAAAAGACGCACACAGTAAAACAAAAGGTGTAAACAAGTATTTAATTACATAGCCCAATACAAAGAAGATGATGAAGAATACTTCTAAAATTCAAAAAGCAGGTGAGGTGTCAGTGTGTGTATTAATAATATTTAATAATGTGTCAAATCAATTTATGACCTCTCTGATTTGCTTCATTCACTGTGCTCAAATTCATCCTGTTATTTTCTTCTTCATGGTAGGTCTGTCACAGTGAGTCTGTGATAGGTCAACGTAGTCAGGGTTTAAAGCACCGACATGTTTTAATAAAAATACCAATATCTGGCACCAGTGCATCATATTCTGTGCTCCTAAAGGAAATGCTACAGTGTACTTTGGTATTCTGGCCTACGGACATTGGCCAAAAACTAGGTAAACAAATGAATCCATAAAGGATGAGTTGGATCTTTTATCAAACTGTAGGAAAGAGGCTTTCTCAGAGTTTAAAATCTGTGGAGCTTCACGTTTAAGTCACTAAAATCTCCAATTTGTCACTCTGACTTCAAATAAATGTAGATGACCTTTCACATCCTGAAGGCATTAGTATATATTCTTCTTCATCATCTTGCATTTCCTGTATTGCAAAAAGTTATAAAAGTGTCTTTTACACATGAGGATTGGATGAACACACACCAACACACACAGACGCACACGAGCAGCACTTCTGCTGTTCACCAACAGATGGAGCCGTTAACCTTTGAGCCTGAACATCGTGCGCCCCATCTGGCAGCAACAGTTGTAATTGTTGCAGTCACACAGGTTGCTTCGCTGCTTCCTGAGCTTAATGTGTGGAGCCTGTTCCAATATCAGACTTCAAAAACACTGGTGTCAGAGCCTTCAAGGCTGGCACAAACAAAATAACAATGTCTCCCATTGGAAGCTGAGAGCAGCTCCGGCAGTTTGACTGTCTCTGTGACACATTAAAATCTTTGTGATGCAGGCAATGACTTGGCTGTGCTAATACCCATAAAAATTTGGAGTGCGCACTGCCAGCTGCCGTGGCTGTAATAACAAGAGGTGAAATACAGAATTTATTTGTATTTTTTTTAATCTTGCACATGTCTGACAGCACTATAAAAGAACCCTTCCGTCAAAAATCAAATCAATTAATATAGCTTCTCCATCCAAAACGTGTCTGTGTAACTCTTTGGTGGCTGAGAGCCTCTGACGTCTTTCTAAATGCAGTAAGACAGGTGAACTAACACCAGACTGCAAGTTATCAATAGAGCCAGAAGACAGATTGAGGCTTCAGAGCAAAGTGTCAGCATTCTGCATCGGTGTGACAAATGTACTCTCCACACTTATGCTCATCTCTGGGAGTGCTGCTGACAGATGCCCAGAATAGAGTGGAGTAACACTTGTTCCTGACCAGTGCATTCTGGGCTGCGACTGGGGAGGTCTCACAAGGCAAACAGAGCTCGGAGGCTCATCCATCAACTGGTGCACGCAGCTGAAAACGAACCGGCCCTACCTCTCGTTGCCCGCAGAAAGAACTCACATTTTCAACTGCAGACACACACGTGTCAGCCTTGTGGCAGGTCTCAAGTGTTCACTCAGATGACACAACATAGCTCAGTTCCAACTCACCATCCATCCGGTGTTCACTCCTCCAAGCTGAAAGTTCTCAGATTTTTTTTTTTTTTCTTATACACCTTCAGAAAGGGCAGGATCTGTGTTGTGCATAATTTAAGTGACTTGTGAATGTGACATGATTACTGATGAAAGACATGGCAAATCTAGCAGCTCACCTCTCAACATCCTCTTTCCTCTTTGAGCCCACAGGTCAATCACACTGAAGCTGCTCATAAAAAGCACCGTTAGAATTTGTATAACTGTCCGATCGGATCAAAGAACTGGCAGACCACCGAAATCAAAGCTCACTTCAGTCTCAGCAGTCGTCACTGCGTAAGAAGTTAAAGGTAATACATTTTAAAAACAGTGGACTTAGTTCTTAGCTGGGAAGTTGCTGCTGTGATTTACTGATGACAGCATAACGATTTAGCATGAATATAAAACTGCAGATCTGTTGTGATTGGTGTGGATGTAAAGATACTGCTGCAAATATCAGCGAGGGAGACTTCCTGTGTTACCTGTTCTACAATTGTTCTTAAAATTGAACTCAAACATGATCAATTAAAGTAATTTGATATAGATATTTTATTCCTCTTAGGAATACGTTTAGTAAATTACAAAAGAAGAAAACTCATCAGCGACAATCCACTTTGATAATAAATGAATCATTTCAGTCATTTTTCTAGCACAGATGGAAATAACTTTCAAATCTCTTTCCAGCTTCTTTTAATTTGCTTGTTTTACCAAAGGAACGATCACTTAATTGCGATTTCAGTGAACAAAAAACATGAAGTCCATCTTCTGTGTATTCCCAATTCAGTCTTTACCCGAAGGATCTTAAACCGTAAAACAGATGAACACGCTTGAATCAGCCATCAGTCACCAGTTTTAGTTCCAATTAGCTTATTATCACCTGCACGCAATACTAAAGTTATTTTTCAGCCTACATTTACACCAGGGGCATCATGATGGGTGATGTATTGTTGCCAGAGATAAAGTTTAGGGGAGTGGCTACTTTGATTGGCAGGTGTTCTGAAAAGGAGCTGCAGTTTGTCGCTGTCTGCTAGGTCGCATTTAACAATATAAGATATTAGATCATGTTTGTGATGCCGTTTCAAAACATTTATAGTTATTTTTGTCTACTGTGTGGTGTAGTTCCTCCAAGAAATTCAGATTTTATTGAGTCAAATTCTAGTATTTTCTTGTTATATCACAGTTAGGATTTGATCTCAGGTTCAGTTCATGAAAGTTTTGAAGTGCCGTCAAATCGAAATGATTGAAGTTATCAAAGATTTTACGTCTTTGTCAACGTTTGAAAATAAAGAAAAAGGGTTCATTTTCTTGAGGCTAAAAGAGAGCTCTCTCTCTCTGCTCTAACTATCTGGCACATTGTTCAGTGAACTGCTAACTGAGCTTATTTTTACAGTACTGAGTGCTTGAAACCTGGGAGATCATGCCAAGCACATTCCCAGCACCCCCCCCCCCCCCCCCCCCCAATTCCTTCACTGATGAGTCCTTTACTCAGATCTCAGCAAATTTAACCAGACGGGGATCTCATCACTCAAAGTAATACAGCGAGTATAGGAACTGACAATGTGCTTTGATTTTAGAGATGTGCCTTCTGCCGGCTTCCTTTGCTTCTTTGCTGCATGCAGGAAGGGAGCTTCAGCAGTTTGCAGGGATATTTTGGAGGCAGTCTTGGAGCTCCACCTCCGTTCCAGCATCGCATTTGTGAAGCACAAGAATGTAGGCCGACAGATTTTGTGCCTCATAGGAGGAAAACTCTGTCGAAATGAAGCAGAAAACCAGCTTGACAGGGGAGTCCTCCCCAAGGGACACAGTCCCTCCTTCCAGGGGTGTTTGCTGGATATTTGAAAAACACCTTTTTTTCCCCCAGTGTTTTATAGCAGATCCTGATTCCAGGCAAGCCTGAGAGCCATTTCATTACAAGTTAGTCCTGCATCAGATCCAAAGTTCTTACCTATTTTGACGTGTGCATGTGCCACTTTACTTAAATCCCCCTCTGTTCACACACTCATTAAAAATAAACAAATCAAGAAGGCTAAAAGACAGAGTCTCCTTCAAATTAAACTTTGATGAGGAAGATTTCCTTCCCCGCATCACAGCACCAAGAGACAACAGCTACTATGAGAGACGAATACAACGGTATCAATTTTTTGACAGTACTTGAGGTGTGTGGGCAGGGAATTAATTTAAACACCATTAAAAATCCAAATTATTTGGAATGCAAGCATGCTGATCCACACAGGTATGCACACATGGGTATTCACAGACGCGGACTAAAGCTTTCTTGGCTGCTGCCTCAAAGCACACTGTGCGCTGTCTATCTTGCGTGCTGCACAATATCGTTTATTATTTAGTAAATATTGATATCTATGACTAGCTAGTTTATTGTGATGGTGCTTTGTTTTCTCTATTATTATGTTGCTCTTTGTTGTTTGCTGTCTCCTCTGTTTGTTTTTTTTGTTTGTTTCTTTTTTTCTCCATACAGGTGACCCAGGAGTTCTTTTTTTTTTTTTTCTCTCTCTTCCCCCCCCTTCTCACCGTCTCTTCTCCCCTTTGGTTTTCTTTCTTTCTCTCCCCCTCTTTCTCTCATTCATTCCCCCTGTCCTATTTATTAAAAAAAAAAAAAAAAAAAAAAAAAAAAGACAAAGGATGAACTGAAGCTCTGCCATCACGTAATGTCGCATACTGCTGTTTCTGATGTCATTTAAAAAAAAAAAAAAAAAAAAAAAAAAAAAAAATCCAAATTATTGTTACATTGAGGAGAGGGGCTGAGGTTTATCAGCCGTCTCTGTCAGGAATTTTTATGCAGCCTCAACCTAAAACAATGCATCTATGGGCAGTGAAGCTCATTTGCTGGACAATACCAGAGAGTGCAATGAAAGGCCTGGTGCTTATCAGGGGAACTGCATTGTGGGACACACAGACAGAGAGATTTAACAGGCATGACTGGAGGGAATAAACACAGACAAAGGTGGGAGCCACAAAAGAACAGACTTCTTTTTCAACTTGCAATAAAAGTGTCGCAGTTCTTCGCTGTTTCATTATTTTGCAGTCGCCCTGCTCTGACAGAGTTCATTAAAATGTAGCAGGCAAAGAGAGATACCTACCTTGGCATTGTAGGCTATGTAATGCTTGGCCAAAGCTTCTGGGGTGTGCATCCATGATTTATCTGAAATGATACAGACAGCTGACTCAGTATGACAGACTTAATCACCCAAGTTAATACAGTACAGGTACAATTAGCCACATGCATTCAGTGGTTAAATGTGAGGCAGTGAGTAGAAGAAATTAGCTGAACCTTTTAAAGAGGAAAAATGGAGAAAATTGGCTCATTCTGCGAGACGCAGTGCTTCTTTCCCATATATTCACACCTGGAAGCTTCACATCACAAGTACAGTTCACCGCCACACATGTGAGGGTCTAGCAGCATCACTGGAGCACCCTTTTAGGGGCATACCAATGAAAGCTAGGCAAGGGAAAATGCTGATTTTAATTTCACACCTCAAGTTATCCATCATGAAAGGTAATTGGACCTGTGACTTACTGGTCTAAATCCCGCTTCTCAAACTGTGTGTGCTTTGACTGAACGCAGCAAATTTCAGAGGCCGTGCACTGTATTCAATAAAAATGCAAACGCATGGAAGGAAACTGAGTCCGATGTGCTCTAGGTGGAGCAAATTAGAGGGGAGATGCATCTTTGCAAGTGGACAATGTTTCCATATCACATAAGTATGCGTGCCCTGTTACTCCACTTCAAAATATCAAAAAACAAGATAGAGAAGGTAAGGAGTGGAGGACCTAACGGAGCAGACACAGTGAGAGTGCATTTTACCAGTTAGCTACAGTTATCCAAGCAGACTATATAGAAAACCAGTCAGATTCTTTGTGTTGCTGTCACCTGAGTCGTCGCTAGGAAAAAGTATGTATTCCAAATGTGGACAGCCAGTAAGATGTTTTTGGAGGTTACTTGTCTCCAGAAGCAAGCAAACTAAAAGTGAAGTAGCAATTAAACTTTAAAAAGTGCGACGGAAACTAGAAATGAAGAACTTCAAAGTAAAAGCTGATTTTTTTTTTTAAGTGTTGGTAAGGCAGAGTTTTTACTTTGAAGGCAAGCAGTGTCTGTTACACATTTATTTAAATACAGCTCAGAAGTCAAAATAGCAACAGTTTACAGACAAGTCGGTGTCTTTCATACAAACAACAGGCGACCACAGAAGTCTGCTTGTATCCACAGAGATCACAAGGAGGTTTTTGGTGCAGCACCAGCATTTTACTTACGCTACATGTCTGAGTTTACTTGCTACTCATGTTAAGCAAACTGAGCAAACTGGGTAGCTTGGCTGCCCTCTGTTCAAACACTTATTTGTGTTTTTAGTTTATTAAGTTTGGTGGTTTGGGTACATGTCAGAGTGTGGTAGTAGATTACATCTCTGGTCTCATCATTTGCGAATGTTGTTAGCTAGGTGAACTCGTAACTTGTGTGGTGTTTAGCCACATTAGTTACAATCAGTACAAGGGCGTCTCTCTTCAGTTGTAGGTGGTTACCTGTTTGTTTGATTGCTTCAATTCCTGATAGCTCATTTTGTACATCAGAGACCAAATTAGAGTTAGAAAGACAATAAAATTTGGTATAATTTGGGGTCCACATGCCACTGCATGCAGTGTTTGGTTTCTCAGTAAGATCCACTCTTCACTGTGATACCCAGTTTAAACACAGCAACCTGGTGACCGTCAAAATATTTAAGCTGAGGCCTGATAAGCTGTATGCGCTGGCTGATTGCATATTCTATCAAACACCTATGGGTTTACATAGCCTGGAAATAAACTGTGAAATTCACACAAAATAAATAAATTTGCCTTCCATACTCCTTAAAGCATCTAATTTAATAATCCTGCATTTACCATAACATAATTTTAACCGTTTTTTAGACATGTGGCAGCTTTTGAAACATCAGTAAATCCTTAAATAAATAATATTTGTTTACATAGAGCATGGAGTATTTTGTCTGTGGTGCTTTGATGAAAAGTGACCAATAGGGTGGTCTGCTAATTTGTTCAGTATTGTCTTCGTTCTCTATTTGCAGAGCTAATCAAATGTGAAACTACACACAAATGGAACCATTTATTTTCAAATGGGTCCATCAGATAAAGGATTGCATAAAGTAATATCTTTTGCTAGCATTGGTTAAACTAAATTAGAACTTTAAAACACCATCTCTCTCAGCTGAAACACTACTCCACTGCCAATCAAAAGATAATCTGTGTTTAATCACTTGAGTTTTAGCACCGGTGTATTTGTTTGTTGGGCAAATCATCCCACAGTGCCTATAGTTAGTGATTTACAATTTGCCCTGGAGACAGTCTTTGAAGATTTACACCAACACAAAGTGAGCGGTGGTTCAGAGATCATTACAGGTCACTGATGACACAATCCAAAGCACCCATTATGCCATTTTCAGCATTTCTTAATCACCCACTGATTAAGGATTCTTTTCGCTTTTCATTTCCACATTCATAAACGGCTTATCGCCTCGTTAATGAATCTTGGGACAAAAGATGCATGACTGTGACCTTGGGGCCACTTGGCTCCTGTAGGTTGATTGCGTTAATCAAGACTTTGCAAGGTGCAAACGATGTGATGTCAACTTTACTGCGTCCTCTGCACAGGTACGCTAATTACTTTGTTTACATTCATGTGCTGGCTAAGTGGCTTGATGAATTTAAAGTCTGTTCTAATTAGTGTTAATGTGGTACACCGCATTTGTTTAATTGTGACTGCTTAGGGTTGCTAACCTACAATATTATTCTCAAAGAAACTTTGGCAAAAGAGTATGTAATA
The DNA here is from genome assembly GCF_057382095.1 of Aulonocara sp. 'chitande type north' Nkhata Bay. Classification (NCBI taxonomy): domain Eukaryota; kingdom Metazoa; phylum Chordata; class Actinopteri; order Cichliformes; family Cichlidae; genus Aulonocara; species Aulonocara sp. 'chitande type north' Nkhata Bay. The sequence continues at coordinate 35,645,105 of NC_141359.1, forward strand.
TGTAATGACGAAATGTTTGGAAGATTTTTTGAGATTATACGTTTTAATTATAATAATTTATTTAGCAATTGTTTAAATTCACAGATTTAATGTGATGGATATTTACCTGCCAAAAACAAATACAAACTATTGTGAATGCGTAATATTTGACCATATGCTGTTAAAACTCAAACTAAATGGATGCAATACATTTAAAATAATCTGGGTTAACACGACTGACTATTTTTACAGCTGTAAGGCAAACTGTGTTGACTTGTTTGAGTAATTTTTGATGGGGAAATATGAATCACATTACGTTTATTAAATTGTTTATTTTAAAATAAGCGCCCGTACTGTGTTTTCTATCCAAATGAATAGAAAACAATACTGTGCAGAAGTCTTGAGCTACCCATCATTATCGGTACCAAGGAGGTTATCTTTTTGTAGGGTTTGCATGTCATTCAGTCATTCTGTCTGTTAACACGATAGTTCAAAAAGTTTTTAATAATTCTAAAATATCTGCTAGGTGTGCAGAGTGGGGTTATATTAACATCCATTAAAATTAGGCTTCCATCCACTGAGTTCTTCAAGGTCACCTTAATGATATATTGGTCAAAAGTTGACAAAAAAACCTTAGCACTAGACCGTAACTATAAGTGTGGTGCTTATTGTCAACATATATAGAAAGTGTTGTATAAGGATTTATAATATCCCGTCATATCTGACCTCTGACCTCTCCTTCAGTGTCAACAGACACATCTACAGGTCAAAGTGATATTAATGCCATATAGCAGAATTTAAAACAGTTTCTTACTGCCAGTGCCTGTATTGAAATCTCATCTGCATGTAGTAAGTGATATATGGGGATTTGAAATATCACATTACCTTGGACCTTTGACCTCTTCATCAAGGTCAAATGAGGTCAAATTGTCATAAATGGCTTTTATCTTCAAAACAGTGATTAAAATTAGTCTGTCTATGTTTGTATTAAGGAAATGATACTGGTGTATGGGCATCCAAATATCATGTTACATTTGACCTCTGACCTCACTTTCACATTCAAGTTGACCCCAAAATGTTTTCTTTCTTCAGTTGTCAAGAGAAAGAGAATGAGCTTGTTAGTTAGAAATATACTGTAGTATATTATTATATATCAAGCTCAAGTTATTAATGTCCTGGTATTTACAAAGAACTAATTTTATTAAAAAAAAAATGAAAAGAAAAATTAAAAACAATGAATGCTACAAATGTAATATAATCCACATAGATAAAAAAAAAAGAAATACTAAAATAATTTAAACTAATAGCTCCAATTTACGCCAAATAAATTACTTTTATTACTGCATTTTGCAGTTATTTTTTGCTGCACTACTAGTATGTTTGAAAAAAATACAATATACAGAAAAGAAGTAAATACTGGACAAAGAACAAGATTTGCACAATCTGACTGCTTCTTGTGTCCTCCTGTTTTGCTTCAGAGGAGCCAAAATTTCCTGTCATTTTTTGAGGTTTCACACCGTCTCATTCTGTTCTTACCTTATGCTGTACTGCCGCACATATATCCCATTTCCATGCAAAAGTTAAAGAAGTGATGGGTGGCTTGAAACTTTTCACAGTCCTGTACATGTAACTGAAATACAGGATCTTAAGAATTTAGACTAAAAAAGTTGATTTTATGCCTCTGCAATTCATTTTGATGGCAAACATGCCCACAGCCTTACAGCTAAACAACACTAACACATCAGTGTGGTGGTTTGTTTACAGTCTCCAGCACTGCACTGTGAACTTTTCTCTACTTAAACTGTATTCCTTCCAGGTTTACTTAACAGCTGTGCAATGAGATTAAACCTGCTTACACCTTGCAATGGCCTCCTCTAAAGCACAATCAATTTCCTAGTGGGAAGCTTGAATGAAAACTGACATAGGAATGAGGCGCCTCCTCCCTACTTTTACAGCAAACTCTAAATTGCAAGAAGGAGTCAAGAGAAAGGATGGAAGAGATGCTGTGCGGGCTGACACAGCCACATGGCGGGTAGGCTGGCATTATTTTAAGGTGTCAGCACACACTGCTCTGATGAAAGGAGAGGGGGGAGGGTGATGCTTTTTGTCTCTCTTTGCTGTTTAAAAATGGCAGCTATGTGAGCATGACAAAAACTGGCCACAGTGATGTGTACAGTTGAAATAACTGTTGGGGCGTGAGGAACAGTCGGGGAATCTGAAGGTCAACTTTGTGTGGATGAACTGTCAAGTGTTGGGTGGAGATGAGGGAAAATTTAAGGGCTGACAGCCGGAAAAGTGTCGCTGCTCCTCTGTCTCACAGTGTAATGTACTTTGGAGCGACAGGTTTTGTTGCATAAAGGTCACAAGTCCTTCATGCATGTTACACTGCAGCTCCAACCATTATTAACAAGAGCTGTCTTCACATATCTTTCGCATCATAGAATGATCTCCTTCAAAAACAATGCCCATTTTATACTTATTCCTGAGAATATGAGCCTGGGGATTTATTTTATAAATACATATGGACAGTTAGGGCCATGTCCGTAATAAGTCCTTGAAATTCTGCTGCTGTACACAACCCCAGTGGCTTTTACATGAAACTATTAAAATCTGAATGAAGTGCAGACCTTCAATTTTAATTCAACAGGTTTAATAAAAGGTACTGCATTAACTGTTTAGGGATAATAGACATTATTATACATACTGTCCCATTTTCAGAGGCTCAAAGTTAACTGGCCAATTGATTGCAAAGCAACTTTGTGGCCAGGTGATGCATGTTTCAACTGACAAGTTGAGGGGGGAAAAAAAAAGTCTAAAGTTGATTTCAAAATGTTGAAATTGGTGGCCGTTGATTGGAAATCTCAAGAGGAGGTACAAATAGGTGTCAGTCTATTCATGCATAGGCTGAAAAAAACTAAATTAACATATCAGAGAGACAGCAAAAAAAACTCAGGATTGACCAAACAGTTTCCTTCATTCTTAAAAACAAGGAATGAACCGGCTCGAAGGACCACAGAAAATATGTAAAGTGCATGGTGAGATGTCTTTATGGAAGGAAATATAAAGGTTTACAACAAGGTGCAAACACCACTGGTTACACTCAAGAACAGGAAGGCCAGATTAGACTCGACTTTAGCAGAAAAGCTCTACAGGAGTCTCGACTTCAAACACTGATTTGAAACATACCACATTATTTGTCAAACATGGCAGAGGCAATATTACAGGATGGGCATGTATGACTGCCAGTGAAACCTGGTGAGAATCTGGTGTTCAGCGGCGACAGGATGAATTCAGCTACACTCTCTGCTCACATTCACACAAATGCTGCATAACTGATTAGATGGTACTTCACAATAAGAATGGATAATGACCGAAAGCAAAGTACAATCCAAGAGAAGAAATGGCATATTCTTCAATGACCAAGTCCAGATCATACTATTCAGTTACGACAAAACTGAAGTGAAACCTTTTGAAGTAAAGCTTGAAATAACAAAAATGTAGACTGCATCACATCTTGATGGTTGGATTTAAAATCCAATGTGGCATTGTATCGCACAAGTAAGCATGCTGGTTGAAAAGGAGAAAAAAGAAAGAAGCTTTAAGTTCTAAGTATAATGAATTACTGTAAACAACTTCACCCAAAAGTGATCCACTATTGTTCCAGAATACTGCTTTATTTTCGAAAACTGCCTCTTGTTGAAAATCAATCGGCAAGCTGGTGAACTTGCAGCAGAAATACCGCCCATGAATGCCTGCTCTAATTACACAGAGTAGACAGATATAAATGGTTTAATCGTTGGACTAGAGTAAAAACAAAAGAAATAAACAACGTTTGCTTCTGGCTAAAAGTAAAATTTCACACTGAAACAATACAAAGAAGCAGCTTTGGAGAAGTGATGGTCCTCCACTGCAGGTTTCACTAATAATGATGAAGAAAAGAACAAAGAAAACAAAAGAAAAACAACCGAACACGAGATTGCCTGATAAACATTTTAATGTGGTGCACTGGAAGGAAACGAGACCAACACCCTTGTTGTCCAGCAGTTTCATCTAATACACCATTATCAAAAAAATCTCTTATCCACAAGCAAATAGTTGTATTTTACGATTTCTCACAGTTTCTTCATCTCAAGCTCTACTTTTAAAAAGTTCTTCATGTCAACAGTGTGAAGAAAAAAAATACTGCATTTACTTTATCAACTTTAAACTACACTGACTGAAATCCATGGATATGTTGCAAATAAAAATGCACCAGATACAATACAAGTACCTGTGGATTAAAATGACCAGATAATGCGTTCACTATTCCTTCAATTCTTCTTAAATTTTAGGTTTTGCATTTACTTCTTATGTTCTCTTTGCATTTGGGCATTATTCATTTCATGCAATCTTGTTTGCTTCTGTATTTTATTTTATTTTTTTCTTTATTAAGTAATACAGAAATAAATACATTAATAGATGTGTACTTAGTGAAAAAAAAAGCAAATTTGAAAAGCACAGAAATTGTATTTTGCAATTTGCTGTTCAGTTCCTAGATCTATTTTTAAGATCTTTAATGTTGTATTTATGTATCAAGTGATTTAAATAGTGTGTCATTAAATTAAATCCAGGCTTTGTCTCTTGTTTTTCTGTGTAGAACTTTGCAAATATTGGCATTACAGCATAGAACATAAAAATAAATTCCTCCTATTAATAATATAATACAATGACTGTACTAAACCGGGAAAGACGCCGACGTCAGCTAGACCTTGAATTGGATAAGGGGTTTAAAAAAAACGGGTTGATGGGTGGATGGATGGATGGATGGATGGATGGATGAATGTCTGTTACTACTAAAGCTAATTAGAAAAATAATGAAATGCTTAAGTCAAAAATTGCATGAAGTACTCTGGTCACAGAGAAACTGCCTAATATTCCTTGTCCTTGCCTTGTCGAGCTTGAGTGCCATGCTGTAAGTGCACTTTTTTTTTTTTTTTTTAATACGGCCACAAGACGAGTGCAGGCAATAGACTAATTTCACTGCAGTGCTCAATCAATGACACACAATGAATGTGCTGGCTATGCACAGTTCTCCATCAAGCAGAAGACAACTTCAAATGGGCTCCAAGCAGACCTAAACCACAATTCTACTGCAGACTTGTGGGAGAGTGTTACGCTGAGATAAAGACTTGGAGAGTTTAAACTGTACTTCTCAAAAAGAAGTACAGTTTAGAATGTGGTGAGCTACATAAATGAAGTAAAACTGTTGCAATCACATGGGGACAGTAATTCTTCTGAGAAGAAATCTCTTGAGGTTTCGCCTTCATCATATACAGTACATTTGGGGAAATGGACAAAAATGTCACAACTGCCCTGCAATTTAATTCAAGTCAGTACCAACAACACTGCAATACAGTGCCTCAGAAATGAAAGCTCTCTGCAAGTACAAACTGAACATTACAAGGTTCACTGTGGTTTCATTATTGCAGAGCTACTGTACTGAAGTTAATTATGTTCTACAAATGCTTATGATTTTGTGTCAAGCTCCTGTAAATTATTGTAATACGACTCCTCCATTCTGCCAAAAAACTATGGGAACTGAATTTAAAATGAAGAGAAAACTGCAAATATTGACTGTAGGAAGAAAGCCCAGGCTCATTCAGAGCTAATGCAGATTTTAAGGCCAAAAAAGGAAACGCTTAAGGATCATGCAAATGGCCGTGCGGCTTTACAAAATAACACTGACAGAGCAGATGTTAAGGCAAGGACAATACAGCCTCTCCTCTCACACTGCAGTGTTCTCTCAGGACAAGGTAATCAGACATGCATGAATTAAACGGTTACTACTTATTTGTGCTCCGATCATATCGCAAACCAATAATGATGGCTTGTGTAATAGTTAGAGGGATCATTTCAGGAATGAACATCACTTGGACTGGTAATTATTTAGTCCAGCCATTCAGCTGTGATGGCCACAGCAAAATTAAAAAGCCCATCCATCCATATCTAATTTTCTATGTGGGTGCTTTCAGTTAAATATAATCATAATGGTGGATAAGGAAACATCTGACCATTTTTATAGCAACAATAAGAACAAATAGAACGCATGCACAATCCTCTTCTCATTAACTTTAGTTTATTATATGTTAGAGGATTCAGCAACTATCTGTAGCCATGTAGATATTGCAATAAAAGTCGTATTGCAGTTGGAATGATTGAGAACCCTCATTAACCAGCTGAGCTTCTGCAGAAATTTTGTTAAAGGTACTTTTGTGTAAAGCATTTCAAAGCCCTCATTTTAAAATGTTCAAAACCTTCTAAAATGAACTAAACCTTTCAACAGAGACCATAGCTTTTCCCCCGTGTTGTGATGCCTGTGTGTTGTGTTGCAGAGATATCAAGTGAAGTTGAAAGTGGTCCGCGCTGTCACAGGACAGTGCAGCAAATCGGTGCACTGTCCAACGCTTCGAGTCCAACAACGGTTTTCAAGC